>NC_091621.1:115067946-115735608 GCF_027580195.1 Bos mutus | reverse complement strand
ATGTTTCATATGGTTATGGGCTTCCCAGGGGGCACTAAGTTCATGCGTGCTCAGTCGCTTCAGTTGTGTCCAACTCTTTGCAGCCCTATGAACTGTAGCCCACCAGGCTCCTCTGTCCTTGGGATTCTCCAGGCAAGAATACTGGAGTGGGTTGCCATGCCCTCCTCTGGGGGGATCTTCCTGACCCAGGGATCGAACCTGAGTCTCCAGCGTTGCAGGTGGATTCCTTACCACTGAGCCACTGGGGAAGCCCGCCCAGGTGGTACTAGTGGTAAAGAATCCGCCTGCAAATGCAGGAGACCCAAGAGATGTGGGTTGCAGGAGACACCCGCCAACGCAGGACACGCAAGACATGCAAGAGGCTTGGAGAATTCTGTGGTCAGAGGAGCTTGGCAGAGGTCCATGGGGCCTCAGAGAGTCAGACACAACTGAGTGACTAAGCAATGGCAGCATATGATTATAGCCTTCCCTTGATCTTTGGGTGCTGTTGGATCTCCTAATGTTTGTGTGCCATTGGGCATGTTAGTAAAACTTACTGTGCCTCAGTTTCTCTACCCATAAAATGGGGCTAGCAGCCTGTACTGTCCATGATAGACTATCACTACAGCCTCGATTCCTTGCATCCCACTGTGCCTCAGTTTCTCTACCCATAAAATGGGGCTAGCAGCCTGTACTGTCCATGATAGACTATCACTACAGCCTCGATTCCTTGCATCCCGTGAAGGAACATGATTCCAAGGCAGGAAGGAAACAAATTAGCCCTCAGACCACACTACTGTGCCCCTCTGGAGGGGAGAGGCTGGGGGAGATGAGCGGGGTTGGGGGGAAAGAAGTAACAGAAGAAGGCATCTCGGTAAACCTCTTAGCCTGTGACAGTAGAGCCAAAGTGAGCTTTTATGAGAACCACATTTGAGCCCTGGGATGAAAAATAAGAGCAACATACTTTAAAAATTATTTATGATTTTAAGCACATGAAAGGCGTATCATGTACCCGGGGAGGGCATAATGGGGACCAGCTGGTGAACATGTGTCCTGCCATTTCTGAAGATGTTCTTCATTCTCCTATGTCCAAGAATAACAGTAATAATGATGCGGCCGCTGATCATATTAATAATACTAAAGTGGATCAGGGCGCCTTTCCTGGACCCTGTGGAACACTGGGGAAGAGCTGGGCTGCTGGGCTTGGTGGGGGGCTGAGAGGGAGCTCTGGCTCGCTTCCTTCTCGGGGACCACAGAGCCTTTCCAAGGATCAGAGGTTTGAGAAGAGAGCCTGGATGGGGAAGTCAGGAAGCCTGGGTCCTGAGGGCTGGGTTCACCCCCCATGCTGGCAGTTCCCCACTTCTCCGAGGCTCAGTTTCCTCATCTGCGACTCAGTGTGCAAATGCAGCTGGTGGGACTGGCTTGCAGAGTCTTTGTGGATCCTGCTGACATGGAGCCTGTGGGATTCCATTGCTGGTTGCATGGCTGAGCATTCTGTGTATGAAGTGAGGAGGGGTCCTCCTCACTGCTGGGCTTCTTCAGCCCTTGGAGCAATCAACCTCTAAACTCAGCACCTGGTACCCAGGAGATGCCCAGATGTGTGTATGCTATGAACAAATGTTTCCTTTTCATGAACTGTCTAGAGCCATAGAAGGTTAGACTTGGACAGTACTTTAAAAGCCATTTAGTCAAGTTCTGTCTTTTATAATCCGTGAAGTGGATTCGGAGAGGTGCTCAGCCTTGGGCTAATTATCCCCACTGCTGAGCGGACCCCAGGACTCTGCCACAATGCCCCTCGAATGGTGAGATTTCCATCCAGGCTGGTGGGAAGAGGGGCTGTTCCCAGCCTTGCAGATGGGTTTTCTCTAGTGTCCGGCAGCTTCTCAGGAGGACTGTCTGCAGGATTCTTCATGGAGCTCTCTCCCTTGGCTGCTCTGTCCTGGGAGCTCTGGTTGCTCTGGTCTCCCCTGACCTACTGCCTAGCCTCCTCAGCCCAGGGAATGTGCTGGGCTCCACCTGTTTGCCCTTCCTGCCCTGCAACCCTGGACCTTTCTCTGGACAGTGAGCTGAAGCAAGGCCAGGACTCATCTGTTTCCTTCTCTCAGGAAGTCATTGCTGCCCGAGGTCTGGTATCTTCAAAACTGCTCTCTTAGTCATCTTGGGCTGGTTCAACAAAATACCAGGGGGATCAAACCAGTCGATCCTAAAGGAAATCAACCCTGAATATTCACTTAAAGGACTGATGCTGAAGCTGATGTGCCAGTACTTTGGCCACCTGATGGGAAGAGCCAACTCATTGGAAAAAACCCTGAGACTGGGAGAGATGGAGGGCAGGAGAAACAGGGGGCAACACAGATGATAAAATGGTTGGGTGGCATCACTGACTCAATGGACATGAGTTGGAGCAAACTCCAGGAGATAGTGAAGGACAGGGAAGCCTGGTGTGCTGCCATCCATGGGATCACAAAGAGTGACATGGCTGAGCAACTGATCAACAACCACCAAAATATCACAGACTGGGGGGCTTATGAACAATAAGACTTTCCTTCACCCAGTTCTGCAGACTGAAATTCTGAGACCAGGGTACCAGCATGGTGGTACGAAGGGTGTGAACCCTTCCTGGTTCATAGCTCACACCTCCTTGCTGTGTCTTCACATGGAGGAGGGGGCTGGGAGCTCTGTGGGGTCTGTTTTAGAAGGGCACTAATCCAGTTCATGAGGACTCCACCCTCATGACCTAATCACCTCCCAAAGGCCCCACCCTCCAATAACCATCACTGGGCATTAAGACTCAGGACAGGAATTTTGTGGGAACAGAAACATTCCAACCATAGCAACCACTATTTCGTGTTTTTTAGTCTGAGTATATTGGCTCAGCTGGGGTAAATCTGCACCCTGTTCGTCCGTCATAGTGGGAAGTGGAAGTTCCCCAATTCTCTCTTTAGAGATGAGGACTCTGAGAGGGAAAGCACCTTGTCCAAAGTCACACAGCTTGTTAGTGTCAGCAATGGCTAGGACCCAGGTTATTCACTCTGTAGACATTATTGTGCTCCTCATGTATGCCAGGCATGCAGGGCATGCTCCCCAGACACCCACAGTCTGTTGGAGAGACAGACGAGTGAACCACGAGTTAGAAAAAAGTGTGGCCAGCATTAGAATGCAGTATTTATTCATAGGATGCTAGGAAAGGTTTCCTGAGAAAGCTGGTACTTGAGCCGGGTGGAGAAGGAGAAGGAGGGTGGCCAGGTGGAGCAGGAGGGGAGGAACTCCAGAAACAGGGACAACATGTGCAAAGTGACGAGGGGAAGAAGCAGGTGCTTTGTCCTCCAAGCTTAGCACCCATGGAATCGTGCATGGGGCTGCCCACTGTGTCTGACTGTGGACCTGTGCCATGCTGCATCCCCAAGCATCTCAGCGGTCTGGGAAGTGGGCCAAGGTACCTGCCTGGGTGTGTGTGTAGGGCCTGCAGCAGGGCTGTGGGGTGGAGGTCTCCTTGACTCTGGCCTTAAAAACCATTTACATTTCTCTTGGAAGTGGATGATGCTATTTGCAGGATTTGGAGCACCCACTGGGGCTTCCCAGATGGTGCTAGTGGTAAAGAACCTGCCTGCCAGTGCGTGAACTGCAGGAGATATGGGTTTGATCCCTGGGTCAGGAAGATCCCCTGGAGGAGGGCATGGCAGCCCACTCTAGTATTCTTGCCTGGAGAATCCCATGGACAGAGGAGCCCAGCTGGCTATAGTCCATGGGGTCATGCAGAGTTGGACACGACTGGAATGACTTAGCATACATGCACGAAGCACCCATCTCCCAATCCAAGAACAGGCAGAATTTATCCTGGACCCATTCCTGGTTCCTCCAAAGACATGCCACAGGCCACATTCCCTTTAGCCCCATTCTCTAGGGAGCTCTTCTGGATCAACTGCCAAGAGGAGGTCAAGACCATCTTGGAGGTGCTCAGCTAACCGTCTGCCAGGACACGATCCTAGGGCAGGTGTTGGGTTATTACCGAGTACGGGCTGTCCTGGCCTCTGCTGAGGCTTGGCTCCCATGAGCCTTTGCAGCTGGTGGGTAACCTTTCAGCTGGCCAGGGACTTTGGGCTGTGGCTTTATTCTCCAGCCTGGTTTCTTCCTACCAAGACCTCCTACCTTATGACTCTCCTGTCCCCAGCATGGGCCGCTTGAGTGGCAGCCACTCCTGTCATCAACGCTGGGTCCCTGGAGAGTTACCATTCATTTGTTCATTCATTTAACCAGGGGGATGGTTTGAACAGTGTCCTCCCTTCATCACGATTGTTTGGCGGGGCGACTGGGCATGAGTCAAATAATCATTCAAATAAGTTTAAAATCGCAACAGTGATAAGCGCTGTGACGGAGAGGCATTTGGGCTCACAAAATGCTATGAAGATGGGACTTGACCTTGTCTGGAAGCCAGGAAAGACCTCCCCGAGGAAGTGACAATTGAGTGCGAACTCAAGTGTGAACAGAAGTTGGTGATGGGGAGGGAGGAGACAAAGGGTGCAGATTGCTAAAAATACAAGTGGCTGGGTGCAGTGAGCGTTGAACCATGGGGCCAAAAAAAAAAAAAAAAAGTGACGACTTCTACAGGGCCCCATGGGCTGTGGTGAGAATTTTGGTTTTTATTATAAGAGCAAAGCAAAAAGGAGAAGAGGGCAGCAGAGGATGAGATAGTTAGATAGCATCATTGACGTAGTTGGACGTGCATTTGAGCAAACTCCGGGAGGTGGTGGACAGGGAAACCTGGCGTGCTGCAGTCCATGGGGTCGCAGAGTCAGACACGACTGAGCGACTGAGCAACAGCAGCAAAATGAACACAGTTCTAGTAAACAAAGAAATCAAAACCATAAGTGTTACTATATTAACCAAGGTTAACAGCTGCTTGGCACTTCCAGCCCCACCCCACCCTCCGCTCCACACACTGGCCTCCATGTGCCTTTCTGCTGTGACAGTCATGGCTCCTCCATCAGAACCCCAAGGGCCCAAGAACCAGGCTGGTTTCACTGTTGTTTAGTTGCTAAGTGGTGTGCAACCCTTTGTGACCCCATGGACTGAAGCACGCCAGGCTTCCCCGTCCTTCAGTATCTCCTGGAGTTTGCTCAAACTCACTGAGTTGGTGGTGCCACCCACTACCTCATCCTCTGCCACCCCCTTCTCCTTTTGCCTTCAGGCTTCCCCAGCATCAGGGTCTTTTCTAAGACCTCGGCTGTTTCTAACCCTTCTTAAATCCAGTTTGAACTTCCCTGCTTTTGTGTTTGCTTGGAATGTCTTTGCCAATATTTGTTCAAGCCTTATTCATTAAAAGTGTTTGTAAGGTAAGGTTAGTAGAAGTATGGTCAAAGCATGTGTAGAGGCTACAATAAATGCCCATCTCTAGGGAAGGAACTCAACAAATTAGAACGTGTGTCTGCTGTGTAATATGGTGCCTTCATGAAGCTGGGTGTACATGGACTGACCTGGAAAGATATGTGTCTCAGATACATTGCTGCACATGAAAAGCAAATTGTAGGATAATACGTTAAATGCCATCACAGGTGTGTTAGAAAGATATATATATATATAGGGAGTATATATGTGTGTATATGTATATATATGTGTGTGTATATATATATATGGAGTATATCAAACATACTCCAAATTGTTGATAAAAGTTTCCTCTGGAGTGAGGTTGAAAGTGAAAGGAAGCTGTTAACATTAGTTAATACACTTCACGATTTTTGTTTCTTTTTCTGTCATTTTTTCTTTTGCGTTTTTTTTCCTTGACTGCACCTCAATGTATGAGGAATCTTAGTTCCTTGGCCTGGGACTGAGCCCATGCCCCTGTAGTAGAAGAGCAGACTCTTAACCCCTGGACCACCAAGGAAGTCCCTGATCTTGGTTTTCTTGTTTACTTGAACTGTGTTAATTTTGTAATTGAAATTAAAACACATAGAAAATAGTATTAGAAGAGAGAAATAAACCGGGCTTATGTTTAGTTGTTAGATTGGGGAGGTTCTCTCCTTGCCCCCAAATTATCATAATTTCATTAAAGAACAAAAAGAAAAAGGAAGGTGCCCTTTCTGCTCAAGTCCAGCAGAAACACTGCTCCTTCTATGAAGCACGTTCCTGATCCCTCAGCTGGACTTGCCGCCTCCCCTCTTTGACCCTTTGAAGCACTTTGTGCCCCTTCGTGGCATGTGTCTCCACTGATCTTACAAGTGCTTCATACATGTTTTACTGCCACTTGAGATTTAAGCAACTTGAGGACATCATGAAAGAGAAGACAGTTGGCTTCCTTTCAGGTCGTAGGATCTGGGTGTGGCTCTTGTTCTGGTCATGCACTGCAATAGGACAAATTCAATCCAGCTTAGTCCAGAGATCAACCCAGAGATCGAACCCGCATCTGGGTTCTTTACCACGAACACCACCTGGGAAGCCCCCTTGGAAGGAGGGCTTGTGTAAAAAACTTGTGGTTCATGTTAATCCATCAAAGCTTTGCTATGAAGAGTACAACCTCTGTGTCTCAGTGACAGCATCTGTGAATTAGAAAGACCGGATGCTATACTGTAGGCAAGCATACTCTATGCATTATAAGAAACTGTAGGTTCTATGGACTTCGCTGGTGGCTCAGATGGTAAAGAATCTGCCTGCAAGCAGAAGACCCAGGTTCGATCCGTGGGTCCGGAAGATTCCCTGGAGAAGGGAATGGCAACCCACTCCAGTGTTCTCGCCCAGAGAATTCCATGGACAGAGGAACCTGGCGGACTACAGTCCATGGGGTTGCAAAGGGTCAGACACGACTGAGCAGCTAATACTATAGGTTCTATAGTGATTATCTTGGTAATAACGCTGTGCTTTACTCAAGAAAAGTACTTCTTTACTCAAGAAGGTGCTTGAGTAAAGCACTCACTAGGTGTTCAGTACTTTGAAAGCAGACTCATTACTAAGAGGAACATAAGGGAAGTGATGCTGGATGATCACATAGGGGCATGGTCTAGTCGGGTACAGACTTGAGATTGGGTTGACAAGCGTTAAACCTAAACAGTCACCCAGTTACCATCTGTGTGACCTTTCTTTACTCTTCTCACCCTTCTGAGCCTTAATTTCCTCATCACAACAGGAGAGTAAGATTATCTACCCAGCTGGGTGCACTGCATGTTGGAGCTCACTTGGGTGAAGTGCTTAGTATGGTGACATCATGGGCTTTCTAGGTGGTACTAGAAATGGCAACCCACTCCAGTGTTCTTGCTTGGAGAATCCCAGTAACGGGGGAGTCTGGTGGGCTGCCGTCTATGGGGTTGCACAGAGTCGGACATGACTGAAGTGACTTAGCAGCAGCAGTGCTAAAGAATCCACCTGCCAATGCAGGAGATACAGGAGACTTGGGTTCTATGCTTGGGTCAGGAAGATCCCCTGGAGGAGGGCATAGCAACCCAGTCCAGTATTTTTGCCAGGGAAATCCCATGGACAGAGGAGTCTGGTGGGCTTCAGTCCATAGGGTCACAGAGAGTCAGACATGACTGAGCGACTGAACACCATCTGTACACACACACGATGACATCACACAGTAGGCCTCCTGTGACGATGTAACGAAGCCGTATAGGAAGTTTGGACCCCTTACTGCGCTCCTCCTTTCCTGCAAAGGTCACCTTCTTCCATGCAAATAGTTGAGGGTGTTCGCCACTGTGTGAGAGCAGTGGAGGAAGGGCAGGACCCTCTGCCTGGTTTCCCTAGCTCGTCCTTCCCCCCGAGTGTCCCTTATGGGGGATTTGAGCCCCGTGCAGCTCTGGCTGCGAGTCTTGCTCCTCTGAGTGTCGGATGTGGCCTTCTCCTCCTCTCACTGGTAGCTTTGCCTTCGCAGATGTACGAGATCAAGTCCCAAGGCAGCATTGCAAAGACGTTCAGCAAGATTCTGCACAAGCTGAGTGCGCCCCTGAAGCCTCGAGTGCCCGAGCACAGTAACAGCAGGATGAAGAACCTCTCGTACCCATTCTCCAGGGAGAAAATGTACCTGTGAGTAGCGGGGGCTGTGGGGGGTCAGGCTGTGAAGCGGCCATCCAGATATAACCGTCCTTCTGTAATAGAGAGGAAGCCAAGGTTCCGGGTCCGTCCAAGGTCACGCTGCCTTAAATGGCTAAACTGAGACTGGCATGTTGACTTCCTGGCCGGCTGTTCTTTTGCACTCTGCCTCCTCCCCTCCCTGGGCCCTTTGTCCGCATCTGCCTGGACATCTGACCTGCCACCTCCCGCACATCTCCATCACTCAGCTTCTGGGTTCCTTCAAGACCAGTTCTTAACACCCAATGAAAACATGCTGTCCATCTCTTGAGTTTTCATAGCAATGGTCTACAAGCGGTCACATTCTACTCTGCATTAGTGACTTGGAAACACGCCACAGTGCCTGGGCTCCTGGGGCGGGGGCATGGTTCAGGTGTCTGTGTTCCCTCCAGCACAATGCCCTAAGCACAGTCACAGGGGTGGGCTTTTGGTTTGTTTTTTGTTTTTTTTTTTGAGTGCAAGGTCAACATTTGAAGTTTAGAACAGACATAGGTCTTGCATAATTAGGAGTTTGGTATCTATTATGATTTTTGTGACAACAGGGACAACATTAAATGAAAATTTGAAAAACAGTTATAACCCCAACATCCAGAAACTGTACTCTTCTTTGCTGTTTTTTTTTTTTCTTAAATTTTGTTCATACACGGGAATCCTTTTTACCTACTTTTGTTTTTAAAACTTATCATCATGTAATATTTTTGTATCATAGTCTAAACATTTCTACAGTATTTCTAAAGTTTTCATAATTATAATTTTCAAACAGCTGCATGATAATTTATCCTTTAGGTTTTGAAATTTGCATATTCCCTCCATAATCTTTGTTATAAGTAACTTTGAAAGGAATGTTTTAATGTAGGGAACTGCTTTCCTGCTGTTGAGATTGTTCTCCTAATGAAACATTTTTATGAGAAGTTTTCAGAATTACTGGGTAGGAAAGAGCGTAAACATCATAAGACTGTGTGTGTGTGTGTGTGTGTGTGTGTGTCTTACCCACCTAGCTATGTTGTTTTCTAGAGGCTTGCCTGGGGCCTGGGGTGACAAGCAGTCCCAGGATAAGGATACAGCAATGAAATGCATTGACAGGCTTTCTTGGTGTCTGCAGGTACAACATCCAGGACAAGGACACTTTCTTTGATAATGCCACCCGTAGTCGCATTGTAAGTAAACCAGCTAACCAGGTGCTTAACCAGTTGTGGCGGGCTCGGGAGGGGGTGGGGAAGCCTGAATCCCCTTTGACAGGGCATCTCTCTCCATCCCTGCTGCCTCCCATCATCCTTTGCTTGGAGTTGCCTAGCAACAGGGAGGAGAATTCAGGAGCTTCCCAATCTCAGTGGTGAAATAGTCTTAGGTTGTGAAGGATATCTCCTCTTTATGGTTGTCCCACCCGGGCCCTTCTTGGAATCATAAAGCAGGGACTATCAGAACTTGGGGCCAGGGGTGGAGGGACTTTCGGCTAGTCAGGTGACTCCCTTGCTTGACAGTTGAGGAAACTGAGGCTCTACGATGTAATGAATTAAAAAAAAAATTCAGGCATATTGTTGGTGTCCGAAGAAGTGCTCACTGCTGAGCCTCTGTGACTCTTTCTTTCATCCTCAAAGGGTCCTGGGCATTGATGTGTCAGAGAATGTTAAAGCTGGCCTGTTTGTCCAAGGACACAATTACCAGCCTGTTCAATAGAAGCCAACATTCATGATGATAGCCGTTCTTCTACTGTCTTTTTTGTTGTTTTATTAGACTATTTAACTATTTGAAATACATATTTTAAAAGTCTCAGAAGCTACAGGACAGGCAAGACGGCACAGCAACAACTACAACCAACCAACCAACCAACAAAAACCCCAGGAAATGTTAATAAACAATAGAAGTTAATTCATTTCCTCTAGGTATGCAAAATGATGCTTTCCTGAAATTTCCTAGTCTATCCATTGAAATATAATAAATCCAAACCATAAGTAAGTATAGCGCGGATGATCATGGGGGCTAATTGTTGAGCTGTGTTGAGGGCGCTGAGGCTGGATGCTGTGGTAATTGCTGGGGTGTTTGCACAGGGTCTAGAGGAAAGATGGGATACAGGCATGCCATGCATTTTCCAGTGTTCTCCTACTGTCTTTTTCCCTTTCAAAGCCAGGGTTCTGGATTTTGAAGGATGGTTGATTCTAATGAAAATCTGCCTAGGGCCTGGACCCTGTGGCCCCAGTCTGAGCTGTAGGGCATCTCTGTTCACTATATGTTTGTCCTCTACCCACCTGGAGAGCCTACGGACAGAAGAGGAGAGAGAAAGATGGGCCCCAAGAATGCTGGTTACAGTGGTAACACGGCATCGTGTTTCCCTCGGGAAGGACTTAGGTTCAAATAAGGAGGAGGAATAAGGGTGAGCCTTGTATCGAACAACTGACTGTTCAAAACTGGGAAAGGAGTATATCAAGGCTATATATTGTCACCCTGCTTATTTAACTTATGTGCAAAGTACATCATGCAAACTAATGCTAGGCTGATTGAATCACAAGCTGGAATCAAGACTGCCAGGAGAAATATCAGCAACCTCACATATGCAGGTGATACCACTGTAATGGCAGAAAGCAAAGAGGAACTAAAGAGTCTCTTGATGAAGGCGAGAGAGGAGAGTGAAAAATCTGGCTTAAAAGTCAACATTCAAAAAACAAAGATCATGGCATCCAGTCCTATCACTTCATGGCATAGATAAGGAAAAACTGGAAACAGAAACATATTTTAATTTCTTGGGTTCCAAAATCACTGCAGACGGTGACTGCGGCCACAAAGTTAAAAGACCTCTGCTCCTTGGAAGACAAGCTATAACAGACCTATATAGCGTATTACAAAGCAGAGACATCATTTTGCCAACAAAGGTCCATCTAGTCAAAGCTATGGTTTTTCCAGTAGTCATGTACAGATGTGGCAGTTGGACTATAAAGAAGGCTGAGCGCCAAAGAATTGATACTTTTGAATTGTGGTGCTAGAGAAGACTCTCGAGAGTCCCTTGTACAGCAAGGAGATCAAACCAGTCAATCCCAAAGAAAATCAACCCTGAATATTCACTGGAAGGACTAATGCTGAAGCTGAAGCTCCAGTACTCTGGTCAACTGATGCAGAGAGCCAGCTCTTTGGAAAAGACCCTGAGGCTGGGAAAGATTGAGGGCAAGAGGAGAAGAGGGCGGCAGAAGATGAGATGGTTAGATAGTATCACCAATTCAATGGACATGAATTTGAGCAAACTCAGGGAGATAGTGAAGGACAGGGAAGCCTGGCATGCTGCAGTCCATGGACAAGGAAGCCCGGCGTGCCGTAGTCGCAGGGAGTCGGACACAACTTAGGGACTGAACGACAGCAACAGCTTAGAGGGACTTCCATGTCAGCAGGGTGGGTGAGAAGGGACCGAGGATTGCAGGAAGCTACAGAACATTTCTAAGTCATGCTGAAAACATAGCCTTGACTCTGCCTGCAGAATGGGCAGGAAAACACTCCAGTTCCCTTGGCCTGGTGTTCTAGGAAGATTTAAAACGGCCATATGATTTCTTTTATCTGCCTATGGAAAAAAGCATGAACCTCCCATTGTCCTGACTGGTGCTGTTACAAGAAGTTTAACTCTCACCACGGCTCAGGTCCCACGTCTTGGGGGGGAAGTTATAAGGAGTCGTGGAAATTACCCGATAATTGCAAAGTGCTTGTAAAATAATGGACTGCCATATAAATGCTGTTGCTAATTATTATTGCTGTTGAATACGGCACCGTGTTATAAGTGAATTAAACATTCTTGGGCCCCATTCTGCTGGAAGTCATTTATTTTCCACTCCTTCTGGTCTGTGGCTGGAATGTGGGAGTGTAAATGGTGATGGAGTAACACATCTTTTCTCATCCTGGAGGCATCTTCCTTCCCCTCCTGCTCATTCCCTAGTCTACCCAACTCTGTGACAGAGGGAGAGAGGCTTGAGGTTTGTCTTGGGGTCTGCTCTGACCCAGACTTTGGTCTGAGGATCTTGCCCGCATCTCCTTAGGCCCGTCTCCTGTGCCCTCTTCCCTGTGGCCATCTGGGCAGACCAGTCACATGTCCCAGCACAGAGTTCTGTCCCTGGCATCTCCTTAGAGCTGGGCACAGGCTTGGGACCTGTTGGAGGGCACTTGTTGGCCAGCAGGTTTATGCTGCCCCCTGGGCTTCCTTGGCTTGGATGCTCTCAGCACTCTGCCCTCACAGTGAGTGACAGGGTCCATGCAAGCTCCCCACTCAGGGACTGTTGATCTGTTAATGAGCAGTGGTCCTTGGTCAGCCATCGCTATGCACCCAAGGTACTCTCTCAGACGTGGAGTCTTGAGGACCTGGGAGACCTACTCTGCCTGGGGAGGCAAGATGCTCAGGCAAAAAGCAGAGAAGTAATACTCCCAGTGACCAAGACATAGGGGGCCCTTTCCCAATTCCCAAAGCACTTTCATGGTTCCCCCAAACATCTCCGAGAGACAGCTCTATTACAGAGGGGACCATGGGCCCTCAGAAGCTGCCCGGAGCTTGCCCAGGACCCCTCAGCAGCAAGGCACTGTTGGGGCTGGTAAGGAGGGCACCCCTCCTTCTTGCCTCTCCCCACCCCCCAAGTGTCTTCCCAAGCCCTCGCAGAGGGGTGTGGGTCTGGGGTCCCCTTCCTTCCTGTAACTTCAGTCAACATACAGCCTTTTCTTCATTTTTTGGGAGGGGGGTAAGGTGTGGCGTGTATGTGAGGAGGTTAGATGCTCTGTTTGCATGGGCTTGACCAGGAGTCTGTGAGCTGGCACCTGCCTAGGTACCACCCCCCCGCCCTGCACACACACACACCGGGCCGGGCTGCAGCACGTGCCCAGGTGCTCACAGCCTCGCTGTTGTCTGTTTTAGGTGCACGAGATCCTGAAGCGCACAACCTGCTCTCGAGCCAACAACACGATGGGTAAGGACCCTCCCACCACGGGCCGTGCTAATGGGGGGCCAGGGCAGCCTTGCAACAGACGAGAGCAAGACAAACAGATGCCCACACAGAGGGGGCACCCCACCTGCCCCTGGGTGTAGAGGGGGGTCCCATTTCTTGTGGGGCTGGGGCTGCCCCCCAGCCTTCACCCCGGGTCTCTGTCCTTCCTCTCCTTTCCCTGAACCCACGCTGACACCTTCCACTTGATCCCAAGTTCAGCTGCTTTCTTTTCACCATCTCCAAAATGTTTCAATAACTGCCCAAATCGTGGCTGGTTTTTGTTCATTTTTGAGAAGAAAGACATCTTAGTGGCCTTTTAGTCCAAGCCTCTGCCTTGATGTTTAAAGAAGCTAACAAGCAGGGAGGGCGGATGAGTCTGAAGATGCCTCTTCTGAGTTCAGCATCCTTGTCACCATGTCTGACTGAACCTGTTTGCCTTGTGGTTTGATTTTTGAATCCGGGGGTGTTTGTGTTTGAAACAGGACCCCCAGCATTTGGGTACCAGGTAGGCAGTTGGGACACTGATGGATGATGGAAGGGACACAGGTGATGGGGGGGTGACACCATGAATTTACATCCATGCTCAGGTGTCTTGTCCATACGGTCCCCCTGCAGGTGGAAGGCTCTTTCCAAAGGGGCTGTTGTTACTCATCCCTCAGAACACTTGTCACTCTGAGGTGGTAGACCTTTCACTTTTGAGGCAGCTTTGAGTTGAAAAGAGTCATTTAGAGAAAAGTCTAGGGAATAATAAAGTAGGCAGCCAGATCAAACCAGTCAATCCTAAAGGAAATCAACCTTGAATATTCACTGGAAGGACTGATACTGAAGCTGAAGCTCCAACACTTTGGCCACCTGATGCAAAGAGCCAACTCATTGGAAAAGACCCTGATGCTGGGAAAGACTGAGGGCAGGAGGAGAAGGGGACAACAGAGGATGAGATGGTTGGATGGCATGAGTTTGAGCAAACTCCGGGAGACAGTGGAAGACAGGGAAGTCTGGCATGCTGTGACCATGGTGCTGCAGGGACTTTGTGACTTAGCATGATTTAGCGACTGAACGACAATAGCTGAGGACCACCCGAGGCGGCAAGAGATCAGAAGATGTATCTAGTGTTTTCTTGTGGCCTCTGTCAAAGTCCTGGAATTTGCCATCACTCAGCTCAGTTGGTAAAGAATCCGCCTGCAATGCAGGAGACCCCAGTTCGATTCCTGGGTCAGGAAGATCCCCTGGAGAAGGGATAGGCTACCCACTCCAGTTTTCTTGGGCTTCCCTTGTGGCTCAGCTGGTAAAGAATCCGCCTGCAATGTGGGAGACCTGGGTTTGATTCTTGGGTTGGGAAGATCCTCTGGAGAAGGGAAAGGCTACCCACTCCAGTATTCTGGCCTGGAGAATTCCATGGACTGTATAGCCCATGGGGTCGCAAAGAGTCAGACACGACGGAGTAACTCTCACTTGCATTGTCAAAGTCCTGGAATTTGCCATCACTGCTAATCCAGTTCACTCTTCAGTTGTATTAACTTGCCTTACATCCTCCTTGGCTGGACCAAAACTGCTTCCTCGGGTGTCACAAGTGATCTTTTACTGCCCGCATTTCATGGCCTTTTCCTCCTCCTCCATCTTCTTGCATCTTACTGCATGAAGACCTGCTCATTGAGCCTCCGTCTTCTGAGCTGAGACCCAGGGAGGGGCCACTGACCCACTGATCGCTGTCCTTCTGTTTCTTCCTCCTGGATCACACTCTGCTTCCTCTTCCTCCTCCCCCATTTTCAAGATTGTCTTCTCCACATTCCTTGGACTCCTCATTCTCACTCTGAACCGAATTCTTACAGCATTGAATTCCTATTTCTCCCGGCTCCCGTTCCACACCCATCTTTATAGCGACTGGCTAGATACCTCCACTGAGATATTCCCAGAACTTTGAAATCAGTGTCTCGCTATGTCCATTTCCATCTCTTTCCTCATTTGCCCTCTCTGTCTCTCCCGCTTTTCTGCCTGTTAACATGACTACCCTCTGGTTTTACTCTTTCTGTTCCCTTTGCTGGAATGTCCTAGCCCACGTCTCACCTGGGCCCACCCTCCAGACCGAACAGCTCTGTCCCCTGGTTCTTCCTGTATGCTCTCTCCTTGGAATTCCCATAAGTTCCGTGTCTTTCTCGATGCCTATGTTCTGTGGCTTAGACTCCCAAGACAGTCCTTGAGATGTGTCTGGGTCGTCTTTTATCCCCCAGTGCACCTGGCTGGGTGCCTTGTGTGTTCCACTCAGTTGACTTGCTTTATTGAACTAATTAAATGTGCCCAGCCAGCTGGTTTCACAGCAGTAACTGCTGAGTTCCCAATGATGGGTGTTTGTGGACAAATGACTTCAATTCTCTCTAACTCAGTTTTCCCTTTTAGGTAAATCGGGGTGAGAATGATCTGTCTTGCAAAGTTTTTGTAAAGACTGGATAGAAAACTGTTTGTTTTGTAACCTGGAAAGTCCTTAAAAACTGAAGTTTATTTTGTGGGCTGCCTCTAGATTGGTGAAAGGTCATTAGAGACCATCTACTTTACGACAGCCAGTTTTTATTTCCCACCTTTGAGCATCTGGGGGTGTGTGTGTGTGATGCCACAAAGTCAGACATCTTAAGGATTTTGTTGTTGAGTAGTTTTCAACAATTTCTTTCTTTTTTGACATTTAGAAACCATTTATTAAGTGCATGCTCAGTGTCAAGTAATGTTTTAGAAACTGAGAGATGGCAAGATAAATTTGACCTAATTTCTATCCTCATGGGGCTCTTGGTTTAGCCATGTGGACAAACATGTAAACAGATAATTATGAGATGATCGGGTAGGTATGATATTAGAACTGTTCAGAGAGGGCGAAAGGGAACACAGATTCAGAGCAGCCCACTCCCATGGATGCATCTAAGTATCATCGTAAATTATCTGGTGTTAGGACTTCCCTGGCTGTCCAGTGGTTAAGACTCTGAGTTTTCAATACAGGGAGGGCGGGTTCAGTCCCTGGTTGGGGAACTAAGATCCCACATGCTGCGGGGCATGGCCCCAAAATATTGTCTAGTGTTAGTTTCATGGCTGCCTGGGAAAGCTGGTGGGTCAGGAATTATCTCTAGTTACCAAAGGCACAGGATGGATGGCTCATTCAAGGTCACATACTGAGACACTGTCAGAACTGGGACGAGAACTTGGGTTTCCTCACTCTGATCCTGTCTCCGCTGCAATCCGGATGCAGAGACCTAGGCATGGAGTCAGGCTGAGTCTTCACGCGCTGCTGCTTCCACGGTAGTCGCGGATGATTTATTAGCTCCTAACAAGAGACGTGTGACTGAACTGTGTTTCCCAGCAGAGGAGGATGCTGAAGGCCAATTTTCCGGTTGTTTGATTTCTGCCTGGGAAAATCCAGCACCCTTTCAGCTTTTTGGCTGACTTACCATCTTACTTAGAAGTTCAGAAAGAAAGAGGAATGTGATAACATTGTGAGTCCTCAGGATAATGCGGGCCTTTGAGCTGTGGGTCAATTTTGATTTTATTGCCCTTCTCTCTGGTTTTATAGAGAAACGCAAATGGGCTAGAACTGGCTTAGATTTCCTCCAGAGGAGGTTTGCCTCATAAAAGTAAAAGAAAAAGGAAGAATGGGATCGTGCGTGGAATTGTTTTCCAAGGTATTTTCATTCATCTTTCAGCCTCAGATTTACCCTTTATGTGGTATTTACCATTACCTTTGTGACCAGTTTACAAAGCTTTATTCCCTTCCCCATTGTCCTCAATTACAGTAGAGATAAGGAGATGGAAAGGATGATAAAGATCAGAAATATTCATAGAAGATGGAAAAATAAGACTAAAGATAATAATAATTCAGACATACTTCCATTCATCTGGTATTATCATCTTCTTTGTAGAAAGTATGTTTTTCTGAATGCCTACTTTTGCAGAGCATTATATATACAGGGTGTATGTATTGATTTATTTATATTCCTGTCTTGTTCCACAAAATTTCAGAGGTAGCTTACAAGAAAAACAATAAAACAGCATAATATAAATAATAAATTAAAAAATAAGAACCAGGAAAAGCACAAATTAAAATAGAATGTTGAAACTAGGAGGAAAAAATAGAAAGACATATTCAAACCATACGGCCCTCTAGTTTCTGCAGTTGGGTTGCAAATTTGACCTTAAACCTAAGTGAGAGGGGAATACATTCAGTGAGGTAGCACTTAAGGTCCTCAGCAACATCTTTTTATATAGAAATTGTTCTAAAGTCTCTCATATAATTCCCTGCTTTCTAATACAGATGATATAAACACAGAGTCTCTATAAAGGGATATGTAAATATATGTACGATTCAGGATAGTCCCTGAGAACATAAATTTATTTATGTTTCTTCGAGGATTATAAAAGTGTTATTGGAGTTGTTTTGCCCCCACTGTCTGATTTTTTTGAATTCTGGACTCAGGTAACCTCCCTCCTTGAGTTTTGCTTTTTCAAGGTTTGCGTTGCTATTTGGGACACAGAAAAACCAGCTTATTAGGACTGGCAATAAAGAGAGAGGGAAAAGGCATTGAAGGAGGGTCTGGAAGATTCTGCTGTGATTGGGGGCAGGACCTTGAGGGATGGGCTGCATGAGAGACCTAGATAATGTTTTCTCCTGGGTTCTCTGTTGTGAGAGCTGAGATAACCAGATAAGAGGTCTCTGCACATAAGAGTTTCTCCCTATAACCAAGGTAAGGATTCCTCGCACGTTTGTCATTGTATGCTTTGCAAAGCACTTTCACACTCTTTACTCTTTATCTCATTTGATCCTTTAAACTCCCACGCAGAATAGGTTCAATGGATATTAACTACTTTCACAACAGAGAGATGAACATCCAGCCCAAAGTGAGAAATCTGGAGCCCAGCTGAACCCCAAGTCTCTTGGCTCTTCCTCACTGATCTTGTAATTAATCAGTTAATAAATGGATGAAGTTATTGGGTAAGATTTTCCAGTGAAAGTGGAAGCTTAGGTTTTCCCACTGGGATGTCCATTCATTCAGCAAATATTTATTCATATGCTGTGTGTCATTCATGTTTGAGACCTGGGGACTAGAGTAGGGCATAGGTCAGAGATAGATCGCTGCCCCTACAGAACTTACATTTGAGAGGAGTGAATAAGCCATGTGACTGTCTGACAAGAGAGATGCCTACAGGGAAAGCAAGTAATACAGAAGACATAAAGGGAGCCAGCCACTGCAGAGAATCAGGTTAGGGTCCCACCAGGAACAGACGACTCACTCAAATGAGCATCGTTCAAGGCAGGAGTATCAACAGAGAGACCATTTACAGAGGCACAGGTAGGGGGTTGGGGATGTCAGGGCAGTGTGGTGACCTAGAATCAGCAACAGGGGAGCTGTTACCATCTCTGGGCCCGTGAGACAGGAGAGGGGTTCCTGGTGATGAGAAGGACAGAACTGGGCCGAGGACGGGAGCAGGTGACTGTATGGAGAGGAGGCTCCTGCCTCCCTCTGACCCGCCAGACCCAGGAGAAACCAGTGGACCTTGGGAGCCCACTGATATCAGAGAGAGAAGGGGAGAGGGTGCCTTTCTAAAGGAGACAGAGCTGGGGGGAGAGGCTGGGGAAGCACCAGTTCCAGCTGTGGGACCAACAACATGTGGTCAAGTCACGTTTCCTCACTTTGCCTGTTTCTCCCCTTTTGAACCCAAGGAGGGACCTCTCCATGTTCTTGAAGTTTCTTTCAAGCGCTGATATTCCCTAGGTTTTGATTGGAAGGAGCAACATGGTCTTCTTTCTGTGGGAGCCAATCAGGTCCAGAGAGGGACCGACTTTCCTCCAGGTGCACGAACTGTGTTTTTAACCTGCTCCCCAGGTGCCTCTTAGGGACTCTACAGGTAGACAGGATGAGCGCACCGTGAGCTACCACAGGCTTCCTACCCTGTCCAGGAGTGGGGAGAGTGGCCCACGTGCTTGCCTTCTGGGGATCTGACTCTAGCTTCTGTGAATGAAGACCCTAGCTTCAAACAAAGCCCAGTCTTCTCTGTGAATGGCTTAATCTTTCTTGTGATTTTTTTCTCACAGTTGCTATATGGGCATTCAGTGTCCAGTCCCTTTCAGGGTCCTAGCCAGCAGTACCATCTCTTAGATTTTCTCTCTTCTTTTTTTTTTTTATTTTTCAGTGAAAGGAGGGGCAGAGGGTAAACATTAGCACAAGAGAGGGGAGCTGGCCTTGAAAAAGGGATGGGCATTTGGTGATGGTCTAACACTTTGCCTGCTGTGCTACAGTCCATGGGGTCACAAAGACTCAGATACGACTTAGCGACTGAACAACAGCTCCTGTAACCTCCCCAAGACTACTCACTCTTTGTGTCTTTGTCACTTGGGAAGTGAGGGATGGGGGCTGATGCACCCACCACATCCAGAGCCTGGGTGTACTTGTGAGTCTGGGGTCCTCAGGATGGTGGCTGATTGTGATGTTGTTGTTGTTGGCTGTGAGCCATCACAAACTTAGCTCAGCTTGACACGGTGCCACCTAATCCACCTAACATAAGATCAGTGGTCAGGGTCAAGGCCATACAAGTTCACGCCATCCTGGAATGCCTTTCAAGTGCACATTACCATGGAAAGAAGCCCACACCTCCTTGACCAACACCTTTTCTGTTCCTTCATATGAAAACTGTTGCCTTTTCACAGACAGAAAATAGCAGCTTGATGGAGCTATGTATTCATAGACATATTGGTGTCAGAGCATTTAAACAAATGTATGCTTTGGGCATCTCCCCTCCCTGCTCGGGAGACGATGTCTCAATTATTTTGACTGAAGCCAGGCTGTGTTGTGTGCTGTAAACATCTGGTTTATCATTCATCCAGCTGAGCTGGTTTATATTTTGTTAGAAGAAAAGGCTTGGGATTAAAGGCATTTAAGTAATTAAGCACACGTCAAGACAATTTGGTGATGGGTAAATATAGTCTCTGTTAAATGCACCGTCTGGGGGGCTCTGGTTTGGATTTATGTCCGGCTAGAGTACAGGGATGAAAGCGGAACGCCGGGGGAACGGGCCCGGTTCTGGGAGGCAAGGAATCAAAACCAAATGAGTTTTCAGGAATTGAGCGCTGTCCCTCCAAGTACCTGCCCCGATGCTTGGCCTGGAGAGGACAGAGCTGGGGGACAGAGGATACCCTGTCACCTGGTGGCACTGGTAGATTTCAGGAGATTCTCACTCTGGGAGGCAGACCATAGACTGTGATTCCTGCCCAAGAAACCAGAGATGTCTTGGAAGCTAAATGAGAGAGCTCAGGTTTTATATTATGAGGGTGTTTTTGGGTATCAGCCCCAGGGTCTGAGTCCACCCTACTCTCGTCCTTGACCCTGACCTTGTGTTTGCAGAGAGGTGGTGTTGCTGGGCTTGGCTGGGTCAGCAGAGCTGCAGCCAGTCCTGGGCAGAGAGAAAACATGAGCCTTTTCCCGGGGGATTATGGTTCTAAGTAACAGGTGTGAAGAGGCTGGCGACTTGAAGGGACTTTGGGGATTAGTAAAGAGGTCCTTGGTGAGCCATGCTTTGTATGAGCTGAGGCACCACTTCTCTTTGGAGAGAGAGGGAATGGAAAACATCCGTCCTTCTTCCTGGGCCCCCCCCACTTCTGGGAGTAAGAGGGCAGGAAAGGGGGTCTCTCTCCCCCGAGTCTCGAGCAGGAAGGAAGGCCTTTGGATATTATCCTGAAGAAGAAAGCTTTGCTGTTTCTGGCCAGATGGGTGGTGTACGATGGAACCAATTAGCTGAAAAGAAAGGGGAAAATTCAGAATTTCAATTTTCAAAGCAGAGACTCTTTTTTTTTTTTAAAGAAAACGTTTGATTATTTTCTTCTTTCAAACTGATTTCCATGCTTGTTTGGGAGTAGATTCTTGGTGTCTGAAGTCTGTGGTTGAGAGGCCAAAGTGGTGCTCATTTTTGGGTGAAATTGTGGATACGTGGTTACTTTTCATCGTGCCTCTTCCCCCCGCCCCAACTCCTCCTCCTTTCGTGTGCCATCCCCTCCCTCCACCTGGCAGCCACTGATGGGAGAGCCCATATGTTATCACCTGAGAAACGGGAGACCCACAGCAGTGAGGCAGAGACATCGACTGTTACAGCGTTGTGGAGCTCTGGTTTGATGACCTGAATCGTCTTGGCTCCAAGGCAAAATATACTGGGTCTGGGCTTCCTCTCTTAGGAAGCAGACTAGTTAACCAGGGTTTAAGATTCCTTCATCAGCTGCTGTTTAGTTGCTTAGTTGTGTCCGACTCTGTGTGACCCCGTGGAATGCAGCCCGCCAAGCTCCTCTGTCCATGGGATTCTCCAGGTAAGAATATTGGAGTGGGTTGCCATTTCATTCTTCTAGGGAATCTTCCTGACCCAGGGATGGTACCCAAGTCTCCTGCTTGGCAGGCAGATTCTTTACCATGGAGCCACCAGGGACAGGTTGCTAAAGAACGTTGGAGTAGTGGGAAGGTGGATGCCTGTGATAAATGAGAAGAGATCCTGAGATCACTCCCGCCACGGGACTGCTTCCTCTTCTGGATAACAACCGTGACCCCTTCTGTGCTCCCCATGGTGAGGTGGGAGCTGCAGGAGACTCCAGTGAGAGGGGCGTGCTCCCTGGCCTCAGGTACCTTGCAGACTTTTAGGGGCTACCAAAGAAGGAGAATGACAACCCACTCTCTTATTCTTGCCTGGGAAATCCCAGGGACAGAGGAACCTGGCGGGCTACAGTCCATGGGGTTGCAAAGAGTTGGATACGACTGAGTGACTGAATAACAAACAAACAAGCAGTGAACAGCATTCTAGAAGTGAACCTGGCATTGAGTGCCAAGGAACTTTATTTCCCTTGGGAGGTAGGGTGCATAGTTTTAGACCTCCGAAGATTCGAGGTCTTTTCTGAGGCTCAGGCCACAGGACCCTAGAGTTCAGGTCTTCAGCCCAGTGCTCTCAGACCCTGGGCTATTGTGCTGAGCAAAGCCTTGAATTAGCAGGAGTTCCACACCTGCTGAAAGCTTCCATGCTTTTCTGGTATTGTCTGCAGGGTATATGCTGCTGCCGTGGCAGCCAAAGGGTGGGCGTGACTGCAAGGATTGAGTGGCCAGTGAGTAGGTTTGCAGTCTGGCTGGAGCCCTGCCTGTTATACTTCAGCCTCTATCCATGTTGACAGCTCCTCTGTCGCTTTGAACCACCCCCTGCCCCCTCCCGACTTAGGAGCCCTTCCCTTGATGACAGTGGGGTGGCTTCCTATGGCTGTGGTTACGGCTCTTGAACTGATTAATGATGCTCTGGGGGAAATTGTAGTCTCGAGAGGAAGACAGATCTGTAGCTCATTCAGACCCTGGACACCCCTCCCCAACCCATAATCTCTTTACCGACCCTCCAGGGGCCCACCACCCCGAACTGGTATTTCTGATGTTTTCTGTTCATGCCACGGAGGAAATGTAAAATCAGGAAAGTACTGGTCCTTGGGTGATGTTTCAGCACTGAGATCTCAGCTCTCAATGCACTGAAAGAGTGGCCACTTCTGCTGGGCACCCCTGCACCCTCTGCTCCCATGTGGGCCCTGGCTGGACTCTGGAATCTGAGCGGCATGGTTGGAGGAAGAGGAGGCTGGTGGAGGGAGGATTGTTTGAGAGCCTCTGAGGCTCTGAGCATGTGGTAGGGCACTGAGTGGGCACAGGAGGTGGAAAACCATGAATTTTAATGAGTCACTGTTGTGGAACTTCGCCACCCAACCTTGTCCTCTCTCCAGAGTGGTGCAAATGCAGATGACTTTGCATTTGGACATCATACGTTGTTCCCCCTCATCACTCTGCTGTCTACAGCCTCTCTGTAAAGAATGGTTCAGGGCAGAAAGCTTGTTTGAGACCAGGGAAACCATCATGTGCCAGAGAGCCTTCCCTCCAGCTCCTCCCCACCCCCCCACCCCCTCACCAAATGTACATCCCACATGGCAGAGTCCTTGAGCTGTTGAGATATAATCCCTCCCATCTGGGAGCCAGCGACCCGGGGCAGCCTGTCCCGAGTCACAGAGCTTACAGGCTCTTTATAGTCTCTGAATCACACCATGAATGAAGGCAAGGGGATGGTAGAAGAGCATCTTGTACAGATGTACAGCTGTTTAGTAGGGTCTGCTGTGTGCCCAGTACTGTAGAACACAGTCAGGATTTTAAAGAAATGGATCCCTTGTTATGTGGTTTCCCAACTTTGTGGCCCTCTTTGCACTAGAAAAGTCTTCCCTGGTGGCTCAGACGGTAAAGCGTCTGTCTGCAATGCAGGAGATCTGGGTTCGATCCCTGGGTTGGGAAGGTCCCCTGGAGAAGGAAATGGCAACCCACTCCAATATTCTTGCCTGGAAAATCCCATGGATGGAGGAGCCTGGTGGGTTACAGTCCATGGGGTTGCAAAGATTCGGACACAACTGAGCAACTTCACTTTGCACTGGAAAAGCTTATTGAGAGAACCCAGAGCATTTTCATCTAAGTGGGTTGTATTGATCAGTATCTATTGTATTAGAAGTTAAAACCGAGAAGAGTTTAAGGATACACAAACCCCATTCCGTGAGCAGTCAGGGTTGACATCATCACAGATCATAAAACTCCGCTGTAGACTCTTGAGAGACTAGGAGTGGAAAAGCAAATAACATCTTAGTGCTATTATGAAAATCATTCAGGGGACTTCCCTGGTGGTCCAGTGGTTAAGATTCAGCCTTACAATGCAGGGGACTCCTGTCCAATCCCGGATCGGGGAACTAAGATCCCATGTGCTGAGGGGCTCCTAAGCTTGCATGCCGCAGCAACTACTGAGCTCCTGTGCCTCAACAAGAGAGTCTGCTTGCAGCAACTGAGGCTCAGCTCAGCCAAATAAATAAATATTTAAAAATAATAGTTCTCACCTTATAGATCCCCCCTGAAAGGGTCATGGGGACAGATGGGATTCCTCAGATCACACTGTGAGATCTAATGGTACAGACAGGTCAGTCACGGGCAGTAATAGGTGCTGCGAAGGAACAGGGAGGGAGCAGAAATGAGTTCAGGCAAAACGTGGTGGGATGCTCTGATGCATACTTTTGTTGGTTATAATGACTGTGATCCATCCACATGGTCACTCCTATGCTGACACTGAACACACATATTCTCCTGCACTGCTGTGGCTGCTGAGCAGGAGAAGGAGGAGGTGGTGGAGGTGGTTTGGGGGCTGCAGGGATCCGAGTGTGTGAGGACAGGATGGACATGACATTTGAGAGAGCCTGCCTGATAAGACTCTTGAGAGTCCCTTGCACTGCAGGGAGATCAAAGAGTCAATCCTAAAGGAAGTCAACCCTGAATATTCATTGAAAGGACTGATGCCAAAACTCCTATACTTTGGCCACCTGATGGAAAGAGCTGACTCATTGGAAAAGACCCTGATGCTGGGAAAGATTGAAGGCAAAAGGAGAAAGGGGGGACAGGATGACATGGTTGGATGGCATCACTGATGTAATAGACATGAACTTGAGCAAACTCTGGGAGATAGTGAAGGACAGGGAAGCCTGGCGTGCTGCAGTCCATGGGGTCACAAAGAGTTGGATGCAACTTAGTGGCTGAATGACAGCACAATGCCTGATATTTAATCATTTGGAATTAAAAACCTTGCATTTGGCAAATGAAAAATTGTTCTGATACTAAGAAGTAAAGTGTGGAAGAAACTTCTTGCCTGGGAGAATCTGGAAGCGGGGGCCGGTTCTCAGCTGAGAGGTGGGGTTGGGGGCATTAATATTTATCAGAAGACCAAGGTCAAGGTGAGAAGTCCTGCCCTACAGTGACCATTTTCATCTTTCTTCTCCTGCAGGTATTAACTCTCTGATAGCAAACAATATCTATGAGGCTGCCTACCCATTGCACGATGTGAGTACCACCTCCACCACTCAAAAGGTGGAGCCCTGCAGGCAACGCAGCAATGAATATACAGGCAGGAGGGAAACATGGCATTGAACCACCGTGACTGGTTCCCGACCACATGTGAAAGACAGTAATCCCCAGCTTGATATTTGCCAGTTGTCTCAAACTGTCTAAAAAAAAAGTGAATGTTTTTGTCTGAGCCTCCTCTGCACTCCCTGCCTTGATTTTGGGGAAAGTGTGAGAAGCTGGTTACAAGAGAGATGGGGAAGGTGGATTTGGAGAGGCAGGTCCCAGACTGTGATGATACACAGCCTGGACCGTTAGGCTCTCAGATGACAGAGAGTGATACGTGATATTATGTATGTAATATTATATGTGATAGTTATAGGATAGCGTTATATGGTACTATATATATTTTATATGCGATATTTTTTCTGTGATTTTTATTTAGATGTGAAACTTCTCATCCTTCTATGGGAACATATATTAAGTGTCAGTGTCAGGTCCTTTCTTCTATCTTGACTTTTTTTTAATTTAAATTTTTATTTTTTTTTAATACTGAAAGCATTTTGTATTGGGGTATGGCCAATTAACAGTGTTGTGGTAGTTTTAGGCAAACAGCGAAGGGACTCAGCCATACATATACATGGATCCATTCTCCCCCAAACAGCTCTCCCATCCAGGCTGCCACATAATAGAGCAGAGTTCCATGTGCAATCAGTAGGTGCTTGTTGGTTATCCATTTTAAATATAGCAATGTGTACATGGCCTTCCCAAAGTCCCTAACTGTCCCTTCCCTCTGGCAACCGTAAGTTCATTCTCTAAGTCTGTAAGTCTCTTTCTGTTTTGTAAGTGAGTTCATTCATATCATTTCTTTTTAGATTCCATATATAAGGGATGTCATATGATATTTTCCCTTCTCTGTCTGACTTACTTCACTTAGGATGACAATCTCTAAGCCCATCCATGTTGCTGCAAATGGCATTATTTCATTCTTTTTAATGGCTGAGTAATATTCCATTGTGTATATGTACCACATCTCTATCTTGACATTTTTGAAGGAGGTCTCTAAAATTCCTTCTACTGTTGTGTGGTTAAGAAAATAGAGAAACTAATTAAGGCTTTCGTTGGCTGGGGGCAGGGTTATAAACATCCCATAACAAGATACAGTGATATTCTTCAAGATGACTCATGAGGACCTTAACTGGCCCATGAACTCAGGGTCCCCTGGCTGCCCTGTCCACCCGGTCAGTCACTTTAGCATCTGCCACATGGTGGGACCCAATGAGACCCCTGGGGCGGGTACCCTGAGCGCCTGATGAGATTTCCCAGGTGACATCTTTGCCGTGGGCACACGTGAGATGAGGCTCTGCTGGGTATGGACAGGGCGAAAGGCAGGTTTCCAGGACATGCTAGTCTGCTTCCAGGGTGGGCTCTGCCGCTCCGTTTGCTGTGAGCAAGTACAGGAGGCTCCGAGGCTTGTGAGGGGAGCCACCCGCTGTAAGCTCATAGGACACACAGCAGGTGCTGGTGACCACGGAAGTGGACCAGTGTTTCCTTCTGGGTCATGCCCTTGACCTTTCTTAAATGGGAATGAAAGAAAAGGATGGCGTCGGAAAATTTAAAAGGGAACCGTCTCTCTGTTTTTGATCATGCTCTCTGTTTTCTCCTCCCACAGGGTGAATATGACAGTCCAGGGGATGATATGAATGACAGAAAGGTGAGCCGACCTGATGCTGTGCCCAGGGCTCTGGGCTCGGGGACCGCACGTGGGTGTGGGGCTGCGTAGACACATCCTGGGTGTTCTACTTACTGCTTACCTATATCAGCCAGTTTTCCACAGCCCCTGTCCCCAGGCATTTGGAAATTCGAGGGCCATTTGTGGTCACTGACATGACTGTGTATCGGGGTGCAGCTGGCATTCCTTGCTTGGTGCACCAGCGATGCCACATCCTGAAATATCCCCAACAGTGGTGCACAAAGGCAGCGTGCCCACCGCTGATGACGAGAGAGCTTTAGCTGAGAAACACTGAGCATTCAGAGCTCTGAATTTAGGGAGTCTTCAACCTCTGGGATCTAATTCCTGGTGATCTGAGGTGGAGCTGATGTAATAATAATAGAAACAAAAGTGAAAGTGTTAGTCACTCAGTCGCCTCTGACTCTTGGCAACTCTATGGACTGTCACCCACCAGGCTTCTCCGTCCATGGAATTCTCCAGGCAAGCATAACTGGAGTGGGTAGCCATTCGCTTTTCTAGGGGATCTCCCCAGCCCAGGGAGTGAACCTGCATCTCCTGCATTGGAGGCTGATTCTTTGCTGTCTGAGCCACCAGTAGAAATAAAGTGTACAACGAATGTCTCGTGCTTGACTCATCCCGAAACCACCCCCCCAACCCTGGTCCATGGGAAAATTGTCTTCCACGAGACCAGTCCTTGGTGCCAGAAAGGTTGGGGATTGCTGCCTTAATTTATAGAAGGGCAAACCAAGGCGCAGGATGATGGTACACCTTGTCCATGATAACACTGCCACAATCAACCAGGAAGGAGCTAAAACCCCTGGGACCTCAAATCCCATGTTCCTACTAAGCATATAGCCATTGCCATTGTGTCTTGTTTGGGGAAGGTCATCTTTTAAGTTATTACTCTTATTCTCTAGGTAGACAGGTTCAGCGACCTCCAAATTATAGATGAGAAACTGTGTATTCCAGGCAGCTGGGAATGAAAGGTTATATTTAGGGGAGGGAAAAGGGTTCCATTGGAGAATCTCTCCTATGTCAGGCACAACTCCTGCCTGGACAGCTCTGTCCCCAGCTGTCCACGTAGATCCCGTTTCCTCTGTGTGCTGATACCCTGGGAGCCTGGGTACCACTCTCTTCTCCAGGGATGATGCTCTAAGCATCACGCAGCCTGTTCAGTGGAGCTGTCCATCTGACCGTCCCCCTCATGCCATTCTCCAGCCAGGTTCCCAGGCTTAAGTGACTCTGGTGAGTAGAGGAGGGTGGGCGAGGGTGGGCGTGATGAGGACTACACCCTCCCTGCCCCCGCTCTGTTGTCTGGAAAACCATTCATCCCCCAAGTTGCTTTTGAGCAGCCTTCTTTTTATCCTGCCTATTAGTCCCTGTTATGAAGTGTTAAGTATTAAAAACATAAAAAGGTCTTTTCCAGAAATACGGCCGTGATTGCTTACACATGTCCCCCTTTCTGCCTGCCCAGGGAATCTGCTGCAGTTTTTCGATGTTTTAACCTCATCTGTTTTCTATCTGATGCTCATAGTCTCAGGGTTTAATTTCCTGAAAAGTCCCGGATCAGATTTAAAGGCAAAGAGAAGCCTTTCTCCCCATATCTCACCTCGCTGGTCTCGGCCATTTTCTGTCCTCCTATTTTTTCATCTCATGTTCCTCCCCTTTAAAGGGTGATCACCACCCCACGGCCCACCTAAGAGACCTTTTGCTGGGTGGGTGGTGACCCCCAGCCCGTCAAGGTAAGGCATTTTACAGGAACATTCCAGAGACCAGGAACACACAGAACTCCTGGGAGAAATCAGCCAGTCCCCTGTTATCCTCACAGAGGCAGAGAGAAGCGACGTGTAGGCTATCCAAAATCTATGTGCCTTTGTCTGGAATAATATTATATTATTGTTAACAGTAAAACCCCATAGCAGAAAGTTGTCCCCCAGGAATTGTTTTACTTAGGGCAGTGCACATCCCAGCTGGGGAGGTGGATGGAACCTGGCAGGCAGGGACAGACCTCCAGGGCAGAGCTGCATCTCAGTGGATAATTCCCAAACCTGATGTCGAGCGATGCTCAGTGAGGATGGACAAGTGTCTCTGGAAGGCAAAAAGCCCATTTCTTTTCTTTTTTTCAAAATAATTTATTTATCTGTCTGTGCTGGGTCTTCGTCGCAGCGTGGGCTTTTCTCTAGCGGCAGCGAGCGGGAGCTACTCTCTGGTGTGGTGTGCGGGTTTCTCGTTGCTGTGGCTTCTCTTGTGGGGCTCTAGAGCGTTTGGGCTTCGGTAGTTGCAGCTCGCAGGCTCAGTTGCTCTGTGACATGTGGGATCTTCCTGGATCAGTGTCCCCTGCATTGGCAGGTGGATTCTTTACCGCTGAGCCACCAGAGAGGCCCCAAGGACCTCATTTCTTGGAACTTTTCCTCAGGTTCACCAGCCAGTCCTGGCCTCCTTCTTTTCCTCTGCCTGGGTCATGTTTAGGGAAATAAAATTTGCTGTGATGGGAGGTAAGAGGATCATGAATGAGACTGAAAACTTTTTTTTCTGTCCAATTGGATTGGAAAATGGATAGTCAGCAAGGCCAGGAGACTGGTTCCCATGTCCATTAATTCAGTGATCCCTGACCTTTTTTGGCACCAGGGACCAGTTTTGGTGGAAGAAAGTTTTTCCACGGATCAGGCGAGGATGCGGTTTCAGGATTAAGCGCTTCACATTTTTTGTGCACATTGTTGTTGTTCAGTCGCTAAGTCGTGTCTGACTCTTTGCCACCCCATGGACTGCAGCACGCAGGCCTCCCTGTCCTCAACTGTCTCCCGGAGTTTGCTCAAGTTCGTGTTCACTGAGTCGGTGATGCTCTCTAACCATCTCATCCTCTACTGCCCTCTTCTCCTTTTGCCTTCAATCTTCCCCAGCATCAGGGTCTTTTCCAATGAGTCGGCTCTTTCTATCAGGGGGTCAAAGTATTACTATTAAGTCAGCTCCACCTCAGATCCTCAGGCATTAGGTCCTGAAGGCTGGGGACCTCTGCATTAAATGGTTGTTCTGTTAGGACTGACCCTGGCGTCCAAATCCCAGCCGGTTCTGCAGCCAGGTGGACGTGACCTCTTGTGTGTGGCAGGGGGACCTCTCACTGCAGGGCTGGCTTCGCTCCTGGAGCCTCAGAGGTATCTTGAAAGAAAGAGCTGAAACCTCTGAATATGTGTAGCACGTTTATTTGTATTTGTCACATTGTAATAGTCTAGCGTTCTTCAAGAGGGTTGTGGGAAGGATTTTGGTTAGGTACAAGGGAGAACCTTTGTATTTGGTGTTAGAGGAGGTGCAGAATGGTTGAGAACTGATGGGAGATCACTCCTCTGGGGGACTTTAGTGGTGATCCGGCCATCCTGCTGGTACCCGGGGTTCGCCTCCCCTCTTCCCTGAGATTTGTGGCTGTTCCAGTGATCTGCCTCTTAGGTGGAGAGCTCTCTCTCCCACCCCCTGCCCCCTTCTGCCTAGTGCAGCCTGCAGTCTCTATGACTCAGCTCCTCCTGGAGGGTGATTCGTGAGAGGTTCCCTCCCTCTGGAGACCAGGGGTTTCTCACGTTTTGAGAAAGCAGGGCTGCGGGGTCTGCAGCCACCTCAGTCCATATCTGCCAGACTCGCCTGCTTTTCTCAGCATCCCAGAGAAGGGACTGTTACTGTCTTTTGAGGGAGGCTCGAGCCCCGCTCATATCCCATGGCTTCCCTGCCCACTTACAGAGAGTCCTGGGTACAACCTTAGAAGATAACTTCCTTTAGCAGCTTTTATACCCTCGGTCCTAGATCTTCCAGCTTTTTTAGAGGATTGTCTTCTCTGGTGGATGGTTAAAAAGTGACCCACCAGAAGGTTCATAATGAGAGTCCGTCTGGATTTCCGATGGGAAGACTTCTTCTCAGTTTCTCTTAAGGTCTAGTTTTCCCATCTTGCACAAGTCGCATTGAATTAATGGAGCAGTGACCTACTAAAAACTCAAATAGGTCATTGCAGGATCCAGGGGGTAGAATTCCATCCTCTCCCATTCTGGTCCTCCCGTCTCATCAGTATCTCTCAGCTGGCTGCAGCTGGCATTTCTGTGTCTGCCACAGGTCCAACTGAGGAGCTTGGGACCTCGGTGAGGGTCATGGGTCTCATGCATCCTGCCATCCTCTGGCCTTGAAGATGGCTTTACCAGCTGGGTCCTTTATAGTCTCATGAAACACTTATACTGACCCACTCTCAGCTGTGGCCCTTGGAGATTGACCTGGCCTCTGTGTGCTCTGATCCATCAGCGGGCTGGTCCCCGTGGCTTGTTTCTTCCTGCAGTAAAGTTTTGGGATCAGACCCATGTGCTTGGAATGACATCTGGGGCCTCCAAAATAAGGCTCTGTCCACCGAGAAGGAGCTGTATACCCTCTGGCTTTATTTGCAGGCTTTACCAGTTGGTGAAGAAGTAACTAAGGGAAAGAGCAGATTTAATAAGATCTAATAAGCTAGCCTGGCATGCTGCAATTCATGGGGTCGCAAAGAGTCAGACACGACTGAGCGACTGAACTGAACTGAATAAGCTAGGAGCTTATTAGGAGGTTCTGTTGCAAGTTACCATGATTGTCCTCCTGAACTTGACTGACACATGCTTATCCCTGTGGGGCAGAGACTCTGGCCTGCCTCCCTGCACCCTGACCACTGGTCTGTGCTGGGACCCTGTAACCAGGTCATGACCTACTCGGTTTGAAACTGTGTGGTTAGACATTTGCAAAGATAGCCAACAGTCTATAGCACCCGCCACCTAGCTCCTGCGTCACCTGCCCGGTGGCCGTGTGAGCCTGCCGGGTAGAGCTATGTGGGCATCCAGGCATCACTGTCACATTACCTCCCAGGTTTGAAGCTTGGAGCTCCTGCTCCGGCAGGGTCTGTGTGCTGATGTCCTCTGCTGTGTCTGTCCGGCCCAACTTCATGGGGGCACAGGCAGCTCTCTTGGCTCAATCTCCTCTGTATCCGCCAGTGATGGATGCAGCCTTGAGAAAGGACTCCTGGGGATTTTGTCCAGCAGGTCTGGGAGCCAGCCAGGGGCAAGGCCTGGGAGCCTGGCTCTCATTTTGGACCTGAGCCAAGCGGGCTACACTGGCTTCCTGGAGCATTTTCAGTTTTCCCCTTCAGGGCAGTACAGACGGGTGTTCTCAGGTTTAAGGGTTGGACTTTGTGACTTGGAGAGGAATGTGCCCTGGAGGTCAGGGCCTCGGAGGGAGCACTGACGTCCCACCGCTCTCCCGGGAGGCCTTGCCTGTATCTCTTGACGCAAGCTGGCCTCCCTGTGGGCCCCCAGTGATGTCACTGTGACAGCCAGGTGCTGGTGAGCCCAGTGTTGGCACTGGGGAGGGAATAAAAACCCAGGGCAGTAGAAGCACCAGGATGACAGGGAGGAAGAAAGATAGTAATAACGGTATGATCAGGTTTGGAGCCTCTTGCCTGGAACAGAGCATCAGGCTTCACGGATTCAGATCTGCACCTGCCCACCGGGTACCGTGTCGCCCGCTTTGTGTTGGGGTGTCCTGCTCTGCAGAAGGTGGGACTGTGGGTACAGTTTGCATCATCAGGGTCCATACAATTTCTGGTTCTTTTTTGAAGTTGTTGGGGGACACTGTGACAATAAAAAGTCTATAGCCGCCGAGTAGGAATGCCAATTCTTATTTCAGTTTTAATATGGTGTCTTTGCAGACTTCCTGTAGGGTTCATGTTCAGCCATCTATCCAGAATATCTGGTTAGAGTCACTTCTCCTTGCTAGAATTGCATGAGTTCTGTGTGATGTGTGAGAAGATGCGATGCAGAAGACTGGGAAGTGTGAAATAGCATTATCTCCCAAGATTCTCCCCTTGCTCAGCCTGGCCTTCCTGTGAGGACACGTCACATGCACTTTTCTCAAGGCCTTGGCACAGAAGGCATGTTCTCCTAGTTGAAACACACCCCCACCTTCTAGGTCTCAACCCAAATTTCACCTCCTCAGAGAGCCCTTCTCTTGCTGTCCTTTTTTACATTCCCTGGTGGCTCAGAGGGTAGAATATCTGCCTGCAACGCGGGAGACCTGGGTTCAATCCCTGGGTCGGGAAGACTCCCCGGAGAAGGAAATGGCAACCCACTCCAGTATTCTTGCCTGGAAAATGCCGTGGAGGGAGAAGCCTGGTAGGCTACAGTCCATGGGGTTGCAAAGAGTCAGACACGACTGAGTGACTTCACTTTATCAATAATTACTTTGTTTTAAAATTAATTTTGATCTGAGAACAGTTGATTTGCAATGTTGTGTTAGTTTCAGGTGTAGAGCAAAGTGTATCAATTATACATAAACATATGTCCACTCTTTTTTGGATTCTTTTCCCATCTAGGTCATTATAGTATTGAGTAGAGTTCCTGTACTGTACGTGTATGCTGCTAAATTGCTTCTATCATGTCCGACTCTTTGTGACCTCATGGACTGTAGCCTGCCAGGTTCCTCTATCCATGGGATTCTCTAGGCAAGAATACTGGAGTGGGTTGCCATGCCCTCCTCCAGGGGATCTTCCCGACCCAGGGATCGAATCTGCATCACTTATGTCTCCTGCATTGGCAGGCGGGTTCTTTACCACTAGTGCCACCATGCCTTGGCAAGTGTCTAATTTTGACTTGCTAAGCTGGATATAAAAGGTGACCAGTTGCCCACTTCACCTCTAACCTGGTTCCCTGTTTTTCTTGTTTAGCTGCTGTATCAAGAATGGGCACGCTACGGGGTGTTTTATAAGTTTCAACCCATTGACCTCATCAGGTAAGATGTGGGAGGGGACCCTCAGGAGGACCTGAAAGATCCCTGCTGACCTTCTTGGCCCCTGGAGGTCTGTTGGCCAAGCAGAGGACTATTGTAGACTACCTCCCTCCACTGCTCTGTGTCTTACCGGTGGCGAACCAGCTCCTGGGTGAGGGAGGGCAGTGTTGGCCATGGGGCAGCAGATAATACAGACAGATGTCCCATGACTTGCATCTTGGGGTCATCAGCACTGTGGTCTCCCCCTTTCTGCTCTTGGGGGAGAAGGGTGTGTAGAGTTCTTCTTTTATTATCATCCCTCTGATTTGCCTCAAGAAGGATCTGGGTGCAGCAGATCCTTGGGTCATGGCCCAGAAGCCACAGTGCCGAACAAGAGGAGGAGAGACCTGACAAATCATATAAAGAATAAACTGACTGGTCTGAGAGGATATGTGGACTTTTTACGGCTTATCCAGAATGATTGGAAGGGAGGAGAGACTGGGTTCTAAATCCCACCCTTTTAATGCTGCCCCCAAAGTTGCCTCGGGAATTTGTGCAGCTTGTACAGAACAGAGGTTATAAGCTTTCTGAAAGAACTTTCTAGAATTCGATAGGTCTGACGAGTCTCAAATGGTTGAGGGCTGTTAGAACCTCGAGTCTTTCTCAGGTGGAGTGATATTGGGCCACTCGGTGCAATGGTGGAGCACTGAGCTGAGACTCTGGAGATGGGGGTCTTGTCCAGGCCCAGCCACTAGGGGGCGCTTGTTTCTCTGGGCAAGTCATAACCCTTCTTTGGTCTTCAGCATCCTGTTGTTCAGTCTCCCAGTCGTGCCTGACTCTTTGCGACCCCGTGGACTGCAACATGCCGGGCTTCCCTGTCCTTCACCGTCTCCCAGAGCGAGAGACACTGAGATAATGAGACATTGGAACAATGAGTTTGAGACATTGCTCAAACTCATGTCCATTGAGTCAGTGATGCCATCCAACCATCCCATCCTCTGTCGTCCCCTTCTCTTCCTGCCTTCACTCTTTCCCAGCATCAGGGTCTTTTCCAATGAGTCGGCTCTTTGCATCAGGTGGCCAAAGTATTAAGAGCTTCAGCTTCAGCCTCAGTCCTTCCAGTGAATAGTCAGGGCATCCTGGTGGCCCTAAACTGGGAGGCTGAGCCTAGGGCTCTGTGGGGAAATTTGGTCCAGCACACTCATTTGGAAATGATGGGGACCCTCAGCCCTGCGCCTGACATAGAGGACTCGCTGCCACTCGGTCACTCGTGGCTCATTCTCATGAGCTAATTCATCAGCCGGCAAATTCGGAGAGTGTTCCTGGCCGCTTGCCCCGGGCTGGGACCTTGAGAGGGGCGGCCGCCAGAAGGACCAGGTCCAGTGGGAGTGATTCCAGCTCCTTCTTGGAAGAAGACAGCAGGCTGGGAGTCAGAGTTTGGGCAGGCCCACCTCCCACGCGGAGAGGGGACGGCCCTCCCGGGGAACTGGGAGCTCAGCTGGACGTCTCTTGACGGCAGGTGTTTGTTCCAGCTGAAGGCTGTTAGCCGAGGCATTGGGGCTGGGGAGCTGGGCCACGGATGCGGGTGACCGCGGCCCCTCACCCAGCGCCTCCTGTCCCCTGGCTGCTTTTGTGAGGCGCGGCCACCTAGATTGTTCTCCGGGCCGCTTCCTCCATGCCTGGCAGCCTTTGATCTTCCTCTCGGCCTCGCCAGTGGCCACCCACACTGTCGCCTGTTTTCTCCAACTCGTTTCTTAAAAATATGATTCCAGAAAATAAAAATTCTCCCTACTGGAGAGCCTCGTCTTTTCCCTGGAAACTTCAGGTGACCGGCTGCCAGCTAAGTGGGCGACGGCAGCTCCAGGGTGCACCCCGTTTCAGCCACCAAAGAGGCCTCACCTGCAGGGGAAGAGTTGCCTTTGTTGCAAAGCCCTGCTCTGGGGCCTGGCGGTTTCCAAGGACGCAGAGCCCGAAGCTATGGGTCCCAGTGTCCACTGCGGGTCCCAGTGTCCAATGTGGGTCCCAGTGTCCACTTCAATCAGAGTTTCTACCACATGTCACAGTGTCCACTTGCTGCTCAGATCTGGGAACCGGGGGCTCTTGCAACCCCTGCAGGATGCCAGCAGCTTGGATATGCCTGGAGCCTGGAGCATCTCTCAGATACTGGCTGGAGGGAAGGGAATGGTAATGTGTGTGGGGGGGGGCGGGAGTAGAGGGACTGTTGTCTGCCCAGTGGGGTAAGGAATTCGCTCTGCTGGAGAGAGAAGAGATAACCATGGAAAGAGAAGAGGGGAGAGAGAGAAGAGGGGAGAGAGAGAGAAGAGGTGAAGGGGAGACAGGGAAGGACAGAGGCCTTGGGGGTACAGGTGGGTCGTGGAAACAGGCATGCCATGAGCATGCCCCTTGTGGGGCTCATGGAGAGGAAACTGGGGTGGAGGGCGTGGGAACAGCTCCTGCACTCTGCCGGCTCCACGCAAACTCCTGTGTCCACGTCGCCTGCTTCCTTCTCCCCATCGTCTTCCCTCTCCCGCGTCCTAGTCCTCGGTCAGACACCAGCTCTTGGGAGTGTGTCTTCAGCACCATCTCTCTCTTTTGCTACTTGTTCTTCATCCTTCTTGCCTCGACCTCTGGAGACCTAGTGGTCCACGGGATCCAGTCGGAGGCTGCCCAGACCCTGTGCTTCCATTGCAGTGCACACCTGGAACTGTGCCCCCTGCAGGCTCACATGGTAACTGCACCCATGTGTTCTGTGCTGAAGCAGGGGTGTCCTGTCCAAGTTGGAGGGGACTCTTCCAAAGGCCGGCAGGGTCTTTCCCGCCTGTTCCCTTGGGCCCCTGGCTTCTCGTCGTCAACACTGAGCTCCATTCCTCCCCCCCGTGCCTGTGGTTTGGGACATTCAAAAGCAGAGAGCAGCTGAGGGCCCAGAGGGTCTGGGAGGTCTGTTTGCATGTAAAGCCCTGGGACCAGCTATCCTTACCTGTCCGCAGCCCTTCAAGCCTAAGCTGGAGATGTGGGGTTCGAAGCTCCTTTCCCAGGGGTGGACATTGGGCAGAGGGGAGACAAGATGCCCTTTCCCGCACCGTGAGCCCCTCCCTCCTGCTGTGGGCATCTGGGTCCAGCAGGCTGCGTGGTGAGGGTGCTAATGGGGGTCCCAGCCCGACTCTGCATGTATGTGTGTGCATGTATTTGTGTATGTGTATGTGCATGTATGTGTGTGTGTAAGTGCTGCATGGGAAGTTCCCCAGGGAGGTATCCAGCGGGGACCCCCACTCCCCTCCAGTAGATTCTTCGGGAACTCCCAGCCCACGGCACTGGTGTCCAGGCAGAAACAAGGTTTGTGATGGAGCCAGTGGGGGAAATGCTGTCCTGGCTGGAGGGAGGTGGCTCTTCTAGTCTCTTGGGGCCATATGAGCATCCCCACAGGTAGAGGAGTAGATTTCTGCCTTCAGCACCCAAGGTTCATGCCCTGATGTCCCAGGAGGGGAATGGCTTTTATTCCTTGGGGTACCCCGGGCCTTGGGGTTGTGTATAGTGCTGATCCCATATTAGCCAGCACCCTGCCTTGTCTTTTCATGAAAATGAATATCCACTCACAGGCTGCTTTTCTTAGCTGGGAGGTTTTGCTGTGGATGAGACAAAACAATAGGCTTCAAACATCTGAGTTAGATTTAGCTACTAACTGAAGCTGATATACAAAACTGTATTTGAAAGCATCTGCTGCCAGTTAACTACAATGGCATGTGGAGGAGAGGAGACCAGAAGTCCACTCACCTCAGGGTGAGTAGCTGGTGACCTTGGGGGATGCACCAAGGGCATCGTATATAGGCAGTGTCCACTGTACCGTCTGGAGAGGGGTGAATGGCTCTTCCTTGTTCCCTCCTCTTCTGGGGATGACGTTTCATGGGGGGGAGTAGCACCTATCCCTGTGGTGGGTCTGGTGCCCTCTTAGCAACGTCCTGCTTCCTCAGTCCCTCTTCCTAAGACCTCAGTGATATCAGGAGGCCTTGGGTGGCATCTGTGGACAGCAAGAGTGGCGCTGTGCCCCACCTGTGTACCCATCCCTTCCATTGCAGACTCTCAGCCCGCTCCAGCCCCTCATGGAGAGCCCATCTAGAACCGGCGTCTCAAGAATTGGCTTTCCCTCATTCTATTACAAGGGCTTCCCAAGTGGCGCTAGTGGTAGAGAACCCACCTGCCAATGCAGGAGATGTAAGGGATGCAGGTTCAGTCCCTGGGTCAGGAAGATCCCCCAGAGGAAGGCACGGCAACCCACTCCAGGATTCTTGCCTGGAGAATCCCATGGACAGAGGAGCCTGGCTGGCTACAGTCCATGGGGTTGCAAAGAGTTGGACACGACTCAGGTGACTGAGCATGCACACACCTCCTGTTACAAGGCAGAGGCCCTGATCCTTGCCAGAATTCCTCAGAACAGCCACTAGGAGGTTGATCCACCCGCCTCTGTCTCTGAGCCCTTTTTCCATCTTCCTGAAACGCACCCACATCCACTCCCCAACCCCGCCCAGAGGAGAGAGACAGAGGAAGCCACGTTCTTCCTTAGGAGGCTTCTCAGCAGGTCAGACTCAGGGAGAACTGGCCACAACTGGTTTGGGGGAGGGACTGGAGAGGAGAAAAGAACGTTGATCAACCCATGATGAATTATTTCCTGAGCCTGCTGCCTTCTTCTTGATCTTTGCTGGGATTCATACAGGCAGTTCAGCTCAATGCGATCAACATTTACTGATGCTCACAGTGAACAAGTCTGTGTGCCCTCAACGCATGGAGTCATGGCGAGGAATAGGGTGCAGTTTGTGTCCTTAAAGATCTAGCAGTCACATAGGGAGCCAGACATGTGCGAGGCAGGATGGAGTGAAGACTTTTAAGGACTGTAATATAAGTATGAACGTGATTGGACGGGACAAAGGTTGGAGAGTAGTTGCTACTAGCAGAGTAAGAGAAGAGTTTCTGTAAGAGGTGGCACTTGAATTAGAAACGTTGCTTCTGAAGGCTTGAAGTTAAAAGGTTAAAGGTCTCGAATGTGTCTTCACTGTCAGCCTCGGCTGCCCCAAATATGGACTTGTTGAGCCTGGTATTGTTGGCCAGAAATCACAGTGCTGCCCAGAGCCAGGTCCTTCCTGACTGTCGATCGGGAGTGATCAGGTCAAGAACTTGACTTGCAGACCTCACTCACCTGCCTGGACTCTATGCCAAACCTGGCCCGTGTCCTTGGCTCTGCCCTCTTAAGTGAGCAGAGCATTCAGGGTTAGAAGGAGATGAGGCTGGACCCAACAGAGGAAACCAAGGAGAGGTGATGTGTGAGGCCAGCTGCTTGTTTTCTGTGAGTCTCAGTTTTTGAAGTATTGGACTGAGCCAGGAAGCACTTTGCAGGCTGAAAAGGGGTCATATTTCATGGGCCTGAAGAAGACTTTTCTTTTTCCTCTGAGGGTGTAGGAGCACAGTTGACAGAGAAGAGCAGGCAGTAGCCGGTTGCAGCAGAAACATGGGTAATGATGTTCTGTGCTGTTGTATTCTGGTCCATTTTATAGACAGGGAGATAAGTCAGGCTGCTTATGAGATGCAGCTGGGAAAGAGGCCTATCCCCCTTCTCCTTTCTCTCCCTCCTCCTCCTCCCCAGATGTCATGAACCCTCCAGAGGGGAGGAGCCAGCCTGGGGCTGCCAGTGGGTCAGGAGTTGAATGAGGTGCCCCCAACTGCACCCTGAGGCCGTTCTGGTCCTGCGAGGGTGGCCTCCCGGCCTTCCCTAGCTGGTGGCTCCTGTTTTGGATCAAACTGAATCTTCCTTCCTGGAGTACCAGTACTTGGTGGCTTCCACTGCGCCAGAAGGCTGCATGAACTCCCCATGGCCTCCTAGGGTTGCATGGCCAGAGGTGGGTGGGGGTGAGAGTCCAGTTCACTAGCTCCCTGCCTTCCCGACCCCCTCTTGTCAGGTCCTATTTACCGAGGAGGAGAGAAGCTGGTATTTGCCTGAAAATATATGACAAGCTATAGGATTCCTGTTTCGTTGGCCCTTGTGTGCAGTCAACTCTCATTTACCTGGAACCCCAGGACTAAACCATGACGTCACAGAGGTGGGTGGAGCTTAGAGGTTGGCTGACCTCCATGCCTGGACATGGGATAGGGGATGGAAGATTTCCACTCCCAGCATACTGATCGAGCAAACACCCTGCATTATTTTTCTTATAGTAGGAAGTGCCTGGCCTTGGGGGCAGAGTATTTGTCTGCTAGACATTTCCTGTTGGAAGAAGCCCTTTTTCCATGGAGCTCCAGGGGGCAGAACTTAAACAGGGGAAATTGGCAAAGTTCTTGCTCTGGCTCCATGACTATTTCCAGTGGCTCGAAATGTCGGGTTCTGGTGGTTGTTATTGTTCAGTTGCTCAGTCGTATCTGACTCTTTGTGACCCTGTGGACTGTAGCCTGCCAGGCTCCTCTGCCGGGGACCAGCCCCGGCTGATCCAGGGTATTCAAAGGAGAGACGGCGTAGGCGAAGATCAGGAAACAATTGCTTAATTAAATGTTAATTAAAGATATAAAGAGTAACAGAATGAGGATAGCTCAGTGAGGAAATTTAGTGGAGAAAAGCGGCTGAAATAAGGATAGCTCAGTAGGAAAATTCAGTGAAGAAAAGAGGCTGAATAAAATTCCAAAGCAGGGGAATTAACGTCACCTACGAAGGCCGCGCGTCCTCCCATTCTCCCGAAGGAGAGGAGACACTAAGGCCTCCCCGGTTGGATCTTAGAAGCCCAGGCAAAATTAGTAGGCTTGACGAGCTTCCCCGCCTCAGAGGAAAAATTCAGCCAGAAGGTGAAAGAAAGAACGACATGGGGAGACCAAATTTCAGTGAACAAAAAGAGGTGTACTTTATTTTTTCAAAGTAGTTTATACCTTAAGTTGTGCATAGAGGATAATGGGGGAAGGGGTGGAGTCATGCAAGGACAGCAGTTCCTGGTTCTAATCGAAGCCAGGCTTTCAAACTTATCATATGCAAAAGTTCAGGTGATTTACATCATCTTCTGGCCAGGAGGCCTGTTAACATTTTAAGAAACTTATTTTTCTCTAAAGGTGATTATTCCAAAGTCAGGCGATTATTCTAAAGTCAGGCGCCAGTCTCCAAAAAGCACTGGATAGAGTTGCATTCCTACAGGGCAAAGGTGAGGTGGGCTCAATCAAAGAATTAACTCAAGCGTCCAAGGTTACAAACATTGAGGCTACTACTTACATTTCTATACACCCATTATATCAATCAATACACTGCCAAGGACACAGTAGGTAAGGGGTATGGAGACTTAGCAGCAAACATTGGCCCAACAAGTGAAAAACCCTTCACCAATACAATTTCTAATCAATCTTTTAACTACTCAAAAGAATCTGTGTTTAGACAGTTTAGAACATCTCCTGCCTCTCACAGTTGGGAGGCTCTGAACAATCACATGTGGCCGGAAAAACCTATTCAGGCAGGCTAGAGGACTTCCAAAGGAGTTTGTAGGTTGAAACACTGTCACACCCAGGAATTATTAACTGGAGCTGTAAGCTAACTCTTTTTTCACAGAGAGAGGTAGTGGGGACAGCCCCCGTAAAGTCAGAGGTGTAGGTGAAAGTACAAAGCAGAAAGTAGGCAGAGGCGGGCATTGCATTCTGAACAAAGGAGAGATACTTCTGAAGTCCTGGAAGCAGACGCCCGTAAGCATAGTGTATTTAAAAAAAAAAAAAAAAAAAGTAGGCAGACTCTGGTTTTGGGGGTAGATTGCTCGAGAATTTCCAGGGAGACTCCTGAGGCTTGATCCCGCCTTTGCGTATGCCAAGCCTCCTTCCTCATGACCTTTGCCAGGGACGGAGCTCGCTCCCTGCACTTCTCTGTCCGTGGGATTTCCATGGCAAGAATATTGGAGTGATTTGCCATTTCCTTCTCCAGGAGATCTTCCCCACCCGCGGATCGAACCCGAGTCTCCTGCATTGCAGGTGGATTCTTTACCACTGAGCCACTAGGGAAGCCCTTCTGTTGAGAAGGCCAGCCTTTAAATATCTGAAAATAGTTCTTGTGTCCCTAATAATTCTCACACCTTCTTTCCTGCAAACAAAACACACCTGGCCCTGCTCCATGTCCTCCTGTGTCATGGGCTTTTCAAACAGTTTTATCATCACTGCGGTCCTCTTTAAGACCACTATCCTGGCAGTCAAAGCAGGGCCCTCCTGCCCCACACTTCACCTGGTGTAGCTAAGCCAACACGCATTTGCGCTGATGGTGTGTCAGAAATCGATGCTGGCAGAATGGAGATGAATTAAGCATGACCCCATTTTCAAGGAGCTTAAGCTCAAAGTCACATCTCAAAGCTTGTAGATGTTCAATCAGCTTTTCTGGGAAATCTAGGGACAGACGGATAGAGAACATTTTCAAAAAGTAACTGTGAGACTGTAGAAAAACATTATATAGAAAAGATCCTTGGGGGAAGCTGGCCCCCAAGCAAGTCATCTGTGATGGGGTGCTCACACCCCATCTGTGCCTCGGGCAAAGATTTTCAGTGGTGACTGTGACTTTCTAGAAACATCCTTTGATGCGTGACAGCACCCGCAGACCCATGAAAAAACCTCAGGTGATCACATCACTTAGGGATTTACCAAGTCATGGCAAAACCTCACGTGTGCAAGTCAGGTAATCCTGCCTAAAGAAAACCCAGCCAGGCTAGAGCTGTTTCAGAGAAGGAAGGGTAATGTGATCAGAGATGGGGCGGGGCAGCAGGTATGAAGAAAGACTTACACAAAGAGTTCCTACTCTAGAAAGAAGTGGAGAGGGAGCGGAGTCTTTACTAAATTATGAGATGGATGGTGACCGTCCACATGTTTATCAGACCCCGAGGCACCTCTCTAGGGATGTTCCTCTGGACTAAGAGCAGTGAGTTAACCATAAGAAGAACTCAGCTTGGCTCCAGCCTTCACAGCAGGTGATATGATATTTGGACAAGCCACTCTCTCTTGAGCCTCCATGTCCTCAGCTATGAAATGAGGATCAGAAGACCTGTCGTAAATGCCTGACAGCAGTATGGTGAGGCTTACGATGTAGTTGTGCAAATAGCATGGTGAGGGGCATAGGTCTGGTTAAGTAAATCTATTAGTTATCTGCTCCCTTGGGAAAAATTATACTATTTCCTAGACCAGCAGAATTTGATACAGTTCAAGCTCAAGAGTCTTGACAAACATTGTATAATCATAAGACGCTTTTTAAAAAATTGTAAATCAGTGCACTGGGATCGTGCAGTTTGCATGGTGCGCTCTGTGCCTCCAGGAACCCTCCCAAACGGCTGTTCTTACTTCATGTTCCAGAGGGAGACCCTGAACTCAGGAGATAGGAGCTTCCTGAAGCCACAAGCCAGCCCACCTTTGGTTCAGCCCCAGACCTGTCTGACTCCAGAAACTATACGCTTGCCCTCGTACCACACGGATGAAGGTGACCCAGAGCTCTGTCCAGCCAGATGTCAGGCGATCTGGGCTTCCAGATTCCTCAAATTAATCCTTCCAGTCAGCAGCCTCTGAGGGACACCTGGTGAGGTCTGGGGAGGGGAGAGGGGCTCACTGACCTGGTCACCCCCTGGTCTGTGATGGGCCAACCTCATCAACATCCCTGTTTCAGCAGGAGTGATGTGTCACTTGCCAGAGCGGTTTGTTAGGAGATCCCAGCGTGCTATGGTTTTGCTTTCTCATTTCTACTTTTCACAGTCTTTTTTTCCCGTAACTTCTTCCATGTCATCAGGTTGTCAATTGTCACTTCTTGCTTTTGTCAGTGGAGTAGGTTCCTTCCCGACTCCTGTTTGCTGCTCTGTCTCCGTTGCAGGTGTAGTAACCTGACCCCCGAGCAGGCAGCCTTACGCACCAGGTAAGCCTCTTAGGCAACCTGCCCAGGAGTCTGCCTCCTGGTTGCTGTGGGATTTAGGGAGGCTCTGCTGTTGTCATGGAAATGTCTTCTTGGTGTTTCCCAGTGAGTGAAATGGTGTTTCCAGGATGGGACCTGAGTCAGTGTGATAAGGCAGGTGCCTCTGCTGTGAAGAGTTGTATTTTGTTCTTCTTGCTTGCTTTGGGAGGTCGCAAGAAATCCAGACCATCAGAGACTTTTCTTAGAACTCAGCGTCTATTGACACAGGAGTGGATCCCTGCATCAAGGGCCTACTTGATGCTGAGCTTTGACCTGGGTGTGGTGTCAAAGCAGGCTTGCAATATAGTGATGGAACCCCAGGTATTCACAGTAAATCTGATGGAAACCGTCGAGGTAAAGTGGTACCCAACTGGGAACCCATGCATAGAGCTGTCCGCAGAGGGGCCGGGGGCCAGGTGGTGGCCAAGGGGTGGGCCAAAGCTGCTGAAGGGGCTCATAACTAGCTTTAGTGTGGCCAAGAAGAGAAAAAAATGAGACTTAGGGGACATGTGAGTTTTAAGCAGAAAGGAGAGATTTGAAGGAAAGAGGAAATAAGGTTGGGGATTGACCGGATTTAGACTGATGCAGTCTTGGTCCAGAGATACTGACTGAAGGAGAGGCTCAAGAATGGGCTGAGGCTGATTACAGCTGAGAAGAGAGCCCTGGAGCCATGGGAGATGGTTGGGGGAGATACCTGGGGTGGTGTAGGGGGAAGAAAGCCTAGAGAGGGGTCGTGATGAAAGACAACAAAAGAAGATGCTGCCGAGCGGTTTGTCTAGGATTTAAGCCAGTGGCACAACAGGGCTTGCGAGGGTTCAAAACTTGAGCACTTCTTGCCACGAGGTGGGAATGGACCTGTTGGGAACCAGTTTTTCAATCACTCTCTCTTGGGAAACTTTAGGGCAAATCATTCAGCCCTTTGGACCTGATGCACTTCCTCTTGCTGAGATGGAGAGAGGAATCTTTGCATCTTCTTCACAAACCCTCTAGGCTGTGATGAAAGGTACCACCTGTTTGTGGGAGGCAAGGACCTCAGGTGGGTCGGAGGGGGCTGATCTTGCCCTGGAAGGAAGGAGGGGACCAGCCGGGTGATGCGTCACCATGGACACCACCCAACTGTTTGATCCCTGGAGCTGCCGTTTCAGCACACGTCTGTGGAAACCCTGAGCTCCCCATGCCTGCTAACGACACTCCCCTGAGTGATGCTCTCCACGCACACCACATGTGTTTGTAACCAACTTAAACAGAAAGCAGCTTGACACACTGAACAACACCCTTGGAACACACATTACAGCTGCAACCGCAAGATCGCTCCATTTAATCAGCTGGGCATGCCCAGATGCTTCGCACAGGCACAAGCCTCTGTTTTCGGAATGGAAAGCTGCAGCATTTTGTGGGTCTGGAGGTCATAGACATAAGCACGAAACAGAACAAAAAGCTTTGAGATCCCTGCCTGGCAGACTGCTGTCCTCCAGTACCTCCTTGGGGTTATCACAAGGTAGCCAAAGGTGTTGCAGGAGATGTGAGTTTGAGCCCTAGGCTGGGAAGATCCCCTGGAGAAGGATACAGCAACCTACTCCAGTATTCCTGCCTGGGAAATCCCATGGACACAGGAGCCTGGCGGGCTACGCAAAGAGTCAGACACAGCTTAGTGACTAAACAACAAGAAAGCCAAAGATACAGTCACTGGGTGACTGCCGGGGTGGCTGTGTGCCCTGGCCAAGTGGCTGACTCCAGTGTGGGGAGGTTGTGACCCTCAGCCTGCATCACCCAACCCATCTCAGGGCCTTAGGAATCCCTGCTTGAGGGCTCAGGATTCAGGGTTGTTGCCTTGGCCCCATTGGTTTCTTTCATAAAATCCATGTTGACTGAACATGGGCAGGAGAGACAGAGAGGAGATTGGAGGACTGGGATCTTGAACTTTTTATTTGGAATTGTAGTCTGGAGGAGGGTAGGGGCAGTGGCTTAGTTTCCAGTTGTTCTTAGTTCTAGCAAAATGGCTATTTCCTTAGGCTGACATGTGGCCTAATCCTCAGACTTTGGGTAGGCAGGCAAGCTGCTCATTCTCCATGCTCACCTCCTGGTCTGGTCTGTTTCCCCTTTCTGTCTAATCCTGGGGGATCACACCCCCTATGGCCATCCTAGTCCCTCTCTGAACGTTTAACTCTGGGGGTGAGGTTAAACCCTCTGATGGTCCAGCAGCCAGCATATCATGAAAGATATAGTGGAGTCCCCTAGCTCAGACCTCTCACCATCCAGTTGGAAAGAAGACTCCGTGTTTTGAGAAAGAGATTTAAGAGAATATATAATTCAGTTCCATTCTGTGGTGCTGGAGAAAACTTGAGAGTCTCTTGGACTGCAAGATCAAGCCAGTCAATCCTAAAGGAAATAAACCCTGAATATTCATTGGAAAGACTGATGCTGAAGCTGAAGCTCCAATACTTTGGCCACATGATGTGACGAGCTGACTCCCTGGAAAAGACCCTGATGCTGGGAAAGACTGAGGTCAGGACGATAAGTGGGCACAGAAGGTGAGATGGTTAGATGGCATCAGCGACTCAATGACACGAGTTTGAACAAACTCTGGGAGATGGCGAGGGACAGGGCAGCCTGGTGTGCTGCGGTTTGTGGAGTCACAAAGAGTCAGACACAACTGAGAAACTGAACAAATTTACTGGGCATCATTGCTGTGTTTATTTGTGATTATTGTTTTAGGTGCTAATGGGATGAAAAAGATAGATGTGAACTGGCTGTGGGTGACTAGATAATTTGCCATCTAACCTAGGACACTCTTGAGAGTGAAAGGGAGCATTATTAATAGTTATACTGAGTGTACTAGTCAGCTACTCTCACAATAGTGCTGTATAACAAACCATCCCCAAATCAACAGCTTACAACAGTCATTTATGTTTCTTGCTTAAGTGTGTGTAGGTTGAATGGAAAATGTCTGCTTCAGGCTGAGGGTTGGCTGGGCTGGGCTCCAGGCTTCAGACTGTGATCAGTCTCCATAGGTCTGCGTGCTCTCAGTGGATCAGAAGGTGCCTGAGCATGTTCCTCTCATGCTGAGTCACAAGGGCACAAGGAAAGGAAGGGAAAGAACGATGTCTCTCTCAAAGCATTGCTGACATCACATTTGATAGTGCTTCACTGGCCAAAGCAGTCACGTGGCTGAGCACAAGTCCCCGTGTTTCTGATAACTATACCCTTTCTTAAGGGGAAAGGAGTCAATATTTTCTGAATGCCAGTGTAACCTGCTCCACTGAGACAACAGGTATAAACCAGGACCATCCCAGGAATACATGGGCCTGTGGTTCACCCTTGTCTGGTCTCATGGAATATGATCTAACAGGAAAAGACAGATCATGTATAGTTTATTTAAAAAAAAATTTATTGAAGTATAGTTGATTAACAGTGTTGTTACTTTCAGGTGTACAGCAGGGTGATTCAGTTATACATACAGACATATATATATATTTTCTATTAATACTGTAGCTTATAACAAGATATTGAGTAGAGTTCCTTGTGCTATACAGTAGGTCCTTGTTATTGATCTAATTTTATAGAGTAGTATGTATATGTCATACTGTCCCAATTTATTCCGATAATGTAGTGTTAATTGTGAGTGTGACCTGGGTTGCACTAGGAGCGTGTAGAGTGTAACGGGGGCACAGCTACAGGGCAGTCCAGCCTTGCTGAGGAGGTGACATTTACACAAGGTGTGATGCCTTCATGAGTGAGCCGGGCAGAGATGAGCAGAGTAGTGTTGGCAGCTCACGGTGCATGGTGCTTCCTGCCTGCTGGCACCGTTTAAGCCCTGTGCGCTTGCCAACTCACATCACCCCCATGCGATGTACTGTTAGCTTCCGTTTATAGATGAGAAGTTGCGATGCAGAGGTTGTTAAGCCATCCGCTGTCACAGAGCTAGTGAGTAAGGAAGAGGTGAGGTTTGAACTTTGTCTGGCGCTGGAGTCGGTTCTCTTCCTCACAGGATACACTGCCCATGGCAGGCAGAGGGGGCCTGGGGTGCCTGGCGTTATGTCTGCTGTGGGGAGAGTTTTGGGGGGGCCAGGCTGGGGTGCAGCAGGGACCAGGTGCGGGCAGGTCCCAGAGCCAAAAGAGCCCATCTGAGATTCAAACCCAGGCCTATCTGATTCCAGAAAGGATGTGTTTTTGCTGGTACCACGTGGCTGAAGATGACCCAGAGCTCTGTCTAGTCATCGCTGTTTGAAGATTTGGGGCTTTATCCTAAAGAAAAGAATGTGTGCTTGAAGGGTGGTGAGGATGCCCCAGGCAGGCTGATTACCCGCTGCCTTCCTCACCTAACAAGGGATCTGTGTCAGGTGATCCGTAATGTCCCTTCTGGGGCCAGCTTTCTAGGCCAGACGGGGTAGCATCTCAAGCCTGAAGCTGGTCTGGGGCAGGGGTCTCCCCAGGGGCCAAGTCAACTTTGGGGTTGGAACCCAGGAGTCTGGACCCCAATTCTAGTCTCCACCCATCGGACTCGCCCCCACCCAGGGGCAACCCCTCGCCCATGTCCCTGGAGTCCTCGCTTCTCTCCCTCAACCTCTCCCTCTTCCAAACAACCCATCTCTGGTTTCTTTTGCCTCTCTGGCTTTGATCACATCTGGAGCATTTTGTAGAGTTGATGAGTGTGTGTTTTCCTGTTGGGACACATGGTGTCTATCAGGGGCACTTAAGAAGCCCGGCTGAGTGGAAAAGTTTGCCTGGCATCTCGAGGGCTGCTGGGCTGGAGGGCGGGTGGCAGCTTCATGGCAGGGGACCTGGCATGAGGGCCAGGGGACTCTAGGGAAGGCCCTGGAGGCCCAGCTGGGGGCCTGCTGCCCCAAATGGTTCAGTCGTCCTGGTGGGTTGGTGTCTGTGTGCGTGTGTGTATAAAGGCCCAGAAGGGCCCCTCTGCCCTGTTGCCATGGGATGCTGCCTTCAGTGCTGTGCTCTCCATGGTAACCAGGGCTCTTATCTGCACGTCCAGGAACATAAACCAAGTGTGGTCCCCTCCAGGTCGACAGTGCGTGATGGATGCCCCACAGGGCAGAGAGGCAGGGAGATACCGTCTGTGAAAGGTGATGATAGTTTCCAAGGAGCCACCTGGCTGGACCAGCATGCACAAGGATGGATGAGATGCCAAGCGGGCTTCCCAGAGGGAAGGGTCTGGGAGTGTGCCTGCCCCAAGTCCCAGAAATCAGAAGTCTCTTTACCCCCTCCTTGGTGTTGGCCTTTAATCCCCGGCATCCCAGGGATGGGCAAGAGGAAATGGGTGTGATTCTAGGTGGGTACAGATGTTCTCGGCAGGAAGCGTGATGGGGGAGGAAGGAGACAGACTATACAAGGGTGATTCTCAACATTGAGGGCCCTCTTGCTCTTCTTTCTTCTCTTTCTCCCTTTTCTGGGTGGCAGGTATGCCCAACCAACTCTGTTTACCTTCTGTTTGAAATCTGACATCCGGTTCCCCCGAGGTGGTCTCCTCTGTCCTCCCCTATCCCCCCTAAGTTTTTTTTTTAATTAATTAATTAATTAATTAATTTTAATTGGAGGCTAATTACTTTACAATATTGTGGTGGTTTTTGCCATACATTGACGTGAATCAACCATGGGTGTACATGTGTCCCCCATCCTGAACCCCCCTCCCACCTCCCTCCCCAATCCATCCCTCAGGGTCATCCCAGTGCACCAGCCCTGAGCCCCCGTCTCATGCTTTGAACCTGGTCTGGTGATCTAGTTCACATATGATAATATACATGTTTCAATGCTATTCTCTCAAATCATCCCACCCTAGCCTTCTCCCACAGAATCCAAAAGCCCCCTAAGTTTTTTATCTCCAAGCTTCACAGCTGTGTTGAGTCCCCTTTGCCTCTGTGGTCCGCATGAACTATCTTTGTTTCTCCCCCAATAACCCTTGGATTTTCTTTAGCCCTTCTCCTTCCACCTCCTTTCCTTGCCTGGCTCTGCCAGCTCTGTTCACTCCTAGTGACATCTTCCAGACCCGGTGACAAGGCACCTCCATCTGGGTCTGCTGGAGGTATTCTTGGAAAGGGATAGAAGGAGTTTAGAGGCCCAGGAGGGTGGTGCTGGGGCCCACCCCTCGGAGTTCAGCCTGGCAGCTTGTTTATGCGCCTGCAAGTCTAGCAAAGCACAGCCCTGTCTGTCCATGGCTCAAATGAAAGTGCCAACACCCCTGGCCTGAGTTGGGAACGTAAACAGCTAGTGGGCTGTAAACTTGAAGCAGGGTGGAGGCCAGGCTCCCCGAGTGGCTGGATTCCAGGCTTCAGAGCATCCCTGTTGGGCAGTGTGTCTGGGAGTCAGGCTCCTCCTTGGTCGTAGGGGGATAGAGGAGAGGGGTTGTCCTAGTCTTTTTTCTATTTAAGGGGTCCTGCTCAGAGAGAGGCTTTGGGAAGAAGGTGGATAGCTGAGGGTGTGGCCTGGGGTGTCACCCTGGGTGGCTGATGCTGGGATACAGAGTCCAGGAGCCTACACCCGAGCTTGACCAGTAGGTCAGCCCCTCCTGTGGGGGCTGTGACCTGCTCACTCATCCATTCCTTTGATGTTCAGAGGACTCACTGCTTTAGCAAACTCCAGACCCGAGGCAGGAACCGTCCAGGTAGAGGTGCTGAAGCATCCTGGCCTGCAAGAAACTTGTAGTTAACCTGAAGAAAACACAACCCCATGGATGGTTCCAGATGCTTGGTGAACGTGTGCAGGAGGCTCTGCAAGGAACAGAAGAGGGGCTCCCGAGTCAGTCAGAGGAGGCCTCCTGGAAGATGCAAGGACAGAGCTGAGGTTTGAATAATGACTTGATGTGAAATGAGTGTAGGGGAGGGGATGGACACCTGGGGTGGGGACGCTGGGAGGAATCGAGGCAGGAAGTGGGGAAAAGCTTTGTCCTACAGGGGCTTCCGAGAAGCTGAGCATGGCTGGAATGAAGACTAGTTATTCAGTTATTTATTTTTTAAACTTTTAATTTTTGTTGGGGGTATAGCCATTAACAATGTTGGGATAGTTTCAGGTGAACAGTGAAGGGATTCAGCCAGACATACACATGTATCCATTTCCCCCCAAACTCTGCTCCCGTCCAGGCTGCCACATAACATTGAGCAGAGTTCCCTGTGCTACACATTAGGTCCTTGTTCACTATCCATTTAAAATACAGCAGTGTGTATGTGTCCCTCCAAAACTCTCTAACTCTCTCTTCCCTCTATCCTTCCCCTAGGCACCATAAGTTCATTCTCTTGAGTCTGTGAGTCTCTTTCTGGTTTGTAAGTTCATTTATATCATTTCTTTTTAGATTCCTCATCTGAGGGATATCATACGATATTTCTCCTTCTCTGTCTGACTTACTTTACTCAGTATGACCCTCTCTAGATCCATTCTTGTTGCTGCAAATGGCATTATTTCATTCTTTTTAATGGGTGAGTAATATTCCATTGTAAACATGTACCCCCGCTTCTTTATCCTTTCCTCTGTCAATGGCATTTAGGTGATGGCATTTAGACATGGCATTGCTTCCATGTCTTGGCTATTGTAAACAGTGCTGCAATGAACACTGGGGTGCATGAATCCTTTCGGATCATGTTTCTCTCTGAATATATGCCCAGGAGTGGGATTGCAGGGTCATGTGGTAGCTCTGTTTTTAGTCTTTTAAGGAACTCCTATACTGTTCCCCATAGTGGCTGTACCAGTTTACAAGAAATGAAGAGCTTTTATGAAGGTGGAGGAGATGTCAGATGGGAAGGAGAGGCGGGTATCTGATCATCAGCCTTAACCACTTAGCTCCAGTGATGTGGAAGAACTTTAAGTGCTGGTGAGGTCAGAATTGAAGAGCATTGTTTGATGGATAAAACCCCTGTAACTATGTATTTTTCCCATCAGTGTGTTGCAGTCAGGATGAGGCAAGATTTCATGGGGCTTGGCTGGATCTCCAGTGGACCAAGGGTGGAGTATCTGCTACAGGCCTAGCTTTTCTGCCATCAGCAAGTAGAAAGCTGTTAAGTAGATATGTAAAAAGTGTTTTCAAATATTAGACCACAGGCAGGTAATCCCTGAAAGAATGAGGTTAGCGCAACAGTTGCTCTGAACAAGGACAAAATAAGACAGCAAGACTGTTGACTTAGATCCAACCCATTTGTGATTACATTAGTACAAATGGCTTCAATATCCACAGTAAGAGGTAGGAATTATTAGATTGGATAAAAAAGCAATACCAAAGTATATGCTGACTACTGGAAACATGCTTTAAGTGTTGTATAAAGAAACAGGTGGGTTAAAATTAAAAGGGTGAAAAGAAATATACTCTGTTAACAGTGATCAAAAGAAAGCTGAAGTGGCTGTATTGATATAGACAAAGCAGGCTTTAGGATAAGGAATATTCTCAGAGATATGGATAATATTCATTTGATAAGAGGGCAACTCATTAAGAAGATGTAACAGCTATTTTTAGGATTGTGTGTTCCTGATAACAGCTTCAAAATACATGGTACAAAAATGGACAAAACAGAAAGAAGAAAGACACAGACCCACAGTGGTATTTCAGCTCTTTCAGTAATTAACAGAACAAGTATCACTGAGGATATAGACTTGGAAAAATGTGCTGAGTACAGGTCTCTTAGTGGATATTTATAGAGCAATGTACCCAAACTGCAGCAAATGCATTATAAGTGTGCATGGACCATGTACTGAACTAAACCATATCCTAGCCCGTAAGACAAGTCCCAGTGGTTTTTTAAGAATTGAGGTCATATGGTACACATGCTCAAACCATGGTGGGTTTAAGTTAGAATTTTTCTTTATTAAAGTATAGTTATCCAGATCACCTTCTTATTTTTAATTTTTATTTAATGGACATGAGTTTGAACAAATGCTGGGAGATAGTGAAGGTCAGGGAAGCCTGGAGTATTGCAGGGCATGAGGTCATAAAGAGTCTGACATGACATCGACTGAACAGCAATAGTGTATTTAGTTATTTTTGTCTGCTCTGGGTCTTTATTGCTGTGCGCGGCTTTCTCTGTTGCGTGCGGGATTCTCATTGCGGTGGCTTCTCTTGTTGCAGAGCACAGGCTCTAGGCATGTGGGTTCAGTAGCTGCTGTTTGTGGGTTCAGTAGTCGCAGCTTGAGGGCTCTAGAAATCAGGCTCAGTAGTTGTGGCGCACGGGCTTAGTTGCTCAGAGGCCTGTGGGTTCTTCCTGGATCAGGGATTAAACCTGTGTCTCTTTCTTTGCAAGGCAGATTCTTAGCCACTGGACCACGAGGGACGCCCCTAAGCTAGAATTCTTAACACAGAGGCTTCCCTGCAGCCCCTCCTGTCTCCTGTCTGTTGTGTGCGCAGGATCACACCTCCCTCAATTCCTGCAGGCTGGCCGAAGCCAGCACCGACAGAACAGTTCTTGTTTGATAGACATCGGGGCCTCGGAAGGAGTTTTGAAGTAGGTGACATTCACTGTGCTTAGTCACTGAGTCGTATCTGACTCTTTTCGACCCTATGGACTGTAGCCCGCCAGGCTCCTCTGTCCATGGAGATTCTCCAGGCAAGAATACTGGAGAGGGTTGCCATGCCCTTCTCTAGGGGATCTTCCCAACCCAGGGATAGAACCCAGGTCTTCTCCATTGCAGGCGAATTCTTTACTGTCTGAGCCACCAGGGAAGCCTAACATTTATTGACAAGTGTGAAAAAAGATAAAGTTCATGCAACCTGTTCAGGAAGTCCCAAGTTTTTATATATTTATATTTATTTAATAATATATATAAAACTATTCTTTTTTATCGGAGAAGGCAATGGCACCCCACTCCAGTACTCTTGCCTGAAAATCCCACGGACGGAGGAGCCTGGTAGGCTGCAGTCCATGGGGTCACTAAGAGTCGGACATGACTGAGTGACTTCACTTTCTCTTTTCACTTTCATGCATTGGAGAAGGAAATGGCAACCCACTCCAGTGTTCTTGCCTGGAGAACCCCAGGGATGGGGAAGCCTGGTGGGCTGCCGTCTATGGGGTCACACAGAGTCGGACACGACTGAAGTGACTTAGCACTTAGCATAGCATTCTTTTATATTCACTGGCCATCTCCTTGCATGAAAGGTTTACTGAAGGCAAAAAAACCTTAATTCTGGAGACAGAACTTTGTTGCAATTATAGTTAATGTCAGGGAAACAGAATCCAGAAACTCAGCTACCCTGGGCCATTTAGGAGTCTAACCTAAAGCAGCATTGCTAGGACCAGGGGTTCAGGCCTCCATGGATATTTATAAGGATGGATGTATGTCTGAAACATGTCTGTTTAATCTGCATTATTTGAATACCTCTGACTTCACCCAAGGAGAGTCCTTTTCTAACATTTGTTATGCTAGTCAACAGGCCTTTATTTTTACCCATGAAAATCCATTTCTAACACTTGGTATGCTAATTAACCAAGCTCTGCTCATAGAGAGAGGTAAGGAGGTGGAGACGCCGCCTGTGAGCTCCGGCTGGCTGAACAGAGCACCTGCTGAACACCTGGGCTGTCTTGGCCAGCACCTGCGTCCTAGCTTCAGTCTAGTAACTCACATTCTCTCACACTTTGTGTGATGAGGTATTTGAAAGTAAGTTCTACACATTGTAACATTTTAAAAATACTTATTTATTTTTGGCTTGGTCGTGACACGCTGGCCCTTCATTGTGATGCTTGGGCTTCTTTCTAGTTTAGGCACATGGACTTGGTTGCCTAAGGGATCTTAGTTCCTAAACCAAGTATCGAACCCCTGTCCCCTGCATTGGACAGTGGATTCTTAACCACCGGACCGGCAGGGAAGTCCCTACACATTCTAACACGTTACTAGACAATGTCCCCTTCTTTTAAAGATGTCCAGGAAAGGGTGCCCACCGGCTCCCCCAGCGACCTATTCCAACACATCTCAAACTCTTCAGGGTTTCCTTTTCCCCTCCCCCAAACTGCTGCCAGGAATGTCTTTATTCCTGTTTTCAGAGCCTCCTTCGCAATGTGCAGGGCCCCTGCTGCCGGCCCTGCCTTGTGACTTTGATTTAAGACTCACGATTCCTGAGGGCAGAGAGCGGTTTTGGCTGCGTTTCCCTCTCAGTTGTGTTTACAAGCGAAGAATCCCCCCGCCACCATGTATGTGGCTATTAACTTTCTCTCTGTGGTTGCCGCACTAATTGTTTTATGCTCAGATAATTATTATCTATGATCCTTTTGTTCACTTGTCATCTCTCCTAAAGTCGAAGGATGGATGGGACGTGCTGGGAGGTGGGATGAGCTAACGGACTTTTCTCCGTCTTCCTCTCTGAAGGCTTTTGGAGCCTAAGAAATTAGACGTTGCTTCTTAGAGGGCAGGACACGGGCTGAGTGACTCCTGTAAAATGGGGAAGCAGTTAGTTTTGTTTCTTACTACTTAAAAATTTTTTAAACTTTGTTTATTTTTAGCTGTGCTGGCTCTTTGTTGATATATGGGCTTTTCTCTAGTTTTGAAGACTGGGGGCTTTTCTCTAGCTGTGGTGTGCAGGCTTCTCATTGGAGTGGAGTCTCTAATTGTGGAGCACTGGCTCTAGGGCATAAGGGCTTCAGCAGCTGCAGTGTGTAGACTCTAGAGCACAGGCTCAACAGTTGTGGTGCACGGGCTTAGTTGCTCTGTGACATGTGGGATCTTCCAAGATCAGGGGTTGAAACTGTGTCTCCTGTATTGGCAGGCAGATTCTTTACCACTGAGCCACCAGGAAGCCCCTTTACTTTTTTTTTTTTAGATAATTTCACACTTAGAGAAAAGTTTCGAAAAGAATACAAAGAACTCCCTACTGTCGGAGCTCAGATTCCTCCGGTCGTATTTTGCCACATTTGCTCTCTCATTTTCTCTTTCTCTTTGTTTATGAATATATTATTACTAAGAAGCTTATGTGGAGAGTCTTTCAGATGCTGTGAATATCCTGTTCCTCTTCAAAGTTTTCTCCCATTACATTTAGCATGCAGAAATTTCTTTTGGTGTATTGTACCCATTGGGCAGCATTTTGAGGGAAATGAATTGGTCAGACTTCTTAGTAAAGGCTCTGCTTAGTGAGTGATTGTGTTCTTTTCCTGTTCCCATGGTGTATACTGTGAAAAAAAAGTGAACTTTTTAGATTATCTAAATTGAGATCAGAGAAGGGAGATTAATTTTAAATGACTCATGTATGTGTGTGTGTGTGTGTGTGTGTGTGTGTGTTTGGAAAGAGGGGCAGTGAGCAAAAATGTGGAAATTGGAGAAGGAAGCTGGATTAGAGAGAAGGAAGCAAACAAAATCTCCTTGTTGACTGAGCTCTTGATTTGATCCTGTTAATGCCCAGTGCTCACTAAGTCACTTCAGTCGTGTCTGACTCTTTGTGACCCTATGGACCTTAGCCTGCCAGGCTCCTCTGTCCATGGGATTCTTCAGGCAAGGATACTGGAATGGGTTGCCATGCCCACCTCCCGGGGATCTTCCCGACCCAGGGATTGAACCTGTGTCTCCTGCTTTGGCAGGCAAGTTCTTTATCACCACTGCCACCCGGGAAGCCCCAGTGCATGGTAACTTTGTGTAATTAATCAGAGCGGCAAACCATCAGGTTCCTGTCTTAAAATCCTGGATCTTGGAGGGTTCTCCAGAGACCATCTGATTCAAACCTCTGCCTCTGGGAAGGAATCACTGGAAATGTCAGATGAATCGGGCTTTTCTTTCTTTTTTGATACTTGCAGAGGGGAGTCACCCCTGTTCTTTATTGCACAATGCAGGACTGTGAACTTGGGGAGCAGAAAATAAAGTCAGATGAGGTCCCTTCCTTTAAGGAACCTATATGCTCTTCCAAGAGAGATGCCTCAAATGCCCATTCTCCACCTTCCTCAAATTTTTTTTGGCCTTGAATCTAAAACCGATCTTACTGTTTTTAGACAGCTCTGTCCATCTTACCTTATTTGGCTTAAACATTCACTTTCTCATACTGTTCATTACACTTTCATCTACGACTGGTCCTGCTTCAAAGTGATCATATGTTGCCAACTCTAAGAGTCTGCTGATTGCAAGATACACATTTAAATTTCATGGAATACTATAAAAAGGTGAATATCTAAATTGATGAAATAGGTTTTAGAAACACTGGTGGTAGAATCCACAATTTGTGCTGGTTCATTCATTCATTCAACATTTACTCAACATAAATGATGTTGGATGCTATTTTTGGTGGGGAAGTTCAGAGAATCATTTCAGCCCTGAGTTGAAATTCAAGAAGATAAAGAAAAAAAAAAATGGAATTGGAGAAAGGAGTTGGATCCTTTTTTCACCATTTCCTAGCTTTAGGATCTAGGGAAAGTCCTTTAACTCCTCTGTGGTCTCAGTTCTGAAGTTCAGTTCAGTCACTCAGTTGTGTCTGACTCTTTGTGACCCCATGAACCGCAGCATGCCAGGCCTCCCTGTCCATCACCAACTCCCAGAGTTTACCCAAATTCATGTCCATTGAGTCAGTGATGCCATCTAACCATCTCATCCTCTGTCATCCCCTTCTCCTACCCTCAATCTTTCCCAGCATCAGGGTCTTTTCAAATGAGTCAGCTCTTCACATCAGGTGGCCAAAGTATTGGAGTTTCAGCTTCAACATCAGTCCTTCCAATGAACACCCAGGACTGATCTTCTTTAGGATGGACTGGTTGGATCTTCTTGCAGTCCAAGGGACTCTCAAGCATCTTCTCCAACACCACAGTTCAGAAGCATCCATACTTCTGTGCTCAGCTTTCTTTATAGTCCAACTCTCACATCCATACATGACTACTGGAGAAACCATAGCCTTGACTAGATGGACCTTTGTTGGCAAAGTAACGTCTCTGCTTTTTAATATGCTGTCTAGGTTGGTCATAACTTTCCTTCCAAGGAGTAAGCGTCTTTTAATTTCATGGCTGCAATCACCATCTGCAGTGATTTTGGAGCCCCCAAAAATAAAGTCAGCCACTGTTTCCACTGTTTCCCTATCTGTTTGCCATGAAGTGATGGGACCAGATGCCATGATCTTCGTTTTCTGAATGTTGAGCTTTAAGCCAACTTTTTCAGTCTCCTCTTTCACTTTCATCAAGAGGCTCTTTAGTTCTTCTTCACTTTCTGCCATAAGGGTGGTGTCATTTGCATATCTGAGGTTATTGATATTTCTCCCGGCAATCTTGATTCCAGCTTGTGTTTCTTCCAGTCCAGCGTTTCTCATGATGTACTCTGCATAGAAGTTAAATAAACAGGGTGACAATATACAGCCTTGACGAACTCCTTTTCCTCTTTGGAACCAGTCTGTTGTTCCATGTCCAGTTCTAACTGTTGCTTCCTGACCTGCATACAAATTTCTCAAGAGGCAGGTCAGGTGGTCTGGGTATTCCCATCTCTCAGAATTTTCCACAGTTTATTGTGATCCACACAGTCAAAGGCTTTGGCATAGTCAATAAAGCAGAAATAGATGTTTTTCTGGAACTCTCTTGCTTTTTTGATGACCCATCGGATGTTGGCAATTTGATCTCTGGTTCCTCTACCTTTTCTAAAACCAGGTTGAGCATCTGGAAGTTCATGGTTCACATATTGCTGAAGCCTGGCTTGGAGAATTTTGAGCATTACTTTCCTAAGCGTGTGAGATGAGTACAATTGTGCGGTAGTTTGAGCATTCTTTGGCATTGCCTTTCTTTGGGACTGGAATGAAAACTGACCTTTTCCAGTCCTGTGGCCACTGCTGAGTTTTCCAAATTTGCTGGCATATTGAGTGAAGCACTTTCACAGCATCACCTTTCAGGATTTGAAATAGCTCAACTGGAATTCCATCACCTCCATTAGCTTTGTTCGTAGTGATACTTCCTAAGGCCTGCTTGACTCACTCCTCATCTATACAGTTGGGTTGATAATACCCATCCTGTAGTGCAAGTGTGAGGCCTGGTAATAATATGTGAATATCATCCAGTTTAGTCTCTGACACATCATGCAACTCTTATGAGAGTTGCACCCAATAAATATGTGTAAATAGATGATTTATAGGCATGTGCTTACTATGCCTGGTCATAGGACAGCATTGCAACTGGTCATTCCTTTTGATGTCTTAATTGCCTTCCCTTTGCTCTAATGGAAGTCCTTCTGTTTTGTTTCCAGTGGAGACAGAGCACAGCTGGATACCACCCCTTTGATAAAGTCTGAGGACAGAAGTGGACTCAGCCCTACACGCTGCTTTTGAAACTGCAGGGAAATGACACGGCACCTTGGCTATCTGAGGGCCTCGGCACTTGAGGGCCATTTCTCCCAGTGCCCTCTGGCAGACCTGCGTATCTGCTCTTGCCTGATGGCGGGTACGTCCCTGGCCGTCAGTGTTACTGATGGGACCAGCTGCCACTGCCATTCGAATGTGTTGACCAGCTCCAGCTATTTCCCTGGCATGCTCCAAGCTTGCTTAAAGCCATGCTACAAATTTTGGTCCCTGCCTGGCTGTTTTTTCCCCCTTTTCATTTTCCAGGCAAGAGGAGAGGAAGATGGGTGTGGAAATGCAATCAAATCCATATGTTTGTGATGCATTTGCCCTGAAAGAATAAGAAAGCATTGATGGGAGAGAGCCTCTGGATGACGTGGGGGCCACTTTTACAAGTCCCGTGTCTGTCTCTTCGTCTCTGCCACCTGCCAGGGTTTGAGAGGATCAAGTTCACTTGGGGACACTGTGCTCTCCTCCTCTCCCCTGTCTTTCTGTCTTCATCCCTCAGACCTTGTCTCCATCTCTGTATCCTCAACAGGAGGCGAGGACAGATGATCAAATCATCCCTTCTCTGCAGCCTGCGTGAGGCTGTAGCTGATTATTGCTGCCCGTGACCTTCTGTCTCATCTAGAGACAGTTCTGTTTATCATCCACAGCACTCAGGATCCTGGGTTCATGCTGATGCCTCAAGCTGCAGCTCCTTGGCCCTCATGAATGCCCTGACTCCACTGCCTTTTTTATTTTCTCCAGGCTGGTGTCAGTTTCCACATTTCTGATTATTTTTAAGCTCACTTTCACCTCAGTACTTTCTTGGTATATGTTTTAAAGAGCTCTTTATGCATTGAGTGAGGTTTGGATGAGAGAGGCATGAACTTTCCCTAACTCCAGAAGCTGGGTTCTTTGGCACTTGCCATGGTCAGTAGTCATCTTGAACTTTGAAGTGGTCCTCCAGGTATTGTTCTCTGCTTAGATAGCTCAGGAGCTTTGCCAGTGATCAGAAGATGGAAACCAGTGGTACCCTATGGTTTTGGCACCAGGGACCAGTTTCAGGGAAGATAGTTTTTCCATGGATGGTGGATAGGAAGGGGATGGTTCAGGCAGTAATGTGTTCAATGATTCAGGGGGTAATGGGAGCGATGGAGAGTGACAGCGAGCAGCAGATGAAACTTTGCTTGCTGCTCACCTCCTGCCATGTGGTCAGGTTCCTAACAGGCCATGGATTGGTGCTGGTTCAAGGCTGGGGGGTTGGGGACCCTTGATGCAACCTTTGACTCAGGCCTCAAGTCCTTCTGGGGTTCTGCATTTTTACGCCAATGAAAAGAAGGCACTGGGACCAAGATTGCATCCAAGCTCAAAGGAGCTCCTCATTCTCTAGTCCTGAAATTAAAAGATGCTGATGGAGTCGAGGTAGGGCAAGGTCTACCCACATGTAGGTTCTTCAAGGAACCAGCCATCTGCTCAGAGAGCCTGGAGCTGCCCCTGCACACCTCGACTCCTAAAGCTCTTCTGTGTGAGTCACCTGAAGCCTGCCGTTGACACACAGAGGTGCTCACGCCCCATGCTCACCATTCATGCATTCAACAGGGACTTACCATGTGCTGGGAAAGGGCGGGGCTGGGTGGAGAGGAAAAAATACATCTATATAAGCACTGGATGTGCTTACAGTTGGACTAGGGGGACGAAATATACCAGCCTTAAACCACAAGAGAGCAGTAGAGGCAGACGGCGTCATCCTTCCTAGCTGTTTGGCTTCGGGCCAGTTGTTTCCATCTGTGACCTTCACTGTCTTGTCCAAAGAGTGGTTGGGAGGATTGCATGTGATAGGATATGTGAAGGGACTTTATATACTATAAAGCCTAGTGCAGGTTTTCAGTATCTTTTAAAAAAATATGTATGTATTTGGCTGCATCGAGTCTTCGCTGTGGCCCGTGAGATCTTTCATTGCTGTGCATGGACTCTAGATGTGGCACGTGGGCTTAGTGCTCCGAAGTATGTGAAAGTCTTAGTTCCCTGATTAGGTATGGATCCTGTGGCCCCTTGCATTGGATAGCAGATTCTTAACCACTGGACCACCAGGGAAGTCCCAGATATTCAGTACTGTTGATTATAACTACAAAGTTTCAGTCTGGTATCGAAGAACTCAGTTACAGGATGCAACAGATGAGGGATGAAGACATATGTCTGCCCGCAGGGCTCATGGCTGGTGTGGAGTCCAAGGAAGGAATGATTTGGTTGTAGGGATGGGCTGGACTTGGGGAAGGAATTTGTTAATGGTCTTCCATGGAGCCTGGCATGCCTAAGCATCTTTACCTTTAATCAGGCTGGCTCTATACCCCAGAAGAACTGGCTGACTGCAGGTTCTGGGGTGTCCCAAAGCTGGTGTTGGTCTGCTGGTGAGTGATGCTGGGTCTTGAGATTGTTGGCGGAGCGGTTCAAGGTGTCTTGGAGCTGATGTCAGCCTGCTGGTGGGTGGGACTGGGGCCCAAGGTGTCCCAGAACTAGAACTGGTCCTCTGATGAACAGAGTCAGATCTTGGGCTCTCTGGCTGCAGAGCCTTGGCAATCCCAGGGCTGGTGTTGGTCTATTGGTGGGCGGGATTAGTGATGGGGCTGGTTCCTGACACACCAGGCTGTGGAGTCCAGGGTGTTCCAAAACTTGTCTTGGTCCTCTGATCAGGGGCTGGATCTCAGGCTGACTGAGGGGCCCAAGGTGTTGCTGAGCTGCTGTTGGCATGCTGGCATGCAGGAGGTCTTGGGGCTGGTGCCAGTCTGCTGATGGGTGGCCTGGGTCCTGATAGGGTGGGCTTCAGCCTGTGGTGGTCCTGGGGCTGGTTGGAGAGGCCGGATGCTGGGGCTAGTGCTGGCCCACTGGTGGGTGGACCTAGGTCCTGGAGTCTCTGGTGTGGGGCTTGGAGGTCCCAGAACTGCTGTGGGACAACTAATGTGCGAGGCTAGTCCCTGTGGCTGGTTCTGGCCCGCTGGTGGGTGGCTCAGAGCCCAGGGATGCTGGAGCTGGTGTAAAGTAACTGGTGTGTGGGACTGAAGCCCAGGTGGTCCCGAGGCCAGTGCCAGCTCACTGGTGGGCAGAATCAGGTCCTGGGGACTGCATAACCCTGGGGATCCTAGGGCCTGAACCAGTGTGATAGTGTGTGGGACTAGCTCCTGGGACACCTGTAAGGCAGGGCTAGGTTCTGGGGTGGCTGTAATCTCAGGGGGTCTTAAGGCAGCCAGGTTGCTGGTGGGTGGGTGGCATCCCCACTCAGCTTGTTGCTTGGCTTGGCCTGAGGCTCGCAGTACTGTTGCCAGCAGACTGGTTCGGAGGCCAGGTACTGGCGCAAATGAACCAGAGGGGGATTCCAGAATACCCTTGCCAGCTCCAGGGTGTTCTTGATATAAGGAACTCCCCACATTGGCTGCCACCAGTGTCTGGGTCCCCAGGATGAGCTCCATCACCTCTCGCCTTTCCAGGAGGCTCTCCAAGATCACTGGGGGCTCTGACCCAGGCTCCTTTCAAATGACCGCTTCTGCCCTCGGTCCCTGAGCAGGTGGGATTTTGTGTGTATCCTGTAAGAGTGGAGCCTCTATTTCCCACAGTCCTCTGGCTCTCCTGGAAGTCAGCCCTGAGTGTGTAAGTATTAGTTGCTCAGCCGTGTCCGACTCTTTGCCACCCCATGGACTGTAGCCCAGCCCTGCTGGCCTTCAAAGCCAAACATTCTGGGGGCTTGTCTTCCCAATGCAGGACCCCCAGGTTGGAGAACCTGATGTAGGTCTCAGGTCCCTCATTCCTTAGGAAGAACCTCTGCAGTTGTAATTATCCTCCTGTTTGGCTTCCTTGGTTGCTCAGATGGTAAAGAATCTGCCTGCCATGTGGAAGACATGAGTTAGAGCCCTGGGTTGGAAATGTCCCCTGGAGGAGGAAATGGCAACCCACTCCAGTATTCTCGCCTGGAGAATTTCACGGACAGAGGAGCCCGGCGGGCTGCAGTCCGTGGAGCTGCAAAGAGTCAGACATGACTGAACGAGTCGGTGTTATGTTATGCTGTATCCCGTTTGTAGGTTGCCTACCCAGGGGGCGGGACTGGACTCTTGAGTGTCTCTGCCCCTCCTAGCCATGTCGGTTTGCTTCCTTCTTTCTCTCTTTAGTTGTTAATGATCTTTCCTGCTGGGTTCTGGTCTTTCTCTTAAGTAGCTGCTCTGTGAATTGTTGTAATTTTGTTGTGCTCATGGGAGCAGGTGAACGCAGAATCTTCCTACTCTGTCATCTTGGCCACGCCATCTGACCATCTAACTCAGTAAATGAAAAGCCAATGGGGTAAAATGGGATAAAATACCTCTCCTTCCTTTAAATAGCTCTCCTTCCTTTAGCTCCATTCCTTTTGGTAATGAGCATATCTTTATGTGTTGTTATTAGTCTCTCAGTCATGTCTGACTATTTGTGATCCCATGGACTGTAGCCTGCCAGGCTCCTCTTTCCTTGGGATTTATCAGGCAAGAATATTAGAGTGGGTTACCATTTCATTCTCCAGGGGATCTTCCTGACTCAGGAATTGAATTCATGTCTCCTGCATTAACAGGCAGATTCTTTACCACTGAGCCACCAGGGAAGCCCATATCTTTATGTGCTGCTAAGTCACTTCAGTTGTGTCCGACTCTGCGACCCCACAGACAGCAGCCCACCAGGCTCCTCTGTCCATAGACCTTTCCAGGCAAGAGTACTGGAGTGGGGTGCCATTGCCTGTATCACATAATCTTGATCAGTTGTATGCAATTTATGAATCTGTGAGAATATCAAACATATTGAATTCTTTCTTGTCGTTTTTATGCTCTGCATTAACATGGTATATTTCACTATATTTCAGTGTTCCTTAGGTTTCCATCTTTCTTTCAAGATTGGTTGTGGTTTAAAAAAAACAACATATGAAAATGAAAACAATGTAAAATGGCCAGAACTGCTAGGTGATAAATGGCTGGGGGCCAAAGCCTGAGCATGTGTCTCTAGTCACTATGGGACATGTTCTTGGAAGCTCTCAGGCTGCTCATTAATAAACAGAAAACGTCTAAATAATTATTTTATGGATTGCTTCTTTACAAATGAAAATTGGAACAGAGGCCGTTACTGCCTTTTTTGATGTGAATGAGTTTTATAAACCATTCAGTGGAGAATTCCGCTTTAGCTGATCCTTAGAGTCCCTTTCACAATTTTAGTAAGATATTAGAAAATAAATCATAATACTTTGTAAACTGGGAGGCTCAAGTCTACATTATCCTCCACCGCATTACCCAAGAAATACATGTCAGGGTTAAAGTGCAGGCTTGAAATCGGGCTGCTCTGAGTTGGTGCTGGATCCTTTTCTCGTTAGCTGGGTGACCTTACACAAGTTATTCAATTTCTCTGAGCTGAGCTCAGCTCATGCAAAGAAGAGGGATGGGCCAAGTCACCACCTCATGGGGTTACTGTCAGGACTTAGCATCTGCTAAACAAACTCTTGTTAAACCACATGCCAGACTCATTCTAGGCACTAAGGGAACAATGGTGAATAGGACCGAAAAAGTCTGCCCTTGTGAAGCTTACATTCTAGCGGTGTGTGTGTGCATGCTCGTCATTTCCGACTCTGCGACCCCATGGATTATAGCTCGCCAGCCTCCTCTGTCCATGGGATTCTCTAGGCAAGAATACTGGAGTGGGTTACCATTTCCTCCTCTGTGGGATTCTCCTAACCAAGGGATCGAACCCACGTCTCCTGCATCTCCTGCATTGGCAGGCGGATTCTTTACCAGTGAGCCACCTGGGAAGCACAGTCTATCGGTGGAGATGGACAAAAACACGAATCAGTTTAGAAAATGGTGTTAAGTCATGTCAAGTGTTATGAAGAGAAGTGTAGCAAGGACACAGGTCAGGTATCCTTTGGGGTGGGGTGAACCCAGGAGGCCTTTGTACGGAGGTGACACTGGAGGAGAAACAGAAGAAGTGATGACATGAATGTTAAAGTGTGAGGATGGGGTTCCAGCCACAGCAAAGGTCCTGAGGTACGCGCTGGTGGGGTGTGTTTTAGGGACAGTAAGGACTCACGAGCCAAGAAAAAGGGGAAGAGCAGGAGAAAACAAAATTGGATTTGTTCCAAGGGGGTCAGGGGCTTTGACCAGATCACATAGGACCTAGTAGGTCATGTAAACAAATTGTGGTCTCATCACGCGTGCATGGGGAGGCATGGCTGCTAATCGAAGTCCACCCCTCCCCCCCCCCCCAAGGAAATACACAAAGCAGTAGGAAGACGAGGGTCTGAACATGCCGTTAGTATTTCTCCTCTGAAGATGATCCTGTCGAGGCTTTGGTTTCTGGAAGCTCGGTTTCTTCCTGCCTTGTTTTTCTTGCTTCAACTTAACTTTCTCAGCTTTGACTTCTTGTCTTCCTGACTTTGCTTTTGTAAAAGTATTTTGCTTTAGTTTGGCTGCACTGGGTCTTCCCTGCCGCACTTCAGCTCTTGGTTGCGCCGCACCGGCTTCCCTGCAGCACGCAGGCTTAGTTAGCTGCGTTAGGTCTTAGTTGCAGCACGTGGCGTCGTCCTTGCGTCATGCGTGACGTGGGATCATCCTTGCGTCATGCGTGACACTTTGTTGCAGCGCTTAGACCCTCTAGTTATGGTGCGTGGGCTGAGTTGCTGTGTGGCTTGTGGGCTCTTAGTTCCCTGAGCGGGGATGGAACCTGAGTCCCCTGCATTGGAAGGTGGGGCCTTAACCACTGGACCACCAGGGAAATCCCCTTCCTGGCTTTTCCACCTGCCACTTGCACCTCCCCTCTCTGGCTGCCCCTGGAATGGACGCCCTGCACATCTGGTCCCGGGTCCTCTTGGGTCTCTGGTCCCATTTGCCCCTCTGAATATGTCTGCTACGTGCCTATGATGGACAGCGTCAGCTCTGCCCACTCCGTCTCTAGTCCTGCATCCTGCCATCCTGGCCCCACAGCTTCCCTCCCTCCGTAGACTGCTCTTTATTTGGAAACCTTTTAAATGAGAGGACTTAGCACAGGAGAGGGAGGCGCTTGACAGAAGTGGCTCAGGAGAGCATTAAAGACCCCGGGCGCTCTGATTCCAAAGAGTCCTTTTTTCCTGCTGGAACTTCTGGGCAGCTCCCATCCCGTTGGCCAGCATCTGTGTTGTCTCCTAATGTCAGGACTGGAGCCAAGCCCCATTTTCTCAGCCACCGTGAGCCCAGCTCCTTTTCACTGGACTTTCTGGATTTCCCTCATATAAGCAAAATTTTCTTTCCAGAAGGGGCCCTTTCTTTGACCTTCCCTGGAGGGCTAAGAACTCAGAGTTTTCCGGCCTCGAGTTGTTGATCATAGGAGCCAGCCATGGTGTCTGCTGGCCTGTGCCTGGCAAAGGGGTCGGCGGCCTGGCTCCTGCTGTTGGCTTTGGCATAAGGGTGATGATCCGGCTGTTCTTCCCAACCTGGGGAACCCTGCACACAGGGCTGGGTTCAGGCCGACGATGAGAAGGCAGGTTGAGAGAGAGTCCTGGGGAACCTGTCATCCTATGACTGGTAGGGAGGGTCCTTTCTCACGGACATGTCTGTACTCACAGGAGAGAAGGGCCATGTGCTTGGAGTCCTGAGGAAAGAAACCCATCCACACCAGTTTTAAATATCAACTATGTCTGAAAAGTGCAAGTGTTAGTCACTTGGTCGTGTCTGACTCTTTGCAACCCCCTGGACGGTAGCCCACCAAGCTCCTCTGTCCATGGGATTCTCCAGGCAAGAATACTGGAGTGGGTTGCCATTCCCTTCTCTGGGGGATCGTCCCAACCCAGGGATTGTACTTGGGTGTCCTGCATTGAGCCACCATTTAAACCAAACAGAAGGTGACTGGAAGGACCCCAACACCTTCAACCGTTTTGCACCTCCGAATCCAAGCTTAACACTGATTTTTAACTCACAAAACCTTACAAAACTTATAAGGTTTTGTGAGCATGAAATGAGATGCTGTCAAGCACTTAATTTAGGGCTTGACCCGTGGTCCCCACCACGTGAACATCCCTCCCCTTGCTCTCCTGACCCCTTATCAACCACATTATCTCCAGGCCAAGGTACAGGGGAGGAGGCTGGCAATTCAGGAGGGAAAACTATGCTGGCCGCATCTCTGGGTTTCAGCTGGGAGAAACTTCCGCTGGCTGCCTGACTGCTTCTGTAGTAGGACATTCTAGGCTGACTTCCAGAGAGTCAGCAGTGGTGAACTTTAATTAAAGGCTCAGAACATTCTTTCTGGAGTCCCTGCACCTGCCCACGGTCCTGCTCGGGGTACCTGAACCTGTGTGCCTTTAATCCACCTCAAGGGGCAGGGAAAGCCTGACCACTTTTTGTCAGACCAGGAAGGAGGGTGCCCTTCCTGCCGCTGTCTCAGATGATGTGGGCTTGGCAGGAGCTGAGAGCAGTAAGTTACCCCTCTGGCTAGCATGGCTACCCCCTTCCACCATCCCCCCAATAGCCATCTCCTGCCCCAGTCTGATCTCCTGAGGATGGTGCAGTAATCACATGGCCTAGGTCACCGCCTCAGGGACCCTGCCGAATGCTGACCTTGGTCTCGGCTGGTTACCTTGGTCTGGAAGCCTTGTCTTTGGCCTTCTGAGCTGCCCTAGATGACAGCTCCCCTTTCAGGGCTGCTGGACAGTCTGAGCCTGAATGATGATGCATGCCCGACGTGGGTTACTTGCTTTCTGGCTTGAAGGCAAGAGAATGGGTAAGATGCCCTTCAGGAAGTCTGTTGGCCTGTGGGTTGTAGGGCATGTGGTGTCTTGAGCCATTTCAAAACCAAAGTATAATATACGGACAGAAAGGTGTATGCACAAAAAAGTATACAAGTCTGAATTTTTGAAAACTGAACACACCCTTACACCCATTACCCAGATCAAGGAAGAACATTATAAATTAGTCCCCAACATATGAACCTTCAAGATGCAAACTCTCAATCATGCGAACGCGCTTCCACATGTCCATCGACATCAGGTGTGAGTGAACTGGCAGCTTGCCCTCCATTTCCTGTTGTTGACCATCCTTCAGCTCCATCATCTCTCAGCTCCTCTCCCTCCTCTGGTCAGTAATTCTTCTTGCCTGGTCACTCGATGCCAGCCCCTGTGTGCCACCTGTTGTACTGGACTATTGTACTTTTCAAGATATTGTACCTTGAGATTAAAAATGTTTACTTTTTGTGTCTGATTTTTATGTGCTATTTGTGTGAAAAGTATTATAAACCTATTACAGTACAGCACTCTACAGCTGACTGTGTTAGTTGGATACCTAGGCTAAATTTTTGGACTTAGGAAAAGTGCTCTCGGAACAGAACTCGTTGGTATGTAGGGAACTTACTGTATTAACACCTGAAGTGCCCCCTCCCTCACCCATTCCCCTTGTAGTCGCTGCCTTCCTTGGCTAATAACCGTCTGCATTTAACACAGTTATTTTGCTTTTGAACTTTAAAGAAATGGAATTATACTGATAATAATTTTTGTGGACCTGTCTTCTTTTGTTCAGAGGGTGTGTTGTCCATGTTGTTGTGTGCTCTTATGTTTTGTCCATTCTCCTTGTTGTATAATATTCTTTGGGGCAAATGTGTCAGAACATATTTATCCATTCTCTTGCTTAGGGCCATCTGTGTGGTTCCCGGTTTTGGGGGTGTTATAAACAGTGCTGAGCTTCCCAGGTGGCGCTAGTGGTAAAGAACCCACCTGCCAATGCAGAGACATAAGAGACGCTCGTTCAATCCCTGGGTCTGGAAGATCCCCTGGAGAAGGAAATGGCAACCCACTCCAGTATTGTTGCCTGAGAATCTCATGGACAGAGGGGCCTGGCTGGCTACAACCCACAGGGTCACAGAGAGTCAGACACAACTGAAGCGACTTAGCACGCACACACACACACACACACACACACACACACATGTGTGTGAATCACTTTGCTGTACACCTGAAACTAAAACAACATTGTAAATCAACTATTCTTCAATAAGACAATTCTGGATGAACTTAAAAACAACTTTCTTATTTTATTATAGCACCAAATATTCAATGCTCTAAATTTCTAAGTATTACTGGCATTCTAAGTGTAATGGCATCCCACAAATTTTGATATGTGTGTTTTTATTTTCACTCAGTCAAAGGTATTTTCTCATTTCTTTTGTGATTTCTTCTTTGACCCCTGGGTTACATAGAAAGATATTGTTTAATTTCCAAATATTTGGGGATTTTTCCAGACATCTTTCTGCTGTTTAATTTAGTTGTGTTCATAGTAAGACATTTTTACTATTTCATTTTTTAAAAATTGGTTAGATTTGCTTCACGATTCAAAATATGGTTCTTGGTGACAATGTATTACGAAGAGTGTGTTTTCTGTTGTTGTCTGATGGTGTGTTATATAGATATCAGTTTGGTCAAGTTGGTTGGAAGTGCCTGTTGTATCCTTATTGCTTTTTTTGGTACTTGCTCTGTCAACTACTAAAGAGAAGTGTTGAAGTCCCTTATTTATACAGGAAGATATATGTATTCATCCTTCTAGTTCAATTCTATCAGCTTTTTTTTTTTCTTCAGTTTTTGTTGTTATGGACCAATTTTTAAGTCATTCTGGAATTTGTTACAATATTGCTCCTGTTTTTTGTTTTGGCTTTTTGGCTGAGGGGCACAAGGAATCTTAGCTCCCTGACCAAAGATTGAATCTGCAGCCCCTGCATTGAAAGGTGAAGTCTTAACCACTGAACCGTTAGGGAAATCCGTAGTTCTCAGTTTTTATTGCATGTATTTTGATGTACGTGTTGGACATAGGTATTTTATTGTATGTATCAATATTTAGGTTTATTTGGTCTTCTTAATGAATTGATCACTTTATCATTATTTGATCATCCCTTTTATACTTCAGCCTTCTTTTCATTAGTATTGGCATGGTATGTCTTTTTCCATTCCTTCGCTTTCATTCTGTAAACACCCTTATATTTCATGTGGGCTTCTTATACATTTATATTTAATGTAATCATTTATGTATTTGTATTTTAAATCTACCATATCACTATTTGATTCTACTTGTTGTATATGTTCTTTTTTTCTGTTTTTCCTCTTTTCATGCCCTCTTTTGAAATCTTATAATTTCATTTCATCTCCAGTATCAGTCATTTAAAAAACTTAGTGGTTGCTCCAGGGTTTACAAAATACATCATTAATGTATCATATTTTTATTTCAAATAATATATACTACTTCACGTAGAGCATAAGAACCTTACAGCAGCATACTTCAGTTTCCTCCCTCAATTTCCTCCTTCCTATATTTTGTGCTACTACTACATACATTTCACTTTAATGTCTATTGTGAACACCACAAAAAGTTGTAACTGGTTTTGTTCTATGCCAATGTTTCTCAAACTTTTTTTCCGCATTGTTTTTTCCCTAAGGCACTTTGTAGACACTATTTTTTTTCCTGAATTTCCTCTTCACGGTTAAAATACTACAGATGTACTATACATCAGTTTATGATCTTTGGCCTTCTGGAGGCCTTACGAATAACTGTAATAACTAAGTTAGTTTTCAGCTTCCAAAGGACCAATTTTGTCCCCTTGGAGACAATTTTGCCCCCATTGAGAACGATACTTTAGACAGTGAATTACCTTTTAAAAAGATAAAAAATAAGAAAAATGTCTTTATATTTACCATTATTTTTTAGTATTTCTGGCACTCTCACATGAAAGGTCAGTATATCTAGATTTTTAACTAAAGAACTTCCTTTCACATTTCTGGTTGTGCAGATCTATTGGCAGTGAATTCCCTCAGCTTTTGCTTGCTGAAATCGTTTTTATTTTGTCTCACTTTTGAAAGCCACTTTCTTTCTGTATAGTATTCTGGATTGACTGTTTTTTTTTTCATTCCTTACTTTAACGTTGCCACTCTCTTATCCTATGGCTTGCATAGTTTCTGCCAAGAAATTGTCTATAAATCTCACCTTTGTTCCTTTGTACCTAATACCCTCCTTTCCTCATTCCTCCCACCTCTGCCCCTCCAGTATTCTTCCCTGGTGGCTCAGCAGTAAAGAATCTGCCTGCAGTGCAGGAGCCATAGGATACATGGGTTCAATCCCTGGGTCAGGAAGATCCCCTGGAGAAGGGCATGGCAACCCACTCCAGTATTCTTGCCTGGAGAATCTCCACGGACAGAGAAGCCTGGCGGGCTACAGTCCATAGGGTCACAAAGAGTTGGACACGACTGAAGCAACTTAGCATGCACGCAGTACCACTCCAACTTAGAGGTTTCTTTTTTCCTATCTTTGCTTTTCAGAAGTTTGATTATGATGTGTCTAAGTGTGTGAGGTTTTATTTTTATTTTTTGACCTGTTTGCTTGGGGTTCCTTGGAGTTCTTAGATCTGTTTTGTTAATTTTGATCAATTTTGGAAAATGATTGGGCTTCCCTGGTGGCTCAGACGGTAAAGCGTCTGCCTGCAATGTGGGAGACCTGGGTTCGATTCCTGGGTCAGGAGGATCCCCTGGAGAAGGAAATGGCTATCCACTCCAGCACTCTTGCCTGGAAAAATCCCATGGATGGAAGAGCCTGATAGGCTACAGTCCATGGGGTCGCAAGGAGTCAGACATGACCTCATGGATTATTAATCATAATCCATGCAGATATTCCTTCTATCCTGTGTCTCTTACTCCTCTGGGACATCAGTTACATATATGATACCTTCTTTGATACTGCCCGTAGCCCTTGATCGATAGATTCTATTTTCTTCTTTATTCTTTGTATCTTAGTTTGGATAGTATTCATTGACTTATGTGCAAGTTTATTGAGTCTTTCCTCAGCTGCATTCAGTCACCTTCTAAGACACTCTAATGAAGACCTTTTTCATATCTGATAAAGTATTTTTGCTCTAGTATTTCCATGTTACACTCTTGTGTTTCTGTCTCTCTGTGGAAATTCCCAATTTTCTCTTTTGTATTAGAGTCTTCCTTAGCGTATTATTATAATTATTTTAAAGTCCCTGTATGGGACATCCCTGGTGGTCCAGAGGTTAAGATCTCACCTTCCATTGAAGGGGGTGTGGGTTCAATCCCTGGTTGGGGACTTAAGATCCCATAGGCCTCATGGGCAAAAATCAAAACATACAACAGAAGCAATATTATCACAAATTTAATAAAACTTTGAAAATTGGTCACATCAAAAAAAAAAGAAAAAGAGAAAGGGAGAAAATCCCTGTATATTTATGGCATCTAGATCAACTTTGGTTTTATTGATTTCCTCATTTCTTGACAGTACATTTTTCATGTTTCTCAAGCTTAAAAAAAAACAAAACAACATTCATCTATTTTTATTTATTTGGCTGCTCCAGGTCTTAGTTGCAACATGTATGCTCTAGTTCCCTGACCAGGGATCGAACCCAAGCCCTCTGCATTAGGAATGTGGATTTTTAATGGCTGGACCACCAAGGAAGTCCCTCTCAAGATTTTTTTTTTCTCAATTCTGGACACTGTGTTTTAAAGGACAGTAGAGACTGAAGTACGTGGTATTTATGCCCAGAAATGGGCTTGTGCCTCTCTGTCAGGCCTTTAGTAGGGGAGTGGGGTCAGGCCAGTCAGAGGTGGAGGTGGCTTTGGATGTCATTGCTGCTGGAGTCACCCAGCACACTACAGACTTCAGATCCCTTCAGTGGTGGGATCCTGTGACTGCTTCCTGGGGGTTGTTGTCAGTGTTCCGTCACCAAGCTGTGTCCGACTCTCTGCGACCCCATGAACAGCAGCACCCCCATCAACTCCTTCACTATCTCCTTGAGTTTGCTCCAACTCATGTCCATTGAGTCAGTGATGCTATCTAACCATCTTATCCTCTGTCGCCCACTTCTCCTCTTGTCCTCAATCTTACGCAGCACAAGTCAGCTCTTTTCCAATGAGTTGGCTCTTCACATCAGGTGGCCAGAGTATTGGAGCTTCAACTTCAGCATCAGCCCTTCCAATGAAATATTTAGGATTGATTTTTCCTTAGGATTGACTGGTTGGATCTCCTTGCTGTCCAAGGGACTCTCACAAGTCTTCTCCGGCATCCCAGTTTGAAAGCATCAGTTCTTCGGTGCTCAGCCTTCTTTATGGTCCAACTCTCACATCCGTTGTAGGCCACTGGAAATTGGTCCTCATGGTTCCCTTTCAGCACTTTGCCCCATGGGGTCTCTCTCTTGCCCCTCACCGGCGTTAGACTGCTGATTTTTGTTACCTTGTGCTTGAGGCTTTTGGTTTAAAAGAAAGATGGTTCAGGGAGATGGGTGGGCTTTCTTGCCTGTATGCATCTGAGGGGGCTCTCTCTGGCTCCTACATTGTCTACAGTCCTTCTCATGAGAAACCTGGTGGTCTTCCCATAGGATCTTGTGAATGAGTATAATCTCCTCTTGTGTCTGGAGTGCCCAGTTATTCAATATGTCACGCTGACCTCCGCTCAGCTTCCAGCTTAAATTTTTTTAGCTGTTTCTTCCTACTCACTTTATGGGACTGCCTTTCTGTCTCATGCTCAACAGAACTGTTGTGAGTCCATTTTTCCTTGAAGGAGCTTGTCATTTTAAAGAAGTGTGGCTCATCTGGTTATCTTGCAACCTCTACTTTCTGATGGGCTCACGAAAAATTTTGATTCACAGGTTATCTCGCTTTCTTTTATCGTTAGGATGAAACCTACATTTCCTGGCAGTTGTCTACATCCTAAGTGGAAGCAGTGCTCTGGTGGTCGATAAATAAGTTTTATTTGTTCTCTTTACTCTCTAGTCTTTAGATCAAAAGGTGAGCTGAGCTCCTATTTCCCTCCTGTGTTTTATGTCAGAGGCTCCTACGAAATGAAATATACTTCTCCTCTGTGGATTGTGTTTTTCTCATCAAGCATCCATAATCAATACTCATCTAAGGGAAAACCCCCTTTTAGAGACTGAATGTGGTCATTTATTAACCGTGTGATCTGGGAAACAAAAAGATATGGAAAGTACCTTTTCTTTCAAAAAGAAACCACTTTTTATAAAAAGGAATTCATGAAAAAATAGAGAGTTAAAAAATGCAGAAAGATAAAAAAATAAAGCAATAAAAAACCACCCATAGTCCCATCAGCCAAAGACACCATGATCCATATTTTACCTAATTTCTTCCAGTTATTTTTCTATGACTGTATTTATATTGGTTTGTATACATCAGTGTGTGTGTGTGTGTTTGTGTGTCTGTGTGTGTTAGTTGCTCAGTCATATTTGACTCTTTGTGACCCCATGGACTGAAGGCCACTAGGCTCCCCTGTCCTTGGAATTCTCCAGGCAAGAATACTGGAGTGGGTTGCCATGCCCTTCTCCAGAGGATCTTCCCAACCTAGGGATTGAACCCAGGTCTCCTGCATTGCAGGCAGATTCTTTACTGTCTGAACCACCAGGGAAGCCCATACATCAGGATGTATGCCCCCGAATTTGTGTATTTTATCCAAATAAGCAGTTTCAAAAACGTGTGTTTTTCTGTGGGTTGAGTGCTATGGCACTCATGAAATTCTGATGTTATTCATGCGTGTCTGGTAAAGATGTCAAAATATATGACATATTCTCAGTTTGCTGTTAGGGCTGGATTCCTTTGTGCAACTTCTTTCCATGAACAGGTGTGCATATGCGATTCTAATGGAATGCGATTCATTTCAGAAAAGACCAATTGTTGACTCCTTGTGCTGAGGTCCACCCCCCACCCCCCCAGCTTCCCCAGATAACTTCCGTCCCTTTCCATTTGTGCTGACCCTTTGTCAGGTTTAAAGCAAACAGAAAGAAGGAAAGTCCATGATATTCTTAATGTATGTTTCATTTCCTTCTTTTTCCAGAAAGTATTTTGGAGAAAAGATCGGACTATATTTTGCCTGGCTGGGATTATATACATCCTTCCTCATCCCGTCGTCTGTCATTGGGATCATCGTGTTTCTTTACGGATGTGCAACCATCGAAGAAGATATTCCCAGGTGAGCTGACGTTAAAGGCGAAGGCTCAGTTCCCACGTGTCAGTCGTTCAGAGTGTCATCCCAGTTGCGGGGACATCGTACATTTCACACGTATCCCTCCAGAGCCCACCCTGTGTCCTCCTTCCCACTTCCCTTCCTTCTCTCCTGAGAGAGTGGGGAGCATCGGATTCTGCGAAGGGCTCAGAGCCACGCTGATTGTGGCCACTTCCTTTCCTGGTCAAACTCTTCTCCGGGACCAGGGTCTGATTGGGCAGGTGGAAGATAACTGGTGAGAAAAGAAACCATGCCTGCGAAAAGCTTTTTTCCCCTCACTTTCGTGGCATTTTTCTCTCATTTCCCACACAGACCAAGGCAGCAAGTGTTGAATGGTGTTGGGTAAAGATGGCATCTATGTGGCCAGATACTGCTGGAATAAAATGCTATGAGCGGAGAACACCTCAGCCCTGGCTCTGGGAGTCAGAGACTGCAGGAGGTGACAGGGGGCTCTTGGAGATCCAAGAGATGGAACAAAGGCTGGTCCTGATGAGGAAGAGAGATCCTACAAAAAAAATAGACACTCAACAGAAGAACATCCTTTAAGGTGGACTGTTTTACATATTAGCCTTGAAATGGGGTACCTTGCTCCCTGACTTTCCATTTCTTTGGCTGTGAAATGGCAATACTAACACCTGCCTCATGATGGTATCCTGAGGATTAAAGGAGACAGTGTCTGGCACCCAGCAAAGTATTCATAAACAATTCTTGAATGAACCAACATAAGCAGAAATAGAGTACAGGGGACGGAAGAGACACTTAGCCAATGTTTAGAATTTAAAGCTCTTGGCACCTCCAGAACTGTCCTGGCAAACTGAAGCATCATTTGTGTGTTTTAATACTCTTGCAGTTGCAAGTGATAGAAATGCATGGGAACTAGCATAAGCAAAAAAGGGAATTTATCCTCAAGGTTCGGTGGGGAGGCCTCGGTGGAGCCCGTGGCTGGCATGTGGCTCACCCAAAGACTGTGGAAATAAGGATTCCTTCTATTTACTGGCTGTCTCTGATTCTTTCAGGTATTTCTTGTTTCACTACAGAGTTTCTCCATAGGATGTGAATGTTGCTGCTAGTAGCTCACGGGGTGTCACATTTTAAGAGCTTTATATGTGATTGATCCTAAGTGAAAAAGTCCTGTTGACTCTTTTTGGCCTAAGTGAAGGCTGTCGACCAGCCGATCATGTCTGGGCTGGGGGGGGGGCAGGCTGACACCGTGCCATGGGGATTCTCCTTCAATAGCCCGGGGGATGGGGGCACTGGGCAGCCTGGAGGTGTCCACTGCAGTGAGGGGTGGTGATGGGGAAGTCAGGACCTCCTGAAGAAACAGGGAGAGCTGGGCTGTTTGAAGATAGCGTGATAAGTGGTAAGAACCAGGTGGCTCTGGCCTCTGTGTCACTCTGTAGAAAAGCTCTTGCGCATTAGCAAAACTGGCGATGACATGTATGTAGTTAGAATAAAGCTAAATACCTTAGTATAAGCACAAGGATTTGAATATTTTTGTGTATAGAACCCTGTCATCATCCATCCAGGATTCTTGACTGGAATTCTGGGACCTTTGACCTATGTTTTCAGGGCTCTGCCGTCCACAGCATAAAGGAAGAAGGTGTGTGTGTGTACGCACGTGCTCAGTCATATCTGACTCTTTCCAACCCCATGGACTGTAGCCCACCAGACTCCTCTGTCCATGGAATTCTCCAGGCAAGAATACTGGAGTGGGTTGCCATTTCCTACTCCAGGGAATCTTTCCGACCTGGGGATGAAACCCATATCTCCTGCACTGGCAGGCAGATTCTTTACCACGGAGCCACTTGGGAAGTCCAAAGGAAGAAGGAACACACATTGCATTCCTAGTGTGAGTTGTACCAGTGCTGGATGGTTTTTATGTGCTGTGTCTTCGATACTGAAGCGATTGATGTTGTCAGCAATTGGTGTTCTTATTCTCACCTCAGAGAAATGGAGACATGGTCTCCATGGAGAGGCAGCGTCACCTAACTTGTCCAACTTCAGCAAGTAATGGTTGACAGGGTTGGGATTTTTTGTAAATTAGCCCCTGGTTCTAACCCAGATCAGTGAAATCACATTGATGTTTTATTCATTTATTTTTTACCCATGCCCCTTGGCATATGGAATCTTAGTTCCTTGACCAGGGATCGAACCCACAGCCCCTGTAGTGGAAGCGTGGAGTCTCAACCACTGAACTGCCAGGGAAGTCCACCATAGTTGAGATTTGACCTCTGTTGCTTCCTGGCTTTCCAGGTGACTCAGTGGTAAAGAACCCACCTGCCAATGCAGGAGACTCAGGAAATGCAATTTCAGTCTCTGGATTGGGAAGATCCCCTGGAGTAGGAAATGGTTACAACACTCCAGTATTCTTGCCTGGGAAACCCCATGGGCAGAGGAGCCTGGTGGGCTACAGTTCATGGGGTTGGAAAGAGTCAGGCATAATTAAGCAACTGAGTTCACAGGCACATGCCTCCTACTCCAAGCCTTTGCTTTCCCCAGTCATCTGTGGCGTCTTCCCCAGGGCTCTGACCCTCCTTGGCAGCCCAGGAGCTCTAGCTGGCCCCTCCTGGTGCCTTCTCAGAGAACACAGCTCCGTTGCCCCATTATGATGGCTGGGGATTGGGGTCTCAGGTTGGTCCAAACTGGAGGACTCATCCCATGCCCTGAGGACCAACAGCTCGGCGGGCAGAGAGTCCACGTGCTGGTTGATATCAGGACTTGAGACTCGTGCCCTGGTTCCCCACATGGGAACCCATGTGACAGTGGCCAGGGCAGCTGGAAGGGACCATGGTCTACACACGCTACAAAGGCGTGTGCCTACACACACGGTGGGGCTCTCGTATGTGTGCAGGTGTGCGTGCTTGTACAATGAGATCATCATCGTTGCAGATACATCACAATGCCTGTCGGGTGTGTGATGTTTTATCAACTATGGATAGCGGTCCATTAGTGGATTATAGAATCAATTTAATGGTTATCTTTTAAATGAACTAGAATAAGGGTCTTCCCTGGTGATCCAGTGGCTAAGACTCCAATCTCCCAGTACAGGGGGACTGGATTTGATCCCTGGTTTGGGAACTAGATCCTACATGTTGCAGATAAGAGTTCACATACGGCGACTAAAAGGTCCTGCGTGCTACAACTATGACCCGGTGTAGCCAAGCAAATAAATACGTATTTCTGAAAATGCAGTAGAATAAGACTAAAGGAAATCAACCCTGAAGATTCATTGGAAGGACTGATGCTGAAGCGGAAGCTCCAGTACTTTGGCCACCTGATGTGAAGAGCTGACTCACTGGGAAAGACCCTGATGCTGGGAAAGATCAAAGGCAGAAGGATAAGGGGGTGACAGAGGATGAGATGGTTGGATGGCATCACTGACTCAATGGACATGACTTTGAGCAACCTCCAGGAGTTAGTGAGGGACAGGGAAGCCTGGCATGATATAGTCCATGGAGTCACAAAGAGTCGGCGGATATGACTGAGTGAGTGAACAACAAAGATTAAGATAATATAGAGTAGAATGAAATATAATTTTAGTATTCATCACAAGAAGGAAGTATCAGAATTGTTTCATGACATTTAATTTAGTGATATAAGTGTGTTTATGGATACAGTATATGTCTTTATTTGCATAGTGGAGTCTTTTGAACTTTTTCAACTTTCCGAAATGAAAATGTGTAAAATTGGCTGCTGTAAAATTTGAAATTTTGATTCTCAGTTTTTCAGACTCAGAATAAGGTGTGGCCAATCAGGAAGGTGTAAATAGAAAAAGTCAAGCATATTATGAAGTAGTTTTTGAGAGCTGCTCCTCAGTCATAATTGTATATCTATCAGAAGTCCAAGCTCTATGCCTGATGAACACTCACAAACAATCCGTACACTCCTTGTCAATAAAAGCACAGCCTCTAAATCCCAATACAGAATCCAGACAAATTCACACCCTTCGAGGGTTTGTGTCTATCAGCCGCTCCTTGTTGTCTGGCTGTTGTTTAGGTGCCAAGTCATGTCCGACTCTTCGCGGACCCATGAACTGCAGGACGCCAGGCTTCCCTGTCCTCCCAGCCACTCCTAAGCGATTATAAGCTTTCACCCTTCCTGGGATTATTTTAAAGGTCTCCACTTTGGGCATTAGGCCTGGCATTTAGTATCTGTGTGTCACTTTAAAAAAAATGTTTTATTCTGAGAACCGTATAGATTCACTGGAAACAGTAAAGAGAGTGTAGAGGGGCCCAATGTGCCCTTCATCCAGTTTCCCCCAATGATTATGTTTTAAAAGCCACAGTCCAGCATCAAAACCAGGAAAGTTACATTGTGTGGAACTTTAAATGGTACCTTTTATCACCGATAACTTTGATATGTGAGTCACATGCTTCACTTAATAGTATTTCCATATGTGCAAGATATGTCTATAGAACCTTCGTCTGCTTAGCAAGGGGTTGGTTCCATTTGTTCCCCATTTGCTTACATGCATAGGAAAGACTGGAGCATTTTTTTTTAAAGGTGATTAATCTAAACCATATTTTAAAGAAAAACTGGTTACTTTAGAGCTGAGATCTTAATAGCAGATGTTCTGTCTGAATTTCTTGAATAATTGCCTCCCTTTGTGGCTAGTAGAGCCCTGTATGTCACTTGAATTGTGAGCAGTGGGTCACTCATTGAGAACACCACCCACTCCAGGGTCTTGGTTCACCTGATGGTCAAGCCATTCATCAACCTTCTTCTGTGTCCGAGAGAACATGATCGGTTGAAGAAACATGTCATTGGATTTATAGCCACTGTGGCTTCTAACTAAGAATCTGTGGATGACGCAGCTAGTGAATGACCCAGCCCTGACTTTAGTGAATGACCCAGCCCTGACTTCAGTTCTCGGGGCGTCTCCCCCTTTTCCAGCTTGTCTCAGAGACTACAAAGTCCTTTAATGTCATCCCAAGGCAGAATTTCTCCAGAATCCTCTTCCAATTGCTTGCATCAAAAAACTCCAAAGATGCAACAAAAAATACCCAACCCAATGCATACAGAGCATTCTGACTTCAAACCTAAATGATGTGGGACTATCCATGCTACCATGGCTGCCATTTCGTACAAATGATTGTCAGTTGACTGTATTCTAATTTTAAAACCATTTATGTACACAGCATTCACATTTCAAAGTACTCTGTACTAAGGTGGTGCTAATATTTTTTTTTCCCCTGACCTTTTAGCATGGACTAGTTTTGATTGAGATTAGATTTTCTAGGATTATGTGTCTCCCTGTATATATGTAAAGAATCTCCATGACAAAGCAGTGGCAGATTTTATTTTCTTGGGCTCCAAAATCACTGCGAATAGTGACTGTAGTCATGAAAATAAAAGACACGCTCCTTGGAAGAAAAACCGTGACAAACCTGGACAGTGTATTAAAAAGCAGAGATATCACTTTGCCGACAAAGGTCTGTAAAGTAGCAGCTATGGTTTTTCCAGAGGGCTTCCCTCATAGCTCAGTCCATAAAGAATCTGCCTGCAATGCAGGAGACTCGGGTTCAATTCCTGGGTCAGGAAGATCCCCTGGAGAAGGAAATGGCAATTCTCTACATTATTCCTGCCTGGAGAATCCCATGGACAGAGAGGCCTAGCAGGCTACAGTCCACAGGGTCACAAGAGTCAGACACGATTTAGGGACAAAACCGCTACTGTCCTGGTTTTTCTGGTAGTCGTATATGGATGTGAGTTGGCCATAAAGGCGGCTGGGCACCCAAGAATTGATGTTTTTGGACTGTGGTGATGGAGAAGACTCTTGAGAGTCCCTTAGACAGCAAGATCAAACCAGTCAATCCTAAAGGAAACCAACCCTGAATATTCATTGGAAGGACTGATGCTGAAGCTGAAGCTCCACTACTTTGACCACCTAATTCGAAGAGCCAACTCATTGGAAAAGACCTTGATGCTGGGAAAGAGTGAAGGCAGGGGGAGAAGGGGGCAGCAGAGGGTGAGATGGTTGATTGGTGATGAATCTGAACAAATTCTGGAAGGTATTGAAGTATAGGGAAGCCTGGCATGCTGCAGTCCATGGAGTTACAAAGAGTTGGATTGACTTAATGACTGAACAGACACGGCTTAGAAGCAAAGCTGTTTGCTAGACTTTGTGCAAACTGACAAGTTTTCTGTGTGAATCTGTTTTCTAATTGGTACTCTCCTCCTAAAAGCACCAGCTCCTCTACCAGGCAGCCATCACATGTCTGGCCCAGAAGACTTCAGTCCTGCTCTCCAGTTACCAATAAACACATGCCCAGGTGAAGTCAGTGTGGCTGAACTTACTATTAAGAAATTACTATTTAATATTGTCGATGTGAGTGAGTCACCGATCTTGACACTTGCCAGTGGAGTGCTCAGCACCAAGTCTGTGGAGGAGCTGGGATTTATCCTGAGACCCGGAGTTTCCATTCTCTCACACAAAAGGACTTTCCCTGCCGAGGCTCATTAAAAACAAGCCTGAGAGCTGGGACTTGACAGTCAACGACAGCCCTCGGTGAAACCTTTGACTGCTTAGCGATGGAAGCTAAACACAGGCATCCAGCCGGCTTCTGGGTTTTATCTAAGCCCTTGGCTCAGGCACCGGGGTACCAGCTCCCTCAACCAGCTGTACTGTGCTCGGTAGTGCCCTCTGCTGCCTCTTTGTGGAGAAAACCCAGCTGTGGTTTCAGCCTGTGATCCCTGCCTCCCCATCATGGGGTCTCCTCCAGCTGCTCTGTGAGAACAGCCAGTGCTTTCTTTTCGTGAAATCTCTAGTTCTCCACCCTTTTCCCCAAAGTGATGAGCTTAGCCATCTACTCATCCCCGAGGGCAAATATCACACACCGGAGTGATGAGTTCATTCATTTTCCTACCAGACTGCAATGTGGAGGGTTATTGGGGAAACCAGTTGGGGCTGAGAAATCCTCGGTTCTTATTTGCAAGCACCTGATGAGCCTGAAGTTATTGGGTCCAGCTGATCCACCCAAGTGAATGGAATTTCAAATATATGCATAAGTCCAGTAAAGAGAAATATACTGAAAAGAGGTGAGAATAGAGGTGATGTTTATTTGACTCATGCTTTGTTCTCTTGGATTCTTGGAATCTAGACTTTGGGAGAATTTACCCTATTCTTCCCTGGTGGCTTCCCTGGACTTCCCTGGTGGCTCAGAAGGTAAAGAATCTGCTTGCAACACAGGAGACCTGGATTCGATCCCTAGGTTGGGAAGATCTCCTGGAGAAGGGAATGTCAGTCTACTCCAGTATTCTTGCCTGGAGAATTCCATGGAGAATTCTTGCCCAGGTTCCATTCCAGAGGAACCTGGAGGGCTGCAGTGAGATCACAAAGAGTTGGACACAACTGAGCAACTAATCTTTGTGATCATGAGATCACAAAGAGTTGGACACAACTGAGCAACTAATACACACCTTATTCTTGCAGCCTCTCGCATCCCATTTTGTGGTTAGGATAATTCTTATTAAGTTGAGGTTACTAATCTGTCTTCTCCAAACAGTCACATGGTTGATTCACTTAGAAGTTGGGCTTCCTCCCTCCTGACTCCACTCGTCTTTGCATGACTTCTTCCAGGAGGAAGACCTTGTGCTGGTCGAATGGTATACTCATGTTGATTCCTCCGTGTGACCATCCTAATACACTAATGAGGTAGCTCGTGCTTGAATGAGGACGATAGACTCTGACCTCTGATGAGTGACTTATTCACAAACCATCAGCCCCATAGACTCAGCACCTTTGGATGGGACTTTATACAGCACCGGGCTTCCCTGGTGGCTCAGCTGGTAAAAAATCCACCTACAATGTGGGATACCTGGGTTCAATTTCTGGATTGGGAAGATTCCCTGGAAAAGGGAACAGCTACCCACTCTAGTATTCTTGTCTGGAGAACCCCATGGACAGAGGAGCCTGATGGGCTACAGTCCATGGGGTCGCAAAGAGCCGGACACGACTGAGCAATTAACACTTTCACTCTTTTATATGGTACCATCCAATGCACAGCATAACTGATATGTGGTCACTCACTTTTTGTTGGTTCACGTATAGTGATGGCTTCCATACCTCCGAAGGTAGCCCATCTATTTTTTTTTTATTTTTTTCCACTAGAGTATAATTGCTTTACAATGTTGTGTTAGTTTCTGCTGTACAACAATGTGGATCAGCTGCTGCTGCTACTACTAAGTCACTTCAGTCGTGTCTGACTCTGTGCGACCCCATAGACGGCAGCCCACCAGGCTCCCCCCTCCCTGGGATTCTCCAGGCAAGAACACTGGAGTGGGTTGCCATTTCCTTCTCCAATGCATGAAAGTGAAAAGCGGAATTGAAGTCGCTCAGTCGTGTCCGACTCGTAGCGACCCCATGGACTGCAGCCTACCGTCCATGGGATTTTCCAGGCAAGAGTACTGGAGTGGGGTGCCATTGCCTTCTCTGGGATCAGCTATATGTAGACATATATCCCCTCCCTCTTGAGCTTCTCCCTTCCACCCCCCGCTCCCATCCCACCCCTGTAGGTCATCACAGAGTGCTGAGCTGAGCTCCCTGTGCTGTGTGGCAGCTTCCCGCTGGGTCTCTTCATACATGGTAGGGTCTATAAGTCAGTGCTGCTCTGTCAATTTGTCCCACCCTCTCCTTCCCCTCCTGGGTCCATAAGTCCGTTCTCTAAGTCTGTGTCTCCATTCTTTCCCCACAAATAGGTTCATCTGTATCATTTTTCTAGATTCTATATCTATGCGTTAATATATGGCATTTGTTGTTTTCTGACTTGCTTCGCTCTGTTTGATGGACTCTAGGTCCAGCCACATCACTACAAATGACCCAATTTTATTCCTTTTCATGGCCGAGTAATATTCCATTGTACATATGTACCACATCTTCTTTATCTGTTCATCTGCTCACCCAGTTTTAAAGACAAGATACTAAAAACAGTACTCCCAAGGGGAAGAATCCAAGCCCAGCTCTGATCTCATATGCCTTGTTGACGGAGTTACTGAAGCAGCCAGGGAGTTCCAAGTGGGAGGGGTTTTGGGGGTGATGGACTTAGGGAGGGTCCTGCTTGGAGCCCTGTGACCCCACAGCCTCTGTCTCCTGCAGCAAGGAGATGTGTGACCAGCAGAACGCCTTCACCATGTGTCCCCTTTGCGACACGTCCTGTGACTACTGGAACCTCAGCTCGGCCTGTGGGACAGCGCGGGCCAGCCACCTGTTTGACAACCCTGCCACCGTCTTCTTCTCCATCTTCATGGCTCTGTGGGGTAAGTCATCACCATGAGGCTGGCTTCTGTGCAGGGCACCTTCAGACGGGTGCAGGGACCAAAGCCAATATTCTTTAATCCTTATATCTTTAGTAAAACTTTTATTTACTAATTTGGTTGCTCCGGGTCTTCATGGCTGCCTGGGCTTTTCTCTCACTGTGGTGGGTGGGGGCTACTCTCCTGGTGTGAAGCACAAGCTCTTGGGCTCATGGGCTTGCACCTGCTGGGCTCTGGAGCACAGGCTTAGTGGCTGTGCACGGACCTAGTTGCTCTGTGGCATGTGGGATCTTCTCATACCCGGGATTGAACCCGTGTCCCCTGCATTGGCAGGCAGATTTTTTTATTACCGAGCCACTACAGAAGCCCCTAGTCCTTATATTTTAAGAAGCATTTTAGGGACAATAGATTTCTCTCCTTTACTCATACATGGGACTAGAACTAAGAATATCCTCCGAGGCTTTATTTTACACACACACATGCATATATATATATATATGTATAAGAGATGGAGTAATCTTACATTAATTTCATATAGGATTTGTTTGGAAATTGAACCCATGCATGCTTTGAAATGGAAAATCCTGTGGACAGCGGAGCCTGGTAGGCTGCAGTCCATGGGGTAGCTAAGAGTCGGACACGACTGAACGACTTCCCTTTCACTTTTCACTTTTACACATTGGAGAAGGAAATGGCAACCCACTCCAGTACTCTAGCCTGGAGAATCCCAGGGATGGGGGACCCTGGTGGGCTTCCATCTATGGGGTCGCACAGAGTCAGACACGACTGAAGCGACTTAGCAGCGATACACTCATAGGCACCTCCAGGTACATCTCCTAAGATGTGCAAGTCCCAGATGTCATTTGGTGTCACACTTGGAGTCAGGGGGTGACTGCCACGATCACAGGGTTAGCTGGGGGCAAAGGCGGGCCTAGACTCGTCTCCTATCTCTGTGTTCAGTTGCAATTTCCAGGACACCACAAGTGTAGAGTGCAGAGATTTCACTTAATGCCAGAGAGATGTTTTCCATCTTCCCACCAAAGGGATTTGTGAAGGAAGGAACAAATAGTTCCTTCGATTTCCTCCTCCTCCCTTCCCCGCCCCCCTCGCCCCCGCCCCGACCCCCGCCCAGAGTCTTGGGGTAATAAACTTTCTCTGGGACACAGCCATCTGATCATAAACACAGACACACACATGCACCCTTCTGGTCTTAAAAACTGGAATATCCACCCCTGTGGTCACTGAGCATTTCCAAGAAGACATACCCACGGGTATCACAGAAGGGAGCAGGGGCCCCTGTGTCAGCCCGTTGGGAGCAGCCATCTGCCGTCGTCTCATCCTCACAGACTGGGCCCTCATCTTTCGGGTCACAGACCAGCAGCTGAAGCGGTTAGGTTTACTGCTGACTCCAGGGGGCTTGGAGGACCTGCTAGGATGGGGCGGTGAGTCGCACATCCTGGGACTGTGTGCAGGAGAGGGAGGTCTCTTCTAGAACTGCTGTTAGACCCAGACCCGGCGACCTCCGCCTGTCTACATGGGTGGAGATGGAACCAGGCTGGAAAGATTCCCATGTGACCCGGGAAGTCCTAGTATCCAGAGCCTCCAGAGGTATCCAGGGGAGCCTCTGTTCTCCCAGGAAGAAAAGCCACTGCCCAGGACCACGTGGCAGTGTCAGCCTGCAGAACAGTGGCAGGGAGTCAGAGGACACGGTATCCATGGCCATGTAGCTCTGGAATTGTTCACAGGAAGGGTCGGGGGGGACAGAGGGAAGTTGTAGCTTGTGGCCTGAACAGTCTCAGGCGGCTCTGTGCCTCTTGTCCTTAAACAGCATCTTGTTTTTTTTCTTTTTTTGGGGGGGTTCCTTTTTTTTTCAATTTTCTTTATTTTTTAATTGATGGAAAATTGCTATACAATTTTGTGTTGGTTTCTGCTGTACAGCAATGCAAATCAGTCATAATTTTATATATGTGTATCCCTTCCCTCCCGAGACTCCTTCCACCCCCAGCCCGATCCCAGCCCTCTGGGTCATCAGGGAGCCCCGAGCTGAGCCCCCTGCCGCACAGCAGCTCCCCTCTCGCTGTCTGGTTCACACACGGTACTGTGTATGTGTCAGTGCACTCTCCCAGGCTGTCCCACCCTCACCTCCCCCACTGTGTCCGCACGTCCGTGCTCTACTAGGTTCAGATCAGATCAGATCAGTCGCTCAGTCGTGTCCGACTCTTTGCGATCCCATGAATCACAGCACGCCAGGCCTCCCTGTCCATCACCAACTCCTGGAGTTCACTCAGACTCACGTCCATCGAGTCAGTGATGCCATCCAGCCATCTTATCCTCTGTCGTCCCCTTCTCCTCCTGCCCCCAATCCCTCCCAGCATCAGAGTCTTTTCCAATGAGTCAACTCTTCACATGAGGTGGCCAAAGGACTGGAGTTGCAGCTTTAGCATCATTCCTTCCAAAGAACACCCAGGGCTGATCTCCTTCAGAATGGACTGGTTGGATCTCCTTGCAGTCCAAGGGACTCTCAAGAGTCTTCTGCAACACCACAGTTCAAAGCATCAATTCTTTGGCGCTCAGCCTTCTTCACAGTCCAACTCTCACATCCATACATGACCACTGGAAAAACCATAGCCTTGACTAGACGAACCTTTGTTGGCAAAGTAATGTCTCTGCTTTTCAATATGCTATCTAGGTTGGTCATAACTTTCCTTCCAAGGAGTAAGCGTCTTTTAATTTCATGGCTGCAGTCACCATCTGCAGTGATTTTGGAGCCCAGAAAAATAAAATCTGACACTGTTTCCACTATTTCCCCATCTATTTCCCATGAAGTGATGGGACCGGATGCCATGATCTTCGTTTTCTGAATGTTGAGCTTTAAGCCAACTTTTTTCACTCTCCACTTTCACTTTCATCAAGAGGCTTTTGAGTTCCTCTTCACTTTCTGCCATAAGGGTGGTGTCATCTGCATATCTGAGGTTATTGATATTTCTCCTGGCAATCTTGATTCCAGCTTGTGTTTCTTCCAGTCCAGCGTTTCTCATGATGTACTCTGCATATAAGTTAAATAAACAGGGTGACAATATACAGCCTTGACGTACTCCTTTTCCTATTTGGAACCAGTCTGTTGTTCCATATCCAGTTCTAACTGTTGCTTCCTGACCTGCATACAGATTTTCAAGAGGCAGATCAGGTGGTCTGGTATTCCCATCTCTTGAAGAATTTTCCACAGTTTATTGTGATCCACACAGTCAAAGGCTTTGGCATAGTCAATAAAGCAGAAATATATGCCTTTCTGGAACTCTCTTGCTTTTTCCATGATCCAGCGGATGTTGGCAATTTGATCTCTGGTTCCTCTGCCTTTTCTAAAACCAGCTTGAACATCAGGAAGTTCACAGTTCACATATTGCTGAAGCCTGGCTTGGAGAATTTTGAGCATTACTTTACTAGCATGTGAGATGAGTGCAATTGTGCGGTAGTTTGAGCATTCTTCGGCATTGCCTTTGTTTGGGATTGGAATGAAAACTGACCTTTTCCAGTCCTGTGGCCACTGCTGAGTTTTCCAAATTTGCTGGCATATTGAGTGCAGCACTTTCACAGCATCATCTTTTAGGATTTGGAATAGCTCAACTGGAATTCCATCACCTCCACTAGCTTTGTGGTTCATCTGTACCATTTTTCTAGATTCCATGTGTATGTGTTAATATATGATACTTGTTTTTTCTTTCTGACTTACTTTACTCTGCATAGAAGGCTCTAGGTTTATCCACCCCACGACAGCTGACTCAAATGTGTTCCTTTTTATGGCTGAGTAATATTCCATTGCATAAATGTACCACAACTTCTTTATCTATTTATCTCTCCATGAATATCTGGGTTCCTTCCATGTCCTGGCTTTTGTATACAGTGCTGCAATGAACATTGGGGCACATGTGTCTTTTAGAATTGTGGTTTCCTCAGAGTACGTGCCCAGTAGTGGGATTGCTGGGTCATATGGTAGATTTACTCTTATGTGCCATGCTGTGCTTAGTCACTCAGTCGTGTCTGACTCTTTGCAACCCTGTGGACTGTAGCCTGCCAGGCTTCTCTGTCCATGGGGATTTTCCAAGCAAGAATATTGGAGTGGGTAGCCTATCCCTTCTCCAGGGGAACTTCCTGAACCAGGAATCGAACTGCGGTCTCCTGCATTGCAGGCAGATTCTTTACCAGCTAAGCTATCAGGAAAGTCCCAGATTTATTCCTAGTATTAATAAAAAATACTAGGAATTTTTATTCCTATGATGCAAAGAGCTAACTCATTAGAAAAGACCCTGATCCTGGGAAAGACTGAAGGCAGGAAGAGAAGGGGATGACAGAGGATGAGATGGATGAATGGCATCACTGACTCAATGGACTTGAGTTTGAGCAAGCTCTGGGAGATGGTGAAGGCCAGGGAAGCCTGCTGTGCTGCAGTCCATGGAGTGGCAGAGTTGGACATGGCTGAGTTACTGAATAACAAATTAATAAAAAGCGGCCTCTTGGAATCACCTCAAATATGCTGGAACTGACTGGAGCCTGAAATGCCCTTTCACCTTTGGCTACGCTGCAGCCCTAACCCATGAGTCTGTCTTACAGATATGACCGAGACTGAGTAGCTAAAGCTTTATCACTCTGGTCTGCTCCCCCTTAAGGCCTTTCCTGGGATGTGTGATTCCCTGTCACAGGGAGACTTGGTTTTCAGCTGTATTTTCCCACTTCCTATTTTCTTTTTTTTCCCTTTCAGGTGGATGTTTTTATTTGTAAACAAATAAAACCACCAAGAAATAAAAAAAGAGAACTTCTCTGTAAAGAAAATGAGATTGTGGGCAGAGCTGAAAAAAAAAAAAAAGATTCAGGGGTCCAAGCTGTGCTTTGTGACTATTAGAGATGGAGAATCTCTGGCCTTGCAGATCTGGGCTTCCTGCACCCTCTCAGAAGTGGAGGCTGGGAACTTTCTTGGTGGTCCAGGGGTTAAGAATCCGCCTTGCAGTACAGGAGATGCTGGTTCGATTCCTGGTTGGGGAACTAAGATTCCATAGCCTCGGGGCAGCTAAGCCTGCATACTGCAGCTAGAGAACCTGTATGTTGCAATGAAGACCCAACACAGCCAAAATAAAGAAAAATAAAATAATAATAATAAAAAAAAAGGAAGCAGAGGCAAGGAGGACATTGTCTGAATCACCCACCTCTCAATGACCTCCTCACCAACCCACCCAGGCCGCTCTGTCACCAAACTCTCAAACAAGGCAGTCTCTGAATTCCTTACTATGCCAATTACTTCATTTTGCTGCAAATAAGGAGAATGTTTTTGAACCAGATCTTAGGACACAAGCTTTCTGCGTGGTCCTAAAATGGGGGCAGGGCTGTCCCTTCCAATTTTTAATCCCCAACAGCTGTCCCCTTTCTCTCGTTGGTGGATGAACAGATACCTCCATCCCTCCTGAGTTCTGTGACGATGCCCCCGTGCCCCGCCCCCCCGCCCCCACCCCCTCGCCTGGGTCTCCTCTCTCTTCCCCTCGCGTGGTAGCAGCAGTGCAGGGAAAACAAATGGAGTGGGCTTGTGTCAGCGCTTCTGGGCTTAGGGTTTGGTTTTGTTATTTTAACAGCTTTGCTGTGTTTTATGTGATTGTGTATTTGGTTACAGCAGCCAAGAGCCTGAGGGCATGACTGCCTACAAATTACAATTAAAAATAATAGTTATGCCTCTCATTACATGATTATTATGATCAGTGGTGCTGTGCTGGGTGGGCCTGGGCCAGGGCCCAAGGCTGCCGGGAAGGAGGCTGGGAGAAGTGGTTATCTGCAGAGAGAGAGGGTGGGGCAGGAGTCGGGGGTCACTGAGCTGGGGTTGGGGTGGGGTGTACGGATGGCAGGAGTGGGGGGTCACTGAGCTGGGGTTGGGGGTGGGGTGTACAGAGGGCAGGAGCGGGGGGTCACTGAACTGGATTCGGGAGGTCGAGTGTGCAGAGGGCAGGAGTCAGCCAGACCCACGGCTGGTGGAGGCATCAGGCCCAGCCCCTCTGGGGTTCTGCCTTCAAACTCCAGGAAACTTTGGAAAGACAGTGAAGCCATATTGAAAGTAGGGAAGGGAGAGGTGAAGGGAGGCGGTTAAGGACAGCAACTTCAGGGTCAGGCAGTCCTAAACGTGGGTCTCAGTCCCGCTCTGTACCCATCACCGTGAGCCTTGCCTGGTGTCACTGAAGTCAGTCCTCTCAGCTGAGGTGCTGAGTAACCTGGACGGAGGCTGGTCCTCAACCTTGGAGCACCCCGTCCTCATCTCTTAAGTGGGTGAAATCATGCCTACCTGTCGTGTTCTCACAGGTGTGAACTGGATGTGTGTGCAGGGCAGCTGGTGTGGTACCTGGCACGCGATATCCGCTGGGAGCTGCTCTCCATCGTCACGAGGGTCCTTCGTATCCCCCTGCGTCCTCCTCAGTGACTTTTTAAATTTTTGTATTGGGGTATAGACGATTAACAATGTTGTGGTAGTTTCAGGTGAACAGTGGAGAGACTCAGCCGTACGTATACATGGATCCATTCTCCCCCGAGCTCCCCTCCCCTCCAGGCTGCCATACGACCTTAAACAGAGCTCCCTGTGTCGTGCAGCGGGTCTTTGTTGGTTACCGATTTAAAATACAGCAGTGTGTATATGTCCACCCCAAACTCCCTAAATATTCTTTTCCCTCATTCTTGCCCCCGGCAACCATGTTCGTTCTCTAAGTCTCAGGGACTCTATTACCCCATCGTCTGCTCCCGTTCTGACTTCTCTCCTTCATGGAGACCACAGTTGGTGTGCAGAGCCCTCCTCGGGCACTGGGAGCAGCACAGGGAAAGGAGAGGCATTACCCCAGTTTGGAGAGCATCCCCAAGCCATGGCTGGGGTCCAGAGGTCGGGGTGCACACACACAAAAGGAAAAGGTCTCAGATCCCAGGAACCAAAGATACAGATTTTTCACCCTACACTGAGGCATGTGGGATCTTAATTCCCTGACCAGGGAACCTGTGACCCCTGCACTGGAAGTGCAGAGTCTTAACCCCTGGACCACCAGCGATGTACAGACCCATGCACCGCAGTGTAGCACCAAGTGAAACATGCAGCTTCAAGGAACCACGTGCTTGATCAGGCTCTCAGTGTTTGCTGGGCTCAGCCCTGTGCAGTGCCCCAGGTGAGCAGAGACACGTAGCAGTTGAAGAAGAGTTTGCAGTCCTATTTGTATGCTGCAGACCTGAGTTGCAATCGATGGTCTGGCATGGCAGGCAAGGCAGGGCACCCAGGCTGTTACTGGGGGTGATGTAGTGGGGTAGGGGTGTCCTCAGGGACTGTCACATCCCTTCCATTTCCAGCACACCAGACCTAAGGGCTGTAGGAGTGCAGAGGAGTGGGCGCCTGGGAGTCTTACCTTATGGTGCTTGAGCTGGTCAGGAAACGGTGAAGGCAGCACTGGAGTGTGGCATGGGACAGGGACAGTTTGTACAAGCTGGGGATGAAGAGGGCAATGAGGTGATGCCTGAGAGTGCAGATGAGAGGTGTGTGCTGACAGACGGTGGGAATGGATGGGGACAGACGGGATGGACCAGATTCACTCATTCTGTGTATCCAGAGGGAAGAATCTTGACAATAGGGACCTGCTGCAAGTTTGAGGCATTGTTGGCCTCCTTCTCCCTGCCCCTCAGCACTGCCTGAATGCCATTACTCTTCAAGGCTCAGCTCAGATACTCCGGCAGCGGGCACCCCCTCTTCTGTATGCCCACAGCCCTTTATCTGTGCTGTGTGTAAGTCCCTGATCACTTTATGCTTTGTACAGTCGTTATTTAAAATCTCTCCTGATAGACTAAATCACTTGAGAGCAAAATCCACATCATTTTCACCTAAGCTCCTCAGGATGTCTTGAGCAGTGTTTCGTATGTCGCAGGTACCTGAGGTCAGGTTTTTCAAGTTAGGAAATCCATTCAAGCTTGCTCAAATGACAAGGGACTATAAGAAAGTAAGAAGCAAGCTTGTGGATGCAGGAGATGAAGTACAGCCAGGCGCCTAGGGAACTGGAGCAGGAGGAACTATAAGGAACCTTTCTCCTTTCTTCACACGCTACGTGGTTTGTCCCATTTCTTTTTGTGTCTCTTAGTTTCAGTTTTCAAAAGAGAGTCTGATTGGCCCCATCAGCAGGATCAGGTGTCCAATCCCGATCTAAAGAAGCCATGGCTTCAGGGCTGAGGGAATTGGTTCTTTCTGGAGCGTGTTGGGCTGCCCTTCAAGGGCTGTGGTGGTTGGAGTGGGCAAACTGACCGGTGTGTCTGGATGATAGGCATTCAACAGATATTTGCTTGGAGAATGAATGAATGTCACTTCTGGGAGCTGCATCTCCCAGCTGCCTGCGGGATGGAGTGGAAGTCTGAGACCCTGGACTCAGGTAGAATTATTAGGAGATGTGACGTAATCTCAGAATGAGATGATTCAGGCTCAGGAAAGGGAAGTTGTGCGGGGGACAGAAAGATGGAGAAAAAAGTGAGAGGAAGGTGCAGGAAGAGAGAGCATGTAGGGAAGATGAGGTTTGTCTAAAAAGGCTACAAGCCATCATTCCAATTTCTTACTTTTTTTAATGCTTGTATTCTTCCTTTATTTCTTAAAAATTTTTTATTATTTTTAATTTTTAATATAAATTTATTTATTTTAATTGGAGGATAATTGCTTTACAATATTGTATTGGTTTTGCCATACATCAACATGAATCCGCCACAGGTGTACATGTGTTCCCCATCCTGAACCCCCTTCCACCTCCCTCCCTGTACCACCCCTCTGGGTCATCCCAGTGCACCAGCTCCAAGCATCCTGTATCATGCATCGAACCTGGACTGGTGATTCATTTCATATATGATATTATACATGTTTCAGTGCCATTCTCCCAAATCATCCCACCCTCTCCCTCTCCCACAGAGTTCAAAAGACTGTTCTATACATCTGTGTCTCTTTTGCTGTCTCGCATCAGGGTTATCGTTACCATCTTTCTAAATTCCATATATATGCATTAGTATACTGTATTGGTGTTTTTCTTTCTGGCTTACTTCACTCTGTATAATAGGCTCCTTTATGTCTTGAGATCAGTGTTTAAGCTTCTCTTATAACCTAGAAATGGGGCTTCCCTGGTGGCTTGCAATGCAGAAAACCTGAGTTCGATCCTTGAGTCGGGAAGATCCCCTGGAGAAGGGAATGGCACCCACTCCAGTATTCTTGCCTGGAAAATACCATGGACAGAGATGCTTGGCAGGCTATTGCCCGGGGGGTCACAAAGAGTCGGACATGACTGAGCGACTAATATTCAGTGTGTATCCTCCATGGGGTGAACCCTAAGGGTGCTCTCAATCCACTCTTCAAAATTAATAGAATTTTTTCTTTCTTTTCAAGCTACCATGTTTCTTGAAAACTGGAAGCGATTACAGATGCGACTGGGCTACTTCTGGGACCTGACTGGCATTGAAGAGGAAGAAGTGAGTTCTCTTTGGATTTCTGCTTTGCTTTGCCTCTGGAAATAAATCGTCTTGAGTGAAATAGCTACTTTCTTTGCTCTCACAGGAGCTGGTCACCTGCCAAGTCTTGCTGTGACCCCTTTCCTAGCTTGGCTCCATGGGCTAAGCCAGGGTTGATAGGCACTGAGGCCAAGAGTTGAAATCATCTATCTTCTCTTGACCTGTAAGACCTCAGACTTGATGGGTAGCCAGATGTGCTGGTGACCCTTGGTGGGAAAAAATGGCACGAGAAGCCTTGCCGTAGCCTTGAGGTTCAATTCAACATTCTTCCACCTCCTGTCTCATTGGTTCTTGAGAGCATGAAGCAAGAGGCTGTGACCCAGACGTGTTATATGGACATGTCTGGATGCCCCTGGTAGCGTGCTGGGGGTCGGGTGGAGGCATGGGTGCCAGGTGCCTTTGATGTTCATGGAAAAGGAAAGAACCACTCACCCAGTACCTTGTCAGCCGATGTGACATGGGAACATGAGCTAAGAGAAAGCGTAGGTTCTTTCAGAGTCAAGTTTTATGGACAGATGTTGTTTAAAGGATGAAAGTAACTGACCTACCCTTGGGGCTCATTTGAGAACTAGGGCCCCTGATGATATTGGAGTTGACAATGACCAGCACGGGCACGGTTGCTCATGTTATCTATTCCCGCTTGCTGCCATTGCCTGAACAGCAGAAGTGAATATTAGCTAGGCACTCGCAATGCTGTGGGCATTGTCAATGAGGTGGTGGGACAGTGTCCAGAGGTCCAGGAGGCACCCCCAGTATTTTGAGTACCATGGACTGGCTGGCCGCGAGCATATGGTGGCCTCGTGTAGAGCTGACCTTTTCTGTATTCTCCATCACTTATTGATGTCTGTTGCCTTGGAGACTAGGGACCCTTGGCTCTGTGACCCTGATGCTTTGATCCAAGCTAGTGACACCCCCAGTTTAGTCTTGCTCCCAAGTCTGTGTGGCTCCCTGGTCTGTGATACAGCATCCTCCCCTCTCCTTAAAGCTCCAGGTATTCAGCTTGCCTTTGAGCAGGTGGGCATTCGATGACCATGGATTGAGTTCACATGCTCACTCTATCCCCAGTCTTCTGCGTTAAGTGTATACCTGGGGACTCATAACATTGCAGATTCTGTGGCAAATGAGAGAATGTACATATGGATTCTGCCTTCAGAGTGGATACAAATTAGTTAAGAAGATAAGCAATGCAGAATAATGAAGGCAATTGCATTTCTTGGGGAAAAGTGGCCAAGGCAGTGCTTCCAACGGAAAGAGCTGTCAGAGTTGGACTGTGTGGGTGATTTTGTCCTGTTCCATTTCATTCCAGAGACAGAGAAGGAGAGAGGAGAGAAGAGAGAGGAGAGGGCTGTAGCTGGATGTGGGAAGAGGGTGGGGGCACAGCTCCCTTCTCTTAAGGCCAGGACTCTGAGGTCTCCAAGGAAAAGAAGAAGAAGCTTCTTGGCATCTAAGCCTGTGTGAGGCCAGAAACAGGCCAAGTGTGTCTTCCGAGTAGCATTGAGGAAGCCAGCAAGTCTCTCTGTAGAGAGGATGTGTGAACACACTCACATGGAGAAAGGCATCTATCAGGATTCGGTGCCCTGGAAATCTCAGTCCTGGGCCCCTGGCAGGAGTGAGATGTTAATCCATTTTTGTTTCTTGTAACCAGGTTTCCTGTTTCCTGTTTAACCGATGAGCCATGGTCAAGTCTTGGGAGGGGCCTGACTTCAGGAACTCCTGTGCAGGCTGAGAGGGGCCTGACCAAGCCTGGGTTCACCCTGGCACAAGGCGCTGGTCCTGACAGGCTCTCTGTGTGAGGTTCCTGGGGGTGGATCAGTTCTGCAAGCATTGTTTATGTGCCCCTGTGCACCAGACTCGGGGCAGGCGTGATCGGGAGAAGGGAGGACACCTGTGTCTTTGCTTCCAGGTATTTAGATTTTTGGACTTGGATATTAAACACACTTTAAATTGAGTTAAATCTGAACATGCACATCAAACAACTACTATGGACCAGGTTCTGATTTGGGGTGTGGCAATCCCACAGACATGGTCTTTGAGCATCTTCAAAGGACTGAATTCAGCTAAGGGGCTCTCTGGTCTCTGAATATTTAGAATACAACAGTGAGTTTGAGAGAAATTACTTCTGGCCTAAAAGAATGCTTAAAAACAATAGACAAGGCAGAAGGAGAAGGGGGCGGCAGAGGATGAGATGATTAGATGGTATCACTGACTAAATGGACATGAATTTGAGCAAACTCTAGGAGATAGTGAAAGACAGGGAAGCCTGGTGTGCTGCAGTCTATAAGATCACAACTAAACAACAACAAAAAATCAAGGTTTTGGAGACTGGTTGAATTTTAATGAGGAGCAAAGGGAAGAACGGGTACCCATATGAGGAAACAGCCAACAGGACCGTTGATCTGGGGAAGCTCATGTGTGGCTCAAAGGTAGTGAGATGCCTGGGAAGTGTCGTTGGCTGCAGGGAAAAGGGATTGGGCTGTAGTGGGGGGCAGAACAGCAAATGCAGGCTGGTGGTCAGGCCAGGGAGCGTCCTGATTGCTGCTGTGTCTCCTTAGGTCATGAGAAGGCACTGAAGGCAAGATTGGCAGGTATTTGTGACCCACCCTGGGACTTATATGAAGTGTCGGGGGCAGATTTAGTGTTAGTTGCTCAGTTGTGTCTAACTCTTTGCGACCTCATGAGCTGTAGCCCTCCAGGCTCTTCTGTCCATGGGATTTCCCAGACAAGAATACTGAAATGGGTTCCCATTTCCTTTTCCAGGGGATTTTCCTCACCCAGAGGTCAAGCTCTGATCTCCGTCACGTGGGCAGATTCTTTACCGTCTGAGCCACCAGGGAAGCCCTAACCTATGTTCAAATGAGGAGCAAGAGAATGGCAAATACTACCTGGGCTTTGGGGAGAGGGATGCAGGAGTCCTTGAAGGTTATGATTAGAGCTGTTTCTCTGATCTCCAAGTCTCAGGAATCCTCCCGTAGGCAGCTGTACAGACAGAGCCCCCAGACAGCCTTCTTTCCTGTGGTCTTTATTAGGAAATGTGTGGGAGAGGAGGGTGCTAACTCACACAGAGACCAGAGACATCCACCCTCTGTCCCTCCCCCTTGGGGTGCCCCCTCCACATGGGACACCATGGAAATGAGCAGGGGAATGGGGAAGGAGGCCGGAGAACCCACGTCCTGGGTCAGCAGCCCCAGGCCGAGGGGCCTCCTTGTGGAACCAGCAGAGACATCCCAAGAGACTCCTTTGGAGCCTGTTGAAGGAGCCTTCTGCCAGACCTCATGAGTCTTTGCTGTGAAGCGGGGTGGTCTTCATTTTGGCCACCTCTCTTGCCCAATTACCTTCTGCCTTCAGGCCCCAGGTGTCCTTGGGACCCCTCAAAGAGTGGCCTTATTTGGGCATAGAGTCCTCCCCTCCATTTCTCCCATCCACATCTACCATGTCAGGCTTAGCTGTCCCTAACGGCTTCCCATCACATAAGACACAGCCTCCTGCCTCCTCTCTGAGCCCAGCTCATGGTGGCCTTCTCCTCCTCTGGAAATTCCAGCCTCCTGGATCTGCCTTCTCTCCACGGCTCCTTCTAGGCTTTGCACTGGCTCTTCCTGCTGCCTCGAAGGTGCCAGTCTCCACCTGACCTGATTCTTTCTTGGCTTTCCTGTCCCAGCGTTACCCTCCTCCGGCTGCTGTCGTCGTTCAGTCTCTAAGTCACGTCTGACGCTTTGCGACCCCATGGACTGCAGCACGCCAGGCTTCCGTGTCCTCCATTATCTCCCAGAGTTTGCTCAGACTCATGTCTGTTCAGTTGGTGATGCCGTCCAGCCATCTCATCCTCTGTCGTCCCCTTCTCCTCCTGCCCTCAATCTTTCACAGCATCAGGGTCTTTTCCAATGAGTCAGCTCTTTGCATCAGGTGGCCATAGTGTTGGAGGTTCAACTTCAGCATCAGTCCTTCCAATGAATATTCAGAATTGACTTCCTTTAGGATAGACTGGTTTGATCTCCTTTCAGTCCAAGGGGCTCTCAAGAGTCTTCTCCAGCACCACAATTTGAAGGCATCAGTTCTTCAGTGCTCAACCTTTTTATGGTCCAACTCTCACATCCATACCTTCCCTAAATCCCCTTTCTGAAGCGGCCAGCCTGACATTTCTCTTGCTGCTCTGAGTCCCCACCTGCTAGCTTCTTATTGGTGGGTTTGTTTGGTTACTGTCACCTTCCTTGACTTCGGGATAAGCTCCTGGAGAGGAAGCACCTTGTATGTAGCCTCAGAACCTGGAAAAGAGCTCCCACAGGCTCAGAGAACAGGAGATGCTTGATGGCTCTTGGATGGAGACCTTTGTTGATTGCATCTGCAGATTTACCTCTGTAGATCAGCAAAGACTGGTTCTGAGCTGGCCTAGGCCCTCTCTTCAGGACAGCTCCTGAGGGATCAAACAGATGGAAGCAGCTTTGTGAAATATTTCCCAAAGCTTTGTGGGAGGGTTATGTATTTGTGATGACTTGGCATCAGACCACCCATCCAGGGAGGCTATGTTTAATGATGACCTGCCCACAGCTGGATATGTTGGAGCCACGCTCATGGGGGTCTAGATGCTACTCTGGCTGGGAGATCATTGATCCAGCTCCATGCCTTTGAGGAATCTTGTGACCTAACCTGATCTTCTTGACTGTAAGCAGGGAGATCCTTGTCTAACCTTGCTTCAGTTGCAAAGCAGAGAAGCCTAAGACTCCGCTTTCAGAGCCTTGGACTCCTATGTGCCAAGAGCTCTTGGCTTCTTCTAAACAAATGAGGGGGATCTGAACTGGGGCCCAGAGTATGGTGCGGGGGCCACAGTCACAACTGGGGGGTGCCTCTATGTGATGTCCCATCTTTGGAAAATCAGGGACTGGTCAGGAGCCTCCTCTCATCAGAAGAGAAGGCCCTGAAGCTCCTCTGCAGTGGGTGACAGGGTGAAAGCAAGTCTTGCCTGAAGGTCTTTGGAATCCAGATTCTGGTACTCAACAAAAACACTCAGCCATTATTTTATAGTTAAAATCTTCCATAGCGATCATATAGAAGAAAAGCAACTGGATTTCAGAGGCCATGGAGGAAAAGGTCACACTGTGCTTCTCAGAGTATTTCTGCAGGATGTTATTTGCTGGAAGTAAAAGAAGTTTTGTGGGACCTGCTGGGCTGAAGAATATTCAGCAGGTGTCTTTACAGGAGAACCTTTTCAGAGCTTTTATTAGGCTCTTTGTGACTCTCAGGTGACATGTTGTATGGAGTTTTCCAATCAGTTCGAGCCTGGAATCCTTTTTTAACCCCACACCCTCCCGGCACACACATTAGGAAGTGCTATGTTGGAGGATGGATGAAGAGGAGAGACCAAACGAAGTGAACTGCACAAGCATTTAGGGATTTCTGTGTGCTCCCTATGGTGCTAATTACTGTGAGAAGCACAAAATAGTGCAGACCAGATAGCAGATTCTTATATTAGGATGTAAAGACTCTCACACGCAGAACAACTAGGAAATAATTTAAAAAAAAAACGTGATCAAGAACTACATGTCGTACAAGCTATAAAACTCGAAGGTTTTGAGAGGAGGCACCGCCGCCTATGGTTCAGCAGGCAGAGAAGGTCCCACCTCTCAGGGTGGACTGCATCCTGGAGACTGGTTGATGATGGGAAGCCTTCAGAATTCTGGAATAGCTCCTTCTCTCTTATATCAGTTATTCTTATGAGTCACGCGTGTAGTTTCTCCTCTCCAGCATCATGGCATTTCCCAGGAAAGTCAGAGATAGATAAGGAGCCTAGCTTGTTGGCTTTCGGAATCTCTGAGGCATGAGCAGTGATAAGGGAATGTGTGTTCTCTGAGTCTGCTGAGACCCAGCTCTGGGATCCCTGCCTGGGAGTTCTCGGTAAATGTTGCAGGAATGTGAAGTCCTCACATCCTGGATATTGGTCCTTGAAAGCTGCAGGGAAGACACTTAACTTACACCGTTAAGTTCTCTTTGAAGTCAGCCGTGCATCTTCCTGTCCCAGCCTCTGAGTTGCTGGGACTGTGGTCTTTCCAACGAGCCAGGCTCTCTTTCTCATGCCTGGTGACTCACTGTTCAGGTTTGTGTTGCTGAGTGGCCCCGGGGATGTCTCCTGAGCACCGGTGCACTTGCCAGTGAGTTACTCACCTAGACTGAACAGGAAACAGGTCCAGGCAAGCAAGTTTTAAGATTCCCTGTGGCCGCCTTTAGCTTTGATGTTTATTGGCCGCCATTTTTAGCTTGCGGAAGAATGACTTGAGGAAGACACTCGGTCCTTGCCCTAACATCCAGCTGTGGGGCACATCTGTTTCTCCAGCTGGGACTGGGCTTATTGAAACTACAGTGGAGGCTGAGGATAGATGGTGGGGTGGCTGGAGGCAGCCTTTGCTCACTGCTGTGTGCAGCTCAGGGCTCCTGTCTGTATCAGCTGCTTGTTAACGCTTCCTCTCTCTTTTCTCAACACTGGCACTGCCCCCAGGAACGTGCTCAGGTTTGGTTTTCAGTGTGATAACAACTGTCGTGTGTCCTCCTTTCCTGCCACGTTGTGTTCCTGGTTTTCCTGGTCTAGACGCCTCGTGTATGGGTGTGGTATGGCAGTTGTTGTGGTGGGGTGGATGCCTGCGGTGTGGCGGTCGTGTGTGGTGTGGCGGTCGTGTGTGGTGCGGCGGTTGTGTGAGGTTTGGCAGTCATGTGGTGTGGTAGTCGTGTGTAGTGTGGCTGTCATATGTGTTGTGGTGGTTGTGTGTAGTATGGCGGTCATATGGTGTGGCAGTGGTGTATACTGTGGCAGTTGTGTGTAGTGTGGTGGTTGTGTGTGATGTGGTGGTCGCGTGTGGTGGAATGGTTGTGTGTGGTGTGGCAGTCATGTGTGGTGTGGTGGTTGTGTGTGTAGTATGGCGGTCCTGTGGTGTGGCAGTGGGGTATACTGTGGCAGTTGTGTGTAGTGTGGTGGTCGCGTGTAGTGTGGTGGTCATGTGTGGTGAGGTGTTGTGGTCGTGTGTGGTGGAGTGGTCGTGTGTGGTGTGGCAGTCATGTGTGGTGTGGTGGTTGTGTGTGGTATGGTGGTCATGTGGTGTGGCAGTGGGGTATACTGTGGCAGTTGTGTGTAGTGTGGCAGTCGTGTGTGGCGTGGTGGTTGTGAGTGGTGTGGTGGTTGTTAGTGGTGTGGCAGCTTTCGTCCCATAGCGTCCGGTCCCGTGTCCTGACTCACTGTCCATGTGGTGTCTGGTTCTGCCCTGCAGGCCAAGGCTGCCCTACCTGTGTACTAACCACTCTTTGACTCTGGGTTTTAGGAGCATTCCCGGCCTGAGTATGAAACGAAAGTTCGCGAGAAAATGCTGAAGGAGAGCAACAAGTCTGTGGTCCAGAAACTGGGAACCAGTGGGACTGAGGCTGAGGATGAGGTAAGATGCCGGCGCTTGGTGCTCACCATCCTGTTTATTTCTTAAGATCCTCTTGTCATTGCACTGGGAATGCCTTTGTGGACTAGAAGGGCTGACAGTGGTGGGACAGGATGGAAAGAAAGCTTGATAATATCCCTCATTGTCCAGAGGGCAGAGCTCGTGGGGAGCAGGCTTCTGCCACAACTCGATTTATCTCTTTCCTGGGTGGTAGTGCCTGGACGAAATGGGAGACCCGGTCGGAAAAGCAAGAAGCCATTTCAGGCCTGGTTCTTCCGGACTTCATCACCTACACGGTGCATAACAATAGCAACCACTGCCAGACCAACCATCTCAGTGACAGCTAGCCCTCCCCGAGTTCCTGATACGGGCCAGACGCTGTTCTCAGCGCATTTTATTCTTGCAATAAATTTATGAAGCTGGCACAATTTTTCTGTAAATGAAAGCTAATAAAAAAAGTTATGTGCACAAATTAAGCCATTGGCCGGAGGTCACCCAGCCAGTGAATGGGGGGTGTGGATCAGGGATTCCAACCCAGGCCTGTCTCTGACAGTCTGGGCATCTAACTACAATTCAAGGATGAATTGAGAAATGGCTCTTAGGGCTGGCAGAGGCGCACTCGAGCCTGTGTTTGCCTGAGCTGCTCATACGCCGTTCCTCACATTTCATTTTCTCTGGATGGGCCTCCAAAGTAGAGAGGCGATGGTGAACATGGCTCATGAGTCGTTTTCTGAGTTTTTGGGTGGCATTCAGACATCACAACAGAGCTTCAGAAACTGCACTGTGATCCGTAAATACTCTCAGTGCCTGTGAGGTGGGGGTTCGGGGGAGACTCCTCTTTGGCAGTGCCGGTCTCCTCTGCATGCCACCCTTTTTGAAACCAAGTATGTGTGTGTGTGTGAGTGTGTGTGTGTGTGTGTGTGTATGTGTGTTTATGTCTTTCCTAATCTGGTTCCTGAAAAAAATCAACGAGATCGACAATCTGTTGTTTTTACATGTGTCTTTTCTCCATTTTGGATTCGAATTCAAATTTTATTTAATTTTACATTCTTTAAGTTGGAACCATTCATGTTAACATGCAAATTTATTCAAGCACCAATACAGAAGAATGTGGTGTTTTTGAGCCCAGAATGCTAGCTTGCTTTCTTCCTTTTTTTTTTTTTAATAAAAGAAACAGGACTTAGAAGAGAAAGGGGGTGGCCTGTCTGAATTATTTGTCCCTAGAAAACAGTGAGTCAAAGACCACCAATTATTTGGGGAGAAAAATGAGTTCATTCTTAAGGAAGAGTAATCGTCGCCACCAGCTTCATCAGAAAGCGAGCATATTGTATCCTGTCGACTCTGGCAATCTCATGCAGCCCCCTTTCTCCACCCCAGGGTAATACACATTGGGTAATTCTATGGAAATCACGCGTAACTTTTATTGACCACTGACTCATTTAATTTTAATTCCATAGACTGGAATGCCGAGGAGCTGAATCTGCGTATGTTGAGACTGTGGTTCTGACTTAAGCAGTACTTGGATATATATACATGATGGGTGAAATAACTTTCAGGAACCATGAATTATTGAAATACATCTGAATGCATTATGAATGATACATACGTTTATGTTTCAGCATTCAACATTTATTTTCATTACACTGTTGAGAATGCAGAGCTCAAAGCCTCTAATGCCTTATAGGTACTGGAAGGGAAATGACCTTCCCAAATGAGCAGTGTAAGCTAAAAATGGCTGGGAATTTGATTGTCAGCATCTTACTTGCGTTCCCTCCATTCTGTTACTATCGGAAGTGTGCTTCTGTTCATGCTGTAAGTCTAGCCGGAGGCGGGAGATGAAGAGAGAAGCACGTGTTACTGCCTGATGGGAGTGATGTTTCTCTAGCCTCCGGGAAGAGTGGAGGTCAATACCCACGGCAAAATGGGACTCTCGGGGCACCATCATGGGCGGGATGCTTAGGAAAGGCACGTGCTTCTGGGAAATGGACAGGGACCAAGAGTCAGAGTCTAGATGATGGTTTTGGATGTGCTTCTTTCATCCCAGAGGCTCACCTTGGCTCTGCCTACTTAACCCTGAGGCTGCGTATTCCGTCTCTCCTTATATTCCTTCCTCTTGAATGCTTAAAACTACCATTTATCTGAACTTATTTACAAAACAGAAACAGATTCACAGACTTTGAGAATGAACTTATGATTGCTGGAGGTTGGGGGCGGATAGGAAGGGAAGGCATAGTTAGGGAGCTTGGGATGGACATGTACACACTGCTGTATTTAAAATGGATAACCAAAGACTTACTGTATAAGCACAGGGAATTCTGCTCAATGTTATGTGCCAGCCTCAATGGGAGGGGAGTCTGGGGGAGAATGGATATAAGGATATATATGGCTGAGTCCTTTAACTGTCCACCTGAAAATATCACAACATTGTTAATCGGCTATACTCTAACATAAAATAAAAACTTTTTTAAAAAGAAAAAAACCTTCCATTTGTCCAAGCTCAAATGGTAGAGGAAATTATGGAAGACCACATAGCTAGTTGTGGAGGAGCTAGTAGTCAAACTCAGCTCCACCTTATCCCCAAGGCCTATTGTTTCTTAGAAAGTTTTTTTTTTTTTTCTTAAAGATGTCAAGTTCCTTTTTAAAAACATCTTTATAGCAATTTAATTCTCAGACCATAACCTTCACCCATTTAAATTAAACAGTCCAGCGGTTTTCAGAATGTTCACAGTTTTGTGCAGTCATTCCCACAATCTAAGTTTAAAGTATTTTTATCTTTTTAAAAAGAAACCCTATACCCCGGGAAGCAAGTTTTTTACTTCTTGTTTCAACAGATTTGCCCATTCTGGATTTGCGTGTAAATGAAATCATGCAAAATGAGCTATTTCTGTTCTTTTATTTAGCAGAATATTTTCGTTATTTACCCGTCTTGTAGCTGTATTAGTACTTCTTTCATTTTTTATTGCTAAACAGTATTCCATATTTTGGATATACCCAATTTTATTTATACAGCCATCAGTTGATGGACCTATGGATGGCTTTTCACTTTTTGGCTGTTATGAACAATGCTGCTATGGACATTTGTGTACCAGGTTTTGTATGGATATATATTTTCACATTTTTTGGTAGGATTATTGGATCATAAGGTAACTCTGGTTTAACATTTTGAAGAACTGCTGTGATATTTTTCAAAGTGGTTGCACCATTTCACATGCCAACCAGCAATACAGGAAGACTCTTAATTTCTCCACATCCTCACCAACACTTGTTATCATCTTTTTTATTTTATCCATCCTACTTGTGTGAAGTGGTATTTCGTTGTGGTTTGAATTAGCATTTCCCTAATGACTAATGATGTTGAACATCTTTTCATGTGCTTATGTGCAATTTTTATGTATTCTTTGGAAAAATTTCTATTCAAATTCATTGTTCATTTTTAAATTTGGGTTAATTTCTTTTTATTATTGTGTTAAGAGTTATTGACATAATCTGAACACCAGTTCCTTTGCAAATACTATGATTAATATTTTCTCCCTTTCTGTGGATTTTTAAAAATTTAATTAGTGATGCAGTTTGCTTCAAATTTTCTGGTTTTGTCTTTGTCGCTTGTGCTTTGGTGTCGTATCTGAGAAACCATTGCCTAATCCAGTGTTACAGAGATATACTGTCAACTCTTCTAAGAACTTTACAGTGTTAGCTCTTAAATTTAGGTTTATGATGCACTTTGAATTAATTTTTGTATATGATGTAAGTAAGGAGTTCACACTCATTTTTTTTGCATGAATATTCAGTTTTTCTGGCACTATTTGTTGAAAAGACTATTTTCTCCATTGAACTATCTTTATACCCTCATCAAAAATCAATTGATCGTAAATGTAAGAGTTCATTTCTTTCTGGACACTCAGTTCTATTTCATTAACCTATTTGTCTGTCCTTAGGCCATTACCACATTATCTCAATTAATTATTACACCTGTGTAATAAGTTTTGAAATTGGGAATGTGACTCTATGCTTCTTTTTCAGAATTTTGGACAATTATGGGTGTCTTGAATTTCCATGTTAGTGTTATTACCAGCTTGTCAATTTCTGCTGAAAAAGAAAGATTGAATTTTTGATAGGGATTGAGTTGAGTTTGTAGATTAATTCAGGCAGTAGTACCATCTTAATGATGCTAAATCTTCTAATCTATGAACATGGTATATCTTTTCATTTATTTAGAGCTTTCAAAAACGTTTTATATTTTCAGGGTACAGTTCTTACACATCTTTAGTTAAACTTGTTTACAATAGTATTATTGTTTTCCATGCAGTTGCAAATGTAACTGTTTTCATAATTTCAATTTTGGATTGTTCATTGCTAGTATATAGGACTGCAGTTGATTTTTGTATATTGATTTTATATCCCACAACTTTGTGGAACTCATTTATTAATTCTGTTAGTGTTTAGTGGATTCCTTAGGATTTTCAGTTTATAAGATCATGTCATCTTGAAGAGAGTTTTACTTCTTTCTTTCCCAACCTGGGTACATTTTGTCTCTCTCTCCATCCTCTGTCCCTCCCCTCTTTTCTCCATAATTGCCCTGACAAGAATATCTTGTACAGTGTTGAGTAGTAGTGATGAGAGTCAACTTCTCTGTCTTGTTCTGGAACTTAGCCTTTCACCATTAAGTGTGCTGTTAACTGTGACCCATTGCTCTTTAACTCTGTCTATAGGCTTCCCTGAGGAGAATTCACAACGTATCACCAGGTGGCCAAGCCCATCTGCAGTCTCTTCTGCCTCAGTTGTCACTTGGGGAGATTGGATTGTAGCCTCTGCTTTTTTCTGCTGATGGCAGATCATGTCAGTCATTAGCCCATAACTGTGGGGGACAGACTGTCTCATTTTAGATGGTGGTAATTTGGCTATTTTAATATCTGCTGTTATGATGTTCAAGAGTGTGGGCATAGTGAAGATGGTAAAGAGATGAGCTTAGAAGTAATATTTATGGAGTGCTTGCTCTGTGCGAGTCTTTATGGGTTTTATTTCATTTTAAGTCTCAAAGCCATTATTATTTCCAATTTTATATGTGAGGAAACTGAGGCTTATTTATCTAGAAAGAAGGAAATTGCTCAAAGCTTGTATATGGCCAGATGGTTTAACTTAAGAACACTGCTTTAAAAAAAAAAACAAACTGGAGTGTAGTTGCTTTACAATGTTGTGTTAGTTTCTGCTGTACAATGAAGTGAATCAACTATATGTATACATATATCCCCTCCCTCTTGGACCTCCCTCCCATCCTGCATCCCACCCACCCTCCATCCCACCCACCTAGGTCACTGCAGAGCACCCAGCTGACTTCCCTGTGCAATACAGTGGCTTCCCCCTAGCTGTCTATTTTACAGCTGTTCACACATGGCAGTGTATACATGCCAATCCCAGGCTCCTAAATCATCCCATTCCCGACCCCATCTCTTCCTCCCCCATCTGTTCTCTACTCCTGCCCTACAAATAGATTCATCTGTACCATTTTTCTTGATTTTACATATGTGCATTAATATATGATATTTATTTTTCTTTTTTTGACTTACTTCACTCTGTGACCATGTCTAGGTCCATCCATATCTCTACAAATGACCCAATTTCATCCCTTCTAATGGTTGAGTAATATTCTGTTGTGTATACATACTACATCTTCGTTATCCATTCATCTGTCGATGGACATTTAAGTTGCTTCCACATCCTAGCTATTGCAAATAGTGCTAAAACGAACATTGGGGTGCATGTGTCTTTTTGAATTATGCTTTTCTCAGAGTATATACCCAGGAGTGAAATTGCTGAATCATATAGTAGTTCCCTGGTGGCTCAACAGTAAAAGCATCTGCCTACAATGCAGGAGACCCGGGATCTATCTCTGGGTCAGGAAGATCCCCTGGAGAAGGAAATGGCAACCCACTCCAGTACTCTTGCCTGGGAAATCCCATGGCCAGACGGAGGAGCCTGGTAGGCTATAGTCCATTGGGTCGCAAAAGAGTCGGACACGACTGAGTGACTTCACTTATAGTAGTTCTATTTTTAGTTTTTTAAAAGAACCACCATAATACTGTTCTACATAGTGGCTGTATCAATTGACATTCTCACCAACCGTGTAGGAGGGTTCCCTTCTCTCCACACCCTCTCAGCATTTATTGTTTGTTTGTAGATTTTTTTTTGATGATGGGTGTTCTGACTGGTGTGAGCTGATACCTCATTGTACAGGATCTTTGTCGACCCAGCGCCTGGAGTAATGAGAATAAAAGAACAATGCTTTTGATTCTTGTGCTGTTCTGCTTTTAGAATGTTTGCTCTCAACAGAGCCTCAGACCCTCCTGAAGAATCATGCTTGAGGTTCTTGCTTATTCTAAAGGCAGGAAGGAATGAGGTGTCGTTGGAAATATGGGTACAAGACAACCAGAGACCCTGCTTTTCCTTTATGGTTTTGTGGCAGCCTTGCTGGACTGATGCCATATTTCCACTGAGAGCAACAGTGAGTAGAATTAGCTCCGTTTCCAGCCAGAAGTTCAACCAACACTGGAGAGGATTCATGACTATAAACTCAGAGATATATTGTGTTTCCCAGAAAGAATATGAGGCTGGAACTTCTCATAAAAGAATAAGCTTGCTCCATTTTTTTTTTCTCTTGGATTATTGGACTTTTTCTGAAATAGTCTATTCTGGACAGATTTGCAGTTTTCCTCAAGTTTCCCTCCAGGGCAAGATTTTTCTCTGTTCACACGAGATGATAAAGCTCTAACTTGAGAAAGCTGGCGAGATACTATGGCTGCTGGGATTGGGGGGCGGTCCTGGTCTCTGCCTCCCACCCCTGACCCTTCTCATCCCAGTCCCGCCTCCTTTCCTGCAATAAACTTCCTACTAGTGAGAATACCATCAGAAAGCGGAAGGCTTGCTGCATAGTTCCAAAGAGGGAAAATAATCCCAGGAACTAATTATAAAGGTGTAGCTGTTGTTGTTCAATCCCTAAGTCATGTCCAACTTTTTGTAACCCCATGAACTGCAGCATGCCAGGCTTCTCTGTCCTCACTATCTCCTTGAGTCTGCTCAAACGCATGTCCATTGAGTCAGTAATGCCATATAACCATCTCATGCTTGGTCGCTCCCTTCTCCTCCTGCCCTCAGTCTTTCCCAGCATCAGGGTCTTTTCCAATGAGTTGGCTCTGCATCAAGGGTCCAAAGTATTGGAGCTTCAGCTTCAGCACCAGTCCTTAGGATTGCCTGGTTTAATTTCCTACTGTCCAAGGGACTCCCAAGAGTTTTCTCCAGCACCACAGTTCAAAAGCATCAGTTCTTCCGTGCTCAACCTTCTTTACGGTCTAACTCTCACATCCATACACGACTATTGGGAAAACTGTAGCTCTGATTCTATGGATCTTTTAGAATAGGGAAAATTGAGGCAAGCAGGGGCTGGTGAGGCAGAGCAGAGATTAACAACAGGAGGGGACTGCTCCCACTCTTAGGGCTGGAAGGACCAAGAGGGAGGTGGTCTCAGCAAACCCTGCGGGTGCTGGCACCTGGCAGGAGGTGCAGCCCTTTCTGGAGACGCAGGTAGAAGCAGCCAGTGTCCCCCTCCTGCCTCTGAGTCCACCGCCAATGCCCCCTGTTGGCCAAATACAACCACAGGTCAGGTGATGGATTATTCCGGGAGATACGGTTTTAGGGCTCAGCACCCGGCAACACCGAGCAGAGGAAGGGGACATTGGAGGGTAGGTCTGAGGGCCAAGTGGAGCAGGACAGGCCAGAGGTCCAGTCAAAAGTCAGCACCACTTTGGGACCTACTAGCCACTGATAGGTCACTTAAGCCAAGTCCTTGTATTGGGGAGTTGAGAGGCTGTTGGGACTAGAAATAAAAATTTGGCAGAAAGCATGAGAATTCTGACCACTGACATTAAGGCAAGAATACATGAGTCATCGGGGACTCTGACAATTCCCGGGCTGTTGAGAACATTCATGTGAGCGGGGAGGGTGGGCTGTGGTGTGAGCACCTGTGAGTGTGTGTCTGTGTGTATGTGAGACAGTGCTATGAGAGTGACTCAGGTGGGGTCAGACCTGAAGGCTTCCGTGAGGTAGGAAAAACATGTAATATTTCTGTGTCAAGGAGCAGGGAGCATGTGGCAAGCTGGGGAAATGGTGCAGTAGGTAGTGAAAGTCTGCTAGAAACCTGTCCCTAGGAGAACCTTTAAAACCCCATTGAATGCATCCCAGGAGTTTACCTCTCAGGACTTGTCGTCACCCAAATGTTTATCCAAGGTGGGTGTGGGTACCTGGCCCACCGCGGCCTGGCACTGCCTGCAATGCTGACATTTAATGAATGTTTTATGGGGAATAGTCACCAAGAGGAGGCCTATGGATGGACGGGTGTTAACTTACTGCTCAGCACACCACCCTGGGGACAATTATTTCAAAAGAAAACTCATCTAAAGTTGAAGTATTGAAACATTTACGGCAGATGCCTCTGGCAGGCGCAACAAACAAACATGTGGAATAAATTATGCATTGTTGAAGGCCTGGGCTGGGAGGCTGGGATGACGGCAGGAAGAAGCGGGGAGTTGTCAGAGCTGGGGTGTGGGGTCCCGTCTGCACTCTCACTCAGGGCCAGAGGCGTCTACCAGAAAGTCCTGTGGAACAGACTTCCCTCGGGCTCTCTTTTGGAGGCACTAGATATCGAATGACTGTTGGAGGGTCAAAAAAATCATAATAATACCTCTCCCATAGTTTTCCCAGACTTGTCTTGGGGATTAAGAAGATTCCTCATTGGGTACATGGGATTAGAACTTTTAAAACTGAGCTAGTTTATGTGGTATTAATATTAAAATACTAAGTATTGTTAATCTGCATGAGATACATTTCCTTGTCAACAATATTTACCATTATATATATATATATATACTATTTTTTTGCTGAAAATAAATATTTTGTATTGTCACCTAAAAAAAGGAAAAAATGGAGGTTCCTGGTTGGCAAAGGGAAACCCTGGGAACAGAAAGGGGCTCAGTTGGCTAAAGTGTCACATAGTGAGGAGCTGAGGTGAGGCTGGAACCCAGGTTGTTTCTGGAAATATCGATTTAATTGCACACACACACTCACACACACACACACACACACATGCACACACACTCTCTCTGTCTCTGTCTCAGGAGAGAGCCATGAACAAGTTTTCACACTTTGTCAAGAAAGTTTCTTGACAGGAAGACTGTGTTTCCCAAACTGTGCTCCTCAGGGCACCCCAGGGTGCCTCAGGGAACGCACAGAAGTCATGGTGTTTTTAAACATCTTTGAGGGCGGCCCAACAATACCTGGGATCTGCCAGATGCTGGTGGGGCCGCTACCCCAGCAGGATCAGTGCTAAACCACAAGACATGCCCGTCAGTGTCACCAGGTCTTTGAGAAGCTGGGTCTGCTGTGAGGGCAGCAGAGCTCCAGCACAGATTTATTGTGAAACAGAAGCTGCAAGTGTCAGGCCCAGCGGGACTCCTGGCAGGGAGGAGCCTGGTGTCCTGTAGGTGGATGTATCCTTTTAGCAAGTAATTAGGGTGAAGAATGAAATAAAAATGTTTTTCTTTCAATTATTGTGTATTTTTTCCTAAATGGCTACTAGGCTGTTAGGACATAAAGACTAATTAAGTTAAAGGGACTTAAATCCTCATTAAATGTAACCTTTAATCTTTTTTTTTTTTTCAGTTGAGGAGCATCCCATAAACATGACTGAGCTGTGAAAGGCTCAGGAACTGAGAACTTTTGGGGACCCTTGTGGGTAGGGGCTTCCTCTCCACAGAGGCTTGAGAGTAGAGGATGTGAGCAAGGGCGGAGGGTTTTAAACAGATAACTAAGTGTGTGCCTGCACGGTCATGTCCGGCTCTCTGCAATCCCACGGGCTGTAGCCCACCAGGCTCTTCTGTCCGTGGGATTTCCTAGGCAAGAATACTGGAGTGGGTTGCTGTTTCCTTCTCCAGGAGTCTTCCTGGATCAGGGCTCAAACCCATGTCCTCCTGCATTGGCAGGCGAATTCTTTACCACTGAGCCACCAGGGATGCCCATAAAAAGATAAATGATTAATTTCAAGGATTTATCTGGGGGGCAGCAGTCAGTGACAAAGTGTGTGCAAAGGACATGCCAGGCAGGCTGGCTTCTTCCAGGCTTGTTCCTGGGCTCCCCACCTACTCCTCTCTTGGGCCACGGAGGGGCTGCACCCCAGCATCTTCCCCCTGTGTCTCTATTTCTCTCTATCTGTCTCTGTTCCTATCTGTCTCTGTGTATATGTGTGTGTGTAGGTGCTTGTGTGTGTATTTCTGTATGGGTGGTGGGTTGGGTTTGGAGGGGCCTGATGGTTTCTGACTGGACAGCCTTTAAAATCCATGAGATTTAAAGGTAAGCCCAGCAACTCCTTATCCGGAAGACTTTGCTCTACTTAGCAGTCTCTGGGTGGCTCGGGCTTCATGGATCAGTGTGCCAGAGGAGCATAGAATGTGCTCATAAACATCTCGCTTCATGGAGCCTGTGAATTATCCATCCCAGCGAGAGACTCTTCGGGTGGCCTGGGCCATAAGATGCGGGGGGCTCTGGCCCCCTTCAACTGTCAGCAGAAGTCCCTGGCTGCAGTAAGACTTTGTCTCTGCTCCTTGTATACATTTCTGCTGGCCTGCATCTATATTAAGATGTTACAAATAAGTCTCGAGGCCTAGGTTATGGAGTAGAAGCTGCAGAGAGACAGGCCGCCTGGGAAATGAGGGCACAGTGGGGGCCGGGTCAGGGGGTGGAGAGGAGTAGCGGGTCTGCCTCAGAGCTAAGGCTGGGCACAGTCACGATGGTATTTCAGACCAGACCTTCATGGAAAACACAAGGCCCAAATATGTGCAAGGCTGGGGAGCGCTGGAACAGCAGAGTCACTCACGGGGGCCAGCGCATACCACTGGGATGTGTGATGTTTGCCACGAGTGACTTGCAGTTTGGGGTTTTCTTTTTTCATCTAAATGATTTTTCCATATACGGCCTGAAGCACGTAAATTAAATTTGTCTTCTGCTGCCTGGGCCAAGGTCATTATTTCACGTCCCTAGAATTCACTGGAAGCGCACACAAGCCCGTCAGGTTCCTTTGCTCTCTCGCCCTTCGTGTGCCAAAAAAATCAAAGTGTTGGTTTAATAAATTCTTCCAGGGTCAAGGGTGTCTTGACTCCTTTGCAAATCTTTGACAAGGCGTTCCAGAAAGAAGCTTTCAAAGAAAACGGGTGGGAGGGCTCTTTGGTGGGTGGAGCGGCTTCCAGATTATGCTCTTGCAGCAACAATCTCTTGAGGTGGTGAGGTCGAAGGGGTCTGCCTCTCTGTTCACCACCCAGGCCTGGCAGCCAGGCTCCAGCTGGCGAGCAGGGGCCTCCACACAGCACCTGCCCAATCGCCCAGTGGATGCAGTGGCCTTCTAGATATTACTTTTTTAACTCTCACGAAGATAAAGGAACTTAGAAGAAAAATGGCCCTTTCTTTAGGTTTCTTCAGATACAGATCCTGAGACAGTGATTCACATGCAAAATTTATTTGGGAGTGGGGAGACCCAGGTAGCAGAGTGGGACATTGACAGAGAAGAAAAGGCCCCCAACAAAGGGCACAGCATCAGCCAAGTTACTTACCACTCTGGGCAGCTGGTGCATCATTCGGCTGGGAAATTTTGGGAGCTGGTCCGTAACATGCGCTTTATAGTTCTACTGGCTGAGGGATGAGAAGCTGGGGATCTGCTTGTTCCATCAGTCACCACTGAGGGATGCTCTGTGTGTGTGCATGCAACATACACATGTAAATTCCCCTGCACTTCTGGCCTGCTTTGAACATGCACGTGAGCAGAAAAGGCTCGGGCCACCAAAAAAAACCTTCAGACGAAGCACTCTAGAGGCTGGCAGTTGAAGTTGGACCTCTCCAGTCCATAGTAAGGCTCATAGAGACTTGGAGCAGACGCCGCAGTATCAGGGTTCTAGGTCCTAAAGTGCCTCAGATAAGATCTAGTCAGAAAATCAGAAGGCCAGGAATTCAGTAGAGGGCGTATCATCCAGGGAAAGTTAATTCAAAAGGTGTCACGATTGCCGACAAGCTGAACAGGTAATGAAGCCCCACGGAGGTCAGTGTGAATGGCATCTCACTGTGTTTTTGATCTGTGCAGGAAGCTTCAAATCCTTTTGTCTGTTTCCTTCTCCCTTAGGTTTTCGCTCTGTGTCAGTGAAGTAGGTCTCCTTACATGTTGAAGGACGTGTTTCAGAACGTGGAACATGCTGCATTTTTTTTTTCTCTCCCAAGTTATTGCCATTTGGATATGTTGGCCTTTTATCTGTTTGATAAAACAAAATGTCAACAATTATTAGAAAGAGCAATCTGAATAGATGCTAACCTTGCCCCCTTCTTCCCCCACCCTGAGAACTCCTCATGCTTTCAGTTCAATACGTCGTTCGTTCTCCTAACTTCCTGGAAAGAAACATGTCCACGTGATTTCAGATGGGGCAGTCCAACTGAGATTTTCAGGACTGATTGTGCAGAAAGTTCAGAGCAAAGCCGATGCTAATTCTCACTTCCCTTGGTTACCGGTTTTGAGTTGGGGTCACTTGTTATCTGACTTAATCCATAATGTGCCCAAGAATTTCTATTTCTATTTCATAATGTGCCCTGTATTTCTATTTTTTTTAAAAAAAAAATCTAAGGTCAGATCGATAGGTATATTTAGTATTCATATATACTACTTTCTATGAGAATGACATCCCGCTACTTTGGCCACCTGATGCAGAGAACCGACTCATTGGAAAAGACTCTAATGCTGGAAAAGATTGAAGGCAAAAGGAGAAGGGGTGACGGAGGATGAGATGGTTAGATAGCATCATTGACTCATGAATTTGAGCAAACTCGGGGAGATAGTGGAGGACAGGGAAGCCTCTTGTGCTCCTGCCCATGGGGTCACAGAAAGAGTCAGACACGACTTAGCGATGTAACAAAAACAAATCCCCAGCAGGCCAAATCTGGAGTTCAAGGTGAAATGTACGCTGGAACGGAGTCAGTGAAGGTGCCAACTCAGAGGCCAAAGGAAATAGGTCCTTTCATGGGTGTGATAAGCAAACGGTGCTAATTTTACTTGGAGGGCTTATGCTGTCTTTGAGGGGCCTGGCACAGAGTGACGTGGGGAGGGAGGTGACCCACGACTTCATTATCCTTCCATCCCTGTGATCTCTGCAAAACAAACTTCTTTGAAGGGAGGAGACCTGAACCACCTCCCTTTGGGCCTTTTTCATTTCTGGGCTTTCAGCTGAAATTCCCAAGGTGTGGTCAGAAGAGAGCCTCTGAAATGCAATTCTGTATCTTCTGGGCTAACTCCAGCTTTCCGTTTTCTCTGACAAATGAGCAGTGTCTGTCCTCCAACTGGTCGGAGGTGGGAGAAGGAATAAGAGTATCCCACACCTCTAGGCCTCCATGCAGCTACCTCCTGGTCCTCACAGTGATCGGCATCTTTCCCAGTGTCGGAAGCTGGCCATAGCAGCAGCTTGGATTAAGTGCTGGCCTTTGCGAAGGGCCAGCTCATCCTACGAGTCATTCCTCACCCACAGGTTGTCCAAAGTCAGTTCCTTATCTGGGAGCCGCTGCTGCGAATTTTCTTCAGAAATACTCATGCTTTCCCAGCAATGCCACATCTAGGTTTTTCTGCATCATGATTTTACTTTTGCTGGGTCTGGGGCCAGTGGGTGTGTACTAAGGATTTCCACAGCACATTTTGACCATTTGCATCCCTATGGTATAGTCGTAATACATAACCCTGGAAGGATTAATACTCACCCAGGGCCAAGACATCCTGCTCATCAGTGGCCCAGAGTTTGCCTAACACTGACCCATTGGATCCAGCCTCCTGGTCCCCCAGGAAGGCCAGACATGGTGATGTTCAGTTCATTATAGACAGTTGACCTCCGATTCATTTTTATTATTATGGTGTGCTGTCTATCGGCCAACTTCCATAAATTTCACTCCGAATTTGGGCACCTGCATCGAGTTTAGAGAATTTGCGGTGGGATGCTTGCCCTGGAAATCTACTCAGCCGAATATTCACACTACTTAGCGTGGGGCAACTCCCATCCAGGAATCTCAGAGAGCTTGTCTATAAACATGAATGAATTAATCCTCCCGACCACGCTGTGTGCTCTGCCAGCTGGATTATTTTAAGGGAAGTGACCAGCCCAGAGGCCTATAGTGAGTCATGAAAGATCTCACTCAGAGGGTTTGGACTGTGGGGTCCTGGGTGGAGTCGGAGACCACTCTGGACCCTTCCCACCCCCAGTGCTTGAAGTGTCATGACTGGGGGCAGGGTGTCAGCAGTGAGCATAGTAACTCTAGGGATGCCTGGTCACCTTCCACCTCAGCACCTCCTCCTCCAGTGCTTCCATCACCAGCCCCCTCAAACCATGTCTTGGTCAAATCAAGTAACTTCTATTTTCTCAGTATATACTAGTAGTATATGCTAAATGTAGACAGTTGAAGAAGGAGGGTATAAAGAATAAAAACAATTCATCCAATTTTTCATCTCCCAGAAAAATTATTATAACCTCCTTTTAATGTATATTGTCACATGGTTGAAAAAAAATACTGACTATATATTTAATTTTATATTATTATTCTTGTCCCTTGGTCTGCGAACAAGTCTCAACCTTATTAAATACTGTTCTGAGCATATATTTCATTATATGGATGCATTATCATTTTCTCAGCCCTTCCTTGCCACTGTGCTGTGCTGTCATGTCCGACTCTCTGCGACCCCATGGACTGTAGCCTGCCAAGCTCCTCTGTCCGTAGGATTTCCAGGCAAGAATACTGGAGCAGGTTGCCATTTTGTACTCTAGGGGATCTTCCCGACCCAGGGATTGAACCCATGTCTCCAGAGTCTCCTTCACTGGCAGGTAGATTCTTTACTGCTGTGAGACCTGGGAAGCCCTAGCCCTTCCTTACACTGTAGTTAACATAGGATAAACACACTTATAATTTTCCCCTGAAATCTGAGTTATTAGAATTAATACATCATTTGAATATATTAAAGACTTCTTAAGTCTTTACCCTGTGGTGGGCATACTCGTGCTTATTCTTTCAGGAGGAGGAGGGTTGGGGCTATTTCAGGCAGGCTCTATCAGTAAGAGATGTTACTGGAAGTTCAGGATCTTTGCTCCTGGGTTCCTAATTTCACATGCTTTAGTGCTGGTTGAGGGAGTGATATAGATGCTGCCCTTGGCACATGACCATAGAAGCAGTTTTACCGTAAAACTGCTCAGTCGTTCACTGTGCGTGAGGCTGGAGAAGGTCACCTAATCCACATCCTAGAACTCGCCCGTCAATCAGGTACCCCCCCGGGAGAGCAGGAAGCCTCTGTTCTTCTTGCATGTGTGGTGGGGACAGCAAATGTTCTGGAGCATAGGCTCTGGGGTCCGGTTCTGGTCAGGGAGCCATTCCGTACATGCCAGGAATGGATGGGTCACTTCTATCAAACACTGGAGCTGGTCAGATCTTCCGACCCTGACGCTGGGGTGGAAAAATGATTCTGGAGCAATGGATGGATCGTGAGTGGCTTATGCAATGAAGATATTTCATCAATTGAACTAAGGCCAGGTTTTGGCAGGAGAATCAGTGAGATAAATTGTAAGCTACGGTTTTAACTCCAAGAGGAAATGTGTCCCGGTTGGTAAATGATCCACCAAAAAAAAAAAAAAAAAAAACCCATGAAACTCCTTTTGATAACTTGAACTTCTGGAAGCAATTTAGAGGGCAAGTAGGGTCACTCTGACTTCCGAGAAAGGGAAAGGTTTTCTTCTTGTGAGATGACGATTTTTTTTTTCTTCCAACTTTCTAACATGTACATACAAACAGCATTGGCCTATGGAAAATATTATTAATCCGCAGAAGAGCGCCTGATAAATACTTGAGTACAGTGTTCTTCACTCTTGTGCCATGTTCATTTCCATCCATTTGTCTCCCTGTGATATTGAGGGTGGACGTTCACACCCCTGCAGTGACTCACACAGATGCAGTGTCCGCCCCGCACGGATCTGACAGGCTCTTTGGGTGTGGACGGCCTCTGTTGCCCCCCGTCTTTGTTTTTCCAGCCATATGTAGTGTAGGATAGTGGCTTCTTAGTACTTCATGCTGTCATCCTCCTCAACTGGGCTCCTTTGAAAATTGAAAAGCGTAAATTCTTGCTCAGAATTAAAATAAATCAATCTCATTAGACTAGAAGAAGGGAAAGGAGGGGAAGGATAAGAAGGAGGAAGAACCATAGGTGCCACTCAAGGATGAGAGAGGGCTCCCCAAGTGGTGCTAGTGGTAAAGACTCCCCCTGCCAGTGCAGGAGACATAAGAGACGTGGGTTTGATCCCTGGGTTGGATATGGAGTAGAATAAGGCACCGCACTCCAGTTATTCTTGCCTGGAAAATTCCATGAACAGAAGAGCCTGATGGACTGCAGTCCATAGAGTTGCAAAGAGTCAGACATGGCTCTGTATGTCATGTATACATGGACCATGTATCCATCCATCCATACATGAATACCAGGGAGCACTATATTATAACTCCATTCTTGGGAATCCCCTGGCAGCGCAGTGATTAGGACTCTGCACTTCCACTGTAGAGGGCCTGGGTTCAATCCCTGGATGAGGAACTAAGATCCCACAAGCTGAGTGGTGTGGCCACCAAAAAAAAAAAAAAAAAGACATGGAAAACAGAAAGAAAGAAAAAAAATAACCCCATTCTCCATATATTTTCATCTTTATCCTATAAATGGATTTGGGGGGATATTTCTAGGTCTCTGGAGGCCCAGGTGGAAACAAATCTGGCAGTAGCACCAAGCTGGTCAGCCCTGGAGGTTGGCAGGTGTTTCTCGGGCCTGGGGCCCCACCTGCCATGGCCTCAGCTTTGCTGGGAGGGCCTAGAGTCAGCCCCCTTGCCTTTTCTGTCCTTTCCCAAGGACAGGTTTGAGTGGCAGGATGTGAAGCAAGCCCTTGTCTGAGGTTCCTTTTTGACTTTCCTTTGGACTCAGAGCCTTGGACACATGAGCAGAGATTGGGGATTGGTGGGAACTTGGCTAAAATGATGCTGTGTTTTTTTAAGCCTTCGCCCATCCAGGGTCACTCTGCCGTGATCCAGTAGAGTGCCGGATAAGGCACTGCGTGGGGAAGTGAAGAGAAAGGACCAGAACTTTGGCGAGCCTGCGAGAAGCAGGGAGGTCCCTCAAAGTCAGCAGGCTCCGGGCCACATCTCAATATGAGATCTCGTTTCTTCTGGCTTTAGCATCTCTCCCCCAGTCTCCTGTCTCTGGCAGAAGCGGGGAGCTGGCAGACATACAGAGGGCCTGAGATGGATCCCTGGGAAAATGAGACCCGTGTCTCTGAGTCTGCTGAGCCCTGATAAGAAGGGTTGTTGTGGCGGGACCCCGGCCTCCAGGGTTTTTCAGCCTGTATAGCGGATGGTGGAAGAACGGTTCAGTCTGATCGCCCTTGTTTTGGATTCAGCAGAGGAGTCTGGCAGTTTGAAATCTGGAAGGTGGTTGGACTGCTTTAGCGTGAGTCACCCAGAGGGAAGGTGGAAACAACAGTTCCGTAAACAAGCCAGGATCCCGTCCCCCCAGAGCCCCTGTGGGTCATCTTCCATCTTTTTTCCAGGAAACTCCATAAACCCTCCCTTTTTGCACTGACCCCTCCGGCTGTTAGTTTCGTGTGTTGTCACCGCGTTGGTTTTAATGTTGGCACTCGGGGCCCAGAGGATCGAACATTCCCTTAACCGCCTGCCAGAGATGCCCCAAATGGGAACGGTGCCTGGCTTTCTGCAAGGAATGTTAAAGTGCTTTGAGACCCAAAGAGACCTTTAAACACCAATGTTTATTTAGTATCTATATCTTTGAGTTACAAAAATAAGTAAAAAAGTAAAACATATAATAAATAATATGTTTTTTATTATGCATTTAAATAAATGCATGTATTTTACTCTTGGTCATTGACACCAGTTTTGAAAGACTCAGCTGTCTCAACCAGAAAGCTTGGTGGTTGGTAGTTGTTTTAGTCGCTCAGTCGTGTCTGACTCTTTGCACCCCATGGACTGTAGCCCTCCAGGCTCCTCTGTCCATGGGATTCTCCAGGTAAGAATACTGGAGTGGGTTGCCATTTCCTCCTCCAGAGGATCTTCCTGACTCAGGTATTGAATCTGGGTCTCCTGCATTGTCAGGTGGGTCCTTTACCGCTGAGACACTGGGGAAGCCCCGTTCATATCCTAGGGCTGCTGTAACAAGAGGACAACCTGGGGGCTTAAAATAGCAGAAGTGTATTTTTTCTTGGTTCAAGAGGTTGGTAAGTCCAATGAAGGTATTGGCAGGGCCACACTCCCCCCAGAGGCTCTCAGGGAGAATCTTCCTGCCTCTTCCAGCCTCTGGTGGCGCCAGGTGGTTCTGGGCTTGTGGCCACATCACTCCAGCCCCCACCTGTGTCTTCACTTGGCCTTCTCCCCTGCACGTGTCTCTTAGAAGGACACTAGTCATTGGACTTAGGTTCCCACACTAGTTCAAGGATGAGCTCATCACAAGAGCCTTAACTTAGTTTCATCTGTGAAGACCCTTTTCTAAGCCAAGTCCCATTCACAGGTTCTGGGGGTCAGGACCTGGATGTATGGTTTGGGAGCCCAGTTCCATCCACTGCAGCCCTGTCACATCTGCTACATGCTCTCCTAGAAGGGAGTTTCCCAGAGACATTGATAAGCATTAACTGATATTCCTGCCTTTCAAGATGAAATCTCAGAGAGATTTCTCTTCTCTTGGACCTTGTGTCTTTGGCTCCTAGCCTGGCTGCATCTCAGCATGACCCTGTGGCATCAACATAAATATACTATCAGGTGTAAGATGCATAGCTGGCAAGAAGTTGGTATATAGCACAGGGGGCCCAGTCTGGTGCCATGTGATGACCTGGAGGGATGGGAGAGGGGGAGGGGAGGAAGGCTCAGGAGGGAGAGGATAAATGTATAATTATGGTTGATTCGTGTTGTATGACAGGAGCCAACACAAGATTGTAAAAATTAAAAAAAAAGGAATAACTGGGATTTCCCTGGTGCTTCAGTGGTTAAGGCTTTGCCTTCCAGTGTAGAGGAAGTGGGTTTGATCCTTGGTTGGGAGCTGAGATCCCACATGCCTAGAGGCCAAAAAGCCAAAACATAAAGCAGAAGCAAAATTGTTTAAAAAAAAATTCAATAAAGACTTTAAAAATGGTCCATATCAAAAATATTTTTAAAAAGCATTAAGAAATACCTACAGCTGTTGGAAGGTTGTTTTCTTTGGCTTGAGCTGATACAGGCAGGTTTAGAGGCAGAGACTTGGACAATCTCTGGGAAGCCCATCCAGCTCAAGGAACCTGTTTCTGCAGTTTGGTTTGGGTTAGAAGTACAATTTTAGGCTAATTGAGTTCAAGGAATACCCAAAGGAAGGCCTTGGAGTATGACAGATCACGGGGAGAAGCCCAGACTTGTTCACCTGCCTTCTAATGTATATGGTCTCGAGTGTGATAATTATGTGCACATTTTTAAAAAGTTACCGAATGGCTGAGAGGGAGCAGTTGAACGTTTCTGAGCATGTCTGGGCACTGCCTGCATTCCCTGGATTTCAGATGAGAGCTTGGCTTTCCTGGGAGGAGCTCGTTTGCCAAACTTGGTCAGTAAATGAAGTGCCCTGCATTTATGAGACCTGCAACTTTTATACTCTAAGCCTCAGTTAATTTTTTTTTCTTCTTTAAAAAGGATGGATAAGAACATAATTCTTGACTTCCCGATTTTCTCTATCAGCTTATGGTTAGAATTTGCCCTTTGAGTCCCAAAATCCCACTCGCTAATCAGTCTACAAATGATTAAAGTGGTCCTACTATGCACCATGGGCTTCTCTGGTGGCTCAGTGGTAAACAGTCTGCCTGCCAATGCAGGAGACTTGGGCTCAGTCTCTGGGTTGGGAAGATCCCCTGGAGAAGGGAATAGCAACTCAATCTAGTATTCTTGTCTGGGAAATCTTATGGACAGAAGAGCCTGGTAGGCAACAGCCCATAGGGTTGCAAGAGTTGGACATGACTTAGTGAGTAACAATATTTATATGCCATATATTCTCTGTAGGCCTGGAGAGATACAGTCGTCTTTGACTATCTCACATCCTTTGGAAACACGAAGCTTCTGTGGTTTAGAGGGTTTCATTTTTGGTTATGTGAGGTGGATGTGAAAAGAATTTGGCAAGAGACTTCTAGCTCCTGTTTCACCACTGTCGTCTCCCTCTGAGGCCTCCTTTCCTGACCCACATTAACGAGACTGTTTATATGAGAGAACATATAAAATCAAGCTGTTCATTTGGAAAAGGGAGAATGCAATGAATTCGTAATGCTGGGTAAACTATTTACAAAAGGCTTAAGCGTTCCAGGTCATCGCTGCTCTTGGTCATTGACGGAGAAGAGTCCTGAGTGCCAGGCTGCCTTCTGTTTGCAGAAAGGACACCATTAGCGTCTCGGAGGAGCCCCTGTAGCCAACAGGACCCAGGCTTGTCCTCCCCTGCAATCGCCCGTTACCCACTGGCCCGGCATCTTGGAATCAAAGCCTCTGTTTTCTCGGGCTTTTGTGGAGGTCCTCCCATTTTTGCTGTTGTTTAGTAGTGTCCGACTCTTTTGTAATCTCATGGACTGTAGCCTGCCAGGTTCCTCTGTCTGTGGGATTTCCCAGGCAAGAATACTGGAGTGGGTTGCTGTTCCTTCTCCAGGGGATCTCCCTGACCCAGGGATTGAACCTGAGTCTCTTTCACTGGCAGGTGAATTCTTTACCACTGAGCCACCAGGGAAGCCCCTTTCCCATTGTTAAGAAAACTTTTAATTACACAAGTATCACTTCCAACTTCTCCCCATTTCTTAACACCTCCCTTCTCTCACTGCCTTACCACCAACCTCCTGGATATTATTCCTCCTCCATGGAATCTGCCAGCCCAGATGCCCAGCTCAGCACACTCAACATGAGAGATGTTCCTGCTCTCGAGCTCCATCCCCACTTTTATTTTGCAGTTTTTCTGATTCCCACCATTCGTCTTTTATTAGCTGGAACTTAAACTGTTTTGGGTCCCCTTAGGCCCACCCCACCCCTTCTTTTCTGCAGTTTCATCCATGACCCATGTAACTTCCAGCCTAAGATGCTTCCTGACCTCGGGCTGGGGCATGCACTCTGGGTACCACCAAGGGCACTGGAGCTGCCTCACCTCTTGATCAAGGTTTGGGCACCTCTAGAATTCTTCACAGTCAGATCACACTGATAGCATGGAGCAGACAGGGAAGGAGGATAGTGGGGACGGTAATGGACTCAGTCTGTTTGCTCTAAAGTATTGCTTCAGAACATACCAAGAGATGCTCAAAGGGACTGACCAGGTTGTATATGAATGCAGAGCCGTGTAAGTGAATAAAGAAGTTGGGGTAAGCTCATGGGCAAGGATACTGGGAGGGGGCGGGGAGTGTTCCAGGCCCCCTGGAGGCTTCTGGTTGGTTGCCAAACCCTGGGTTGTATGGAACCTGAGCCTTACGATTTCTTATCTCTTTCTGGTTGTCATAGTGAGGAGGTATAAATACTTGGAAGGAGTAGAAATGTAAAATAACGTGACAAAGGATACACTCAGGAAGAGGAGTACCATTTGACAGGAAAGGCACCCCCTCCCTCTTAAAGGTACAATCTAGAAGCTGCATGTTTAAGTTCCACTCATCTTTTATTAGCTGGAACTTAAACAAAGGCCCCTCCAAATGAGAAGAGAGGCTGGGGAGTATATCTTTTCTTCTGGATATCCATGGGCCCAGCTGAGCCCAGGACCTCTGATACCATGAGATGGGAGAACGGATTTGGGGAATGATTTGCAACCTGCAACCTTCGTGGGTGACCATACAATTAGTTAATTGCGGAGGCTCTTGGAAGAGCCAAACTAGAGGGGATTTGCAAATGGTCTCAAGTGACATTTTGTGAAGTCATTCATTCAGTATCTATTGAGCACCTGCTGTGCACCAGATATTGTGCTAGTAGCTGGGGATGTAAAGGTAGACAAGAGCTACGATCACTGCCTTCATGAAACTTATAGTCTATGGGAAAGAGACTTTCAACAAGGAATGACTTCATATTGTAACTTTATTCGGTGATGACAGTATCCTCTAGGACAAGGAAGTAGGCGTAGATACGACTCAAGATACTTAACAGGTTGAGTATGTCAGATTTGGTTGTGGAGAAGAATGAGAACCATTCATAGGTGTCTTGTGTGAACAGCTGGGAGGTGAGGATTTTATTTACTAAGATGGGGAGAACTGGAGGAGAAATAGTTGGTGGAGAGATCCTAGTTCAATTTTGGATGTATTGAATCAAGGTATTTCTATAACATCCAGGTGAAGTCATTTAGGTAGCTGGATCTATGATTAGCTCAGAAGCCAAGTTTGGCTCAGAGATATAAATTTGACATTCAGATGGCATTGGACACATGGAAGAGGATGATATTGGGATGTCTTGTCCATCTATAAATATTATTTAGAATACAATGAACACAAGCCAGTTTACCAGCATCAAACAGTATATATTTTGTATATGCCATCACTGGGAGGAAGGAGAGACCAGTGGAAAGCTGGAAAGGATGGGAGTGTTGGAAGATGTTTCAAAGATAAGCCCTGATGACTCACGGATTTCGGATCATCAGACCAATGTGCTAGAAAGGTGATCGAGCATCTTTTGGGAACTTGTTATGTCTGGAGAAGACTTCGGAGATCTGCTTCTGCCACGTCCTAACTGGGTTGCCTCGGGAAGGCACTTGGCTTCTCTGAACTACCAGGACTGACACCCGTCTTCTCACTCACGGAGTGGTGTGAGTGTCAACAAGATACAGACCCAGATGAATTTTGTAAATCCTAAAGCTAGGCAAATTTGGAAAGCTGGATTGTTAAATAAAATTCAAGACCCTGAGAGGGCTAGTCATTTTCCCAATGTCCCCTGGCTGGCAAGAGCAGGCATTTGGAGTAGAGCTCTGGTCTTTCAGCTTTCAGAGGTGACCCAGTGTTCCGTGCTTCCCAGCTCCATGTGTATGTGTGTGTGTGTGTGTGTGTCTGCATGCGTGTGCATGCTTAGTCATGTGTGACTGTTTGTGACCCCATGGACTTCAGCCCACCAGGCTCCTCTGTCCATAGAATTTTCTAGGCAAGAATACTGGAGTGGCTTGCCATTTCCTACTCCAGGAGATCTTCCCGACTAAGGGATCGAACCTGCATCTCTTGCATTGGCAGGCAAATTCTTTACCACTGTGCCACCTGGGAAGCCCTCCCAGCTCCATGTCCTTGAGTGATTGATCTAACCTCTCTGACTCTCATTTTCTGCACATGTGACGTAGGTGACAACACTGACAACTTAAATATCAACGTAAAAGTTTTTGACTGTTTACTGTGTGCTGGGCACTGTTTTATATCATGGGATCACACCAGTGAGCAAAATAAAGTGTCTGTTCTTAAGGAGACTCCATTCTGGAGGCAGAAGGGCAGACATTGACAAAGATGAACAAACACCTGTATTATGTATCTGAGGGTGGGGAGTGCTATGAAGCATAGTTGGGGGACAGAGCAAGACGGTGGAGGGGGAGGTGTTATTTCTCAGGAAGGTAGACAGGTAATGTAACATCTGAGCAGACATCCTCGTGAAGTAAGACAGCAAATGACACAGATACCTGGGGAAGGAGCCTAAGGCAGAGGAAGCAGTAAGTACAAAGGTCCTGGGGCGGGAATCTCTTTGGTTTGTCTAAGGAGAGCTCAGGAGGCCAGTATGGCAGGAACATAGAGGGCAAAAGGGAGCGTGGGGGCTGTGTTCTGAGAGGCGGCTGGAGACAGGATCACGTGGGGCTTTGCTGGCTACAGCAAGGACTCAGATTTCTTTCTGAGTGAGGTGGGCAGGGCTTTAAAACAGAGACTTGGGACTTCCCTGGTGGTTCTGTGGTTAAGACTCTGAGCTTCCAGTGCAGGGGACATGGGTTCGGTCCCTGGTTGGGGAACCAAGGTCCTATTTGTTGCATGGTGCAGCCACAAAAACAGAGACTTAAGTGACAATGTTTGTCCCATTGGTAGAGTTTTTGTGAGGTACAAACAGGGTAATGCGTATGAAATTGCTTTATGAACTAGGAAGTTAGGTTCAGGAATATTTCCAGGCTCGAATCCCTGACCCCCCGGGTATCCCCTCTTTCTGTGATCCTGACTCTATCTCGGAAAGCCTGGGGACCAGGTTGAACCCTTGGGCAAAGTCAAAGACTCTTCTCCCCAGCCTCATAGACCTGGCTGCACTTGACTTTGGAAGGAACTCCATGGGGTTTTTGCCACCTTAAATGGGTACAAAGAACAGAGCTGAAACCGTCCAAGGCAGTTGGGGCCTGGATAGCAGAGACCATCTTAAATTAAACACAGACCTCTGCTCAGGGCTGGACTTGAGACGCTAAACCATCAGGACTTAAGAGGAAAAACCAACAGTTATGACAGGTTTTAGAGAACTGCTTTAATATCTATTTAGGAAGCCACAGAGTGGCCAAAAACAACAGAGTCCGAATTTGTAGGAATGCATCGTTGTTTACACAGTCTTAGACGTGGATTAAGCGGGGTAAATTGGGATCTTCAGTAGTGACCTTGTGTTACACGCCTCTCCGAGGACCAGCTCAGATCTGGCTGAGGGCTCTGTCTGGCCTCTCCTCCCTTATGCGGACAGATTCGTGACCCCGGAGGGTGAAGAGGGAAGGTTGCATAGTGGTTCTTGGCCTAGGAGCTGAGGGTTGGAGTTCTGGTGGCCTCGAATCTTTGCTGTTTGATGGATTGAGCTTACTCTCTTTTCTCTCTGTCTTCCTTTTTTTTTTTCCCCTATCCCTTCTCCTCTCTTGCCATGAGCAAAGGACATTAACCAAGGGTTGCCCTCCCCTTTATTAAAGTTATACTTGTTTGTATTAATAACTATTTACATATCACATACCCAGAGTTCACCCCCTAAAAGAATATATCACCTTAGCACCTCCACTCCTGATAAAATATGCCCTCTGTGCCTACTGAGTGGCCCTCACAAATCACCAGCTCTCAAGAAAATAAAGGGTCATGATTTTTTTCGATGAGACTTTGTTGGATTCCAACTGTATAAAAGCCAGAATGATGAGCAATCTGTTTGTGAAATGACATTTCTTAACCAAAGGCACAATGTTCCCAGAAGTGACAGGCCATTGATATTCCAATTTCAATTACTTTAAGTAGGTAAGTTTTGAAAACATAAGCACCTTCATGTCTCAGTGTTTTTCAAATAATGCTTGTTATAATCTCAGGTTCAGAAATGGAAAGATTTCCTCTAAAAGCACAGAAAACATGGGGGTACAATTAAAAATATGTATAGGAAATAAATGGGCTTCCCAGGTGGCTCAGCGGTAAAGAAACCACCTGCCAAAGCAAGAGACACAAGAGATGCAGGTTTGATCCCTGGGTCAAGAAGATCCCCTGGAGAAGAGAATGGCAACCCGCTCCAACATTCTTGCCTGGAGAATCCCATGGACAGAGGAGTTTGGTGGGCTAAAGTCCATAGGATTGCAAAGAGTCAGACAGGACTGAAGCAACTTACCATGCATGCATGCACATAGGAAATATGTATAGGATGGATATATAAAGCATGCGCACACACACAACATACACATTCCTGCACTTCTTGCTGAAGAAGCTCACTTTGGGGATTTCCAAAGGCAGAATCAGGTCCAAGCAGTAAAAGTTTCAGAGAAGACAGATTTCAGATTCCTTGGGGAAGAACTTTCTAAGCAGTCAAATCTGCCCGCCAGCAGGATTGACTGCATCACACTGTTCAGTACAAGGCTGTTCCCCACTTCCCCTGAGGACTTTGTAGATACCAGAAGCTTCCAATGGCAGGATTGTTATAGAAAGAACATGATTTTATGCCTGTGCATTAAAAAACCCTGCTATTATAAAGAGGAGACGGAGCTGCTGTCATGGTACGTGGTGGGTGTGCCTTGCCAAGCAGGGAGTGACTGGTTGGGGATGTCACAGAAGCCACATGGCTGGGGGCGGGTGCCTACTGCCATGGCTGCGATGGCAATCTTGCTAATGTAGGAGTCACGAGGGATCTCAGACATCTATGTATTCCGGCAAATAGATAGTGCTTTGAAACACTTAATTGCAGTTTTGCAAATGCATTATATGTCATGAATCCCTCATTTATGTTTTTCCTTTCAACCTTTTGGCTCTTTTGACTGTAAGACTGAAAAACTGCAAAAATGGCATGCATCCTTGTCGGGTGAGATCCTGGACTTTCTGAATAAATAATCCCCCATGATAGTGAGCTCCCCACTTCTGGAAGTAATCAAACAGAAGGTGAATGGCTATTTCCAGAAACATTAAATGAGGGCTGTCTGCTCTAAGGGGTTAGAGGAAATTGATAATATGCTTTTAAAGTTGTGAAATATTTTGAGCACACAGAAAAGTCTAAAGAATAAATGAATGAATACCCATATCATTATGGCACAGTTTTGCCATAAAGGACATTTTGTCATATTTGCCTTAGATCTTTTTGTTTTTAAATGTTATGACAGATACAAGTGAAGCGTTTGTATGGTCCTTCTTTCTACACTTCTACTGCTTCTCTTCCTGAAAGTAAAAGTCACGCTCAGTCGTGTCTGACTCTTTGCGACCCCATGGACTAGACAGTCCATGGGATTCTCCAGGCCAGAATACTGGAGCGGGTAGCCGTTCCCTCTCCAGGGGAATCTTCCCAACTCAGGGATTGAACCCAGGTCTCCTGCATTGTAGGTGGATTCTTTACCATCTGAACCACTAGGGAAACCCTAGTAAAAGTATATATACATACACATCAAGACTATATAGTATTATTTGCATGTTTTTAAACTCTATCTGAATGGTATCACACTGTGCATGTTATTTGGTTGATGTTATTTTGCTCAGCGTTGTTTTTAGATAGATTCACTTTTTTTTTAAATTTAATTTAATTTTTAAACTTTACAATATTGTATTAGTTTAGCCAAATATTGAAATGAATATATGTAGCTCTAGTGCATTCGTTTTTACCTGAGTTACTGTATTTCTTAGATCAGCACACCATCATCACTTATCCATTTTCCTGTTTGACACATTGAGGTTGATTCTTTGTTTTCTGCTACCAACTATGCAATTATGGATCTTCTTACACTTGCATTTGGGAGCATTCATGTGAGAATTATCTAGGAATGGAATTACTTACTCTGAAAGGACACACATTTTCACAGGATAAAATAAAATTGTTCTCTAAAATGACAACTAATTTATACTCCCACTAATTTATACATCCCTACCAGATCTTGCTGAAAGCAGATTTTAATTTTTGCCAGTTGATAGTTACAACATGGTATTTCTTTATAGTTTTAAATTTAGTTTTGTATTTTTTGTGTAAAACATACTTTATATTTTGTTTAAGAAATCCTTCTCTACTCCATGAACTCATAGAGATATTCTAATTTTTTCTCCTAAAAATTTTAAGATACTGCTTTCCACATGAATCTTTGGACTAAGTAGAATTTATTTTTTGTGTGTAGCAGGCAGTAGGGACCAGTTTTCATGGTTTTCTACATGATGTTTTTATTTTACACTTTCTGAGTTACTGGTGAGAATGGGCATCTTTTCCTTTGTTCATTGGTCATGGGAACTATTTGTTCTTTTAGTTTGCCCATTTTCCTGTTGAATATTTGTCTGTTGACTTATAGGAATTCTTTATATGTCATGGATACTAGCCTTGTTAGTCATATGCTTTGCAAATATCTTCTCCCAGTCTGCAGCTTGTTTTACCATAATGTTTTGGCTTCCCTGGTGGCTCAGATGGTAAAGAATCTGTCTACAATGCAAGAGATGGGGAGACTGGGGTTCGATCGCTGGGTCAGGAAGATCCCCTGGAGAAGCGAAAGGCTACCCATACCGGTAGTCTTGCCTGGAGAATTCCATGGACAGAGGAGCCTGGTGGGCTAATACAGTCCATGGCGTTGCAAAACGCTGGACACGACTTAGCGACTGAACAGCAACAGCATGTTTTCTTCTGTACTTGAAAGGGGTCTTCACTACTCGTGCCAGAAGTGGAGTGCCCCTTACATTTCCTTTGTAAACAGTCACATCTTCTGCAAATAATGACAATTTGGGTTTCTTCCCTCTTTCCAATTCTTACATTAATATTTTTTTTCTTACCCTGCTCTGTGGCCAGTGCCTTTAATATAATGTTAAATACAAGTGTAGGTAGTGGGTGTCCTTATTTTATTTTTGATTTTCAACGGCATGCTTTTAATATTTTATCTGTAAATGGTATATTCACTGTGGTTTTTTTTGATAACCATTTAGCAGATTAAAAGAAGTTTCCATTTTGCTGGGATAATTTAAGTTATCAAATGCTTTTTCTTTACCAATTCAAATATTAATTGGCTTTTGTTCTTTAATCTTTGAAATGTACTGAACTTCATTAGTAGAGCTCTCAAACTATACACGCACTCCCGGTAAAAATGGACAACTCATTATGTACTTGTTTTAGTGTATTGCTATATTTGTTTTGCTTGTATTTTATTTTGGATTTTTGCACCTATTAGTGGTGTTGGATTAGAGTTTTCCTTTTTTGTACCGTGTGTCTGCTTTTGGGGCCGATGTTGTAAAAGCTGGATGTCATAAGTTTGGAGTATTCCTTCTTTTTATCCTCCACGATATATTTTAGAAGGACAGGGTCATTTGTTTCTCCAAAGTCTGGTAAAACTCATTTTAAAAATGTCTGGGCCAGCTGTTGGGTTTTTGTGGGTAGATTTTTAATTTTGGATTTTTTTTTTACTGGTTTTGTCATATTCAGGTTTTTATTTTCTTCTTTAGTCCATGTTGTTAAATTATATTTTCCTAGGAAATTGTCCATTTTGTATGTGTTTTCAAATTTATTGGCATGAAATTCTTCATAGGATTGTCTTTTGAAATTACTAACCTTTGTGGCATCTGTGATTATATTGCCTTTGTGATTTAAAACATTGTTTTTGTTATCTGCCTTTTAAAAAATCTGATCAGTATGTCAGTTGTTTATTTTATTAGGCTTAAAAAAGGATTTTGGTTTTATTTACCCTTTCTGTTTTAAATGGAATGAGGTTCTGCTGTTTGTTTTCTATTGTATATTTTTTTCCTGTTTATTATTTATTACTTGTTTCTTTCTTTGGGCTTACTCTGCTGTTCTTTGTTGTTGGATACTTAATTCACTAATTCACAGTTTTACTTCTTTTCTAACAAGAGTGTGTATACTTCATATCATTTAATGTTCCACTTATTTATTCTTTCCTTCATTCAACAAGTATTTTGTGCCAGAGTGCCAGGCACTGTCCTAGGTGCTGTGGATTCTTCAGTGGGGATAAAACCACCCCAAAGTCCTGCCCTCATATTTTAAAAGCTCTATTTTGAACCCTTTATTCTATGAGTAATAACTCATAGGAGTTATTGTACATTAGGAGTGTGTTTTACATTTCCATTGATGTAAGGGTGGGGAGGTTGTGTCTTGTCTATTTCTCAGTTCCTTGCATTTTGTTTAGAGACTGCGACATGGATGATATGATTTTAGGGGGTACTTTTGAGATTTGCTTTGTGACCTAGAATGTGGTTTCTTTTTTTTTCTTTTAAAATTTATTTATTTTGAAATGAAGGATAATTGCTTTACAATATTGCTTTGGTTTCTGCCATACATCAACATGAATTAGCCATCAGTTCAGTTCAGTCGCTCAGTTGTGTCTGACTCTTTGCAACCCCATGGATTACAACACGCCAGGCTTCCCTGTCCATCACCAACTCCCACAGCTTGCTCAAACTCATGTCCATAGAGTTGGTGATGCCATCCAACCGTCTCATCTTCTGCCATCCCCTTCTCCTCATGCCTTCAGTCTTTCCCAGCATCAGGGTCTTTTCCAAGGAGTCAGTTCTTCACATCAGGTGGCCAAAGTATTGGAGCTTCAGCTTCAGCATCAGTCCTTCCAATGAATATTCAGGACTATTTCCTTTAGGATTGACTGGTTGGATCTCCTTGCAGTCCAAGGGACTCTCCAGATTCTTCTCCAACATCACAGTTCAAAGGCATCAATTCTTCAGCACTTAGCTTTCTTTATTGTCCAGCTCTCACATCCATACATGACTACTGGAAAAACCATAGCTTTGACTATATGGACCTGAATTAGCCATGGGTATACATATATCCCCTCTCTCTTGAACCTCCCTCCCATCCCATTCCACCTCTCTAGGTTGTTACAGAGCCTTGGGTTTTTGTGGGTTTTTTTTTGGAAGTTCCATGTATGCTTGAAAAAAAATGCTGACTGACAACCTTGAGAGTCTTTTCAACTTGGCAATTTGGTGGTTCCACGTTAGGGTCAATAACTGGTCGGATCTGAAATGCTGATCAGAGCTGTGGTTACAAGAGCCTAATTTCCGTTGAGTCTGACTCAATATGGAGCCAAGAGCTGGGATTGGCATGCTCTTTCTGCTCTAAGACATGAGTGGAATGAAGACTGATTCCTTTCTCTTCTAGGGAGTGATGAGCAGAAAATCAGTGTATTAAAACCAGAGGAACCCTTTAGAGGGTGTTCACAGCAGTAGCCTGGCTGCTGGGCAATGTTTTGCAGACACTTAGGTAGCACTCAAGTGTGTAGCCACCAGCTAGCACTCAGGCGCTGTTCCCAGTGCTATGCAAATATCAACACAATCTTCCTATCAGGCCTTATGGAGTTCAGTATTCTCCCCATTCCTCTGGCAAGGAAACTAGGTGGCAGAGAGAGTTAAATCCTGAGATCTCACATTCTGCGGCAGAGTCAGGATTGAGTTCTGCAGTCTCTGCTCTAGGAGCCAAGACACTGCTTCCCATATAGACTTGATGATAGACTCATCTTCAACATACTGGCCCCCTGACACTCCACAGACATATCCAAATCCCTCCAGGGGCAAAGTGTAAAAGCCACACCCCTCATGTCTTTCCAGGCTGATTCCCAGAGGTTGTTGTTGTTCAGTCGCTAAGTCGTGTCCTACTCTTTGCGACCCTGTGAACTGCAGCTGCCAGGCTTCCCTGTCCTTCATTGTCTCTTGGAGTTTGCTCAAACTCATGTCCATTGAATTGGTGATGCTGTACAACCATCTCAGCCTCTGTGGCCCTGTTTTCCTTTTGCCTTCGATCTTTCCCAGCATCAGGGTCTTTTCCACTGAATCAGCTTTTCACGTGAGGTGGCCCAAGTATTGGACCTTCAGCTTCAGCATCAGTCCTTCCAATGAATATTCATGGCTGATTCCCTTTAGGGTAGACTGGTTTGATCTCCTTGCTGTCCAAGGGACTCTCAAGGTAGCCAGGTTTTAGAGCCACTGTCAGGCCATTTCTTTCATTTTACAGAAGGATAAACAGGCTGGAAGGGGAGAGGGATTTGCTCACTAGTTTATGGCATATGCTGATTCAGGCTGATCCCTGAGACTTGTCCCTCTGTGAGCTCCGTATGAGGTCTCTGGGGAGTTGACGGTCCCTACGTTGCCTTGGGAAGCCTGGTCCACCACGTGCTCATGGGGCTGACAGCTCATCCCTTCCCAGGAGACTCCATGGACACTGGATTCTGATCTTCTAGCCTCTCCCTGACTTATGTGAACACCTTCACCCTCCCCATCGCTGCAAACCTGGTCCAACCCCTAATTGCTTCTTTTCTGAACCACCCGCAGGAACCACCTACCTGGGGTCTCATTCCCTCGTCTCTAAAGGATGGGTTGGATTGTGTCTGTTGCCCATGTAAGGGCCACCAGAGGCTTCCCCATCAAGGCCTGTAAGACCCACAAGACCTGGCCCCAGCTCCCTCTCCCCCTTGCCATCTCACCTCATTCCTCACTATTGGGCTGCATTCACTCTTTGCTTCCATCCCGCAAATACAGTCATTCATATCCATCCTAGGACTTTGACTTCCTGTTCCTTTTTCTGGAAGGTTCTTCTTCAGTGTCCCCTTTGGCTGCTCACTCTCCCCATCCTTCTCTCAGCTCATTGCTCTCCCAGAGAGATCTTTCCCAGCCCTGCCTTAGCCCATGTGACTTTCCTCACAGCAGCCATCAGGACCGGAAATGGCTTGTTGATTTCTTACTTCGTTGCTGATGGCCGGTCCCCTCTGTACTTTAGCTCCCTGAGGACGGGGCGTCTGTCTGATCTGGCCAGGCTGTGTGCCCCGTGTCTGGAGCAGCACACAGCATCACAGGTGTTCAATAAATGCCAGCCGACCGATTGGCGGTCTCGACTGCCAAAATTAATTTTGGGTCAGATTTCTGATTTTCATTAGGTTTCCAGCTTTCTTTTTATACCCAGGATGAAGTGACTTGTTCCAAATATAATAAAATCAGCGATTCTGCCTGAACCTCTGAGCCAGTTGAAGTCTAGGGCGAGGGACCCTCCTTGCCCAGGTTGGAGCCGTGGGATGGTACAGTCACCTCCCCTCCTGTGTGTCCTATCAACCAGGGCCATGAGACCAGGTGGTCCTTGGGATGCTCTGAGTCTCCCTGGGACAGGAGATGACCTTGGCAGCCAGGCTTTGGAATGCTCATCCCCGAGTGACTTGGCTGATGCCCCAGCTGGAGCTGGATGAGTCCAGGCACAGAGCAAAAGGAGGGGTTTCAACCCCCGGAGAATGCAGACTTTCAGGAATCCGCAGAGCTGGCCAAGTTACGTTAATACAAAGCGGGCCAAGAGCTTTGGCTGCCCTGTTCTCCTCCTGTGATCCAGAGTCAGTAGTAACTGTGGTTTCCCTAATTTCAAGCACTCACTCTTATTGGGCTTCTTTTTTTAAGAGTTTGTTGTCTCAGCAAGTTGTATTGATATGTATATGTATGTATACGTATTTATAGACAAGTGTGTGTAACAAATGAGTTACATGGTCTTCCCTAGGGCTTCCCCAGTGGCTCAGTCATAAAGAATCCGCCTGCAATGCAGGAGTTGCAGGTTCGATCCCTGGGTTGGGAAGATCCCCTGGAGGAGGGCGTGGCAATCCACTCCAGTATTTTTGCCGGGGAAAGCCCATGGATAAAGGAGACTGGAGGGCTACAGTCCATGATATTGCAAAGAGGTGGACCCGACTGAAGCGACTGAGCACACACAGTCTTCCCTATGTGTGTGTATTCCACACATGGCTGAGCCATAGTCACTAAACAACTTGCAATAAAAAAATTCTTTGTCACTTAAAATAGGAAATAGTTAAGTTTTTAAATAAATCTAGGGTTATGGAAAGTAAACACTTGAGAACTCTCATTGCCAAGTTAACTTAGGTTAATATCTAATAGTATTGTAATTTGTGCCTAAATTCAGATGGGGATAGAAATTACTCAAATTGTAGGAAGTTGCTTCTTGTTTTACATTGTAAGAAGAAAGGTCTCTATTAATTCAGTTACCTAAGATAAAATGAATAGTTTTTGTTTTCCTTTTTTGATCATTGTTAGTGGCCTCAGAATTCTGATCAATAACTTTGCGTATGATGCTGAATTACAAACTGTTTGAATGATCCAAAAATAAAAAAGAAAGGAGTTTGTTGTTTCAGGGGACTCCTTAGTGTATAGTGAGGCTCAGAGATGGGAGGTTCCGAAGCCATGGCTTCTGATCCTGGATCAGGCAGTCTACATCCAGAGAATTTTGAGGGCCCTGTCACCTTCCCCTCGGTGTCTCCATCAGCCCCACCAGTTAGTTCTATTGGGGGTGGCTGTGATAGGAGGCATCCTTAACTTCATCCTTAAGTCTAGCCAGTCCAGTGATTCGCAGAGCGAAAATCCACTTGAGTGATTTTCAGCTTGACTTTGCCCCACTGTGTTCCGTTCTGCAGGGCCCACAGAGAGCTGGCTTCTGTAAGTCTGAGATGTAAACCTGTCACAGCTAAGCTCACACACTGCCCACGTGGGGAGTCTGTCTTATGTCAGCATCTCATACAAGCAGCATTTAGCTGCTTTGCTTGGGAAAAATAACTTCCCAGTGGAGGACTCGGAGAGGAAGAATGCAGCTTATGTTCAGCAACGATTTCTGAAGCATTTCCTATGTGCCAGACACTGGGCTTTCAGGCTGGACTTCACCTGCTGCGTGTCAATTACACTGGCATTGGAGGGGAGCAGGTCTCAGAGGTGGGGGGAGCAGGGTGGTTTGGAGGACAGGTAGGAGCCAGGATAGGAGTGACCCGGAGCTGGTGAATTCAGGAGCAGAACCTTGGTCACTGTGGATGAGCTGGGGAGCCTGGCCCTGGGGGCCACACACCTAGTGAGGAGCCGGGAGGCCAGATGGTCATTTTGGGCAGATTCCAAGCCCCACCCAGAAAGTACCAAAATGAAGTCAATTCTCACCTCCCTGTCCTTTTATTCAGAATTGACTCCTTCTCTTTCACATTTGTAACTGCTAACGCCTCAACATCTTCCATCCTCTCTCCAAAACCAGGCCAGTGATTCTCTTCTCCTCCTCATTTCCCCTCCGATACGGAGCACCCCCAGCCACCTTGTCCTGGAAGCCAGCAGCACCCCTTGCTTACCACTCTGCTTGAGATTCCTGCCTTGATTTCCTGACAGCCCATTTGCCCCTTATTAACCTTGCCGTTTGTAGGTGTCCCTCGTGGTCCAGTGGTTAAGACTCCATGATTCCAATCAAGGGGGCGTGGGTTCAGTTGCTGGTTAGGGAACTAAGATCCCACATGCTGCGTAGCACGGCCAAAAATGATGAACAACCTTGTCATTTGCACGTGTGCTCAGTCGCTTCAGTTGTGTCTGACTCTTGTGACCCCATGGACTGTAGCCCACCAGGCTCCTCTGTCCATGGGATTCTCCAGGCAAGAATACTAGAGTGGGTAGCCATTCCCTTCTCCAGGGGATCTTCCAAACCCAGGGATCAAACCTGTGACTCCTACATCTCCTGCATTGGCAGGCGGATTCTTTACCACTAGCAGCTTCCCTCTCCAAATCTTCCAAAACTGGTCATTCAAGAGATCATCCTGACTTTCCCCATCGGCACACCCGAGGCTTTCACCACCTCCTTCCGCCCTCCCTCCGCATCTTCACTTCACATCACGGTTAGGAGCCTCAGCCCCTTGAGACTTGCACATTTTGTGTCGGATCCCTGGTGAGGGCTTCGAAGGCTGGTGGCTGATCTTCCAAAACATGTCAGTCAGGAGACATGGGGTCTCCTGGGCACTTGAAAAGCATGACGAAGGAGGGAGCTCCCAGCTTTGTGATGAGCAGTGGAACCAGAAGGGCTGAGTAGAGTCCTAGCAGTGGAGGAACCAGGCCCTGTGATGCGCTAACCCTTCTGCAGAGCAGCAGGAAAATCTCAGTAAGTGGGATGCCACTGTGTCCAGGTTTAGATGAAGCAGCTGAGGTTTTCACCTCTTGAGTCTCAGCCCCTTATGTCCGGTTTCCCAAGGACTTGAGTAGGTGCCAATGGGATTAAAACAGTCAAGACTTCATGCCTCCCTCAACCAGGGAGAGGGGAGTCAAGCTTTTGTTTGGAGATGGGGCTCTAAGGATTGCCTGGAAGTAAATCCTTGTTGATGGTGGCAACCGGGACTTTGGGCTCATTAAGTGAGCCCCCGATTAAGCAGAGAGAGTGACCAATCTTGTCCTGAAGGAAGGTCCTTGCTGGCCCAAGGAAGGCCCTTGGAGCACTCAGCTGGCCTTTGCCTCTTGGTCTTCCCTTCAGACCAGCCTGCCTTTCCTTCGCTGATTTCCAAGCATTGCAGCTGATTTCCAAGCATGGCAAGTTCCACAGCCTTCCTCACCCCCCGAGGGGACTGACAACTCAGCCCACAACTCACGGGTCGAGTTTTGGCATCTTCCCCACCACAGTTGTTCCTCTGTTTTATTCTTCATTTCCTGTTCCCCTACAAGGTCCTAGTCATTGAAGTAGGAACATGGAAGCAGTAAGCCTGGTGTGACAATGCCTACAATTTGTAGTGGTCTTGTCGGAGTTTCCTGGACACCCACGACCATTATATTACAATAGCCCTCATAGTGCATGCACTTTCTCTTTTTTATTTATTGTTTTTGACTCTGCTGGGTCTTCGTTGCTGCGTGGTCTATTCTCTAGTTGCAGAGAGTAGGGGCTACTCTCCAGTTGCAGTGCTTGGGCTTCTCACTGCAGTGGCCACTCTTACTGTGGAGCACAGGCTCTAGGGCGCCTGGGTTCGGTGGTTGAGGCTCCCGGGCTCCAGAGCACAGGCTCAGTAGTTGTGGCACTCAGGCTTAGTTGCTCCATGGCATGAGGGATCTTCCCGGATCAGGGATCGAACCCATGTCTTCTGCAGTGGCAGGCGGATTCTTTACCACTGAGCCACCAGGCAAGCTTCTGCATGAATTTTCTTAAAGCTTCTAACTCAGTGGAAATTTAAAGCCGAGGCAGGAGGGGGAACCAGTGTAGGGCATGGGGCCAGACCCCCTCTCCCCAACCTTGGGATCCTCAGCAGGCCTGCGTTAGCTGTGTAGCCTCGGGAAAGTTTCTCTCCTTCTCTGTGCCTGGTCCCCAACGTGTTTTGCAGAGGTCATCCTGCCGGTCCCCTCCCTGCCTCGAAGGGAATGAGAGGATGAATGAAGTCATGTCTGCAGTGCGTGGAATTCCTTGGAGAAAGGCACTGCGGAAATTCACAGATGTCGGGTGTCCGGGCAGAACTCCGAGTTCTTGGAGAACACGGCCTCTTGTAGGGGACACCTTGATGCTGTTTGCACTTGGCAACGAGCCACGGCAACCATAACCTGTGAGGGGAAGTGGGTGTCCCCAGCCTCTGTGTGGGTCCCTGCCGGCCCAGCCCTGACTGCTGGACACCAGCTCCATCCAGGGAGTGTCTTCAGCAGGGACACTGCACGTGCTTCAGTAGAAGCATGTCCTCGCTTGGAGGCAGTCTTCCCTGCATGGAGCTGCACAGAGGCTCACTCTCTTTTGTTCTACATTTGATGGGGCAAGATTACTGAAGGTCCTTCCTTATATAGCATCTCTTCTCTGCCAGGCACAGATTCGGTGGTGAGCAGGACAGATGCTCTGGGCTGAAGATCTGTTGCAAAAGTCATGTAATTAGCTTGTAACATGAATGGTACAGAATTCTAACAGGTGGAGCTATTATAACCCAGCTTAACTCAGGTGGTTACAACAGTGTTCCCCAACTTTCTTAGTCTAAGACACGCCAAGTGCTGAACTCACTTGGATACAGTGTTTTTCAGCTCTTTCTCAGCAGCCTCTCTCTCTTCCTTCACTTTCTCCTCCCTGAAGTGGTGACTCCATCACCTGTTCCCTCTGTCCATCCCAGGGTGAGTGCATGCTCACCCACACGCTCTTTGAGCCTCCTCTTCTTGAACTTGGATCCTTCATCCTTGCTGCCAAGAATACCTTTGCAAAACCTCCAGATTTCCAGAAACACTAGGTGGGATGTGGTTGATGCCCAGGAGGTGGAGGTAACAGAGTGGGATCTTTGGGGTTCTGTGGTCTGCACAGGAGGGAACTCAAGGACATTTCTTGAATAGGGGTTATAAATCCCCAGGAAGACCGAGTCCCCACCAGTGACAGTGACCCAGTCTCCTGGGTGTCAGAGCAGCTGGTGTCCTTGATGGGGCTACTTGCTGCCTGACTTTAGCATCCCAGAGGGCCCCTGGGAGGGATGGGTGGCCCTCTGTCGTAAAAGCCCCCAGCCTTCCCTTAAATGTCCCTAGACATTCAACTGAATAAACGGGTCCTCCTTTGTGCTTGCAGATAAACACACTGCAATTTCATTACCAGCAACAGCCGGCTGTACTTGTGCCGTTGCTAATGGTGGAAGTCTATTTCCCTTTCCAGACCATATGCTCCTTGGGCAGGGTGGAGTTGAGGGGCACGTATGTCTAATCTGTCCTTATCTCTCCATTAATCCAGCACACAGTAAGTGCTTAATACATGTTTGGAAAGGAAAGAAGGAAGATGAAAAATTTCCAGATTGACATCAATAGGACAGCTTTGGAATTTCCTGTCCGTGGTACCCAGCTAGATGCATAAGGAGATGAGTGTTTTAGTAAAGATGCTTTTTTGTGCAGACGGTGTGGGTAGTAGCTCTGTAGGGTCAGAGGAGCTGGCTGAGGGCCCATGGAAGCACACATGTGCTGTCCCTTTTTTGGGGGTGGGAGGTGGGGGGAGCGGGAAGGGAGCTGTCCCCGGGCCTGACCCTGCAGGCATCTGCCCACCTGCTCACTCTGTAGAGGTCAGCCCACTTTGGGGGGACAGCCTGTCTCTCTAGCCAGTCCCCAAATTGTGCCTTTTCTGGCTGGGAGAAGCCAGGCTCGGTGGTGTGGTCCGTGATCTCTCCCGCCACTTGAGGGGGTGCTGCTCCAGCTGAAGGCTCAGGGAACACTCCCTCCCTCACGGGCAGAGCAGCAGTTTCTGAAGCCAGACTGGCCTGAGAAGGCCGAGCAGCCGTCCTGGGTGGGCCTTGGCTCTTCCCTGAGGCTATGCCCTCCGACCTGGCTGGTGGAAGCAGGATGACGAGGGAGGGAGTGGTGGTGACAGAAAGAGCCTGATCAGGTGGGGAAGGGGATGGCTGTTCCCATACCTGACTCCTCCCATCCTTTTTCACCTTTGCAGAGCTTCCGGGGAACATGCCAGAGTCTCCTTGGTACCCTGTGAGCCCCCAGCATTCCTACTGCTCTCGCCAGTCCTCTCTAAGGGGCCAGGTTCAGAGACAGAGCCACGTGCCTGACCCCCGAGGGGAGAGGGCTTATCGCTCAGGATCACGCCCAGGTGGGCACAGATGGTCTCTAGGTCACCCCGAGTGTCCACTCTGTGCAGGGTTGCCACCCAGAGAACCCTTGAGGACTGCCTGTGTGCCTGACAGACCTTTCCCCTATATTATTTTATTTAATCCACCACATCTTATCTGGAGTAGATTCATCACCTAAATTGTATGGAGGGGGAAGGTGCTCACCAAGCAGGTCATGTGCTGAGTCTCCTAGGCTCATAAGTCGGTGGGGCTAGAATTACCCATGAGGGCCCAGGACACCAAAGCCTGTGCTTTGACCCACCTGTTTAGTGCCAGCTGCTCCAGGGTCTCCAGAGGGAAGTGAACATGAACAAATTCCATGGGCTTTATTCTCAAGTGAGGTGCGGTTAGGATGGAGACCCCTCTAATCACATGGGAAGGAGGCGCCCACAGTCTCTGCTGGTGGGTGTGACGTGCTGCCTCCCATGTGCTTAGAGGGACAGGGGGGTTTAGAAGGGACTGTGGGTAGCGAAGGTGAGTTTCCTAGAAGTGAGGTTTTGGAGCCAAGCTGAAGGGTGGCTGTTGGGAAGACACTGTCCTCTGTAGAGGGGGGCAGTGTTCCCAGGTGGGAGGCTGGCTCCCTTCCAGCCCGCGAGGCAGCTCTCTGCAGGTACCCAGGCTCCATGCACCAGTTCGTGGGACTCAGACATGTTCCTGGTGAGTTGTCAACTCCTGATTCTTTATCGTGTTGTGTGTCCCGCCCAAGGCAGGCAGGCGCTCGATGCATATTTGCAAGTTGGTGCTCTTATCCCTCGGAGGGATGGTGGCACCACTCTTGGCTGTGACCCTGATGCTCCAAACCTGAGAGAAGCTGGCATTTCTGGTCAGGCCACCTGCTGCCGCCTCTGGTGCCAAGAGCCCAGGGGTGCCAAGAGCCCAGGAATGCCAAGACCTGGTGGGGATAAGGGTGGGACACCTGCGTGGAGGCCCTGGGCAAAGGCTGGGCTTGAGTGTGATAGGGTGATGGAGGGGGAGGGTGGTTTACAGTCTCCTCTCTCCCTCCTTACACCTGCCACGGTGAATTATAGATGTTGGGACACTGTGCCACGTGGGGGCAGAAGAAGGACCTGAGTGGAGCAAGTTCAAGAGAGGTGAAGCTAGGGGTGGAGGTCAGACAGTGGGAGGCTGAGTGTCGAAACAGCCAGATGGGTTGGCGTACCCGCTTGGAGGATGGTGCCCTGGCGTGGCCTCCTCCACAAAGCTCTCCCTGCCTTCTCCTGCCTGTCGGCATTGAGCTCTCCTTGCTCCCTCCACTCGCTGAAGTTCTCTTACATGGGTGATCTGTTTGACTCTGGGGCATGCCATTTTTTAAAAAGATCTGTTTATTTATTTGGCTGAGCCAGGTCTTAGATGAGGCCCTTGGGGTCTTTGATCTTTGCTGCAGCACGCCGAATCTTTAGTTGCAGCATGTGGAATCTCTGGTTCCCTGACCAGGGATGGAACCTGAGGCCCCTGAACTGAGAATGCAGAGTCTTAGCCACTGGACCACCAGGGAAGTCCCTGGGGTGTACAGTTTTTGTGACTATTTTCTGAACGGAAAATCAGGGCATGGGATCGAATGATGAGACTGATGGTTCTGATTAGAGTCGTCCAGAGAAATCTGCTCTGTGTGGCCAGCACTGAGGTGATGCTGTGGCTCCCCCACCCGCAGTGTCTGATTTGCCAGTTTGCATCTGTTGTGATTTGTTTGTTTTAGAGTCCTCACTTGTCTGGGCCTTGTCTCCTCCACTAGCTTCCAGCCCCTCAAGGGGAGAGGGTGTATGTGGCCTCTCCTTGGTCTTTTGGGATCTCTTGTAGGTCTCTGACAGTTCATCTGCTGTTGAGAGACATTGGAATCTTTCCTTTGTTTCTTGATTTTTCCCGCCAAATAAGATAATTTGGAATCAAGACTGCCGGGAGAAATATCAATAACCTCAGATAGGCAGATGATACCGCCCTTATGGCAGAAAGCAAAGAAGAACCAAAGAGCCTCTTGATGAAAGTGCAAGAGGAGAGTGAAAAAGTTGGCTTAAAACTCAACATTCAAAAAACTAAGATATGGCATCCTGTCCCATCACTTCATGGTAAATGGATGGGGAAACAATGGAAACAGTGACATACTTTATTTTCTTGGGCTCCAAAATCACTGCAGGAGGTGACTGCAGCCATGAAATTAGGAGATGCTTGCTCCTTGGAAGAAAAGCTATGATCAATCTAGACAGCATATTAAAAAGCAGAGACATTACTTTGCCGACAAAAGTCCCATCTAGTCAAAGCTATGGTTTTTCCAGTGGTCATGTATGAATGTGAGAGTTGGATTATAAAGAAAGCTGAGCACTGAAGAATTGATGCTTTTGAACTGTGGTGTTGGAGAAGACTCCTGAGAGTCCCTTGGACTGCAAGGAGATCCAACCAGTCAATCCTAAAAGAAATCAGTCCTGAATATTCATTGGAAAGACTGATGCTAAAGCTGAAACTCCAATACTTTGACCACCTGATGCGAAAAACTGACTCATTGGAAAAAACCCTGATGCTGGGAAAGATTGAAGGCAGGAGGAGAAGGGGACGACAGAGGATGAGATGGTTGGATGGCATTGCTGCCTCAATGGATGTGAGTTTGGGCAAGCTCCGGGAATTGGTGATGAACAGGGAAGCCTGACGTGCTGCAGTCCATAGGGTTGCAAAGAGTCAGACGTGACTGAGTGACTGAACTGAAGATAATTTAGGATCTCACCTGAATGGTATTTTCCTTCTTTAATTGTGGGGCTCGGTAGAGAGAAGCGTATGAGAAGGCTTGTAGGATGAAAATAGGGCAGAGAGCAGACAGAGCATCTCCCAGAGTCCAGCAGTGGGATGTGCTTTAGAATCCACAGGATAGACAGGATAGACGAGGAGGCACCGAGAGGGGGCCCTGCTGATGACCTGATGGCCCCCGCATCCCGTGCTCACTGGGTCCCATTCCTCTGTCCTCTGCTGGTGCGTTTAGACACCTCTGTGTGGAAAAGAAAAACTAGGTGTTTTCTTGTCCTTCCTTCTGCCCCCACATTAGACCAAACTTCACTCATTCCACTCTCATGGGGGTCTTTCTTGGGTATTCACAGAGGACACCAAGCAGACAGTCTGCTCCTCAAAGGTGGAGGGCCGCGGTTCATCACGGCATCTCCCAGCACCCCTGTTTGGCAGCAGATACACCAAGGAATTCAGTGAACCGTCAACACACAGGGGACGAGACCACCAGTCCTCCTGTGTTGCCTGCTGCACGACATCACTGCCTTTACAATTGCAGGGCCCTCCAGTGCCTAACCATCTTTCCTGGCCTGCAGGATGTGACCTGAGCTGCGGGCAGCAGGGCCCCAGGACTTTGGAACCGACAGCAGACACTGCAAGGATGCTTAGCCCCTTGACTCTGCGTGTGTCCGTGGCTGCTGGGAGCTTGGTTCTCTTCACCCCAAACCCACCAGGACCTCATCCTCATCACCGACCTTCCACATTTCTCTCCATTGCCTGGTTCCAGATAGAGAGTGAAAACACAGCTCATAATTCAATCAACAGCATAAATATTTCTCTAGTATTGATACGCATGGCGTGCTGCAGTCCATGGGGGTGGGAGAGTTAGACACGACTTAGCAACTGAACAACCACCACAAAATTGATATGTATATTCATTTATCACTTAAAATCTCAAGAGATCAGCATTTCACAGCCCACCGTTTGGTTTAGAATTTGGAAAAATTTTAAGAATTCAGAACTGTGTGATGGGAAACCTAGAAAGAGAGACGAAAGAAGTCAAAGGCCATTGATCTAAAGAAATGTGGGTTCGATCCCTGGGTCGGGAAGATCCCTTGGAGGAGGAAGTGGCAACCCATTCCAGTAATCTTGCCTGAAAAATTCCATGGATAGAAGGGACTGGCGGGCTACAGTCCGTGGGATCCCAATAGAGTCGGATACAACTAAGCACACACACACACACACACACACACACACACACACACGATCTAAACGTATCTCTCTATATTTGTTTCTACCCTTTTTCCTTGGAAAAAAAGGAAACTCCTTTAAGAGAAGGAATGGATATCCTTTAAAAAGTTAATTTACTAAATAAAGCAACTGGCCTCTTCTAAAAATTTTCTCTAATTATGCCTCCTACCCCTATGATTTCCAGCACAATTTATTCTTTAAAAAAAATTTTTTTTAAATTTTATATTGGAGTGTAGCTGATTAACAATGTTGTGGTAATTCCAGGTGAACAGCAGAGGGACTCAGCCATATACACAGACATGTATCCATTCTCCCCCAAGCTCCCCTCCCATCCAGGCTGCCTCATAGCATTGAGCAGAGTTCCCTGTGCTACACAGTAGGTCCTTCTTGATCATCCATTTCAAATATAGGAGTGCAACGCAGTTTACTCTTACCCTCTGGATTGATGAAAAAGAAACTTCCCAGCACTGACCCTCTGCTTTCCTGGGGGTCTGACAAAGTCCGTACAGGTTTGTAAGTTGCACAGGGAAATGAGAAAGAAGGGCTGTCAAGGAAGAGATGTAAGAGCTGAGTAAATAGCCTCAAGAAAATAACCGCAGTGACCTCTGAGTAGTAATGCGTGTCAAGGAGTAAGAAGAGGATCTGAGGCTGAATAAGGAAGGGAAAGGTTAGAGGAGAGTGAGTTTCCTCTAGGGTGGAAGTGACCCCAAGGGCAGCAGGGGACTGTTTATTAACCTTCGGTGGGACTTGCCCTTTCGGCATCATTCCCAGGGCTGTGAGTGGGAAAGCAGATGAGGTCAGGACTTCTCAGCTGCTGACTCTCCTCTGTGCCTGGTCCCAATCCCAAAAGCTGTCCTTAAGAGACTTTTCTCCAGAGACATCGTGCTCTGGCCTCATCACTGCAGGAAACTGATGGCACCTCGGCACTCTGCCCTGATGCTTCTGTGCCATGACCTTGGTGTCACTGGAGTGAAAGTCATGAAATCCATAAAATGCATAGCAGATGTGAGAAGTGGAAGGGGCCAGCCTTCCACATCACCAGCCCCCCACCTCCACCCTCCTTGACAGAAGAGGGCAGATGGGAAGAGTGACTTCCTAGAAGTTACCTGGCCTCCCAGGTCTATTGATGGCAGTGCTGCCTGTCATGCTGGGTTTATCTGAGGTCTCTTCCCTGCTTGGGAAGCACCTTCCCATGTGGAACACAGGCTATGCCCAGGTGTAAAGCCCTTTGCACAGGTTCTGTGGCTGCTGCCAGTGACGTCAGGGTCGCATGCCTCCTCCATTCTGGGTGTGTCTCAGCTTGAACTTGGGTTAAAAAGCTTTTCCACTTTCCCTGCAGAGCACGTCTGGCATCCAGAGCCTGGTCCTTATAGGAGGTAAACTTGTTCCGCTCCTTCACCCCAGACCGCCTGTAAGTCCCTCCTATCAGTCCACAGAGGAGAGTTTCGGTTGGTGGCTAGTTACCAGTACCCCCCGTCTGCTTACCATTCCCTGGGGTCTTCCCTGTCATCACTGCAGGGCCCCAACCTGACAGAGCCCGGATTGAAGGGACCACTTAGGGATTCCAGCAGTGTTTCTACTATATCTCTGACAGTGCTCTTGTAGCCTCTGCTTGAATGCTTGTGGGTGCATGCTTAGTCACTCAGTCTGTGGGGCACCATGGACTGGAGCCCACCGGGCTCCTCTGTCCATGGGATTCTCCAGGCAAGAATACTGGAGTGGGTTGCCATTTTCCTCTCCAGGGGATTTTCCCAACCCAGGGATCTCTTGCGTCTCCTGCATTGAGGGAGAAAGAATTTACTACTTTATAATAATACAGCTACTCCTCCTTTTTGATCAGGAATTCCACGATTTCCACTATTGGGTCCTGGCATTGCTCTCTGAGTCCGTGCAGAGGCAGAGCTGTCCTTACAGGATTTTCCATCGGAAGTGGGGAGGCAGCTGGCCTGCCTCATTGAGTGTTTTCCATTCTGAGCAAAGCATTTTCATTTACGTTATTCATTAAGGAATGACAGTGTTTACAGAGCTTTTTCCTATTCTGGTCACCCTATCCTATTTGTCTGTGTCCCTTTTGAGAAGAAAATGCCTGAGAAGGACTCCTAACGTGAGTACAGTTGGACTCTGAAGTGTTTCAGATATTATGCATCTGTCAACATAATCTAAGTCTGAGAGCTCACGTTACACTGTTGGCTCAAGCTAGCTCAGATTCAGCAGACCACCGCCCCCCACCAACCCTGCCAAGTCTTGTTGATGTGAGCAGTCATTGGCATGAGCTGTCCTCACCCACAAGTTTTTCAGAACCTACACAGAGTTCCTTAAACTTGTTGGAGTCAAACCCAGAGCTTGTTAATTTCAACTGCTCGTGCCAGGTGACTGAGACCTTCATGGACACTTCTCTCGCCAACTACTGTGTTATCTGCTCTTTCCAGCTCTGTTATGGGCACATTTTAAGCTTGCTGCCTCTGTCTTTATCCAAATCATTGAAAAAATACATTGACCAGGAAAAGATAAAGGACCAGAGCACACTGTCAAGAGCCTTCCTTCTCTAGTTCATTGATCAATACTCCTTGGGTGTTTTTACTCAACCAGTTAGAAACCCATCTAATTCCATGTAGTACAGAAGATCCCAACGTAGATGATGGTGTTCAGCACACCCCGGCGATGTGTTCCATTAAGTCCCCACCCCAGTGTTTACCTGGCTTTGTCTCCTTCCTCAGAGACTGTGGTCCCAGACATGTTGGCTTTTCCTTTGGCAGAGAGGGGGCTGATGATTTGGCTTCCGAACCCAGCGGCCAGAGATACCCTCCCAACCCAGTTGGTGCCCTGAAGATCTTGGCTCAAGAATGGGCAGGATTGGAGCCAACTTGCAGGCACCAGTCCAGGGCTCTGATTGGCCAGCCCTTCAGAACTCGTCACATCAATGATCCTGTCACATCTGATGGAGAGGCGGGGATAGGGACCAAACAGTGCAGCGAGCGTTCCAGCCTGAGAGTCTCTCTACTTTAGCATCAGAGCATCCTCAAAGCCACCCACTGGAAACACATGGCAAATGCTCCAGCTTCTATAATCCAGGGACCACTACCTCTGAGGGCTTCCCGAGTGGCTCAGACGGTAAAGAATCTGCCTGCCATTGTAGGAGACCTGGGTTTGGTCCCTGGGTTGGAAAGATTCCCTGGAGAAGGAAATGGCAATGCACTCCAGTATCCTTGCCTGGAAGATTCCATGGACAAAGGAGCTTGGCGGGCTACAGTCCATGGGATCACAAAGAGTTGAATATGACTGAACAACTAAACAACAACAATTACTACTACTGTCTCTGAACTGAGACTGGAAAGTGGGGCTTCTTGGCAAGGAGCCCCATTCCATCAGAGCTCCTGGGGTTTGCTGGCTCTGGGGAAGAAGGCAGTGTGTCCATCTTCTTGCTCTTACCTAAAGTGGGATTTCTCCCCTTCCTCTATCTGATTGGCCCTCCTGCTCATCTTAAACAAACCCTGCTGACTTCTTTTCACAACCTTTCGTTTATTCTGAAATGTCTGTCTGCTCTTCACTGCCCACACCCTCCCACCACAGTCCAAGAGGGTGTGAGCCACGGGAGAAGGAGAGGCTGTCCGGGTACATTGCTGCCACCCTGGAAAGGGGAGCTCCAGGGATGAGGACCTGATTGTTTCCCGTGGGAGAGAAGGTGGGATAAGCGTTCCTTCTCTCTTTCCTAGGAATGAGGGGTCTTTGGAAAGGTAAGGATCCTCACTGGTGGCCTGTGCTTTTGGGCAGTATACATGAGCCTTCCCCTGCTCCCAGTGGTGGGAGAGGACCCCAGGGAGGATCATGTGGGGACATGATGGCGTGCCAAAGGAAGCAGTTGGTTGGGACCTTCATGACCTTGGTACTTCAGAGGCGGGGGCAGCATACAGAAGTTCCCTGGTGCACCCGGCGCACCTGACCAGGGGCTCGACAGAACCAGAAGGTCCATCCTTTTTCTTTCTGCAGAGTCACCTGTTACCAAGGGGGATGGATGTCGATGGATGCTGGATGCTGTGAGCATTCTTCTTCCTCAGAGCAGGATGCCAGGTCCATGTAGATAACAGAGTTAACAAGGAGTAAATAATAAAAGGCTTGAATCTCCAGACTCCCAGGGGTAGAATAACGTTCCCTTTGCTTATATTCTGAGTATTGAGTGGCTTAGCCCTATTGCTTTCTGGGGCATTTTGGTTGCATTGCCCATGTGTCTCCTACAGGTCTGACTTTTGCATAGACAGAAATTTGCCCCTCTCCACGTCATGCCCTGTTCTCCTCTCCAGTGGGTTCCAGGGGCCTCCGAGCACCACCCACTTTCCCCGCCTGTCTCCTGGGACCTCACCCTGTTCCTGCACCTTGCATTCCTCCATCCTTCAGTGCCTGCAGCTCAGATGTGTCTTTATTTTCAGTTTGGTGTTGGCTTTGTGATGCATTTGAATAGGGATGAACGTCTTATTTCTAGCATTTTTATTTTTCAAATCTTAGGTCAAGGGGCACTTAAAAATAACTTACTATCTACTTTTCCTCTTTGTGAAACAGTCCTTATTTAACTGCCAAAAAATGAGAAACTACTGATAATTTCTTTTTTTTTTAAAGCAAAAATGAATCATGCCTCATGTGATCACTGTTAACTTTCTGGCGTATGGCCTTCCAATCTCTGTGTGTGTTTGTGGGTCTGCTGTATAAATCAGATGGGCTGTGCTTTGTGACCTGTCTTTCTCACCCAGTAATTACTGTGAACAGGGAGCCAGGCTTCCTCTTGCTGTTCGACGTGATGCTCTTCAATCCAAACAGAGTGCTATCTTTTTGTCCCTCCCCTGGCTACTCCAGGCGATGGCCCAGCATGTTTGGCGCTTGGCCAAGCCAAGATGGAGAATTCTATCCATTTCTCCCCGTTCATCTGTGAGAGCTTCTTTCTGTGGCAGACACCCTTCTGAACCTTCCTTACCATTGTGTCTGAATGCTCAGGGAGCCTCTTCCCCTTCCAGAGGGGTCGTTGGTGGCTCTTGCAAAGAAGCCTGCTGTCCTGTGGCCCCCTTTCCCCAGTGACAGGGAGAAGCAGAGTGTCTGGTCCCTGGAAGGGAGAGGGGGCCTGATGAGGAAGGGGAGTGGAATGGTACCCAGGAGGGCCTCCTGGAAAAAGTGATGTAGCTCCAGATCTCTCTGTCCAGGGGAGGTCTGGGAGAAATCACTGTGCAGACTCCAGGAAAGTGGGGAGAGGGTGGGAAAAGACAGACTCCCTGCCTTAGCAAGGCCATTCAGCTGCCAGTGGGCATGTCCTGTTCTCCATGGCTCTGAGGAGGGAGGGCACACCTGAGCTGTGCAGATGGCCATGGCAGAGGAGAATGTAAAGGTCATGGAACTTTTTTAAAATATATATATATATATATTTTATTTATTTGACTGTGCTGGGTCTTAGTTGCAACAAGCAGGATCTTTGATCTTTGTTGCAATATGTGGGATCTAATTTTCTGGCCAGGGATTGAACCCAGGCCCCCTGCAATGGGAGCATGAGAATCTTAGCCACTAGGCCAACAGAGAAGTCCCACAGACCCTTTATTTTACAGACAGGAAACTCAGGTCCAGAATGGAGAAGATCCTATAGCAATGATAGTGAAGCTGGCACTGGGACCAGGACTCCTGGCTCCCAGGACAGAGTTACTGCTGCAACCCAGCCTGAGAGCAGGTGCGAGAGCTGACCTGGCGGGTGGAGAGGCATTGGGTCAGGTGGACAAGGGCCAGTGTGGCGCCCTCTTGAAGGACTTCAGGAGAAGGGTTGGGGTGCTTCCTCTTTCCTAAGAGGAAGGCCAGGGTTTGAGGATCTGAGGGCCTAGTGGAGGTGATGCTGGCATCTGTTCCCCTGAAAGAAGCCAGTCAATCAGGAAGTGTGCCTGATTTAAGCTGAGACAAGACTAAGAAGCCCAGCCATTAAGAAGTAGTCCTGTACTCGGGGAGTCTAATCAGGCGTTCTGCAGTGTGGTGGAGACTTTGCTTGGTGGGGAAGCACAATAGAGAAAGAGGGGTAGTGATGAGCTGTAAATGGAAGAATACTGGAAGGAGCTGGTCTTCTAAGGATGCGTAGTGTTTGTGTATATGCAGTGGCAGGTCACTCTTTGGGGACATGAACTGAGATTCTCTAGGGGGCTGGAAAAGACATATGTGTACTTTGCAGACGAATTCAGAAAGTTACCAGCCCAGGGCAGTCTTCCTTTCTTTCTTTTGCCCATTAGCTCTACCAGATTTACAAAGATCTCTGCTGGTGAATGGTCAGCGGCAGGGGCCTCCCTCCAACTCATTCCCAGAGAGTGCTTCACTTTTGGAATCTCTGTCATTTGTTTTTCTCCAGTGGTGGGGGGGGAGTCTCTCTCTTTTGCATCTGACTAAAGCTGGTGCTGAAGAAACATGATTTCCCAGAGCAGTGTGATCACAGACCAGAGATGCTCTGGTTGGTGAGAGCACGTCAGTGACCATGGCTGTCCCTGGAGAATGGGAAGGGGTAGTGACGGTGGCCCTGGGAGAGGGTCCCCCACCCCTTCCCCAGCCCGTGCTATGCCACGTGATCCACATTTGACTCACTCACTCCTTCCGGTCAGCTCCATCAGTGGGCCTGATCATTGCCAGCAGGTCACCATGAGAGTCACGCGCTCCCCAAATGAATACTGAATACGAAGTGTGATTTCTGTTTCTCTGGCAGGAGAGGTGGAAAGGACCCCTTGCCTGGGAAAGACTTCATCCTGGGCTGGCTCCAAAGGAAGCCAGGTCCCTTCCTCTTTATGATTCATCCTCTAATCTGGGTTCTATTTCACTGGAATTTAGTGGTCATTCAGATTTAACTAATATTTATTTTTTTGAAGTGGCTACTATTTGCCAAGTCCTGGACTGGGGCTTTCACATGCTTAGGTCCTTTAGTCATTTAAAGACCAGAAGTCTTAAGGTTTACCTTTGCATGATGGATGAGGAAACGTTTTGCCGAATAAATGAGCGGTGAGTGCAAGGTTGCCAAGGGGGACCTTAAACAACTTAAGAGAACAAACTGCTTCTGAGCAGCCTGCCAGGACTTCAGAAGTGCTTCCTGGCGTGGGTGGACAGCAGATTCAGAGACGGGCGATGCAGTGGGAGGGACCTGGGCCAGAGAGTCAACAGAACTCGATTCTGGTTCTGCGCCATGTCCCTGTCGCGGCACGGGGCCATCCAGTTCCCTGCTTCTCCAGCTGGACCACGAAGACAGACTGGCCCTTTCAAAGCCTCAGCAGAGGGACTAGACAAAGCGTGCCGTGCACTTCCTGTTGTGCAGGAAAGGGAGGAAACATGAATAAATGCACATACACACTCGTACCTGCTTCTGTGCTCAGAAGCCATCCTGTAAGCTTAGTCGAGAAATGAATAATAACGGTTGTGGTTTGAGGAGCAGAGAGGCAGGCGGGGACACAGGAAGGAGGAAGCCGCCTCCCAGGGGTGGGGACACAGGCAGGAGGAAGCCGCCTCCCAGGGCTGCACTGGGATTCTGATATGTTGTTGTTTAGTCGCTCAGTTGTGTCCAACTCTTTGTGACCCTTGGACTGTAGCCCGCCAGGCTCCTCTGTCCATGGGGATTCTCCAGACAAGAATACTGGAATGGGTTGCCATTTCTTCCTCCAGGAATCTTCCCGACCCAGGGATCGAACCTGCACCTCCTGTGTCGCCTGCATTGGCAGTTGGGTTCTTTATCACTGAACCACCAAGAAAGCCCTTTGATACATTACCTATTTAAAAATTAAATTCATAACAACTTTCCTGAAATCCAAATATGATACTATGTAGAACTTCAAAACTGTAGGGAAGTAATCTTGGCATGACCTGTTCTAAGACACCAGTGTTGGCTCTTTCTGATCATCATCTCTCTGCCTGCCCTCCCCACACTGTCTTTTAACTCATTCATTTCTCAGCTCCTGCCCAAGGTGGACATTCTTCCTTAGTGTCAGGTCTCTTGACAGAGATTTTCCATGTTCTGGGTCTCTGCTGCTTTCTCTGCTTCCTTATTCCTGCAAACATGCGTGCAAGTGTGGGCTGCAGACGTGTGCAAGTGCACGCGCGCGCACACACACACACACACACACACGGAATACTACACAGCCATAAAAAAGAACAAAATAATGCCATTTGCAGCAACATTGATGCAACTTAGATTATCTTACTAAGTGAAGTAAGTTGGAAAGAAAAAGACAAATACTGTATGATATCACTTACATGTGGAATCTAACATATGGCACAAATGAGCCTACCTATGAGACAGAAATAGACTCACAGACGTAGAGGACAGACTTGTGATTGTGAAGGTGGACGGAGTGGGGGAGGGATGGCTGGGAGTTTGGGGCTAACAGATGTAAACTGCTACACGGATGAATGCATAAATGGTCCTCCTGAATAGCACAGGGGACATATATGCAATCCTTGGAATAAATCATAAGGGAAAGAATATTTTAAAAGAATGTATATATATGTACACCCGAGTCCTTTTGCTGTACAGCAGAGATTGGCACAATATTATAAATCAACCACACTTCAATAAACAATTTAAAAAGCAGACTCCCTTACTCCAGGTAGCTGACATCAGGGGTTCTCCACACCAAGCACAAACCTGACCTGAAAGAAAGCATTCAACTTAAGGAAATATGGATTCAGAAGAGTTAATTCTTTAACCCAAGGCCTCTGCTTTTCATTTTTTTTTCTTTTGTTAGCAAAATGTTTTATTTTTAATAAGGAAATATGGATTCAGAAGAGTTAATTCTTCAACCCAAGGCCTCTGCTTTTCATTTTTTTTTCTTTTGTTAGCAAAATGTTTTATTTTTAATTAATTAAATTGGAGGATAATCACTGTAAAATGTTGTGTTGGCTTCTGCCATACATCTGGAGTGATCAGAGGGCAGAATACAGAATGTTCCAGGCCTCGGTTATCATCCACTCGGGGCATGAACAGCCCCCTCCACACAGGGAACTGACAGCATCTCCTGCCTTGTCAGGGAAACACAGTTAAAGGGCTTGGCTTTGGCTTCGGCGCCAGCATCTTAAAGTTGACGTATTTGTACACATCCTTGGACTGGAGGATGGTGAGCCTGGTCACAGGTTAAGCTCTTGCTCTGCTAATGGCCTTCGGTTCTTGACCACCTTGGCAAAGCCATGGAGAACTTGACACAGGAGGAATCTGGGCATGGCTCGAAGAGTTCATGAACTTAGAGGGCGAGGTAGAACTTAGGGTGAGAGAGTGGAGAGAACCTGTAGGGACCATCCCTCCCAGCCCCCAGCTGGAAGAGACAGCCAGTGTGATGTGTGTAGAAGCAGCTTGTCACACAGCAGGCACCAGAGACGCGGGAGTTTCTGAGGTTGGAGAGGGTGATGGGTAATGTTTTCCAGGCTCACTGGTGTGTTCTGGTTGGGCTGTCCAACATGTGGCCACGAGAGCTTGAGAAAGGCACAACCCAACTGGTGATTCTCCTTGAGCACAGAGGTTTCCAGGACGTGGGCTTTGGCACAACATGACCAGAGTAAAGGAGATGGCTGTCTGTGTCTCCCTGCTTTCGAGTATTCTTGGTGTCACTTACACTCTGTCATTTTTCCCTTCAAGGGGTTATTTGGGGAAAATTGTATACATCCCGGGGTTGAATTTCCAAACAAATGCAAGCTGCAGCCGCCCCAGAGCTGCCGATGGGCACGTCCCGAGGGTGGCCTTTGAAAAATGTGTTCCCTTGTGCTCAGCTCCATCTACCCCTCTGCCTTCACACACACACACATGTGCACATATACACGCACAAATACACACATGCATGCATGCATACATATACACATACGCATAACACACACATATGCACACATACACCCCCCACACGCATACACACAAAAACATATGTACATATATATACACACATACATGCATATACTCACACACACACAATACACACACACCCATATATACACACATAAACACACACATGCACACATACACACACGCACGCACATACACACATACACACATATACACATACACACATATACATACATACATTCATGCACACACATATGCACACACATACATACATACATGCACACACACACTTCCTATGCAGAAGTGATCCACAGGCCTTCTCTTTCTAGAGCGAATCCTTTTGAGGGTGAAGACTATTGTGATGATGTTTTGTCTGTAAAGTCAGCTAATAAAATATATCACAAGCAGACTTGAGGACATCTCTGAGAGGCAGGCCTGTGTGGCACACACCTTTGGAATCTCCAGGGACACCTGCCTGGGACTGGCAGATGCTCACGGATGACAATGACTTCGAGAAGTCCCCACATTCCTCGAATTTCTCCAGTGAAGTGTGGAAAGTGATCCTTTGTGCAGGAAAGAAAGGTGGAAAATTGTTTTCTCTCATCTCTTGACTTTTTTGCAGTGATCCACCTTCCCTGGAAGTGAACCCAGGCCTTCCAAGATCCCCTTTCTGAGGACAGGTGTGGTTCTGAGAGGGCAGGTGTCAGCCATGCAGGCCAGTCATCTCCCCAGAGATGGCAAGTTCAATGAGGGTGTGGGAGAAGAAAACGTTAGTTGGTCAGTCATGTCTGACTCTCTGTGACCCCATGGACTGTAACCCACCACGGTCCTCTGTTCATGGGATTCTCCAGGCAAGAATACTGAAGTGGGCTGCCATTTCCTTCTCCAGGGGATCTTCCCAACCCAGAGACTGAACCAGCCTCTCCTGCATTGGCAGGCAGATTCTTTACTGCTGAACCACCAGGGAAGCCCCTGAACTTGTCATAGCATGAGCTTTATACTTGTTATTACCTCCTGACATCTGTGGGTGGCCAGAGGGCACAGTATTTCTCACTGTCCCACAGGTGAGAAGACATAGTCTTAGGTCAAGGGACTTGTCTAAGGTCTTTTGGCTACAATGGACTCTGAGGATGTGGTGGAATCCAGACCTCCCAAACACCACATGTGATCGTGTGGCTCCATGCTCCCCCACCTCTTCTGATTTTCCTATTTGGATATCTTCTTAGGAAGGAACAGGAGACTTGTAAAATTTTATGTGACCTCACAGTTTAAAGAGAATCTGTTTATGGGGCTGTAATAACTACATATCCACGGACACAACAGCTTACTGTCTTTGAAAAATCAGCAAGTCCAGTTCACATGAGACACTTCGTGCATTACTCTGTACTTCCTCCAGGAAGTAGAAGATTAGTTAGATACAACCCCTGCCCTCAGGGAGTTCCGCTTTTCTCGTGTACAACAAGACACATAGATAATCAAAAGTATAAAGCAATGAGGACATGCCCACAGCACAAACCAAGCGCTGAGAGCGTGTGAAGGAACTCTGTCTGACTCCTAGTTGCTGCCTTCAATAAAACATAATCAGTGCTTCCAAAAATTGCAACCCTGGCACCATGGCAATTGCTGCTTGCCTTTACACAATTCTGAAAGTTGACTGCTAGATTTAAGGATATCTGTGTCATCTCTTCAGGAATGAGGAGTTCTGATTACGTCTGTTTAATAGACCGCACTAGGTGAAGAAAGGCTCCACCGGAGGAGGTACCACTTGTTGTTCAGTTGCTCAGTCGTGTCCAACTCTTTGAGACCTCATGGACTGTAGCATGCCAGGCTCCTCTGTTCATGGGGTTCTCCAGGCAAGAATACTGGAGTGGGTAGCCATTCCCTTCTCCAGGGGATCTTCCTGGATCAGGGATTGATCCCATGTTCCCTGCACTGGCAAAGGGACTCTTAACCACTGGAACACCAGGGCAGTCCCAAGGTTAATTCACCACCACCAAAGAGTCTTCATTTGAAAATGTACCAGTGGCCAGCTTTGTTGGGGAACTGGAAACTCTGTCGGGGGGGTGGGGTAACAAGGAGATAGATGTACAAATGAAAATCGTCTTACTTTCCAAAGTAAGACTTGATAGTGAGGAACTTAATTTTTTTTTCCTTCTGGCTCATGGATGTTCACACAGTAGGGCTGGAGCTACTTCCAAGGTGCATCCTTAACACAAGCCAGTGATGACCACGAGCCTGTGACTCTGGGGCAACCCTGGGGTAACTGCCTGATGTGTTCTTCCCCAGACTCAAGAAGGAGGAAGAAAAGGGCACAGCAGGGAGATGAACAGATCAACCATGTCCCAAAATAGAGGAAATAGTAGAATGAACCTTTATCCTTTCTTACCCTGTTTCTTTCTTTTTAAAATATATATAGTTTTAATGTGGACCATTTTTTGTCTTTAATGAATTTGTTACCATATTGCTTCCATTTTATGTTTGGGGAGGGGACTGGAAACTTTGTGGAGGGTAAAAAAGAAGGTCAATTCAGTTCAGTTGCTCAGTCATGTCTCTTTGTGACCCCGTGGACTGCAGCATGCCAGGCTCCCCTGTCCATCATCAACTCCTGGAGCTTGCTCAAATTCGCATCCATTGAGTCGTTGATGCCATCCAACCATCTCATCCTCTGTCATCTCCTTCTCTTCCCACCTTCAATCTTTCCCAGCATCAGGGTCTTTTCAAATGAGTCAGTTCTTCACAGCAGGTGGCCAAAGTATTGGAGTTTCAGCTTCAACATCAATCCTTCCAGTGAATATTCAGGACTGATTTCCTTTAGGATGGATCATTTGATCTCCTTGCAGTCAAAGGGACTCTCAAGAGTCTTCTCCAACACCACAGTTTGAAAGCAGACAGGAGAATTTGAAGCTCTCTTCTCTTTTGTCTTTCCTCCTTTTCTCCCGGGTCTTCCCAGGTGATGCTAGTAATAAAGAACCAGACTGTCACTGTAGGAGAAATAAGTGATGTGGGTTCAGTCCCTGGGTTGGGAAGATCCCCTGGAGAAGGAAATGGCAACCCACTCCAGCATTCTTGCCTGGAGAATCCCATGGACAGAGGAGCCTGATGGGCTATGGTCCATGGGTTCATAAAGAGTCAGACACTACTGAAGTGACTTAGTACACACGTGCACACACATGCCTTTTCTCCCATAAGAATTGATTAACTACATAGTAGATAAGGATGGAGGGAGAAGGAAATGGCAACCCACTCCAGTATTCTTGCCTAGAGAATCCTGTGGACAGAGGAGCCTGGTGGGCTGCCATCCATGGGGTCCCACAGAGTCAGACACAACTGAAGAGACTTAGCAGCAGCAGCAGCAACAGATAAAGATGGAGGGGCCATGACGACAGAGGAGGGGAGAATGGTCTCTTGGTGTCCGTTGGGCATTTGGTGCCCTGGCACCTTTTTTTCGGGTTGCCTGTTTTCAGGGAAGTAGATTTCCCTTCCCCTTGGGAGCCTCAGTCCTCACTGTTCTGTCTCACTGTCAGAAGCAATCAACACGTAATTCCTCATCCTTAAATTCTGATCTGGTTCGTGTGGGGTCCCATGGTGCCCAGGCTGCTCTCTGCCAGGGGATCTGGGGACCCATGAATGCTAGTGAGACCCAGGGGAGCACAGATTCTTGTGCTCAGCTGTGCGTTTTCTTCACTAGGCAGAAGGGTTCCCCGTGCATGTTCTGGAAGCCAACTCAAGCCCCTCCTGGGGATCATGCATTCGGGATGACTTGAGCTCATTGGAAAAAACCATCCCCTAGCTGGCAGCAGGAGATGGTTGGCCCCCGGGGTGCAAAGCAGAGGGCCTGGTTGGAGCCGCTGAGGCTGCAGATTCTCAGGCAGTGACTTCCCAGCACTTCAGTGAGTCAGGGCTTGGAGTCCACGGGCGTGATGTGTGTTGACTCCCTGGGGGATGGCAGGCAGGGATGTGGGGCAGCCGCAGAGTGGGAAGGGGTTCCCCTGGGTGGACATTCCGCCATGTCATCCTAGGCCCTAAGTGCTGTGTTACCCTTGGCTTTTAGCTCCCTGCTCCAGGTGGGGAGAGGCAGGGCCCAGTCTCTCTTTTGGGGGCAGTGAATAGAATCCTTTCTGAGCCTGGGGATGCTCATAATTGGGTTGGTCCTGCCTGTCTGTCTCTTTTTTTTCCAGAGAGAGAACTATGAGAAGGATAGAAAGAGAAATTTTACAAGTAAATCCTCCCAAAGCCGGATGGAGTATAGAAAGCAAGGAAGGCTGTTGTGTGGAGAGCCCTGCAGAAGAGTGTGGAGGGGGGATGAGGCAAGAGGAACCAGGAAGACGGGCTCTCATACTAAACCAGTAGGCATTTAAGGCTCTGAGCCCGGAGCTGGGATGGGAGTCCAGTGTATGCTGCAAATCCAGTGGCTTGCAGACCAAACCTGTCACTTCTGGGATGTCTCCTGGTCCCTTTACCCTCTGTGTTTGGTGGAGATGTGCAGATGTGCAGGGAGAGAACGGAGGCGAAGGTTTGTGGAAGAAGAGAATCACTGAGATGCAAGGGGATAGATTGTTGAGTAGCTTAAAGTCAGGTCATCGCTTGCTGGCAGAAGGAAAAAATGCCTTTCTGTGGGCAGGAGTCCTGGGTTGGGATCCTAGCTCAGGTAAGGGGGTCAAGCAACTTTTCTCAAACTGCCCTGGAACTGCGTTGTTAGCTACCAAAGAAGCTCAGTGACCATTGAGTTTGTGAATGCTGGACTAGATAGAGGTCCTGCATTATTTACCAGAGCCTCTGGTGTATGTGTGTGTGAAGGTGTTAGTCATTCAGTTATGTCCAACTTCCTGTAGACTGTAGCCCACCAGGCTCCTCAGTCATTTTGTTCTCCAGGCAAGAATACTGGAGTGGGTTGCTGTTCCTTTCTCCAGGGGATCTGTGTGTTGGCAGTTATTAACACATTTCTTAAAAGAGAGAGCTGTCTGTGTGGAACATCTATGAGTACCTGGAAAATCCAATTTTCTGAAGACACAGTATAGGGTATTTGGGAAAGCTGAAAAGAACTTTCGATTGGAATTATTTGGATTTAGATTAAAATACCAATTCAGCCATTTATTAGGGCACTCTGGCCAAGAAACTAAGCTTCTTGGGTCTTGATTTCCTTGGGCTTAAAATATCCCTAATAATTCTTATCTGATAAAGTTATTGGAAGCAATAAGTGAGATCAGATGCATAAAGAATCCTGAAAAGTGCCTGTAGCTTAGTAAGCACACAGTAAAAGATAGATGGATGGATGAATGGATGAAGGAGTGGATGGATAAGGGGATGGATGGATGAGGGAGTGAATGGATAAGGTAATAGATATATAGATGGGTGAATAGATGGATGGATTGTGGATGCGTGAGGAGGCAGATAGAGCAACAAGTTTTGAACCACTACCTCAGCTAGGTAGAGTCATTGATCTGGGGCACATCCAGACCACCAAGCATGATTGTGTGTGTGTGTGTGTGTGTACATGCATGCACACACTTGTACACAAGCGCTCATGTGTGTATTTTCCTGAGTCTTTTCTGAAGACATCACAGTTGGGAGCTTCTCCACCAGGCTCCCACAGGATCTTCCGCATGGTCCCATCCCAGCAGCTGCTCCACTGCACCATGACTGCTTACCCTTTCATCTCTGCCTGGGCACTGAGGGTCCTGGAGCATGAATGTCACAGCACAGTCCCTGGAACAGAGGTGATGTTTATAAAGTCACTGCCGCAGGGCCCCTTCTCAGTTTTCTGGTAGGCGGGGCCACTGCATCAGTGGCATCTGAAACGCTATCCTAACCCTTCTTGAGGGTCAAAACTCAACCCTTAGAACTCTGCGCTGATGAGGAAGCTGGAGGGGCTGAGGGCAGTTCTGTGTGTGGAGAGGGGGAAGGATGAGCTCTGAGAGGTGCGGCAGGGCAGGGGTTCTGCTCTGGGCCTTGGGCCCTGGGTCCCTCCCTTCCTCGCCAGGTGGCATGGGGGGTGGTTACACGCGGCAGCTCCTAGGGGCCTGAGCTAGGTTCATGAGGCCCAGACCCGCCCTCCCAGGCTGGTGCCTGCATGCACTGAGCATGCTCAGTAGCGCTCCCTGGGCCCAGCCTCATCCCAAGCCCCAAGAGGGTGATGGCGACCCTGGAGGAAGCCAGCAGAGACTACCTGCACTTCCAACCACAGAGCAGTCGTCCTCCTCCAAGTCCTCCCCTTTTTGGATTTTTCTTCCTCTCTTTGGCCCTACATCCCTTTCTCTGCCGCAGCCTGGTGAACCCAGCTGAAGCTGAGCGTGGGCATGCCCAGGATGGCCGCTGTCACTGTCCTGTGTCTCTGGCCAGGATGTCCTTAGCCTGGAAGGACAGAGCCAATTCCCAGCCACAGAGAGCCCTGGACCTAAAGAAAAGGCCTGCGTGGCTGGAGCTGATCTCCCTTCACCTACCGCATGTGTGGGCAGTGTGACACGTTTCATGGATTATTTCACTTAATAATTTTAGAACACGTTAGTGAATCATGTGTGTTATCATGGGCTTTCGTGGTGACTCAGAATGGCCACTCACTCCAGTATTCTTGCCTGGAGAATCCCATGGACAGAGGAGCCTGGAGGGTTACAGTCCATAGGGGTTGCGAAGAGTTGGACACCACTGAGTGGCTATCACTTTCACTTCATGTGTTATCATGACCCTGGCTGTGTCTCTAGGAAGAGCCAGGGCCGGCTTTGAAGATGGCTCTTTTGAAGGATAGTAGAGGCCACCTCCCTTGATCTGGGGACCCCAGGCTTGAGGAAGAACCAGGAACTGCTTCTGCATGTCTGACCCAGTTTTCCTTGCTGGGCTCCCTTTCCATTGGTCCTGGCCCTTCTTGTTAATGAAGAGGAAGAACCACAAACCCCTCTTCTCTATTAGTTAACAAAACCTGAAACCAAACCAAAAAACAAACATTGCCTGCTGGCTGCGTGCAGTATCGCCAGACACCCCGAGGGGAGTTAATGACAGCGTCTTCTTGCCAGTTTACTGTTGTTACAAGTCCCTGCAAATACGTTTCTCGTGCAGTCCCAGTGAAAAATAAACAGTTTCAGATGTGTATCATCTAACCGCCTACCCATGGTATAACAGTGACCATGGGCTACACCAGAACTGACTGATGGTGTTACAGAACCACGGACAAAGCATCCTTACTCTTCTGACCAAAACACATGGATGTTGTTGAGATTCATTATTTATTCATCTGCAAGTGGAATCTTGCAAAGGGCATACTGATTTCTAAATGGAACTTACCAATACATTTCCCAAGTCTATTTTTGCACATCTCTGCTTTTGAGTGGAGGGCAGTGAGCATCTCCTAATAGATACCCTTTAAAGGATGGTATTCTCATTCATGGGCTGCCCTGGTGGCTCAGATGGTAAAGAATCTGTCTGCAATGCAGGAAACCCAGGTTCAGTCCCTGAGTCAGGAAGATCCCTTGGAGAAGGGAATGGATACCCACTTCAGTATTCTTGCCTGGAGAATGCCATGGACAGAGATGCCTGGCAGGCTACAGTGCATAGGGTTGCATTGAGTCGAACACGACTGAGGCCAACAGTTCATGGGGTTGCAAAGAATCAGACATGATTGAGCAACTAACACTTTCACTTTCACTACTTCTCACCCTTATCCATCCACAATTCATCCAACCAGCCATCCAGCCATCTTTTCCCTGTGCTTACTAAATTACAAGCACTTTTTAGGATTCTTTATGTGGGGACTTTTAAAGTCCAATAAATTCACAATATGAGATATAGCTGCATAAATTAAGTAAGATACTGAGATGCTGTCTAGGCTTCTGTGGCGTGTCAAACAATTGGCTTGATAATTGGAGTGTCTTGGCCGCTGGTCCCAAGCATGGCCAGTGAGCAGGCAGTCCTCCCACCCTTAGTTCTTGCCTCCTGACTCCTTGAGCCGAAGGTTCTCCGTGGTCTCGGGTGTGACTGGTGTGGCTCTGGCCCTACAGCCAGCTTGCAGATTGGTGGGGGTTGGGGGTGGGCATGGGTGGGAACCAGCAATGCCGCTGACAATACAAATTCCATGTCAACACTCTGCATGAGGGAATTGTCTCCAAGCTTGTTTCCACTCTGTGAGCGCCTTTCAGAGAATCTGTTCACAGAGGGACAAACCACAGGAATATGGGCCCTGGAGCAAATGCAGCAAGGCAGGGAGCCAGTCTCCACGAACAGGACTTCCCTAATTGGGCTTAACTGCAGTGTTGCCCATGAAGCATTTTGAAAAACAGATTCTGTCACCCCCAAGGTTCTGACGTAGTAGATCTGGGGTTGGGCCAAGGTATGTTGAGAAACTTATTTTGAGAAGTCCCCTAAATGATGCTGATGATTAGCCAACTGAGAGTTGGTGACATTTCCCAGGGCATCCCGTTCTAAAACCTCCCCTTGCACTGTGGCAGCCTGTCTTCTCTGCAGTCTGAGCCTCTGCTGGGAGCTGGGCCATCAGCTCTCTTCTACCCGTCCTCCAGGACTCAGGTCATGCTTCTTCCCCAAGACCCCTGCCTAATCTTTAAATAGAAATTACTGGCACATCTCCCGATATCATTTTTTGCACATCTCTGCTTTTGAGTGGAGGACAGTGAGCCTGTCTTAATAGGTACTCTGTAAGGATGGTACCCTCATTCAACCAGCCATCCTCTCACCCATCCATCCCTTCATCCAGCACAGTGAGGTATAGCTGCCTCCTTAGAGCATCATCATGGTCCAGAGGGAATGGATGCAGACAGGGATGCAGGGCGAGGATATTTTTCCATATCTATTTGTTGTTGTTCAGTCACTAAGTCAGTCCCCACTCTTTGCGACCCCAGGCTTCTGTGTCCTTCACTATCTCCCAGAGTTGGATCAGATTCATATCCATTGGGTCACTGATACTATCTAACCATCTCATCCTCTGTCACCCCCTTCTCCTTTTGCCTTCAGTCTTTCCCAACATCAGGGTCTTTGCCAATGAGTCAACTCTGCCTCAGGTGACCAAAGTATTTGATATTCAGCTTCAGGATCAGTCCTTCCAATGCATATTCAGTATTTATTTCCTTTAGGATTGACTGTTTTGATCTCCTTGCAGTCCAAGGGACTCTCAAGAGTCTTCTCTAGCACCACAATTTGAAAATATCTGGGGAAAAAAATAGGGGTTACAAAACCTTATTGTGCCTGAAGCGAGCAGGAATAAGGGGGGATTTCACGAACAACTTTAAGATTGTAAACAAATATTCTACAGATATGTTTTCCATTCTGTGGGCTAGGATGTAAGGAAAAGGCCCCAAGCTGAAGCTGGAGGCTTTTTGGTTAAATTGAGAAGTAATGTGTGACCTGAAAGGACAAGACACGCTAGAAGGAGCTAAGTGAGCGCAGGGTCTCCATCACAAGGTCTTCACAGCGAGTCCAGGATAGTGATCGCGTCCTTGCCTAGAGCAGGGGGTAGGTGGGAACACAGCTAGGTGTCACTTAGGCTGGGTCTTCTCCCTGGGTTGTTTTCCTTACAAAAAAAAACTGTCCTTATCAGCACATGCTCATGGGATATGCACTTGACTGTTTTTTTTATTGGAGTATAGTTGAATTACACTGTTGTGTTAATTGCTGCTGCACAGCAGAGTGACTCAGTTATGCATATGTACATATTCTTTTTCTTATTCTTTCCATTATGGTTTATCACAGTGCATTGCATACATTTTTCTGTGCTATACAGTAAGACCTTGTTTATCCTTCCTATATATACCAGTTTGCATCTGCTAATACCAAACTCCCAATCCATCCCGCTCCCATCTTCCTCCTCCTTGGCAACCGCCGGTCTATTTTCTGTGTCCCTTATTCTGCTTATGTTTCATAGGTAGGTTCATTTGTGTCGTAGTTTAGATTACACATAGAAGCAGTATCGTGTGATATTTGTCTTTCTCTGCCTGACTTACTTAGTATCATCATCTCTAGGTGCATTCATATTGTTGCAAATGGCGTTAGTTCACTTTTTTAATGGCTGAGTAATATTCCATCAAGTATATGTACCACATCTGTTTTAATCCATTCATCTGTGGATGGACGTTTAGGTTGTCTCCATGTCTTGGCTATTGTGAATAGGACATACACTTGACTATTATTCTTAAACTGTTGAAAAGTTACCAAGAAGTCTCTTTATTTTCCCCTTAGGTTTTGGCATCATAGCCTGACGCAGGGAGACAAAATTGTACTGTGGGCTCCTCCTGTGTGACGTTAGATTCGACCCACCAGAGGCTAAATGCTCAATCCCAATCTTCTGTGCGCTGGGCATTTCAAAGATGAGCTAGGCTGTTGTTTCCAAACTGATCCTTACCCACCAAGCCCCACCTGCAAGTGCGCTCCCAGAGCCAGGCCGATCTTAGTGCTGGAGTCCAGCGGGGAGCCAGACACAGAGGGTACCCGCCCTCACAAAGCTTCTATTTTCCTAAAGGAGGCAGAGAGGAGATAAATAAACACATGAGATAACTTCAGATAGTCATAGTTTTGATAGAGAATAATAAGGGTCAGAGGATGGGCTGGAGCCTTAGGAAAGGCCTCATTGGAGGGATGATGCTAGAACTGAGAACAGAAGGGTGAGCAGAGGACCCGCGTGGGTAAAGAGACAGAAGAGGAGAAATCTCATTCAGGTCTTGAGCTGGTGATGTTCAGTGAACAAGAAGGAAGCCAGTGTGGCTGGAATGGAGTACAAAGGGATTGAACGCTTAGCAATAAAGCTCAAGAGGGGCCAGAGTCCAGATCACATCAATCCTTGGAGGCCCCACTCAACATTGGATTTAGATGTATTCTGACCGCCGAGTCTGTGGTCATTGTGTGATGTTGTAGATAAGGTTATAGATTAAGGATTCATGTGTATAGTAATCATGGGGGGCCGTGGTGGCTTCAGCCCAGCTTCCTCCTTTTACAGGCAAGGAGGTCTGGACAGGGATGATGACATGGCTGCCCTGGGCTCTCATACGTTGATAGGGGCAACCCACCTGAGCCCCGTTTTCCACCTCCACAATCTAGAAGGGGGGCCCCTTTAGAGAGCGAGTGGGGAGGGGCTGTCTGTGGGCCGACTCCAGGCAGGACACAGGGTAGGGTAATTGGAATTGGGGTCAGGGAGGGAGAGATGCTCAGCCCAGACCTGGAACCCAGGGAGGCCAAGGCCGCTGGGGAATAGAGGTAGTGAAACAGCAGCCGTCTGGGGGCAGAGGTGCAGAGTTAGCAGGCTGGACCTCAGGAGGGGAGGAAGGGAGCCAGAGTCTGTATTTCTGAGTCTGCTGAAGTCACCAAGCAGCGGGAGGAACAGAGAATGCTTTCCATCTGAGCCACAAATCACACTATGTTCTGCCCTGGACTTTGCCCATACCTGTTTCCTTGGGTGCCGTGCCATGCCACTGCTTCCAGCCCTTTGTCAGGATTGCTGTCCTAGACTGACACCCTTCCCCAAAGTCTGTCTCTATCTCTAGAGGGCTCTGGGGGTCAGTTACAGGCAAGCCCACAGGGCTGAGGGCTAGGACCTGGAGGTTCAGTCCAGGAGGCTGTGTGTGCTTGGGCTGGGGGGACCAATACCATGCCCGGGCCCAATGTCATGGTGATAGGAGCTGCGGGGTGACCAATGTCAGTGAAGGGAGGGGTGTGCAGTCAAATGCTGGCCTTACTTTTATGGTCAGGCCGTGAAGACTTCCTGGAGGAGGAGCTATCTTGGGAGAGAAAACCAGGGAGAGAGAGATGGTGAAGTTGGTGGGATCACTGCTTCTGGAGTAGATGCTGTTTGTGAGGGGTCTTGAAGACTCAGCAGCAGAGAGAGCATTGAACAGCTGTGTCAGGGCAGAGTGGGGCCAGGTCACGTAGAACATCTGTGTGACCTCAGAACTGGAAGACTGGCCCCCAGATCTCTACTGTAGGAAGCAGCGCCCGCACTGAATTTGGGATTTCCTTGTCATTTGATAAGGAAACCTCACCTAATGTGTCCTGATAAGGGCCAGGGTCTGGTGGTTGAAACAATAATGATGATAGTGATGTTAGGCTACAAGTGTTGGGTTCCAGCTCTGTGTGAGGCAGAGTTCCATATGCACGTTCCCATATGTGACCTCATTTCATCTTCACGGCAGCAATCTTGTGTGAAGGGCACTCACCTTAATCTCTTTTTTAGAGATGAGGAAGTTGAGGTGCAGAGAAGGTGGTTCTATGCCTGAGGTCCTATGGTCTTCTCTCTTTTCATCCTGGAAAACACTTGTCATTCTTTAGTCACAAGTGAAATGTCTCTTCATCTTTGATGCCTTCCTTCTCCCCCAAGGCAGGCAGTTGCTCTCTCCTCTGTGTTCCCATGACATGTGTCATATCATCTCATAATATGTGTTGTCTTTCTCAGTTTCTTTTAGTGGTTGGAGCATCCCCTAAGACCCCATGGACTGCAGCATGCCAGGCTCCCCTGTCCTTCACTGTCTCCCAGAGTTTGCTCAAACTCATGTCTATTGAGTGGGTGATGCTGTCCAACCATCTCACCCTAAGAGCAAAGAATGTGCCTTCTCCATATCTGCAGTGCCCAGTGCCAGAACAATGCTGGATACACATTTGATGTTCAGTGAAAGCTTCCTGCATAGAAATAGGATTAGTAACAACTCACAGTTATACAGAACTTAGAATTTTCCCAATATTGTCACATGCATGATGTACTCATTGAGGTGCAGTAGGGCAGGTCTACCAGTTGTCCGATTGAAGATGAGGCTATGAGGTCAGAGAGATGTTAGACAATATTCTTAAGGTTGCTCAGCTAATAAAGAGGTAGAGACAGGGATGAAGCCTAGGTCTTGCATTTCCAAATGCTTCACTATTCCCTCTCCTTAACACTGTCCCCTTGACTCAAGTATTTTCAGCAACAGAGGCTCAGTATGTGAACATTCTGATGGAAACCAAAGCCAATCTATTCACAGACCTCCGGTGGTTAGCTGGAGCAGGTGAGGCAGGTGATGATGATGGTGCTTGACTTCCTGCCCTTTTGTTGTTATTGATCAGTTACTCAGTTGTGTCTGACTTTGCGACCCCATGGACTGCAGCACGCCAGGCTCCCCTGTCTTCCACCATCTCCCAGAGTTTGCTCAAACGCATGTCCATTGAGTCGGTGATGCCATTCAACCATCTCATACTCTGTTGCCCCCTTCTTCTCCTGCCTTCAATCTTTCCCAGCATCAGCATCTTTTCCAATGAGTTGGCTCTTTGCATCAGGAGGCCAAAGTATTGGAGCTTCAGCTTCAGCATCAGTCCTTCCAGTGAATATTCAGGGTTGATTTCCTGCCCCTTTAGAAGTCTTCAAAGAAAGAGGACCACAGCTGGCTTCCTTTGAAGCCAAAATCCAGTTCTGTTCCAGGCATGATGCTTCCTGAGCAGTAGGCAAATATCATCTTTATTCTCCTTTACTGAATTCAAAGCAGTCTGTATTGGTTTAACATTGGCATAACTGAGTGTGTCTTTTCTCAATCCATACTTGAAGTAAATCTAAAACATTATAAACACCTGAATTAGAAACTTCAAGGAATCTACAGATACTATCCCCTCAAGGAGGCAGACTATAACTGTTTACCCCTCAAATGTGGGCTGCATGTAGTGACTTCCTTCCAAAGAGTAAAGGAGGGGAAAGAGTTACTGGACAGCTGGGAAACCCGACAAGCATCATGAGTGACAGGTCATATTATCGCTTGTCCCTTTGCTGTGATGAAATGAACATGATGTCAGATTGGTGCAAAACTAATTGCAGTTTCAGACTATGAATTTTAAGACATTATAACTAGGCTCAAGCACATCTTTATTAATCAAAGTAGGAACCATTTCAATCAACACATTTTTGCCAACGAGAAAGAAGTTTATTTATTCCTGTAGTGTAAAAATCCATGCTTCGGGATTAGATGGATTCTCGGAAAGCATTTTCTGCCTCCTGCTGGTTGTAGAAGCATTTTCCCTGCAAAAAGTTGTCGAGATACTTGAAGAAGTGGTAGTTGGTTGGCAAGAGGTCAGGTGAATGTGACGGTTGAAGCCCAATTCATTCAACTTTTGAAGCAAAGCATTTGTTGTTGTGCGATGTGCATTCGAGCGTTGTCATGGAGAAGAATTGGGCCCTTTCTGTCGACCAAGGCCAGCTGCAGGCATTGTAGTTTTCATGCATCTCATCAATTTGCTGAGCATACTTCTCAGATGTAATGGTTTCGCTGGGACTCAGAAAGCTGTAGTGGATCAGACTGGCAGCAGACCACCACACAGTCACCGTGACTTTGCACTTTTGGCTTTACCTCTGTGGTCTTCCTCCTCCAAACCCATAGCTTCAACCTAATTCTGAAAAAACTTCAGAGAAGCCTGTACTGAGCAATGTTGTACAAAATCCTTGACTACTTACTCCTCAAAACTGACCAGGTCATCAGCAACAAGAAAAGTCTGACACATCATCATAGTTTAGAGGAGCCTAAGAAGACATGGTGGCTAAAAATAACGTGGCATCTTACATGGGACTCTGGAGCAGAAAAGGAATACTAGGTGAAAACTAAGAAAATCCACATACAATGTGAGCTTTAGTTAATAATAAGGTACAGGGACTTCCCTGGTAGTCCAGAGGCTAAGGCTTTAAGCTTCCACAGCAGGGGTCATGGGTTTATTCCCTGGTCTGGCAACTATGATCCTGCATGCCGCTCAACGTGGCCAAAAAAAAAAAAAATAATAATAAGGTACAATATTGGTTCATTGCTTGCAAAAAATGTACCCATACTAACATAATAAAGAAACTGGGTGCAGAATTGTGTGTGTATATATATATATACACATATATATACACACACACATGCACACTCACACATTGTACTATCTTTGAAGCTTTTCATAAATCTAAAGCTATTCTAAATTTTTAAAAAAGTTTATTTAAAGAAAAGAAAGTAGAGGAAGGAATTCTCATATGTTCCTGGTGAAAATGCAAAAATAGCACAGCCATTTTGTAAAACAGTCTGGCAGTTGCTTATAAACCAAAGATACACGCAACCCATGACTCAGCAATTCCACTACTTGGTATTAACCTAAAGCCTATGCGGACACCAAAGCCAGTGTGCAAATACTTCCAACAGCTTTATTCGTTAATTACCAACAACTGGAAGCAGTCCAGACATCTCTCAGCCAGTGATGGTTCCGTGAGATGTGGCAGGTCCATACAGTGAAATATTACTCAGCAATAAGAAAACGGAGTTCTGGGAATGTAGCGGAAGTGAATCCCAAATGCAGTGCATTGAGTGAGACAAGTCAGACTGGAAAGGAGCCATGCTATGGGAATTTACTTTTATGACATTTTGGAAAAGGCAACCCTGAAGGGACAGAGAATAGGTCTTGCCAGGAGCTGGAGACTGGGGGAGGTGATGGACCACAATGGATGGGGCAGTATTGAGGGGATGATGGTTCTGTTTTTGATTGTGGTCATGGTTACATGTGATACATACGTATTTATCAAAATTCACAAAATTGCATGCTAATAAGGTGCATTTTATTACATGATAATCATGCATTAATTTAAATAAATACAAACTCAGGGATGATTGACCACTTTTCAAGGTTGCCATCCCAAGATTTGAATAGGAGTCTCACCTACTGCGTTTGCAGTGCCTGCATTTCCTGCTGTTCAGTCTGCCAAAAGGACACTGCTGTGGTTTGCTGTGGATGTCACCATGCTACTTCCTGTTTGGAGACTTGGAAGCGAAAGCCATAGTTTAGGGACAAGGACACAAGCATAGACAATGGCTAGGCTCCTGGCTTAACAGTGGTGAATTAGCTGAGTCCTTCTTGTCCACCCGCTTCTGATACAGTCATGACACAGACTTGACCTTACTTTTGGTGTGAGGCTTTGTGTGGCTTTTTGTTGGGGCTTCCCTGGTGGCTCAGATGGTAAAGAATCCACCTGCAATGCGGGAGACCTGAGTTCAATCCCTGGGTGGGGAAGATCCCCTGGAAAAGGGAATGGCTACCCACTCCCAATATTCTTGCCTGGAAAATCCATAGACAGAGGAGCCTGGCAGGCTACAGTCCATGGGCTGCAAAGAGTCAGACACAACTCAGAGAGTAACACTTAGAGCTGACAGAGCGCTTTCCCAGGCGTTCAGCTGTGTGATCTGTGCATGACCTCTGCCACTTCAGTGGGATGTGTGTCATCTCCGTGTTAAAAAGAGGGAGACTCTGAGAGCTCGTGCTTACCTGTGTGTGCATGTGCATTGGCTTGGCCCCTCCATGGGTTGGCTACTTAATATAAAATACATGGTATAATAATCTGGCACAATAGATGTTACCGTTTATGCATTTTACAGATAAGGAATATAATTACTTTACAAATGAGGAAACAGAAGTTCTGGGAATTTCCCAAGGCCACTTGACTCGTATCAGAGCCAAGAGTTGAACTCAGAAGTTCAAGTTCCAAGTCCTTCTATGATCCCATGAGCTGGTTGTGTGACTTTTACATGGAGTGTAGTTAACTGGATGGTGTTTTGCCGTGAATATTCACATCTTTTCTGTGTCAGTGAATGGAGATTGTAATTAGCATCCACCCAGGTGGTGCTAGTGGTGAAGAATCCACCTGTCTACTCAGGAGATGCAAGAGATGGGGGTTCAATCCCTGGATAAGAAGATCCCCTGGAAGAGAGCATGGAAACCCACTCCAGTATTGGTGCCTGGAGAATCCCATGGACAGAGGAGCCTAGCAGGCTATTGTCCATGGGGTCCCAAAGAGTCGGACATGACTTTAGTGACTTAGCATGCATAGAGGCTGGTCTGAATGCACCTCATCCCTGGCCTTAAGAAGGTGGATAACACTTGGCAGGAACCTTGGCCAAAACCCTCTCTGCCCCCTGGCCCCGCCCTTGGGTTTGCTAGTCATCCTCTACGATTATACTTATTTTTAGAGCCTTTTTCATCTGGGGCTGTGTTTCCTACTTCTCTGCTTGCACTTCCTTTTCTCCCATTTATTCTAAAACTGTCCATCTTGTCCCTGAGGACCATTCTGAGCCCAGTCTCATCCTCACTGACTGCTTCCTTGCCCCTTCCCCTGATTTCTTGGACCACGCACAGGTCTTTCTATCTCTCCTTGCCCTGCTCCCTACTCAGGGAGCCCCACTGGGGAGGAACTGGAGACACAGAACCTGTAACTGGAGCTTCCCCTTCCCTGCTCATCGCTGGCATTTCTGAGCACACCTGGCTTGCTGATTCTCAAGGCAGAACCTCTCATCCCCAGGCAAGAAGGCAGGAAAAGAGTCAGAGAATCATCCAGACTGTAATCATAATGAGAGAGGCCTCCAGATGAGCCCCACATAACCCTAGACTTCTTTTCATAATCCCCACAGAGTTATCATCTACCCACCCCTCGTCAGTTTTCTAATCAGAATCTTAAAGTAAGATACCACTGTGCTCAATCGTGTCCTACTCTTCTTGATCCCATGGACTTTAGCCCACCAGGCTCCTCTGTCCATGGGATTCTCCAGGCAAGAATACTGGAGTGCATTGCCATTTTTTTCTGTAGGATATCTTCCTGAACCAGGGGCTGAACCTGAGTCTCTTGCTTCTCCTGCATTGGCAGGCAGATTCTTTACCATTAGAGCCACCTGGGAAGCCAAGATACCACTAGTGTGATTGAAATTAAGAATGAGTACTGGGGACTTCCCTGGTGGTCCAGTGGTTAAGAATTCACCTTGCAATGCAAGGGATGCAGGTTTTATCCCTGGTCAGGGAACTAAGATCCCACCTGCAAAACAGCTAAGCGTGTGTGCCCGCAAGTACTGAGACTGTGTACTGCAACTAGAGAATCCATGTGCTGCAATGAAAAATCCTACCTGACATAGCAAAGATCCTGTGGGCTGCAACTAAGACCCGACACAGCCAAATAAATAAATAAATATTAAAAAGAAAACAAATAAAAAAAGAATGAGTACTGAAGGCAGAGAGAAAGAAATACTAGTCCCTTTTGATGTCTGGCCTCATTTAGAGGACTTGCTTCAGTCCTAACAGAAATAGGTTTTTATAGTCCCACCTGTGCAGGATGGTCATGACCTGCAGTGACCTTGTTCTCACTGTGTGATGGAAAGTCTGCTGGGCTCAGAGTCTGGAGACCTGATCCTATCGGAGCCTATGAGAAACCGAGCATCCCTTGTTGACGTCATGGGTACATGAGAGCGTTGGTCACTGAATGACTCCAGCCTTAAAGCTCTTTTTAAAAAAATTGGGATATAATTGCTTTACACTGTTGTGTTATTTTCTGCTGTAGACTGAAGTGAATCAGCTATAAGATCCCCTAGAGAAGGGCATGGCTACCCATTCCAGTGTTTCTTGCCTTGAGAATTCCATGGACAGAGGAGCCTGGTGGGCTATAGTCCATGGGGTCTTGAAGAGTTGGGCACAACTGAATGACTAACATTTCACTTTATACATTTATCCCCTCCCTCTCGGACCTCCCTCCCACCCCTCTAGGTCATTACAGACCACCGAGCTGTTAATGCTTATTTCCAGCCCGTTGTAGTCACCTCAGCCCTATGCTTAGCTCCAGACATGTCTTGAGAAAGATATACCATTCCTTTCCTCAAATCCCACCCAGGCTCACTCCCAGGATAACCCACATTCCTGAACTGGCACGGGATTCCTCCCATATCACTCCCATCCCATTAAACAGGGAGCCCCCTGGGGACAGTGACTATATCCACTGTCCTCTGTCTCCCCACTGTGCATGGCCACAAAGTCTGCACACAGTTGGCTCACAGAGGCTTTTAGGAAGATTTTCAGGCCAAGAAGGCCCTTCACTTACAGTGGTGATGGTGGTTTCGTCGCTCAGTCATGTCTGACTCTTTGCGACCCTATGGACTATAGCCCGCCAGGCTCCTCTGTGGGATTCTCCAGGCAAGAATACTGGAGTGGGTTGTCATTTCCTCCTCTAGGGGATCTTCTGACACAGGGATCGAATCTGAGTCTCCTGCATTGCAGGCAGATTCTTTACTGCTGAGCCACTGGGGAAGCCTACAGTACAAGCTTTCAAAGCCTAGATGGCACTGTTGCTAGAGTCAGATCAGGTGTGTTCTGAAATCTGGTGAGGAGGGAGAGAGAAGCAGAAAGGGGCCTGGAATGCTGGCTTGCTGAGTTAGACAGGCTGCAGAAATGCAGGAGCCCTACCTCGCCAGCGTGGAGGGCTTTGCCGTTTCCACTGCATCCTCCCCAGCATGGGTTTAGCTGGCCTTCGAGGCAACCTTGTAGTTGGCAGGGCACTATATCCATTCTAATTGTAAAGAATGGCAGCTCAAAGAAATCCAGTTGTTCAGTCGTTCAGTCATGTCTGACTCTTCATGACTTCATGGACTGCAGCACGCCAGGCTTCCCTGTCCATCATCATCTCCCAGGGTTTGCTCAAACTCACGTCCATCAAGTCGACGATGCCATCCAACCGTCTCATCCTCTGTCGTCCCCTTCTCCTCCCGCCTTCAGTCTTTCCCAGCATCAGGATCTTTTCCAATGAGTCAGCTCTTCCCATAAGGTGGTCAAAGTATTGGAGCTTCAGCATCAGTCCTTCCAATGAATATTCAGGGTTGACTTCCTTTAGGATTGACTTCTCTGATCTCCTTGCAGTCCAAGGGGCCCTGAAGAGTCTTCTCCAACACCACAGTTCAAAAGCATCAAATCCAGTGCCCAGGCTAAAATTATGTGGCAGTTAATTGGCAGAGGTCTTTACCCCTCGTACCTGGTGGGCTTCACCCTACCAGGTGAGGGATCTAAGCGGGCAGGGAAGGCAGATGTGGTCAGGGATATGGAGGTCCCAAGAGAGCAGGGGGTGAACTGGATGGAGTCTGGTTCTCAGCCAGACTGATAGCAAGGCCTCAGCTGAGCCTGCACCTTGAGTTGTCTGCCTTTGTGACCAGGGGAGAACAGTTGTTTTGGAGGGAACAAATAACAACACGTACAGGTTCTTTGAAGAACAAAAATTGTGGGTAATTTGCACACTCGGGATCTGAGGTCAGTGGTGATGTCTGATATAAATGATGATCTATTCTAGGATGCTGCTCTGTGGTCATTTGTATCTATCATTTGTCCCCCACTTTACCACGTTCGTGTGTTTCTCATTAAAATAAAGCAAATAAAACCATCTTGTGCATGAGTCAGGATGAGGGTCATGACTGTGCCCATTTAGCAGATGAAGAAATAGAAAGAAATGTTAAGAGGCACAGCAAAGATCGCACAGCAGATAGAGCGGTTGAACTGAAACTTTAGCCCAGTGTGAGGCTGAAATCAGATCTAGAAGTCACAGAATTAGGAGAGCTGTTGTTGATGTGGAAGGTAAGGCATCAGAGACCAAAAACGTCTCTAAGTAGAGTGATGAATGATATACACATTTATGGAAAACTGAGGGACATTTTATATCTGTTACTTACAGCATCTGATGGTCACTGTTCTCCTGTTTCTCCCCAGGACGATGAAGATAAGCTGACCTGGAAAGATCGTTTCCCAGGTTACCTGATGAACTTCGCCTCCATCTTGTTCATGGTAATTTCCTGGTGGGAATACCTGGTTCTGCCATGTGCATGGGGATCCTGCTGTGTGAATGCTGGGGGTGTTAGTCTGTGATGTTGTGGGGATGATGAGGGGCTAGTGAAGATGAAGCCATGGTCCTCTCAGAGGGACAGGAGACGGGTTCGACTGCTGGTCCAGGAAGATCCCACATGCTGGGAAGCCTGTGCACCACAACTATTGAGCCTGTGGTGCACAGAGCCCAGGAAGTGTGACCCTGAGCCTACGCGCTGCCACTGCCAAAGCCCTTGTGCCTCGAGTCCTGCTCCGCAGCAAGAGAAGCCACTGCCAGGAGAAGGCCACACAATGCAACGAAGAGTAGCCCCTGCTCACCCCAACTGGAGAAAAGCTTGCACAGCAATGAAGACCCAGCACAGGCAAAAATAAACAGATGAATAAAATTATTAAAATGCATTCCAAGTTGGATAATAAATTATATAGCCCCCTACCAATTTGTTTTTTTTTTTAATCCTTATATTATGCTAACTTTTCCCCCATTTTTTTTTTTTTCATTTTTAAAAAAATCCAGTCTCCAGAAGGGGCTTGGCATTACCCTAGAACAAGGTGTGGAATTTGAAATAAAGGGGTCAGGATGATGTTTGTAAAAGAGTGGCTTTTATTGTTACAGAATTAGCCCAGGGCACCTTTGGCAATGAAGTTGAGTATCCAGTATCATTTCCTCTTCTACCCGTAGTGACTAACCCTTGGCAGAAGATGCCACGACCATGACCACGAGGAGGCTTTTAGCGATGCCAGTCTGTCATCTGTTGGGGGTATTTTTCATGGAGTGATGAGAGCCAAGAAAAGTGCAGTGCAGCGTTCATCTTCCTCATCCATGGAAGAGGCCTGGCTGGACAAAGATGAAGCTTCTCTTTCTTCTCCAACCCAGAGTATGGAGCTAATGCTCCTTTCCTTTTTGACTGAATCCTCTTTTTGTGTTCTTTTTCTATGGGAGGATTATCAGAGGCAATTCCCTCCCTTTAGAGCAGGGTGCCTAAACTTTCCTCCCACGCCCAAGATAACCATTGGCTCATGTTTGTATATCAGAGACCAGTCATCAGAAACCCTCCTCCATCACTTGGATTATCAAGTGGCCTCCTAACTCAGCTCCCTGCTGTTACTCTGGCCCCAGCCTGCTGATCTTTTCCAAATCTAGGTCACATCACATTACTCCTCTGCTCAAAACTCTTTAAAGGCATCACATCTTGAGGCCAAAATCTTTGTTCTGTGTTCACGGATGCTGAACAGAAATATGGAGACCTTTCAATTCAGTCACTCAGTTGTGTCCGACTGCTTGCGACCCCAGGGACTGCAGCACGCCAGGCTTCCCTGTTCTTCACTATCTCCTGGAGCTTGCTCAAACTCGTGTCCATCGAGTTGGTGATGCTATCCAACCTTCTCATCCTCTGTCATCCCCTTTTCCTTCTGCCTTCAATCTTTCCCAGCATCAGGGTCTTTTCTAATGAGTCAGTTCTTCTCATCGGGTGGCCGAAGTATTGGAACTTCAGCTTCAGCATCTGTCCTTCCAAGAAGGAAGAAAGTGGCTTTATTTCTTTGCCAGGCAGAGAGGGAGCACAGTAGTCTTGCGCCTCAAGAACTGTGCCCCCTTCCCTGGGGAGTAGGAAGAGGTCTTATAGCCAGGACTATGGTCAGGGGTATGTGGTAAAGATCAAGGTCGTGACAGTTTTGCATTCTTCTTTCTTCTGCAAAGTTTCAAAACAGCCACAACACTGGGTCTGTTTGGATCCAAGGGTGGTGATGCTGACAATTTAGGGAGTGTGCAGGGTCTCAGTGTGCCTGCTCAGTCGTTTCAGTCATGTCTACTCTTTATGACTCCATGGACTGTAGCCCTCCAGGCTCCTCTGTCCATGGGATTTCCCAGGCAAGAATACTAGAGTGGGTAGCCAGTCCCTTTTCCAAGGGAGCACCCTTATTGTATGGGTGCCATGGTCTTCTCAACTTCCATTCAGAATGCAAGTCCCGGAGGGTAGGGACCAGATTAGCTGTCCCTCCTGTGTCTCTCATCGTGTGAAATTAGGACTCTGGGCTCCATAACATGGCTTCCACTGCAATTTGGCTGTATCCAGATGTAAGATTGTGGAATTCAAACACTAAGAGCCACAAGAATGTACTGTGCAATTGGGGAACACAGCCAATATTTTGTAATAACTGTAAATGGAAAGTAAAGTTTAAACATTGTATTAAAGAGGCTCCCCTGGTGGTCCAGTGATTAGGACTCTGAGTGTCCACTGCAGGGAGTACAGGTTTGATCCCTGGTCAGGGAATTGGCCAAAAAAAAATGTATTAAAAAAGACCCACCAAGAGACCCAGAGGCCATGATAGGTGACCACGTGCAGGAGGGGGAAACTGCCAGAGCTGAGGGTCAGCAAATCTTTACCAAACATGTTCCATGCAGGAGGCACCTCTCTGTAGTTGCAAAAGGCACAGAGAGAAGTACATGATCAATTTCCCCTTTTGGTCCAGCTGGGGGACCTGATCACAAACATGAAATACAGCTCACATGGTGCAGTAAGTGGTCAGAAAACACTTGTTGAATTTAATAAACAAAATCAATAACACAGCCAGAGTGATGAGAAGAGTGCTGGATTTGGTGCCAAAGTCCTGGATTGAGCTTGGAACCATAGAGAAGAATTCAGATCCTGGATGGAACTAAATTGTATCTACCAAAGGTGTGGCACGTGTGGTTACTATAAGAAATCATGCTAAAGTAGGTGTGGCTGCAATAATGAAATCAGGAGGGCACACATGGATTAGCTGGTTTTTTAATACTGATATTTTATGAATATGTAATACCATTCATCCGATTAATTGAGTTATTATAAGCATTAGCTTAAAGTTCAGTAATATCTCGCCTTAATCAAGTGATATTTAGTGAGAGGCATGTTCTTCAAAATGACCATGGGAAATGTGGGTAGAATCTGTGAGTAGATAAAGTCACTGTTTGTTGGCCTGTTGCTGAAACATTAGTCTGTAATTTTTAATTATTCATTATGCTATGCTTAAAGCAATTAATGTGAGAGCTATTTTGTTTTCTTGATAATTGGATGTAGTGATTAGAACATATTTTGTATTACACTAGAGTTTTTTTTAGCTTTTTATTTTATATTGGAGTATTGTTGTATTTCCTCTTCTTTGGGATGGTTTTGGTCACTGTGTCCCGTGCAGTGTTATGAACCTCCATCCATAGTTCCTCAGGACCTTTGTCTATCAGATCTAATCTCTTGAATCTATTTGTCACCTCCACTGTATGATAATGAGGGATTTGATTTAGCGCATGTGTGAATGGTCTAGTGGTTTTCCCTACTTTCTTCAATTTAATTTTGCAATAGGAGCTCGTAATCTGAGCCACAGTCAGCTCCAGGTCTTGTGTTTACTGACTGTATAGAGCTCCTCCATCTTTGGTTGCAAAGAACATAATCAATGTGATTTTGGTATTGATCATCTGGTGATGTCTATATGTAGGGTCGTCTCTTGGTTTGTTGGAAAAGGGTGTTTGTTATGATCAGGATGTTCTCTTGACAAAACTCTGTTAGCCTTTGCCTTGCTTCACTTTGTACTCCAAGGCCAACCTTGCTTGTTATTCCGGGTATCTCTTGACTTCCTTTTGCATTTCAATCCTCTATGGTGAAAATCACATCTTTTTTTTGGTATTAGTTCTAGAAGATCTTGTAGGTCTTCATAGAATCGTTCAGCTTCTTTGAAGTGGTTGAGGCATAGACTTGGGTTACTGTGATGTTCAATAGTTTGCCTTGGAAATTAACAGAGATCCTTCTGCTGTTTCCAAGCGCTGCATTCTGTACTCTTTTTGTTGACTATGCGTACAGCTGATGAACAATGTCATGCTAGTTTCGGGTTGACAGCAAAGCAACTCAGCCATACGTGGGCGTGTGTCCATTCTCCCTCTGTGGATCAACTGTTGTTGTTGATGATGATGGCTTTGCCATGTATCTCGCGGACCTCGGACCAGTCCCATTGCTGCTTCTTGGTCCTCGTTTTCCTTGTCTGTGAGATCAAAGGCTGGATGTGGATGATCCCTAAAGGCTGAAATTCCTTAGTTTCTACCATGATCTGGGAGCTGGGTTTGTAATATGTGCCTTGTGAGCTTGAGCAAATCACCTCCTACACCTGTTTCCTCACCTGCAAATTGATCCTGGCATGGGGTCGGTGCTCTCCAAGCTCTTCCCACTTGAAAATTGCGAATCTTGAGGTGTTTGTGGGAGACACCAAAGGAGAGGTTCAGAAGAGTGGGATGGAAAATCAAGACCAGGGAAGTTGGGGTGGCAGAGCACAGCATCTGGGTGCTGAAGAGGGGCATGAAGGTGGAGCCAAGAAGGAGAGAGGGTGGGGAAAAGGGGTTCCCTGAGTGAGTGGAGCAGGGCCTCTAGAAGAGGAAGAATCTCAAGAAGTGAGGATTCTGAGCCGGTAGGTCTAGACTATTCGCCTGTTTCTCAAGCTCACAGGCGAGACGGCGGGGTCCAAACCACACTTTGGGTGACCAGGAAGCATGCTCTGTCCTCAGCTTGGCGGCAGGGGGGCGTCTTAAAGAAGGAGGTGGAAGCTGGTCTCCTCCCCACCCCTAGGACCCCAAAAGAGGGGATGTTTTTGCCATGGCTGTTTCCCCCATCCTCTCTGTACACCTAGCCCTAGGTGTGTGCGCGCACACACAAACACACACACTCTTCGATGCCCTGGTCTCTCCACTTTGCTGCATCAATGCTTCCATCACTGGCCTTCACTGCAAAGGCGATTTTGAGGGGAAAGAATCTCACAGCATGTTTTCCAGGCCCTTGCTGTCTGGCTGTGATGATCCCAGAGGAGAGGGAGGTGGGATGTCTCTGTTGTTGGTGGGCAGTGATGTCATGTCCAGGTTTCCCTATGTCCAGGGTCCTCATCCCTCCCCGGTCCTGGGGGCTGAGATTCTACCACCCCGCCCACACCCCATCAGGGGAGGGGCCTCCCACCAAGTGTTTTTCTCATCTAACCTCTCCTCCACCCACCCCCCCACCCCCTGCACACACACAGCTTCCCTCTCCCCAGGGCCGCTGCCATCCTGCCTTCCTTACAGAGGGGCCCCTTTTTCTCACCATCGTCCACAGACACATGTTTGTAAAGCACACGAGGATGCACAGTACACGGCTGAGGCTGTCACCGGCACCCCCGGTGGCCCGGGACTTCTGCACGTGGCCACATCTGCAACCCATTCTCCAGCGCAGCCCACCCAGGTGTCATTCACGGGCTGCAGGGGCCAGAGGCTCCACCCTCCTCCTCTCCCCTCACCACCCCCATCCCCTACCCTCTTCCTCCCCTCCTTTCTAGGGAGGGGACACCACAGTCCAGGGCAGTGTGTTTTCTCACAGGAACCTTTCACCTGGCTCTTTCTCTCCCCATGTTTTTCATTTCATCCTCCCCAGCCAGCATCCACCCCTCCTTCCCCACCCAGAGGGGATGTGACTTGAACCGCCTCCTTTTGCAGAAAGAATTCAAGAAAGAAGACTCTACCGATGGAAAGGAATTAGAGCCTTGACCTGAGCAGGTCACACACCTAGCCGATCCCCTCCACCTTCTGCCCCTCACATCCTTGTGCTTCATGGAAACGGCCCCTCCTTGACTGTGATGGGAGGGGAGAGGGAGTCTCGTCGTTCTTAGGTTCTGGAAAAAGGAAGTAGGGCTGGCCCTCCAGGTCAAGTGGCTGGTAAACTCTCCTTCTAATTTTCTAGTGGAGTCTTTAGGGTTTTCTATGTAGAGGATCATGTCATCTGCAAATAGTGAGAGTTTTACTTCTTCTTTTCCAATTTGGATTCCTTTTATTTCTTTTTCTGCTCCGATTGCTGTGGCCAAAACTTCCAAAACTATGTTGAATAGTAATGGTGAAAGTGGGCACCCTTGTCTTGTTCCTGACTTTAGAGGAAATGCTTTCAATTTTTCACCATTGAGGATAATGTTTGCTGTGGGTTTGTCATATATAGCTTTTATTATGTTGAGGTATGTTCCTTCTATTCCTGCTTTCTGGAGAGTTTTTATCATAAATGGATGTTGAATTTTGTCAAAGGCTTTCTCTGCATCTATTGAGATAATCATATGGTTTTTATTTTTCAATTTGTTAATGTGGTGTATTACATTGATTGATTTGCGGATATTGAAGAATCCTTGCATCCCTGGGATAAAGCCCACTTGGTCATGGTGTATGATCTTTTTAATGTGTTGTTGGATTCTGATTGCTAGAATTTTGTTAAGGATTTTTGCATCTATGTTCATCAGTGATATTGGCCTGTAGTTTTCTTTTTTTGTGGGATCTTTGTCAGGTTTTGGTATTAGAGTGATGGTGGCCTCATAGAATGAGTTTGGAAGTTTACCTTCCTCTGCAATTTTCTGGAAGAGTTTGAGCAGGATAGGTGTTAGTTGCAGGATATAAAATCAACACACAGAAATCCCTTGCATTCCTATACACTAATAATGAGAAAACAGAAAGAGAAATTAAGGAAACAATTCCATTCACCATTGCAACGGAAAGAATAAAATACTTAGGAATATATCTACCTAAAGAAACTAAAGACCTATATATAGAAAACTATAAAACACTGGTGAAAGAAATCAAAGAGAACACTAATAGATGGAGAAATATACCATGTTCACGGATTGGAAGAATCAATATAGTGAAAATGAGTATACTACCCAAAGCAATTTATAGATTCAATGCAATCCTTATCAAGCTACCAACAGTATTCTTCACAGAGCTAGAACAAGTAATTTCACAATTTGTATGGAAATACAAAAAACCTTGAATAGCCAAAGCGATCTTGAGAAAGAAGAATGGAACTGGAGGAATCAACCTACCTGACTTCAGGCTCTACTACAAAGCCACAGTTATCAAGACAGTATGGTACTGGCACAAAGACAGAAATATAGATCAATGGAACAAAATAGAAAGCCCAGAGATAAATCCACGCACATATGGACACCTTATCTTTGACAAAGGAGGCAAGAATATACAATGGATTAAAGACAATCTCTTTAACAAGTGGTGCTGGGAAATCTGGTCAACCACTTGTAAAAAAAGAATGAAACTAGAACACTTTCTAACACCATACACAAAAATAAACTCAAAATGGATTAAAGATCTCAATGTAAGACCAGAAACTATAAAATTCCTAGAGGAGAACATAGGCAAAACACTCTCTGACATACATCACAGCAGGATCCTCTATGACCCACCTCCAAGAATATTGGAAATAAAAGCAAAAATAAACAAATGGGACCTAATTAACCTTAAAAGCTTCTGCACATCAAAGGAAACTATTAGCAAGGTGAAAAGACAGCCTTCAGAATGGGAGAAAATAACAGCAAATGAAGCAACTGACAAACAACTAATCTCAAAAATATACAAGCAACTCCTACAGCTCAACTCCAGAAAAATAAATGACCCAATCAAAAAATGGGCCAAAGAACTAAATAGACATTTCTCCAAAGAAGACATACAGAGGGCTAACCAACACATGAAAAGATGCTCAACATCACTCATTATCAGAGAAATGCAAATCAAAACCACTATGAGGTACCATTTCACACCAGTCAGAATGGCTGCGATCCAAAAGTCTACAAATAATAAATGCTGGAGAGGGTGTGGAGAAAAGGGAACCCTCTTACACTGTTGGTGGGAATGCAAACTAGTACAGCCACTATGGAGAACAGTGTGGAGATTCCTTAAAAAACTGGAAATAGAACTGCCTTATGATCCAGCAATCCCACTGCTGAGCATACACACTGAGAAACCAGAAGGGAAAGAGACACGTGTACCCCAATGTTCATCATAGCACTGTTTATAATAGCCAGGACATGGAAGCAACCTAGATGTCCATCAGCAGATGAATGGATAAGAAAGCTGTGGTACATATACACAATGGAGTATTACTCAGCCATTAAAAAAAAACATTTGAATCAGTTCTAATGAGGTGGATAAAACTGGAGCCTATTATACAGAGTGAAGTAAGCCAGAAAGAAAAAACACCAATACAGTATACTAATGCATATATATGGAATTTAGAAAGATGGTAACAATAACCCTGTGTGCGAGACAGCAAAAAGACACTGATGTATAGAACAGTCTTATGGACTCTATGGGAGAGGGAGAGGGTGGGAGGATTTGGGAGAATGGCATTGAAACATGTAAAATATCATGTATGAAACGAGATGCCAGTCCAGGTTCGATGCGATACTGGATGCTTAGGGCTAGTGCACTGGGACGACCCAGAGGGATGGTATGGGGAGGGAGGAGGAGGAGGGTTCAGGATGGGGAACACATGTATACCTGTGGCGGATTCATTTTGATATTTGCAAAACTAATTTCCCTGTCCTTCACCAGCTCCCAGAGTTTGCTCAAATTCATATCCATGGAGCCAATGATGCCGTCCAACCATCTCATCCTCTGTTGCCCCCTTCTCCTGCTGCCCTCAGTCTTTCCCAGCATCAGAATCTTTTCCAATGAGTCAGCTCTTCCCATAAGGTGGTCAAAGTATTGGAGCTTCAGCATCAGTCCTTCCAATGAATATTCAGGGTTGATTTCCTTTAGGATTGACTGCTTTGGCCTCCTTGCAGTCCAAGGGACTCCCAACAGCCCCCATTTAAATGGCCTGGTAAAGTGATGCTTTGCTCACCCTGAGGACCAAGAGTCTAAAATTCTCATCCTGAAAAAAAAAATAATAAAATAAAATTCTCACCCTGGATTTCTTTCCCTTTTTTCTCCTTCAAGCCACCTTTCGTACCCACCCCCTAAAGCTCTGCCTCTAACCCTTGTCAGCTCAGATACCTTCAATGGCTCCTTGTTGCCTTTCAATAAAGATGTATTTTATTTTTGATTTTTAAACTAATTTGTGAATTCTTAAAATATTATTTATCCATTTTTTACATATTATTTGGCTGTGTTGGGTTTACTTGAGGCACACAGGCTCTTCGTAGCATCACATGGATCCTTCGTTGTTGTGCGTGGGCTGTCTAGTTGTGGCTCCTGGTCTTCATAGCTCCAGTGGCTCCCTGGTGGCTCAGTGGTAAAGAATCCGCCTGCCAGTACAGAAGACATGGGTTCAGTCCCTGGGTCGGGAAGATCCCCTGGAGAAGGAAATGGCAACCTGCTCCAGTATTCTTGCCTGTGAAATTTCATAGACAGAGGAGCCTGGTGGGCTATAGTCCATGGAGGCAGAAAAGAGTCGGACACAACTGAGCGACTAAAATAAACAGATGCGTGTCTTAGTAGTCGCAGCACGCAGGCTTGGTTGCCCCTTGCCATGTGGCATCTTAGTTTGCTGGGATCAAGCTGGAGTCCCCTGCATTGCAAGGCGGATTCTTAACCACTGAATCACCAGGGAAGTCCCTAAAATATGCATTTTAAATCCCCTTCTTCACAAACTCTTCCCTAGCTCCTTTGTACTGTCAGTCGTGTTCACAACAACACTGTTCACTTGATACAACTCCATCACTAATTATTATTTAGTATTTACTATGGTTGAACTTAGCCCCATAGTAGAGTGCAAGCTCCCCAATGAAAGGAATCACAGCACCTGTGTCCTACACCATGCATTCAGTGTCTGTCTTCTTTTCTTTTTTTACATTTTTATAGATTAGTTTTATTTATAAGACTTCTCAGTGATAAAGAACCTTCCTGCCAAACAGGAGACGTGGGTTTGACCCCTGGGTCAGGAAGATCCCCTGGAAAAGGAAATAACAACCCACTCTAGTATTGAAGAAGTGAAGTGAAAGTCTCTCAGTCGTGTCTAACTCTTTGTGACCCCATGGATATACAGTCCATGGAATTCTCCAGGCCAGAATACTGGAGTGGGTAGCCTTTCCCTTCTCCAGGGGATCTTCCCAACCCAGGGATCTAACCCAGGTCTCCCATATTGTAGGTGGATTCTTTACCATCTAAGCTGCAAGGGAAGCCCAAGAATACTGGAGTGGGTAGCCTATTCCTTCTCCAGTGGATCTTCCCAAGCCAGGAATCGAACCAGAGTCTCCTGCATTGCAGGCGGGTTCTTTACCAACTGAACTATCAGGGAATCTCTATTCTGGTATGGACAGAGGAGCCTGGCGTGCTGCAGTCCATGGGGTCACAAGGAGTTGGACGTGACTTAGAGACTAAACAACAAATTTTACAATTTCTTGTAATTGAATGAGAAATTTTTAAATTCTATGATGCTTTACAATTTCCAGAAGTTTCACACACATGATTTAATATAATTCCATAATAACTCTTTTCCCCACCCCTGTATTGCCCTGCCCCCCACTGGTAACCTTACTCTGTGTGTGTGTGCTTGTGTGTTATAGGCCATTTGGAATCTAGTAAAAGGGAGAGACAGTCTCTCCTGGAAAATGCCCCGTGTAGGAATTTGCGTGAGTTTCCGGGGTTGGCAGTGCCTTGCTGTCCCCCAGGTTAACACTACCTGATGTGGCACAGAATCTAGCCGTAGGTGGGCAGCGGCTGTCCACTGACCTGTGACTCTCCCTGTTTTCCCTAACAGATCGCCTTGACGTTCTCCATCGTCTTTGGGGTCATCGTCTATCGCATCACTACTGCAGCTGCTCTCTCTCTCAACAAGGCCACACGCTCCAACGTCCGGGTGACAGTGACGGCCACGGCAGTCATCATCAACCTGGTGGTCATTCTCATTCTGGACGAGATCTACGGTGCCGTGGCCAAGTGGCTCACCAAAATCGGTACGGAGTCGCCACCTCCCATGCTCCCCTGGGACCCCCTAGGGTGAGGTCAGTTCAGTGTGTGCAGGGTTTCTGGCGGCAGTGACCCAACATAAAGCAAAGGAAGTCCAGAGCACTTGAAGCGGAGAAACGAGAAGGTGCAGGGTGTGTCCTGACCAGGCAGGAATCCTTCCTGGAATATTCTCAATCAGTAGTCCCCCGGCCCAAGTTGATGGCCTCTGTATCCCCCAAGAGAGTCATGGGGTCTGTTCTTTCTGCTTCCCTGGTGGCTTAGTGGTAAAGAAGCCACCTGCCAGTGCAGGAGATGTGGGTTCCATCCCTGTGTCGGGAAGATCCCCTGGAGAAGGAAATGAATGGCACCCCACTCCAGTATTCTTGCCTGGGATAATCCCATGCACAGAGGAGCCTGGCAGGTTACAGTCCATGTGGTCACAAAGAGTTGGACACAACTTAGCCACTAAGCATGCTATTCTTTTTAGCCTAACCTAGAAGCAAAAGGGCTTCAACACTTCCTGCTTAAAAAAAAAAAAAAAAAAAAAAAAAAAAAAGTTCTCTTTCTCCTTATTTTCCCAGCAACATTTACAAAGTTGGGAAAGTCTCTTGATACTTGAGCCCAAGAGGGTCTTATCTGCCCCATATTGTCAGAGGCCCCCACAAATCCATGCATTCCCCAGGCTCTGAGCAGACTTCAAAGGAGTGTATCGGGCTTCCCAAGCTCCCAGCCAGTGAGAAAAATGCAGTGGCCTCAGCGTTCAGACGTGTCATTCGAGCCACAAGCTGCTGTTGATTGAGCACCACTTTCCGGCACTTGTGCTTCTTAGATGGGACGCGGCGGGGAGGGGGGCTGCAGGGAGCTGAGACCCTCTCCTCACTGTCTTTATCCTGGGTGGCCTGGAGGCATCTCTTTCCCTCACTGAGTCTAGCGACCAATGGTCTCAGCCTCTCAGTAACCTCAGGGGAGCGGAATTCGTGAAGGGATGTTTTTAATGTGCTATCAAGTTGGAAGAGGACACTTGACCAGATAACCCCCCTCTTCAAGGGAGCCTTTCCTGGGGGTGCAGAGAATTTCAGAAAGGTTTCACTAATGGCAGTGGGCACCTGTTAGGGACAGAGCGTGCTGAAAGGTCATGTGGAGGCTGTCACAGTGGTGGACGGTTCATCACCTCTGCCCATAGCACGCTGGCTAAAAGCAGCCTGATCAGGAAGAGGCTGGAAACGTGTGGAAGCTTGTGGACGCTCCATGACCAAGAAAGGTCTCTGCCACTCACTCCAGCCAGGCCACACTGCCCTGGAGAACTGCCCTTCCACCTGATATCTCAGTTCTCTCCTCCCCAGCCTGCTCCCTAGTAGATCTTAGCCCACGGTGGTTGGTGCATTTATGGGTGAAATGTATCTCTCTTTTCACTCACGCATTCAGATTTTTTTTTTCAAGGAGTACCATCAGGCAAGGTATTCTGTAGGCCACAGGAGAGGCTAAAGCAAGCTTTTATGCATTCATGGTTTCAACCCTGCCTGCTGACCAAAGGATTTGAGGAAATGTGAAAATGAACCAGGGAAGGACTTCCCTGGTGGTCCAGTGGCTAAGACTCCACACTCCCAATGCAGGGGGCCTGGGTTGGATCCCTGGTTAGGGAACTAGATCCCCGCATGCTGCACCTAAGATCCTGTATGCCGCAGCTGAAGGTCCCATGTGTCCCACCTAAGGCCGGGTGCAGCCAGCTTAAAAGGAGAGAGAGGGGGGATGAACCAGGAAAACGCAGAGTTGCCATGATGCAGGAGTGACTGGAAGATGTGACAAAGAGATCCAAAGACAAGAGTTGTTCTTACTGGCAGAGTTCACACACTAATGAGACGCTCACACACAGCAGGGTGACCGGCCGACCTGCCGGCAGAGGTGTGGTTTCAGAGCCCCCAGGCCTGTAAGGAACATGAAACTGAGGATAAGGTACCTGGTGGAATGAGGGTCCTGCCAAGCTCAGGGGCTCCCTCTGCCTTCTCACGCTGGCTTTAATGCCCGTCTGGCATCCTGCCCCTGGTCTCCTGGTGCATGAGGAGGTGGTGACCATGTGCTTTGCTCACCAGGTGCAAACAGCTGGGGTAAACAACCCCAAGAGTTCTTGAGTGTTTCTTGCAAAGCTGGGCGATGGAAGACTCATTCCCTGGGAGGTCCCTGGACTGGCCCTGGTCTAGGCCTAGCTGAGGTCCATCTTGCCACAAATATTTATGACAAAAGACAGAATTTGTTGACTGCCTTGAGTGTGATGGATGGGCTCCACAGTGATAGATAAAGACAGAGAATGTCTTCCTGGTGACCAGGATAACAGCAGTCGTGGGCTCGGGCACAAGACACACCATCTGGAGGTGACGAGGTCCTGGTGGTTCAAGGACTGAGCAGAAGCCCGCGACTGGGGGACGGGGTTGCTAGGGAAACAGAGATGCTTTGAGACCTTGTTGGCCAAGGCACACTGTGCTAAGTGTGTGGCCCGGTTCACAAGCTTCAGTCCCTGACGTTTGTGAGTCTCAATGAATAGGCAGGGCAAGGACTGTCTTAGTCCCTGGTGATGTGTTCTATCCTGGAGGGGTCACAGGGTGTCACAGGGACAGGATCCAGTTCCTGGAGGAGGGAGGAAGCAAGAATGGGGCAGGACCAGGAGGGGGCTTGGCATCTTGGGAGGTCATGGTCTGAGGCAAGACCCTGGGGTCACCAGGAAGATCAGCTCAAGGATAGCTTCTGTCTCAGTCTGTTCTGGCCGCTATAACAAAATACCATGGACTGGATGGTTGACAAACAGAAACTCATGCCTCAGGGCTCTGGAGTCCAGGACGAGGGCACCAGTGTAGACGGCTCCTGGTGAAGGGCCTCTTCTGGGCTGCTGATGGCTACCTCCTTGCTGTGTCCTCAAGTGGTGGAAGGGGCTGGGAGCACCACGGGGTCTTTTATAAGAGCGCTCATCCCATTGCTTGGTGGCTCAGCAGTAAAGAATCTGCCTGCAATGCAGGAGACGTGGGTTCGATCCCTGGGTCAGGAAGATCCCCTGGAGGAGGGTATGGCAACCCACCCCAGTATCCTTGCCTGGAGAATCCCATGGACAGAGGAGCCTGGTGGGCCACAGTCTATGCGGTCGCAAAGAGTTGGACATGACTGAGCAATTAACGCTTCCAGTTTCACAATCCCATTCCTGAGGGCTCCACCCTTATGACCTAAGCACCTCCCAGAGTCCCCACCCCCTCATACCATCCCCTCTGGGGGCTTAGGATTTCAACTTGTGAATTTAGGGGAATGCAGACATTCAGACCATGGCAGCTTCCTCCGTGGGTCAGGGCATGGGGTGCACTGTGCCCTTGATGGCAAGCTTCTGAGTCTGCCTGTTGTGGAGCAGGATGCCCAGGGTCTTGTCGTGACCCACATGGGCCTGGATCTGGCTCGGCCTGGAAGGGGCCCCTGCTCATCCTCTAGTTGCGGGGATGACCTCTAGCTCGAGGCTGAGTGAGGCAGGCAGGGTTGACACCAAGCTTCATGGCTGAATGATCCAGCTGCCATCAGCTTGTCTTCATTAACATCGTTCCCTAAGTCCAGCTCCTCCAGCTCCTTCTCCTCTTTCTCCTCCTCCTCCCCCATTCCTCCTCCTGTTCTCCCTTCCAAAACTCTGCCTAGTTCTGGATTGTGTGTGGGGCTACAGATTCCTCCTTACACTTCACCAAGCCTCTCCTAGTTACAGGGTCGGGCTCACTGTGAGTCCCTGACACACAATTATTGTGTCAGATCAAAGCCTCCGGTTCTTCGGAAGAGGCTGCGTTTGTGACTTGTTTAAATAGCACTAGTACCCTGCTCCTGAGCATCGCTATCCTGGGGGCAGGGACACGCCGGAAGGAGGGAGAGGAGAAGAAAGGACTTGATTTTCTGACACCCGTTGTGTTCCTGGCGGGCATTGTACATACAGCGTTTCATCCAATTTTCACAATAGCCCCTGGTCGTTTCTTTCATTTTATTTATGAGGAGTCTGAAGAGGTTTAGAAACTCCACCAAGGCCCATGGTTAATAGTGGCATGTGTGTATAGACACACGCACACACACACACACACACACACACACACACCCTGTTCCAAGCTCTGCTTTAAGCACACTATGTATGTTAGTATATTGAATCCTCAGAACAGCCCTGAGGGTGCGGTGGTCTCGACCCTCCCACAGGCCCAGGGGCCTCTGACTGAGCGGTGAAGCTTCTGTGTCCTTGCTGAGACCATAGCAGTCCACTGTCCAGTAATACGTAGCTGTCCTTTTGCCTTGGGGAATTCTAAAAGTGCAGGGAAAGGAGAATAAAACACACCAGAGGTTCCAGAAGATTTTAAAATCGACGCACCCACCCTTGAGGATGGCTGGTTGCGAGGCATGGTTGGGGGCAAGAGGGGGGTGGTCTCTGGGGATTAGGGAGGAGACAGTGGGAGCAAGCCCCTTGCTCCATGCAGACCCGCAGGCAGGAGCAGACCTCTGCAGGTTCACCAACTTTGGGGTCCCACTTGCTTTTTAAATGAAAATTTTTTTTTCTTTGAAGAATTGAAGTACCACCAGGAAGTCCTGAGTCTAGAATTGTGCATCGGCTCTAAGCCATCCTCTGCACAGGCTGTATCTGACCGCTAAGGAGAGGCGATGGGGAGGAAAGGAAGAGGCGGGGGGAACCTCAGTACCAGAGGCCGTCCGGACCGCACAGATTCTTTAAAGAGGAATGTTTTGGGTTTACAGGAATGGATCTAATTTCCCATCAGATGTGGACAACGTGTGTTTTCAGAGCGCAGGGTGGAGGGCTGCTGTATGGGTTCCAGGCACCAGTGCAAGGGGAGCCAGCTTCCCCGCAGCTAGAGTCTGCACAGGAGTGGGCTTTCGGAGCAAGGACATGTGTGGGTGCGTGTGGCTGTGTATATATGCGTGTGGGTACATGGGAATACATGTGGATGCGTGTGGATGCACATGGGTGGCAGGTGGATGTGTGTGGATACATGTGGTTACATGTAGATGTGGTGGTGTGTCTGGATATGTATGGATGCATGTGGATATGTGTAGATGTATGTGGGGGTGTGTATGCATGTGGATGCATGTGGACACGTGGATACATGTGGATATGTGAGGATGTGGGTGGGTACATGTGGATACATGTGGAGGCATGTGCATGTGTGTGGATGCGTGTGGCCGCATGTGGGCTGGGCTGGGCCCTAGGCCTTCCTGGCGGGGAGACTACAGTGCTGGTAATTTGAAATCTGGCCCGAGAGTCAGGTCTGCTGGGTTGTCTTCCTGCTCTGCCACCATCTCCTGACTCCCTGGGTGGCCTCTGGCCCATCGTGTGTCGGGGGCCAGGGGAAGGGTGTGGCTAGAGTTGATTCTGCCATTGTCTGAGGCCCCCTCTGTGAGGCGAGCAGGAACTGTACATTTTGTCTGGGAAGCCGAAAGATGGTGGGGGGCTGCTGCTCATAATGCAAACGACGTGAGCATGCCTGTAGCCCAGTTTGTAGAACAATTCATTCCAGTTACATGGAACTATTATTAGTAACACTGCTACTTATAATAGTTTTTTTTTTTAAATAACTGGCAAGAATTCCTTCCAAACTTGAGCTGTAGCTACGAACATTATCTCTCATTTTTTCAGTTAATCCCTGAGCACTTATCTCTCCTTTTAGGAAGAAGCTCATACGTTCCTCTCCCTTTTTTTGAGTTTTCTAAGAACCCACGCCTTAATCCATGAGAAGAAAGAGAGTGATCATGCTCTGTTGGCCAGGTTGTCCCTCCAGGCCCCTTCTCCCCACCTCTCTGCTGAGGTCTGTGACCTGAGGCCCAGCAGATTGTATCATGGGCACCCCAAGCCTGACAGTGGGCTGGGTTCAGCCGATGGGAAGCAGTGGAAGGAGCTTAGCGGGTAGAGGAGATGGAATTGGGGCCATTTCTCCCTGATTCACCCCACCTCTAGCAAAACTGTGCCTTCATTAACATCCCTTCCTCTGAACCTTCTGGGGTGAATTCTGTTTCCCACTGGGATGCTGATCATTTATACCAGGTCAGGCCAACATCTATGCTTAAACAGGGACATTCCCTGGAGTGTGACCAGCCCTTCACTCCCATGTCTCCTTGCTACAGCACGTTGCTGCTGGATGCTGGCCTGTCCCATCAGACAGGGAAGGCGGGACCACTGCTGAGCTGGTCCTTTCTCACTGCAGGTCCCGGACTGGCCACTGGGCCCTTCAAGGAAGCTCGGTCCTCCCCATCGAGGGTCTACGGCTATGAGGGTGCCCTGCTTTCAGACATATAACACCTGTATCCCCACCCCCATGCTGTCATCTGTCACACAGACCCGGACTCCCTGCTCCCTGGATCCCACCCTAGCTGTGTACAGCCTGTCCTCATAAACTTTCAAAACACAGTAGGTTGGATGATCCCTCATCCCAGCTCTCTTTGAGGGAGGTGACCCTCGGTGGCTATAAGATAGGGGTACTCATCACCCTAAGTGATGCCACCCCAGCCTTCTAAGAAAGAGGGCTCATCAGAGATGTTGAGGTAACTTGGTGGAGCCTGTTTTACCAAAGAAGAGAAACACGTGTACATGTGAAAGGTCTAATAGAATGCCTGACAGCAGGTGTTTGTGGCTTCAGACTGCACCTGTGTAGCACAGGGAGTTCAGCCCGGTGCTCTGTGTTGATCTAGAGGGGTGGGATGGGGGACAGTGGGAGGAGGCTCCAGAGGGGGGATATATATATATATATATATGCTGTGTGTGCTCAGTCGTGTTCGACTCTTTGCGACCCTATGGACTGTAGGCTCCATGGGATTCTCCAGGCAAGAATATTGGAGTGGGTTGCCATTTCCTCCTCCAAGGGATCTTCCTGACCCAGGGTTTGAACCCATATATGTATATGTATACATATATCTGATTTTCTTCCTTGTGCAGAAGAAACTAACACAACATTGTAAAGCAGTGATTCTCCAACAGAAAAAGAGAGAAGACATGTCCTAGGGAGCTGACACTTGGGCTGGACTGCTAGTGCACAGTAGGTCTCCAGTCCCTTTGTTTGGGGGGTCTCTGTCGTCTTCCTGACTCTAAGCGTGGGGCCCCGTGTGCAGGAATCTCTCCAGGGCTCCAGGAGTGTCTCAGGAACACCCATCCATAGTCTTGCCCTCGAGCAGTGCACTGGCTGCCTGGTTACCCAGCTGGCTGGCTTCTGCCAGGGTGATTCCCTCCCTGTGGCATAAACAAGGCAGCAACATCACACAGGAGGCTGGGGCCGCCCCTTTCCCACCCCCACACCCCCCACATAAACATGAACCCGTGCACACACAGAAATGGAGGGAAGGCCAGATGGCTGGGCTGTCAGGAAACACTGCTATTTGCAAAGCTGGATCTGCCCTGGGGGAGAAGTGGGAAGCGTGTGGCACCTTTGCTTTCTGACTCAGCCTCCATTCCACCCCAGAGTGGTGTGAGGGCTGGAAGTGGCTGAAATTCACACCTGGAAGTCGCCTCAGTTTGTCTGGTTGCTGCCATGGATCTGTATCTGCTGGATCGCTGGGGACACCCCGTTCGGATGAGTTGCTCTTCCAAACTTCGGATTCCACAGCCGACACCCCCTTGCTCGTCATGCTGTTTCCATATGACGAGGATGGCGCTCCAGGGACTTTGAATTCTGAGCTGGCCCCCTGGGACTCCCTTGGGCTTTCATACTAATTATTTTCCAAGGCAGTTTACAGCTGGGTCATTTATACTCATATTTTTTCATGACACAATGCACCAGAGGTTTAACACTTAAAAGAAAGGGAGAAGGGTAAGGGTGCTGCACAGGAATTCTATCTCATTCATGGTCCCTCCTGGTCCTAAAGTCTGCCCTTTGTCCAAAATCCACTCCAGCTGCTGAGATTCAGATGGCCTCCAGTCAACCTGGGGTGGCTTCCTGGGGGAGGTGAGGTTTCAGGAGCCTGTGAAGGTGGAGAGGGGTTGAGTTCTGCCTTCTCACACTCTCTCCATGTTGACTCCTCCTCTCCATCTGTCTTGTTGTTTAGTTGCTCAGTCATATCCGAACCTTTGTGACCCCATGGCCTATAGCCTGCCAGGCTCCTCTGTCCATGGGATTCTACAGGCAGGAATACTGGAGTGGGTTGCCATTCCCTCCTCCAGGGGATCTGCCCGACCCAGGAATGGAGCCCGCATCTCCTGCTTGGCAGATGGGTTCTTTACCATGGAGCCACCTGGGAAGCAGTTGATGTCTAAAGGCACTTTATTTGAAGTTTTATGAAACACAAGGCTGGGCTGTTTTCTCATGGACTCAGATGTGGACCACTCCAGATTCTGTATCAGGATGGTGCCCAGTGTTCTAAAGTGCCCTAGTTGTCCTGTAGACATCATTCCACCCTGAGGGGACCCTGCAAAACCTGTTGCATCTTGCTGCCCCAGGCAGGTGAGGCTCCTCATGTTGGCTGTTGAAAGAGACCCGTTCTAAGATAGGCATGACGTTGTAAATCAACTCACTGTACTTCAATTTTAAAAGCAAGACCCAAAGTTGGCGCTCCAGGGCCCCAACTTCCTCCCTCCCCTGGGGACGTGTTCCCTCGAGGGCCTCCTTTCCCCAGAAGCCTCAGCAGAGCACCCAGCAGGCCTCATAGCTTCTCTGCCGTGGGCCCCCAGCTGATTTAGTGGGCTATCAAGTAGATTTGGATTGTTTATTGGACTTGCCCATTTTTTATGATGGCTCATGGCCCTAAAAGCATAGGCACAGGCTGTTTATAGAAATAATCCTAATGAATAATAACCAGGCCCATGATTTATTAGGATGGAAGAAGGGAGCCACTCATTTTTAGTTGGAGCAAAATGCTCTGAAGGGAGCAGATTCTCCTTCCAGAGAGCTTGGAGGAAATTCCTGTGTGAATTGGGAGATCTGAGTACCAAGAGTTCAAAGGCGATTATAAAAGAAAATCAAAGACACGTGCCTCTCTGGACCTCGTTCCTAATCCCCTTCTAGCCACATTTACAAGGTGACTTTTCCAGATTTTCAGATCCTCAGACCTGATTAAGTAATATCACCTGATTACTTTTCAGGTGACATTGGTTTTCATTTTCTTACCCCCAAAATACTTAAAAGTGAGAGACAAGATGTGGTTAAGTTATTACTGAATTGATTGCTTCAGGCTCATGGAGCAAAGGTTCAAATTCCTGTTGAAAATGCCCCCTCCCTCCCTTCCTCCTTCCTTCCCTCCTTCCTTATTTCCTTGCTTCCTTTTGTTGACAAAAAATGTTGAAAAAAAATGTAAAATTTGAGAATTATGTTTTATTTGGTGGACTTTCTGAGGACTTAAGCCCGAGAGGCAGCCTCTCAGATGGCTCTGAGAGATTGCTCTGAAGAGGTGAGGGAGGAGCCAGGATAAATAGGAAATTCTGCAACAAAAACCAGGTAGTAGAACAGCAAAAGATGACTGTTAGTTAAAGAAACTGAGAAGGCAATGGCACCCCACTCCCGTACTCTTGCCTGAAAACTCCCATGGATGGAGGAGCCTGGTAGGCTGCAGTCCATGGGGTCGCTAAGAGTCAGACACGACTGAGCGACTTCACTTTCACTTTTCACTTTCATGCATTGGAGAAGGAAATGGCAACCCACTCTAGTGTTCTTGCCTGGAGAATCCCAGGGACAGAGGAGCCTGGTAGGAGGCTGTCTACGGGGTCGCACAGAGTCGGACACGACTGAAGCGACTTAGCAGCAGCAGCAGCAGCAGCAGTTAAAGAAAAACAGATACCTTGAGTTAATGAAGCTAGTGCTTTTCTACGTATGTCTGGGCTCATTGAAATCATCCCTTTGACATGCACCTCAGCTACTTGGGGCCAGGACCCTGTGTTCTTCATCCTGAGTCCTCTCAGGGTGCACAGTCCGGGGTGGCTCTAGTCATCACTGACGCACATGATGTAGGGTTAGTGCTTTCTTTGTCCTTGAGGAGCGTGGCCCAGTAACCTCTTCTCTTTGCGAAGCTCTTTGTCAGTCTGTGTAGACCCCTCTGAGCTCTCTGATCAGCTGTCCATGGAGCTCCATGGGTCTCGAGTCTTCTGAAGGCACCAATGAGGTTTCTGCTCAGTGTTTCTCAGGGTCTCCTGGGAACATTGGTTGACTCCCTGCTTGGACCTGATAGAACCCATGAATGCCATGACCCCCAAGCCTGAGACCTTAGACTCAAGTTGTGTTTGTTTTATTTGCTTATCTGATGAGCTTCCATCATTTGAATGAATGGACTCAAGATGTCTCAACCTGTGCCAAGGACATACAGGGAGGGCTTTCCTGCTAAAGACAAAGGAAGAGAGAAAGAGGAGCAATGCCCTGGTGCCCAAGCCAAGCCTTCAGTGCTTCTTGACTTCTGTTCACTGGTTAACAAACCATTTTGTCAGGGATGTTTGTTCTAGTAAAATCTTCTGAAAGTGACGATTGTGCCGGTAAAAGCTGAATTCCTCTTGATGAAGCAGGGGTGGTGGGCGGATATTCTTCTTGCTTAGACTCTCTTTGAGGAGCACTGTGCGATATTGTCACTTTCATGGATCAGAGGAGGGAAGTGAAAAGAGACACGTATTGATCCTATATACTCTTGACCTTCTGTACCTGGTAAACCACTTGGGACCTCACAGAGGAAGTCAGTTCTAATGTCACAGAGCAATGGATCTCTGGGTTTCTACTCCGGAGGAGTAAACAGACAGATAATGGCTCGTGTCACAGGGTCACCACTCTAAGGAGGTGAGAAATCTGTCTGATCAGCTTTGATCTTCCCTTTCAGAGGTTCCAAAAACAGAGCAGACATTTGAAGAGCGCCTGATCCTCAAGGCTTTCTTACTGAAGTTTGTCAATGCCTACTCACCCATCTTCTATGTGGCTTTTTTCAAGGGAAGGTGAGTACCTTGGTGTCATATGCAGAAGGGCAATTGGTCACCAAGACAGTCCTCCACTAGGGCCAGCCTGTCCCCGTTGTCAGTTACATCTTCAGCTCCGTGTCCCACTCGCATTGCCACCTGACTACACTAATCATGTTGGATTAGCATCTTCAGACTCTGATAACATGGGGAAATCTGCAGTTATTTGGCTCTGGCCCTGAAGGGTTAATCCTAGAGGAATGTGTGTCTCTCAAGTTGAGGACATGGCAGGAGAAAATTTCATGTCCAGCCAGTGATTCTTGGGTCTTGCAATGCAGGTCTGATGCTATCTACCCAGGCCAATGTGGACTTCATAGATTAGGATACAGTCTCCCACAAGACTGCCCTCACTTCAGACACTACTGCAAGCTCTGGGACTCTCAGGTCACTGATGGTTCTGCCCAACTGGCTACAACCACTGACCCCTAGGGTTTGATAATTCACTGGAACAGCTAAATAGAGCTTGGGATGTGCTGTCCCTAAAGTTACAGTGTTATTACAGCAAAGGGTTACAAGTCTGAACTGGCAAATGGGAGACACATAAGGCAAGGCCTAGGAGCATCCTGGAAAGAAGCTTACATGTCCTCAGGATGTCCGCTTCCTGGCACATCGACGTGCACCACCACCCGCTCATCCAGGCTTCAGTGTCCGGAGTTTTTATTGGGATCCCATTATCCAGGCATCATTGAATGAATCATGGCTCATGTAATTGAACTTAGTCTTCAGTCCCTCTCTCTCACCTGAGGTCAGGCTGCCTTTACTTGGCTCAAAGCCCCAACTCATTAATCATGTGGTTGGTCTTTCTGGCATTGGCCTCCATGATCCTGAATGAATGGATGAAGAATTGTGGTACATATATACAGTGGAATAATAGTCGTAAAAAGGAACAAAATTAGATCAGTTGTAGTGATGTGGATGAGCCTGGAGTCTGTCATACAGAGTGAAGTTAAGTCAGAAATAGAAAAACAAATATCATATATTCATGCATATGTATGGAATCTAGAAACATGGTACAGATCTTATTTGCAGGTCAGGAATAGAGATGCAGATATAGACAAAGGACTTGACACGATGGGGAAGAAGAGGGTGGGGCATGAATTGAGAGAGTAGCTTTGACATATATACAATATCATGTGTAAATGTATTTTAATAGTTAGTGGGAAGATGCTGTGTAATACAGGGAGCTTAGCTCAGTGCTCTGTGATGAGGGGTGGGATGGGGGGTTGGGGCTGGGAGGAAGGCTCAAAAGGGAGGGGATATATGTATACATACAGCTGGTTCATGCTGTTGTACAGCAGAAACTAACACAACATTATAAAGCAGTTATACTCCAATTTTAAAAATCTTAAAAAGAAAAAGAATTACCTCATTAGCGTAAACTTAGGTCTATTCCCAGGGGCCCACCAAGAATAATAAAGACACTCCTATCAGGAAATTCCAAGAATTTAGAGAGTCTTCCCAGGGACCAAGGACAACGACCAGTCATATTCTTTATTATATAATAATCCTGGGCATAAATCACTTCTGATAAGTATCATTTGTGGTCACATCAGCTAGGAACCTCCAAGATTTCCCCTTAGGCATCAGCTAAGTCAGGAAGCTTCCTTAGAACTGAGAGCTCATCAAGCAGGCAGTGATAGCAAGACTGTCATCATGCACACTTAATAATTTCCTATAAATGTGTTTGTGACCCAAACCACTACTCCTTCTCAGGACCTCTGCACTTGAGGCTCATGAAATTATAGTAGCAGAGAGGTTCTCCATGTTAATGATTATATACTTCTTTGGTGATTTATGTCTAGATTTAATATAAATAGAAACATGCATACATATGATATTCCAGGAAAAAAATCATAGGGCTCTGACCCTTAGATAAACTTGTAGTGTACTGAGAGAGAGAGTCTTGGCAACAGCACACTGCAGTCTGCAGTAAGTGCTGTAAGAAGAGGTGGAAAGAAAGTGTTAGGGGAACACTTAATTATGAACAGAGACAGAAAGACTGCACCAAGAGGGGAAGTCAAGCTGAGCCTCCAATAGATGAGCAAGATTTCGGGAGATGGGTGAGCGGATAACATTTCAAGAAAGTAGGATTCTTCTATTGGCCTGTCTGGTTCCATGGTTGGCTGGTACCTCTCCACCTCCCTGCTCAATCTTCTTATTCCCTAATATTAAACCCTTAGATCTTAGAAGAGGAATGAGACAGGCTTCTTCCATTCCTTTTAGTATTTTCAGTAAGAAGTCTGAATTTTTCGTTTCTGGTCCCAAGAATCTCCACTTGCAGTTTTAGTCCATCTTGGCCTTTATTTCCTGGGAAATCAGAAGCCCTTGTGGAGGAATTGCAGTCAGAACTCAATTCTTTTTTTAAAAAATACATTTTATTTTGTATTGGAGTATAGCTGATTAATGAGCAATGTTGTGACAGTTTTAGGTGAACAGCGAAGGGACTCAGCCATATGTATGCATGTATCCATTCTCCCCCAAACTCCCCTCCCCTCCAGACTGCCACATAGCATTGAGCAGAGTTCCCTGTGCTATACAGTATGTTCCTGTTGATTATCCATTTAAACTATAGCAGTCTGTACATGTCCATCCCAATGGATAGTTATAGAAATCAGTTGACGGAGGAAGTTGCAGGACAGTACACTTAAAGACAAAGAGGGCATGGCAGCCCACTTGGCTGGGAAATCCCAGGAACAGAGGAACCTGGTGGACCGTGGTCCACAGGGTCACAGAGAGTTGGACACGACTGAAGCAACTTAGCACACATGTACCTGCTAAGACAAGCCGAACTTTGTTGTGTTTAGGCTCTGAAATGATCTCACACACACACACACACATGACTGCCTCAACTCCACACCACACCTGGCCTCAACTCCTCTGCCCTGGGATGTGACCAAGTCAAAGGTGGGTGATTGATAGCTGATAACCGGTGTGAACTCCTTCCCAGAGGAGTAGCATCGCCCTGGCCAGTTCTTTCTAGGAGGACATTGGGCAGTGACTGGTCCACTGGGGAGACACACCCTCGGGCAGCCCGGACTTCCTTTCTTTCCCTAACTCTTCCCACACTTCTCCCTTCCAGGTTTGTCGGTAGACCCGGAAGCTACGTTTATGTGTTTGATGGTTACCGCATGGAAGAGGCAAGTATAGCTGCTGGTTTTTCCTGCCTGGCTGGTGGCTCGTAGGTGTCCCTCCTGCCCCGGCCCCACCCATGCTTATATCTGCACTGCAGCTTGGCTTAGCTCATGCCCTTGCCTGACTGATGTCCCTTCTGGCATCTTCTCATCCTGCAGTGCGCCCCCGGGGGCTGCCTCATGGAGCTGTGCATCCAACTCAGCATCATCATGTTGGGGAAGCAGTTGATCCAGAACAACATCTTTGAGATCGGAGTCCCGTGAGTAAAGAGCTCTGCTCACCCCTCTCCTGGCTGCTAGGGCTGAGCCTGGCAGAGTCAGACTTCCAGAAAGATCTCAGGGCCTCTGCTCTTCTAAGATAGGGTGGCTGTTCACTCCTCTGTCCGTGCATGCTCGGTCACTCTGTTGTGTCCAACTTCTTTACAACCCCATAGACTGTAGTCCCGCCAGTCTCCTCTGTCCATGGGATTTCCCAGGCAAGAATACTGGAGTTGGTTGCCATTTTTCACTCCAGGTCACTTCATGACCCAAGGTTAGAACCCATGTCTCTTGCGTCTCCTGCATTGGCGGGTGGATTCTTTACCACTGAGTCACCTAGGAAGCACTCCTCTGTCCGATCTCCAATAGCTTCCCCATGACATAGTACCCCTCCTGCATTTTTTGTTTGCCAATCTGATTTGGGATGTTAGAGCCTCAGCAGGATTAAGCACTTGCTTCCCTGATGACTCAGTGGTAAAGAATCTGCCTGCAATGCAGGAGACGTGGATTCAATCCCTGGGTTGGGAAGATGCCCTGGAGAAGGAAACCCATTCCTGTATTCTTGCCTGGAGAATCCCATGATCAGAGGAGCCTAACTGGCTACGGTCCATGGGATTGTAAAGAGTCGAACGTGACTGAGCAACTAAACAACAACAATTAGTACTCATAACAGTAAAGGACAGAGCTGAGAGTCAGATATCTCTGACTTCAAAGTGCATCATGCTTTCAGTGCTGTGTCCTCCCAGTGAGCAAGTAAGAGAGCCTCTTCCCCGGTGGTCCAGTGATTAAGACTCCACGCTTCCACTGCAGGAGGCTCAGGTTCAATCCCTGGTTGGGGAACTGAGTTCCCCCAAATTAAAAAGAACTATAGTAGATGGGTGAATATGAAAGATTGAACCCCAATGTAAGCATTTAGAAAAATCTCTAAGGAACTGTAGCACACATGGTCTTCAGAGGGGAAGGATGCATAGCTGGTGAAACACAGGCTGGATTTTCCTGTGGATTCTCTCCCTTCCCCTCCCACATGGTTTTATACAGATGTCATACAAGTCCTTCTTTCGTTAGGTTTTGCATTGAGATAGTCATGAAAATAAACACAGACACACAGCCACTGGACCCAAAGTGGATGCAACAGGTGAAGATCTACCTTCAGGCAGAGAAAATGTGGCTCTCTCTGCCTTTTGTTTTTATGGCTTTTTATTTTATTTTTATTTTTTTTTTTGGTGTAAACAAATCTGTTTCAGGGGATATTTTCAGCTAGCCTGGCATCAGAGAGCCAGGGAATGACAGAGAAAATTAGGGTAACTCTTATAGGCTTAGCCAATCCTGTTTGGAAGGACTGGACAGACAGTTTGTACCAGACTTGGAGTTCTTTGCAAGGTTCCATCCATTCTGGGATGTGTTTGCCAGACAGTCCCCTTAAGGTTAAGTGAAGATGCTGCCACTTGCTCTGTCTCCGTCTCGGAGATTTACTCTGCGTGTTATTTGAATGGTTCTGAGAAGTCCTGCAGTAAAGAAACTGGTTTAATCCCTTTCTTTCCAGCTATATTTGTTCATGTCATTGAGCTGGGGTCTCAGTGGCAGACCTTGGAGTCCACTCTGACTAGTGTAAGCAGCAAAGGAATTTGAGAACAATATGAACAGAATAAGATTTGAGGGATAGAGAGCCAGGCTCTGTGCTACAGGATCAGGAGCAACACTGTCCACACTGCAGGAGGGCTTGCAGGGAATGCTACTGCCTCCATCTCTCAGCTCAGATGGCTCAGAGTGAAAAATGAGAATTGGATATCACAGAGCTAAACCCACAAAAACTGCAGTCTGAGCCTTCCCAGCTGTCTTCATCAGCTTGAGTTGCTGTAACAAAATCACACTGACTGGGTGGCTTAGTGCAGACATTTATTTCTCAGAGCCCTGGAGGCCACGAAGTTCAAGATTAAGGTGCTGCAAGTTTGGTTCTGATGAGGACTGCCATCCCATGTAAGCTCATGTGACCCATTCTCTGTATATATATGGAGAGAAAGAGAGCTCTGGCACCTTCTTCTTATAATATAAGGGCACTAATCCCAAAACGGGACCCCACCCTCATGGCCTAATCTAAACTGAGTAAGTGAAAGTGTTAGTTGCTGTTAGTTAGTCCTATCTGTCTCTGTGATCCCATGGACTGCAGTCCACCAGGCTCCTCTGTCCATGGGATTCTCCAGACAAGAATACTGGAGTAACCATTCCATTCTCCAGGGGATCTTCCTGACCCAGGGATCGAACCCAGGTCTCCTGCATTGCAGGTAGATGCTTTAACCTCTGAGCCACCAGGGAAGCTCCATCTAAACGGAATGAACTCTCAGAGGCCCCACCTCCTAATACCATCACGTTGCCAGTTAGGACTTCATGATATGGATTTTGGAGGGGACACAGTCAGTCTGTAACACAGGCCTCTTGGTTTAACCTATACACAAAATGCTTGAGACTTCCCTGGTGGTCCAGTGGCTAGGACTCCATGCTCCCAATGCAGGGGGTCTGGGTTTGATCCCTGGTCAGGGAACTAGATCCTGCCTGCTGCAACTAAAGCCCAGCACAGCCAAATAAATGTTTTAAAAAGAAGATCTACGGTCTTAAAAAAAAAAAGATTTGTATGCAATATATATGCAATGGTCCTTGCCTTCTCAGAGATGAGTGTTTTTAGTTTGGGAGGCAGAATAGACTGTGTGTGACTGCATGTTCTCTGTGTGGTTTGACTCTGTCAGAATTCAGACAAGTGAAGGCCAGGCATTTCAGAGCCGTCAAGGAAGGCTTCATAAGCAGGCAACTGTGTCTGTGTCTTGAAAGAAGGCTGTCACTGTCACATGTAACCAGTTGGTCTGCCATTTAAAGAAACAGTTTCCCCTGGGTGTGGATATCTTCTCTAAACAAACAACATACAGATTTATCAGACACTTCCTAACTCGCGTGTGGCTTAAAGGAGAAGTTGTGGTGGTCCCATGATGGGACCTGGGGCATGCCAGGGTCATGGCAGGAGCCCAGAACCTCTCTCAGTCTGCTTAAGGGTCGCTGAGCCCTAGGTTCCTTGAGCTGATTGGGGCAATTAGCAAATATATATGTTCCAACTCCTTTCTCCATGAAAAGCAACCCTGGTCACTGCTCCTATAGGAGCAGCGACTGCCTGAAAGGTTCCCAGAGGAAGCTATTCTTTGGTCTTTCTCAGAAACACAGAGAGCTAAAATTATAACAGAGAAAACCAAAGTTATCTGGAAAGAAAACCCTTTTTAATCAGAATCCTGCATATTCGCTCAGAACACTGTGCCGTCCCAGTGCTCAGAATGGGTCTCACCATCACCCACCATCAGTCCGGCTGTTTTTCTGTCCCCACACTGGGACAGCCTCAGGGAGCACTTGGGCAGGTGATCTTTCTTGGAGGAGATGGAGGAGAACATTGACCGGCATCTCTGTCTGCTTCAGCCAGCCTCCGGTCCTCAGTCAGGAAATCATCAGTCTTGAGAAGCTCAGCCCTCTGAAATGATGCCTGGGTCTCAGCTTTCTGACTGACAGTCATTCCGTGATAGTCATCAAGTAACGCCGGTGGGACACGTGGTGCCTGTGCTCTAGGAGCTTAGCATCTCAGAGAGAACACATTTGTTATGGACCAACATCCAGGACATAGGCAGACGAAAAAGATGTGCCCCTTTGAAGCTGTGAGACCAGCCCGTCCACCACGGCTACCCTCCAAACATCTGGGGGAAACACCTGTCTTTCCAGTACATGGGATGGCATTAGATACAGCTTGCGGGTGTGAGATGCCCGTTTTTTCTTTCCCGGGCATCTGTTCTACCACTTAGCCCATCCACGCTGCATCCGGAAGTCCTTTTAGAGTGTAAGAGAGGAAAGAAATCAGCCATGTGTTGGATGTTCCCCAACCATCAATTCCATCAGCTCCATGACAGATGAAACCTACACACGGCTGTTTTCCTTGCAGACTAAATTTTCTTCCTTATGCTTGATGTGTGTTTAATATGCCACCCTTTAATTGGTGGTATTTGCATAGTAATTCATAGAGCTGTGAGCTAGTCACTTCCTATGTCTCACTGTCCTCATCTCTTGATGAAAAGGATTTAACAATTCATAATGTAATATATATTTAGTATGTAATAATGTAATAATCTCTAAGGTATTGTCATTTCAGCTCTAGCATTCTATGAACCTCTCCTCTAGTCAATGAAACTGGTCACTGCTGACTCCAAGACAAGTCACTTCTATTTCAGAAGGACTTTTTTCCTCATTTTGGTTCTTAGTCTGTTGCTGTTCAGTCCCTAAGTTGTGTCTGACTGTTTGTGACCCCATGGACTGCAGCACGCCAGGCTCCTCATCCTTCACTATCTCCCAGAGTTGCTCAGATTCATGTCTATTGAGTCGGTGATGCTATCTAATCATCTCTAGTATGTTAATGGACACGTATAGCCTAGTCACTTTTCACTTTTATGCGTTGGAGAAGGAAATGGCAACCCACTCCAATGTTCTTGCCTGGAGAATCCCAGGGGTGGAGGAGCCTGGAAGACTGCCGTCTATGGGGTCACACAGAGTCGGACACGACTGAGGTGACTTAGCAGCAGCAGCAGCAGCAGCATAGCCTAATCAGGTAGCTGAATTCAGGGATGTAGAGCAAAATTTCTTCCACCAAGCCTTACAGTCTATTATCTTCAAAGTGAAAGTAAAAGTAGCTCAGTTGCGTCCGACTCTGCAACCCCAAGGACTGTAGTCCATGGAATTCTCCAGGCCAGAATACTGGAGTGGGTAGCCTTTCCCTTCTCCAGGGGATCTTCCCAACCCAGGGATCGAATGCAGGTCCCCTGCATCGTAGGCGGATTCTTTACCAGCTGAGCCACAAGGGAAGCAAAGTTCTCAGTAATTCTACAGATTGTGATTTGAATTTGTTCACCTGCAATCACCGTGATTTTGGTTAATAGGTCTTCCACGCTCCACCCAGAGCCCACTCTCAGTGGATTAGACTCATCCAACCCAAAGTTCATGCACCTGGCAGTATCCTTATATATGACAAAGTTGAGAAACATAAGGTAAAGCAAGAAAAAAATGGGGGTCTGTAATAGGCAAAAGAGAAATGACAGCTGAGCCTGATGGTGAGGAAGGAATATTATAAATTATAAAAACTGGATCTAATGGCTTTTAATTCTTTGATGGAGGCAGTGCATCTCTGTAGGATAGAGATTTTTGTCAACAGATCTGGTTTTAAATCTAGGCATTACAAAATACTCACTGTAAAACCTTGGGGAAGTTATTCTAGAAAGATACATGGTTATGTAAAAATACATCTTGCTTATACACTCGGCTTTCTAGAAAAGAGAAAACATGGGCAACTGAGAAAGGAAGAGCCATTCTTGGGCGTTACAGGCAGCCAAGGTGTTCCCGAGTGTCATTGGCTTTTGTGTTTACAAGTCATGCTGTCTGAGTGTTTCAAGTCCAGGGAAGAGACCTTGTCAGGACTCAGGATGACTTTTTTCTCTTCTGTTCTGGGACCAAAGACTTGTGGCTCATGGTGGCTCTTTAGGTACCTTCAGATACCTGCATCCAATTTTTGTTTTTCCTTCACGGAGATTAATATTAATCTTAGAGGCCAGACTTGATTTTTAAAAAACAAAAGCAAGTCTGAGGAGTTAAGTAGGTGATCATACTGAATAAGAATATTTGGTAAAAAATATGATTATACATGTAAGATTGATCATCTTTTACATTCATTGTCTACTTCTGAAAGCAATTTTCTAGATTTGTCCAAAGAAAATTTTAAAATGTTAAAGACTATTGAACTGACCTTTGTTAGTAAGCCAGGTACTTGGCTCTAACTTATCTATCTCTCTGAGAATGCAGTGTTCTCCTTAGATTCCCTGTGTGTGCATGCGTGCATGCTTGTGTATTGTAAAAAGCACTACCACTACAATTCTGGTGGCTTCTCAAGTCGACCAGCCCAGCAGGCTTCTTTATTAGATTGTTTCCCAATCTTTAGTCACTGTCAGCAACTTCTAAATTGTTTTCCATTATTTACCTAGACACAAAGAGTGGAACATGACTGAGTGACTTTCACTCACATTTACCTAAACAGCTATTTGCATATTAATTTTCTCTAAACCAATTCACTTTTTAAGTCCATCTCATTTCTGAAAATGGAAAACTAACCCTATCAGTCACCCTGAATAGCAAATAGCAGTAGAAAGAAATACAATAAAAATGATCCATTATTAATCATTGATCTTAGTGTAAGATCTGCATTCTCTTTATTGAAAAGGAAGTCATGCAAGTGCCGTGGAGCTATTAACGGCATACCAGGGGTGGACTGGGGTTTTCTCCAGGCATGCAATCAGAGGGATGGGTTGAGAGCAGTAAAGGGAATAATTCTCCCAGGTCCTCTAAGGAGATGTAAGACCAAGTCTAGTGAAAGTGAAAGTGAAGTCGCTCAGTCGTGTCCGACTTTTCGTGACCCCATGGACTGTAGCCTACCAGGCTCTTCAGTCCATGGAATTTTCCAGGCAAGAGTACTGGAGTGGGTTGCCATTTCCTTTTCCAGGGGATCTTCCCAACCCAGGGATCAAACCCGGGTCTCCTGCATTGCAGGCAGACGCTTTACCATCTGAGCCACCAGTGAAGCCCAAGACCAAGTCTAGAGACCTTCCAAAAACATGCCATGAACTGCAAGTGGAGCTTGTCCTTTGCTTGGGAGACATTGGCTTAGAGTAATGTTCTCGCCTCTTCACCCCATGGATCTCCCCAAGGCTGGCACAGATACCAGGTGTGTCCATGAATACTGTACACCTGCCCTTTGGGATCTCAGATAAGGATCTTTAGCTTCCAGATTTCTCCCTTGTTACCCCTAAATTTTCTAGGGCCCCCAGTCAGGGCCCCCATGGAAGGCCAGCTCTGTCTAGGCACCATCCAAACAGAAGTGTGTCCCTGGAGGTGTAAAAATGAAGTGCTTTCAGTGAAGGCAGCCAAACTGGGGGCAACTCTGTAACCAGTGAGGACATGATGAGGAATGAAGCCGAAGCTGTGTGGTCTGGCCAGTCAGCCCCAGGCTGCCTGGGCCTGACGTTGTGACGTGCTTTCCAGAGGGGAGGCAGGTGGTTTTCAACACAACGGGACTCAGAATAATGCTCATTGGCAGCTCCTTCTGGCATGACTTCAGATATGGCTGGCGGCAGGGCAGGATCCAATCCTGTGCTACTTATTTCCTGAGTCCCTTGATGGGGGCTGTCCTCATCTCCCTCACCACACTCACACACCCCCACACACACCCACACATGCCACCCACCTGTGTTTGTGCAAAATGGACTTTAGATCCCGAAACACACCACAGTACATCCCAGCTTCACTATAATTTTATCTTGAACTCATCTCCAGTATCCCATGAAGCAAATAGAAAATGGCTTTTATCATTCATGGAGATGAATGTGTGTGTGTGTGTGTGTGTGTGTGTGTGTATGAAAGAGAGGGAGAGAGAAAAAAGGGGTAAACGCTGTTTTTCTCAGGTGTCAGATTCTTTCCCAAGTAACGTCTGGGATGGACAGAGCAGATGGATTAATAGGTCCACTGTCAAAATGTCTCCTGGTCCCTATTCTTTCTAGAAGCACCAGGTCACATCCCCAAACAGCTGCAACATACCCCTGGACACAGCCAGGAAGATTTTGTAAACTTTCTTCTTTTTTTGATAAATGTGATGTCTTATATTTCGGGACATAAAACAGTCTCTCTTTAAAGCGATCACAGGAGAGGGAGGTGTGTGTTCCCCTCAGTACAGTGGAATCTGGCCGTGAATCAGAGGTTTAAGGAACAAATTTGAATCCTGTCCCATGTCAAGAAGAGGAATACACAACTCAGAGGTTGATGTGTTTCTCTTCTTGTGCCCCATCCCAGGCTCAGTTCTGCCTTCTTTCACGAGGCTTGAGGTCTGTGGAGCCAGGGGCATTGGAAGCCTGCCCGGGGCCCGGATTCCTCTGGTTGGGGGTGAGGGAAGAAGGCAAAGTGTGACCGAAGGTCACTGTGGTCTCAGGGTGAGCCTGTAGGGCACACACAGGAGGAAGGCTCAGGGTTCTGGACACAGTTTCTGAAACTTGTCATTAACAAGGGACAGAGAAAGAGCAGATGAAAAGGAGACGAGGGTAACATCAAAGGAGTTATTTTAACAAGGGAGTGCATCGTACGGTCGGAATCACCATCTGAGGCTTTCCACACAGCCCATCTGTGTATGATACAATGTGCAGGATTCCTGGTAAATCCTGCACTGGAGGGACTTCCTTTATTCATATTTTTAATGGGGACTGGGATCTCCTGGAGGGAGGCTCCTGGGAAGGAGAGGGTTCGTAAGAACTTTATGGGCTTTGGGACCTGCCCACAGCGCAGCGCACGGCTGACCACCCTGTCTTTCTTCCATCTGCCCTCCACGTTGGCCGTGGGGTCTCATGGTTGAGCATCTGTTCCCGTGACTCCTCTTTCCTTCTGTTTTTTCTCCTTGGAAGGTTCCTTCCCCTCCACTCCACCCACAGACATGTTTATTGTGAGGGTTTCTATTGTTCTGTCTGTGATGGTTCTTGGGTCTCTAGCTCTAACTTCTATCTGTTTGCAGAGCTCCAGGCCACATATTGGAGAAGGACATGGCAACCCACTCCAGTATTTTTGCCTGGGAAATCCCATGGACAGAGGAGCCTGGCGGGCTATTGCCCATGGGGCTGCAAAGAGTTAGACACGACTGAGCAACTAAACAAGAACAAGACCACATATAGCAAGGCTTACCAGGCATCCCTACTTCACTGTCTCATGAGACCCTCCGTCTCAACACGTCCTCCCCCTCTTCTCTTGTGTCCCCCAGCTTAGCCAGCTCTGCAACAAGCCACACACCTGGTTGAGGACTCCAGAGGTCACCCTTGGTCCCTCTTTCCTTCCCAACTGCAGTTCCCCACTTGCTTAACCCCACCTCTGAAGCATGTTGCCATCTCTCTGCTTCCCTTTGTGTCCATGGCAACCGTCCTAGCCTCTGTGACCCTGATCTGTCACTGGCACGCCAGCATCCAGGTGGCTTAAAAGGCCATCTTCATGAGCTTGGGCTACTTCTCAAGACATCTTCCATCACTTTCTGTCTCTTACTCTACATTCAAAACATCTTGAATTCCTTTTAGTCCTGCAATGAGCCATGCTCACACTGTCTGTGGCTGTTGCACAGATAATTCTCTGTGTCTAGAACACACACCTTTCCCCATCACAGCACTCTCTCTCTCCTGCTGCTTTGCTCATCTTTTGTCATTTGATTCGTTTATATATTTCTTCCCCAGGAAAAACTTGCAGATTGGGTTGACCATCGTCTCCTAAATCTTACCCTTTCTAATACTCATTACACAGGACGAGTGATGTTTGTTTAAGTGTCCACTGTCCCAGCTGAATTACCTCATTAAACACATCAAATGCCTTTCAGTTCAGTTCAGTTCAGTTGCTCAGTCGTGTCTGATTCTTTGCGACCTCATGAACTGCAGCACGCCAGGCCTCCCTGTCCGTCACCAACTCTTGGAGTCCACCCAAACCCATGTCCATTGTGTCGGTGATGTCATCCAAAAGTCTCATCCTCTGTCATCCCCTTCCCCTCCTGCCCTCAATCTTTCCCAGCATCAGGGTCTTTTCAAATGAGTCAGCTCTCCGCATCAGGTGGCCAAAGTATTGGAGTTTCAGATTCAGCATCAGTCCTTCCAATGAACACCCTGGACTGATCTCCTTTAGGAAGGACTGGTTGGATCTCCTTGCAGTCCAAGGGACTCTCAAGAGTCTTCTCAACACCACAGTTCAAAAGCATCAATTCTTTGGTGCTCAGCCTTCTTCACAGTCCAACTCTCACATCCATACATGACCACTGGAAAAACCATAGCCTTGACTAGATGGACCTTTGTTGGCAAAATAATGTCTCTGCTTTTTAATATGCTATCTAGGTTGGTCATAACTTTCCTTCCAAGGAGCGAGCATCTTTTAATTTCATGGCTGCAATCACCATCTGCAGTGATTTTGGAGCCCAGAAAAATAAAGTCAGCCACTGTTTCCACTGTTTCCCCATCTATTTGCCATAAAGTGATGGGACTGGATGCCATGGTCTTAGTTTTTTGAATGTTGAGCTTTAAGCCAACTTTTTCACTCTCCTCTTTCACTTTCATCAAGAGGTTCTTTAGTTCTTCACTTTCTGCCATAAGGGTGGTGTCTTAAAGAAAATATTTATTTATTTGACTGATCAAGTCTTAGTTGCAGCATGTGGGATCTTTCATTGCAGCTCACGGACTCTCTAATTGTGGTGTGTGGGGTCAGCAGTTGCAGCAAGAGAACTTAGCTGTCCTGCAGCATGTAAGGTCTTAGATCCCTGGATAGGGATCAAACCCACATCCCCTGCATTGCACTGGACCACCTCAGGGAACTCCCCATCAAATATCTTTCATTTCTTATGTAGTTTTGGTTTTGTTCTATCATTTTTTAAACCAAAATATAAGTGATTTACAATATTATGTTAGATTCAGGTATACAGCAAAGTGATTCAGCTGTGTGTAGTAGTATAGTAGCAGTTCAGAACTGAATAGGGATATATGCATGTGTTTAATTTCCCATGATTAATTCTAACCATTTATTATTCTTTACTAAAGTTTGGGTAAAGTCTCTGGTTACTGGTACTTGGAGGGAAAGTCTCAGTTTGAGTTCTGGTCCTGGACCTTCCCTTCCTCCTTCCCTCTCTCCTTCTCTTTCCTTTTTTCATCTCTCTCTTCTTTATGTTTTTTTTTTTTTCCTTCATCCTTTCCCTCTGTCCTGAATCACAGTCAGGGTCTCAGCTAGTTCCTAAATTCATACTGTTTGACTTCAGGATCTTTAGGCTTCCTTTTGGCTTCTCTTAATTTTTTGTGGTCACAGAATTGTTGCTTGCTATCTTATTATGAAATATTTTATCTAATTATTGCATCTATGGATCTCAACCATTCTTTACATCCTCCTGTGATGAAGAGGAGGAGGAGGACAGTGATAGATATATTTATGGAGCTCTTGGCATATAACAAGCCTTAAATTAAGCATATTACATAGATTTTCTACTTTGACCCAATGGGCTAGTTAATATTTATTTCTCATCTTATAGGTAAGAAAACTAAAGCTTATGGAGTCTTCAACTTCATACCAACCCCAAGAGGCTGGGACATTATTATCTTGTTATTATTTTAGACCAAAAACATCCTGAATGAAGTTGACTTATCTACTTGGGCTGCTACTGGGTGGCTTAAACAACAGGAGTGTATTTTCTCACACTTCTGGGGGCTTGATAGTTCAAGATAAAGACTGGCCATGTTTGGTTTCTAGTGAGGGCTTCTTCCTGGCTTTCAGATCACTGTGTCCTCACTGTAACCTCATATAGTGGAGAGAGATTAGAATTTTAGTTGTATTTATTTATTTGGCTGTGCTGGGTCTTTTATTAGTTGCAGCACATGGGATCTTTAGATGTAGCATACGAGCTCTTAGTTGGGGTCGTGAGATCTAGTTCCCTGACCAGGGATTGAACCTGCATTGGGAGCACTGAGTCTTAGCCACTGGACTGCCAGGGAAGTCCCTCTCTTCCTTTTCTTACAAGGCAAACAACCCTGTAGGTGAGGACCCACCTTTATGACCCCATTGAACTTTAATGACTTCCTAAAAGCCCTGTCTTGATGTACAATCACACTGGGACTTAGAGATTCACACATATGAATTGGGGGATGGGGAATGGGTGCAGCTTACCCCGTGGTCATGGTTAGACAATGTTTAGCTTGGCTTTAATGGACATAATTGAAAGCAGGAGAAGGGGATGACAGAGGATGAGATGGTTGGATGCATCACTGACTCGATGGACATGAGTTTGAGCAAGCTCCAGGAGTTGGTGATGGACAGGGAAGCCTGGCGTGCTGCCATCCATGGGGTCACAAAACATCAGATGTGACTGAGTGAACTGACAGAATGGACATATGCTATTTATATTATTAAGACCTGAAAATGTTTGAGCTGGTAAGAGAGCATCATTTCTAGTATTCTCTAAACACTCCCTGTTCCCCATGAAGAGAGTGGGTAGTCCACCCATTAGACAATAGGACTGTCTGAGCATCTGACAGGTAGGGCCACTTCTCTGTTGCTTATCCAACAGCAGAAAGAATTCCTTTTTGGATTTGAAGAAACGTGATCCTTTGTGGGGGATCCTTTTATTATCCTAACAGAGGACCACCTCAGATTGTCTCCTTGTTATTCCTCTCTCTTGTCCTTAGATCAGAGTGGCTTCTATATCAAGACAGTCATTTTTCTCTTTTCTGTCTGCAGAACGCACCCTCTCCTCTAGAGGCTTCTGGTGACTGGTCCCTTTCTTTTCCAGGAAGCTAAAGAAGCTATTTCGGAAGCTGAAAGATGAGACAGAGCCTGAAGAAGCTGACTCTGCCCATTCAAAGCATCCAGAGCAGTGGGACCTAGACTACAGCTTGGAACCGTACACTGGACTGACGCCAGAGTATATGGAAATGAGTAAGATCCTATGGACTTTCCTTCTGCTGGAGGTGGGTTCAGATAAGGGGTCTAGGGTGGAGGGGAGGATTAGGAAAATCCCTGGGGCAGCGTCTACTCCTTTGAAGGCTTCATGGCTACCTGATGTCGCCTTCAGGGCCACGTGGAAGCTAAGGAGGAAGAGGCATAAGGAGCCTTGAGTTGAAGCACCTCATCACCCATTTGATACTCACATGGAGCCCTCTTCTCTTTGCATCTCCTCTCCTCATCTATCAAATGAGAAGCTTTGTCTCTAGGTTTCTTTCCATGGTTTCCATCATGAGAGGCAATTGAGAAGTCTGAAATTTAAGAATGGACTTTCCATTAAGGAAGAATAAAGTAGTCCCCTGACATTTGGGACAAGGAATATCCATCTTGACAAGGAGAACAGAGGAGAGTCCCTCCCTCTGATCAGGCAGGGCTCGAAACATGTGAGATTTTCTCTAAAAGTGGTGAGGATGTTTTGGGTAGGCGGTCAGAGGAGTATTTCTAATTAGAATCTTTGATTGCCCTTGGATGAGCCTTGAGAGCGGGAGTGTGTGTAGCACAGGCTGGTAGACACGGTCATCTCAGATGTGGTTGGGGAGCCATGCGTTCTCCATCTTGAGCAGTGTCCCAGCTTGGACCAGCTGCCTTCAGATGCTTGGCCACTTGTGAATAATCCTGATCTCTCACTGGGGTGGATATTTGAGAAGCCTGTTTCCAAGACTTGGAACGAATGAATTAAAAACAGAGGACCAAGAGGGCAGATGTACCATCTAAATATTGACTCAATCTAGAGTGTGTGGAGAAGCTTCAACGAGATCCCACGACAGAATCACTCAGTACTTTCTATCAATAGACCCTCATTGTGTTTGCATAATGGTTCCAGCCTCCTTTGGTTAATCCCTTCTCACAGGGGGCCAATCATGCCTCTGTGTATCAGGTACCTCACTTGTTATTTCTAATTGATATTTATCCTGTCTCTTCATAGTGTGTATGTGTGTGTGTTTGTGTGTGTGTGTGCATGCGCACATGCATGTGTGTTAAGGGTACAGCAGTGGACAAGGTCTAGATCAGATGGCTAACAACATTCTGTTCTAGCCCTGGGGTGTCTAAAAAGATATGTTAGCTGCTCAGTCGTGTCCAATTCTTTGTGACCCCATGGACTGCAGCCCACCAGGCTCCTCTGTTCATGGGATTCTTCAGGCTAGAATACTGGAGTGGGTTGCCATTTCCTTCTCCTGGGGATCTTCCCCACCCAGGGATTGAACGTGGGTCTCCTGTATTGCATTCTTTACCATCTGAGCCACCAGGGAAGCCCAGGGTCTCTTAAAATTCCAGGCAAATCCTGAGCTTTGTCATCTAAATAAACTTGCCAAAGAAGATCTAAATAAACTTGCCAAAGAAGAAACAGTCATTAGGCCTGCCTCAGGAGCAACAGACACAGAAAACATCAAGACCCAGTTTGTGTAAACACGTGGCCCCCTGCTGCTTTTCACGTCTCACCAAGTTCTACCTCTCATCCCTCTCCAACATTGAATCAGGCATTAACACAGACACAACCATTTGGATTTCAGATGTCCTTCTGTGTCTGCCATCCTATCAGGAAGAAATTGTTGCCAGATTGGGGGAGAGGCTTGTTCCTTACTCCAGAACCTCTGTAGCTCTGTCTTTCAAACTCCACTTTCCAACTCAAGTCCCTCCCCTACCACCCAATTATTTGTGTAGGTGTTTACATAACTGTCTGCCTATCTCTCCAGAGCTGACTATTTCAAAGCTCCCTCTCTTGAGTGATTAAGAGCAGAGAGCCTTGAGCCATACTCCCTGGGTTCAAATCCTGGCTCTGTCACCAGTTAGCTGGACAGCTTTGGGCAAATGGCTAACCCTAACCTTGAGCCTGACCCCGACCCTGACCCTCACTCTAATTCTGACCCTGACCCCAACTTCACTGGATAGTTGTCGTGAAACACTTATAAGGCACACAAGGGGAGGAACTGTGGTGCTGGAGAAGACTCCTGAAGGTCCCTTGGACAGCAAAAAGATCAAACCAGTCAATCCTAAAGGAAATCAACCCTGAATACTCATTGGAAAGACTAATGCTGAAGCTGAAGCTCTAATACTTTGGCCATCTGATGTGAAGAGCTGACTCACTGGAAAAGACCCTGATACTAGAAAAGATTGAAGGCAAAAGGAGAAGGGGGCAAGAGGGGATGAGATGGTTGGATGGCATTGTCGACTCTATGGACCTGAGTTTGAGCAAACTCCAGGAGATGATGAAGGACAGGGAAGCCTGACCTGCTGCAGTCCATGGGGTTGCAGAAAATCAGACATGACTGAGTGACTGAACAACAGCAGAGTGAGAGACAAGTCTGGAGACCAGGACAGTCTCTCCAACAATCCAGGTTGATACTGATTCAGCCTTGAGTGGGGGAGGAAGCCTGACCACACAGGGGCTTTCTATGCTGAGTTCCACAGAAACTCACAGAACTCTTGAGGCCATTTTTCTAAGCTATTAGCTGTTTTAGAGACATGATTATTTTATTATAAGTGAAAGGACAGTGTTTCTGACTTAGACGTCCTTCATTCCTAGTATCTCTGGGTTATACACTTCACCCTTTACGTGACTGTTTGCCCCCAGTATGATCACAGATGAGGTACAGGATAAACTTTACCCATTGATGACTTCATCTAGCCGTGTAGGCTACATGTGGTTGGAGGATGTTCTGGGGCTCAGTCCTAAGCGTGCTGTGGCTGGTTACATGGCTTAATGCTTTCAAGTCAGCCAAGCCCTATTTCCTCATTTGAGAAGTAGCTTTGATGAAAATATCACCTACTTTGTAGGATGCTTCTGAAAACTAGGAGATGAATCTGGAGTAGTTAAAAATCAGTACTTGCTAAACTCCCCTGGTGGCCCAGTGGCTAAGACTTTGCACTGCCAATGCATGGGGTGTGGGTTCGACTCCTAGTTGGGGAATTAAGATCCCTGCATGCCATGTGGCATGGCCAAGCAAATATAAAACGAAACAGTCCACCATCTCGCTATGCTTTCAATGAATATCAGCCACCATTGTTAGTCAAGAGTCCAGTTTCTTTCTCTTGAATCTAGAAATTGACTAAAAACCATCTGGAGGCCCTGAATGCAGTGAGCCCTGGAGGTTTTCCCCATCCCATCAGCGCAGGATCAGGTGTTGATTTAAAGACTGACGGTACAAGATTCCAAGGCAAATCTAAGAATCACACTGGAAACCTGATATATAAGCATTCTAAGATACTTGTCCTTCCAAAGAACATGGAGGCCTTAGGGCTTTGCTTGTCAAGTCTGGCATCTCACATGGGCTCCTTTTTGGTGTCTATTGATCTCAAACACACAAACTTTTGTTCCTCTAGTCATCCAAAAAATAATCACTATTGTCCTCCTGACTTAGGAATTCAATTATCCTCCGGTGCAGCCTCCTCTAGTTTCTTAAGTGCAGCCCAGGCTTTGAAGCCCTCAGGCTATTCATGTGGGTGACGAGCTGCATTTCTTCTTGTCATTGACATTGCCATTACCGGAGATCTCATTTTTCTTATTTGCGAGCTTATGATGCTGTCAAATCAAAAAGGAGGTGCACGAGTGATTGCATATTTTGGAGGAAGTGCCAGATCCTTATTTTGAAAGACCAAGAGCTGTCAGTCTCCCTTGCTCTCTAGATACGCACACAGAGTCATGTAAGAATTACCCAGCTGATGGAAACAAACTGGACACCTTCCCTCCCTCCACCACCAAGAGACTCGGGCATCCACGCCTTGAAGCTGCATCCAAGTTATCTCATGAAATGGCAGATGGGAACTTCAGGGTGCAGGAGGCACGTGGATTGATGTAGGCCATGACTTCTCCATGATTCCTTTCTGACTTTGCCTCATCTCTAGCTGGCAAGAGGGCTGCTTAGGATGATCCAGAACTTTTTTTTTTTAATCCATGGCTCCGTATCTCACTGACTTTGCCTGTTGACTGAAAAATAAAATTGCACCACCCAGGTGGTGCTAGTGGTAAAGAACCCACCTGCCAATGCAGGAGACATAAGAGATACGAGTTCAATCCCTGGGTTGGAAAGATTCCCTGGAGGAGGGCACGGCAACCCACTCCAGTATTCTTGCCTGGAGAATCCCATGGACAGAGGAGCCTGGCGGGCTACGGTCCATGGGGTTGCAAAGAGTTGGACACGACTTAAGTGACTGTGCAAGCACATGCAAAAGTTGAGAATTATGTTTTATTTGGCAGACATGCTAAGGACTTAAGCCTAGGAGACAGCCTCTCAGATAGATGAGAAAGACTATTCCAAAGAGGTAAGGGAGGAGCCAGAATACATGTTTTCGTAAAAAAACAAAAAGGTAGTTATAACATCAAAAGATTACTGTTAATTAAAGAACAACCAGACATCTCAGATTAATTAATTTAGCACTTTTCTATGTCTGGGAAAGAAATCTATGACAAACCTAGGCAGTATATTAAAAAGTAGAGACATCACTTTGCCAACAAAGGTCTGTATAGTCCATGCTATGGTTTTTCCGGTAGTCATGTATGGATGTGAGAGTTGGACCATAAAGAAGGCTGAGTGCCGAAGAATTGATGTGCTGGGAAAGACTGGGAAGACTCTTGAGAGTCCCTTGGACTGCAAGGATATCAAGCCAGTCAATCCTAAAGGAAATCAACCCTGAATATTCATTGGAAGGACTGATGCTGAAGCTAAAACTCCAATACTTTGGCTACCTGATTTGAAGAGCCAATTCATTGGAAAAGACTCTGATGCTGGAAAAGACTGAAGGCAGAAAGTGAAGAGGGCAACAGAGGAGATGGTTAGATAGCATCACCAACACAGTGGACATGAATTTGAGCCAACTCTGGGAGATAGTGGAAGACAAAGGAGCCTGGCATGCTGCAGTCCATGAGGTGGCAAAGAGTTGGACACAACTTAGTGACTGAACAATAAAAACAAAATGTCTGGGAAGATGCAAGAGTCTGGGGTCATTGAAATCATCTCTTTGATAACACTTTAGCTACCATCCTGAATCCTTCAGGCTGCATAGTCAGGGTGGCTGCAGTGGCAGATGGCTTGATGGCCCTAACATCTTTTGTTGGCTGACTGGCAGGTGAATTTCTTGGTTCACAGTCTCTACTAAGAATTTTGGATTGCCTTGTAAGTCCTCAACCTTTCCTCTTTGAACAATAGCAGGTACATGCTAATTGCTTTATTTTCTACTAATTCTTCCCCTTTCCCTTCTCAGCTTTTAAAAAAGTTATTGATTTTAATTGGAAGATAATTACTTTACAATATTGTGATGGTTTTTGCCATACATCAACATGAATCAGCCATAGGCTTACATGTCTCCCCCTTCTCAGCTTTTAAAATAGCTTTTTAAAAACACAGTGTATGGAGAGAATGGCATAGATACATATACCCTACCATGTGTAACATAAATAGCCAGTGGCAATTTGCTGTGTGATTCAGGGAACTCAAACTGGGGCTCTGTAACAACTTAGAGGGATGGGAAAGGGTGGGAGGTGGGAGGGAGGTTCAGGAGGGAGGGGACATAGGTAAACCTATGGCTGATTCATGCTGATGTTTGGCAGAAATCAACATAATATTGTAGAGCAATCATCCTTCAATTAAAAATAAATTAATTCTAAAATAAAAATGAAAAAAAAAGTGATCCAGATTGTATTATCTTTTCTACCTAGAATCCTTCAACATTAGTGACTAACTCCCTTTCAGATAAAGTTCAGATGCCCTGGTGCAGCATCCAAGGGTATCCACATGTGTTCATCTGGTGGGTCTAAAGCGGCACGTGCTAGCCTCTCTGCCACAGCAGGTACTTGCTGAGCTGTTCAGGCTCAAATGCATCTCCTAGAGGCATTGCTCAGCTCTCCAATCCTCATTTCCTCCCTTCTCCTATGCCTGCTTTGGCATAGGAGGAAATGGGAGCACTCTAAGGGATGGACAGTGAGTCCTTGTCCTCTCTTGTGGCAACCTCAGCCCAGTTCCTGGAACACAGGAAGGATTCTATAAACTCCTTCTGGAATGAATGACCCTCTGACTCTTTCCTTCCACAGCAGAGAGACAGAGGCCTCCCTGCTCTTTATCCTGTGGTATTTAGACTGGCCTCCCTTTTCACAGTGGGGATACACACAGATACACACACACACACACACACACACACACACGGGCTTCCCTGGTGACTTAGTGGTAAAGAATTCACCCGCCGATGCAGGAGTCACAGGAGACACAGGTTTGATTCCTGGATTGGGAAGATCCCCTGGCGGAGGGCATGGCAACCCACTCCAGTATTCCTGCCTGGAAAATTCTGAGGGGAGAAGAGCCTGACCGGCTACAGTGCATGGGGGTGTAAAAAGTCAGATAGGACTGAAGCGACTTAGCATGCACGCACTTGAGGCCAGGAAGAGACTGTATCCAGGGGAATCACTTCTGAGCCCTTCTGCTGGGAGACTTGGTCCTGAGACTGTTCTGGGTTCTCTCACCACTCTCCAGGCATCTCTGTGCAGTCGTACCTGCTCTGTCTCTGCACCTCCCCTCTGGTGGAGCTGGTCATTGTCTGTAGCATCTCTGGAGGCTGCTCCCTCCATTCGATTCAGCCTCCTGGCCCCCAAACATGGTGCTTCCCCAGCTACACCCTCAGCACCGTCTCTCAAAAAGGCCAGCATCTCCCTGCCGCCCTCTGGATTCTTTCTAAGGTCGGGTCAGTCTTATCATCCATTGTTCAAACACCTCCAGGTCTCCCACATCCTGAGCAAGGCCTCAAGGAGACATCTTTTCACTGTATTTACCCTTAGATTCTTGTCCACACTCTTGGCGTGACCACGATGAACACTGACGTCTCCCCACCCTCAGCCCACACATCACTTTTTTTATGCCTGACTGTATGTGCTGTCCTTGCCCTGGAATTCCCTGTGCCTTCTTTCTGCCATGGCCAGCCAACACGAGTTCCATGTCACCTCCTCCTAGAAAGGTCCCTGCCCTCCCACCCGCCCCCCACCACCCAACACAGTATTTTAACTCCCCTTCCCCACAGTTTCAGACAAGCTGCCTCCTAAGACAGCCGTGGCTGTTGATAATTAATTTCAGGGCCTTGCATGGACTCTGAGAACCTACTAGATAAATCTGCAGAGGGGTGCTGAATACATTGAGGGTATCATCTATCTCGCTTTGCCTGATCCAGGCTGTAACAATCTCACTTCTAGTAGTGCTGGCATCAACTTTCATTTATAATCAGGCTGGTAATCCAGCGAGTGGGTTATCAAGAGTGGTGGTTATCCTTCTTTCTCTTTCTTTGCCTCCTCCTCCTATAGTTCCCCCTCCCCTTCCCCTTCATGGCTGCCTTCTCCTCTCCCCCATGGGCTCCTTTCCAGGGAGCAAGTCAGGAAAGAGGAGAAGGCATAATGCGAGCCCATCTACGCTGCTCACAGGTAGCAGCACTGCAAAAGAGCTTGGTGGGAGAGAAGATGCAAGTCTACACGTCATAACCTTGTTGGAGGCACTGGTTTCTGCCTTGGGCTTCCCTGGTGGCTCAGGTGGTAAAGAATCTGGCTTCAATGCGGGAGACAGGGACTTAGTCCCTGGGTCAGGAAGATCCCCTGGAGAAGGGAATGGCAACTTGCTCCAGTATTCTTGCCTGGAGAATTCCATGGATGGAGAAACCTGGCGGGCTACAGTCCATGGGGTTGCTAAGAGTCAGGCACGACTGAGCGACTAACAGCGACTCTATGACAGGACTCACACCATGATGTCCGCTTTCTCTGCACTCTGTCCCAAAGCCCTTTGCTCTTCAGATGGTCACTGTAGGGTAAGGGAGCAGCAGCTCTCCTTCCCACCTTCCCAGGGGTTTTGAGGGAAAATCTGGCTGCCTGCTTTCACTAGGGTGACCTTGGACATGTCACAGCATCTTTGTGGGCCTTGTTTTCTCCTCGACATCAGAGGGATTAGACCAGATGAGTTTTCCCTTGCAGAGGTGCAACCCACTGGCCTGTGGTCCTAATCAGTTGTGTAATTTGTCATCAGTAGCACCCTACTGGAGAAGGCAGTGGCACCCCACTCCAGTACTCTTGCCTGGAAAATTCCATGGGCGGAGGAGCCTGGTAGGCTGCAGTCCATGGGGTCGCTAAGAGTCGGACACGACTGAATGACTTCACTTTCACTTTTCACTTTCATGCATTGGAGAAGGCAATGGCAACCCACTCCAGTGGGCTGCCGTCTCTGGGGTTGCACAGAGTCAGACACGACTGAAGTGACTTAGCAGCAGCAGCAGCACCCTGCTACTAATATGTTTTTTTAAAACATAAGGTAAACAGGACCAGTGTCACCCTCGGCTTCTCATGCTTCTAGATTAGGTCTGAGTGAGAGAGGAGGGAGGTTTCTGCACAAAACCTCATTACCCCAGTGGAGCTGGGTGATGTGCAGAATAGTCTTTCATTGAATGTCATGATGAGTTAATTAAGACTTTGAAGCCAGGTCACCGCCAGGGTACCTTACCTGCGTGAGGTCACTCCATGGTCCTTTATCTGTACCAGGTAACCCTACCAGGGTTCCTTACTTGGGCCAGGTCACCTCCAGGGTCCCTTACCTGGACTAGATCATCCCCAGGGTCCCTTCCCTGGTCCAGGTCACCCCAGGACCCCTTATCTGGACCAGTCATCCCAAGGTCCCTTCTAGTGCTGACATCCTAGTCCATTCAGACCAGTTGGACACTACATCTCAAAACCAAGAGGCCCAGAGAGTGCTCCAGGTGGCTTCAGGTCACCTTGAAGACCCATTAGTGACACTGAGGCTAGAGCCTGTCTCCAGACCATCCCACAGGAGAGTCCCATTAGGACCCGTGGCATCTGGTGCAGTGGGGGCGGCGGGCAGAGTGAGTTTCCCCTTTCCTTCCTGATGGGCTAGACCTCCCCAATCCCAGAAAGACCCTTGACTTGGGCTTTGAACAGAAACGAGAGCCGTGAAACCAAAGCTGCCCGCTGCTTCTGGCGCAGCCCGACACGGTGATCCCTGGCCCCGCTCTCAGCTGTCAGCTTCCTCCCCCAGTGATCCCTGGGACCACCCATGCCGACAGGAAGCGCGCTGAGCCCACTCGGGGCCTGCCGGTTGTAATGGCGAGGCAGGTCATCATCCAGGGAGGTTGCTGCCAGAGATGTATTATATTTGTATTTTTTTCTAAATGGAGCTGGAACTGTGGCCCAGCAGGCCTGGGGGAGGGGCCTCGAGGTGAAGGGGAAGCCGGGAGTCTGGGGGCGGCGGCACGGGATTGGTGGTGGGGATGGGCTGGCTCCAGACAAAGAGAAACCCGAGAGTGGGGGATTAGGCTGCAGAAACCTGCGAGGGGAGCAGCGGGCTTTCCAGGGAATCTCCAATATCAAACCCTTTTCCTGAAGAGCTTACTAGAAAGGACTTCAAGGTAAATCCCCCCCCCGGCTCAGAGCTGAGGTTAGAATGCTGGGGCCAGGAGCAGCCGTGACATTAATCATCAGCGTCCCCAACCCGTCCCCAACCCCAGGCGTGGGCTTCGAAGCTCCTTGGCCGCACACCCCTCCCAGCCCAGTTGTGGGGCTTTCCTCAGGGCCCTGACGAGAGAGGAAATCCTTTCTTTGCTTTCAAAGCGGCGAGCGAAAGTCTCTGGACACTTGCAGCCTTCGACTTCGACAGCATGGACATTTAGCATAAAAACTTAGACTGGAATTTAATCCTCTAAGGGGAGTTTGGGGACACGTTCCAAAAGAACCTCTTGATAAAGTCTTACCACCGTTTTATCAAACAAATTGTTGCTGTTGTTTCGCCGCTAAGTCATGTCTGATTCTTTCCGACCCTGTGGACTGTAGCCAGCCAGGCTCCTCTGTCCATGGGATTGTAAGTGACACAGCTGAAGGGTAATGGCTTAGCTTCATGTTATTCACTAAATTGTGATGTGAGCTTCTTGAGGGAGAGACTTGTGTCTTAGTCACCAGGACCTGGCATACAGTAGGTACTCAATAAATGTCTGAAGATGAAGGAAGAAGAATAAAGAATGAAAAACATGATCCTCTATTTCAATAGAACTTGAAGACAAGGTGACAGTTGGATTCTACAGACGTCACCATTTTTCTTTTTTTAAAGTCTTTATTGAATTTGTTACAATATAGCTCCTGATGTTTATGTCCTGACTTTTGGGCCTGTGAGGCATGTGGGATCTTAGCTGCACCCCCTGCATTGGAAGGTGGAGTCTTAACCACTGGACCACTAGGGAAGTTCCCAGACATCACCGTTTTTCAAAGCTGTCCAGACACCCTGGCTATATGGATTTAGCTGGAACAGTCTGCCTCTTCCCCTCCCCCCAGGGGCCAAGCTCACTTATTTTGAGGTGCTTTTAATTAGGAGATGCGTACATGCATTCTTAGTCGCTCAGTCGTATCTGCTCTTTGCCACCCTTTGGACTGTAGGCTCCCAGACTCCTCTGTCCGTGAGATTTTTCAAGTAGGAATACTGGACTGGATTGCCGTTTCCTCCTCCAGGGGATCTTCCTGACCCAGGGATCGAACTTAGGTCTCTTTCATCTCCTGCACTGCGGGCAGATTCTTTACCTGCTGAGCCACCAAGGAAGCCTATTCTTTTTTTTTTTTTTTTTTTAAACTTTATATAATTGTATTAGTTTTGCCAAATATCAAAATGAATCCGCCACAGGTATACATGTGTTCCCCATCCTGAACCCTCCTCCCTCCTCCCTCCCCATACCATCCCTCTGGGTTGTCCCAGTGCACCAGCCCCAAGAATCCAGTATTGTGCATTGAACCTGGACTGGCATCTCATACATGATATTTTATCTCATACATTTCATACATGATATTTTACATGTTTCAATGCCGTTCTCCCAAATCTTCTCATCCTCTCCCTCTCCCACAGAGTCCATAAGACTGTTCTATACATCAGTGTCTCTTTTGCTGTCTCGTACACAGGGTTATTGTTACCATCTTTCTAAATTCCATATATATGCGTTAGTATACTGTATTGGTGTTTTTCCTTCTGGCTTACTTCACTCTGTATAATAGGCTCCAGTTTCATCCACCTCATTAGGACTGATTCAAATGTATTCTTTTTAATGGCCGAGTAATACTCCATTGTGTATATGTACCACAGCTTTCTTATCCATTCATCTGCTGATGGACATCTAGGTTGCTTCCATGTCCTGGCTATTATAAACAGTGCTGCGATGAACATTGGGGTACACATGTCTCTTTCCCTTCTGGTTTCCTCAGTGTGTATGCCCAGCAGTGGGATTGCTGGATCATAAGGCAGTTCTATTTCCAGTTTTTTAAGGAATCTCCACACTGTTCTCCATAGTGGCTGTACTAGTTTGCATTCCCACCAACAGTGTAAGAGGGTTCCCTTTTCTCCACACCCTCTCCAGCATTTATTACTTGTAGACTTTTGGATCGCAGCCATTCTGACTGGTGTGAAATGGTACCTCATAGTGGTTTTGATTTGCATTTCTCTGATAATGAGTGATGTTGACCATCTTTTCATGTGTTGGTTAGCCCTCTGTATGTCTTCTTTGGAGAAATGTCTATTTAGTTCTTTGGCCCATTTTTTGATTAGGTCATTTATTTTTCTGGAGTTGAGCTGTAGGAGTTGCTTGTATATTTTTGAGATTAGTTGTTTGTCAGTTGCTTCATTTGCTATTATTTTCTCCCATTCTGAAGTCTGTCTTTTCACCTTGCTAATAGTTTCCTTTGATGTGCAGAAGCTTTTAAGGTTAATTAGGTCCCATTTGTTTATTTTTGCTTTTATTTCCAATATTCTTGGAGGTGGGTCATAGAGGATCCTGCTGTGATGTATGTCAGAGAGTGTTTTGCCTATGTTCTCCTCTAGGAATTTTATAGTTTCTGGTCTTACATTGAGATCTTTAATCCATTTTGAGTTTATTTTTGTGTATGGTGTTAGAAAGTGTTCTGGTTTCATTCTTTTACAAGTGGTTGACCAGATTTCCCAGCACCACTTGTTAAAGAGATTGTCTTTAATCCATTGTATATTCTTGCCTCCTTTGTCAAAGATAAGGTGTCCATATGTGCGTGGATTTATCTCTGGGCTTTCTATTTTGTTCCATTGATCTATATTTCTGTCTTTGTGCCAGTACCATACTGTCTTGATAACTGTGGCTTTGTAGTAGAGCCTGAAGTCAGGTAGGTTGATTCCTCCAGTTCCATTCTTCTTTCTCAAGATCACTTTGGCTATTTGAGGTTTTTTGTATTTCCATACAAATTGTGAAATTACTTGTTCTAGCTCTGTGAAGAATACTTTTGGTAGCTTGATAGGGATTGCATTGAAGCTATAAATTGCTTTGGGTAGTATACTCATTTTCACTATGTTGATTCTTCCAATCCTGGAAGCCTATTCTTATCATTGTGCATGCTAAGTCACTTCAGGCATGTCTGACTCTTTGTGCCCCCATAGTCTGAAGCCTACTAGGCTCGTCCATCCATGGGATTTTCCAGGCAAGAATACTGGAGGAGGTTGCCATTTTATCCTACAGAGGATCTTCCTTACACAGGGATCAAATCTGAGTCTTCTACATAGCAGGCAGATTCTTTACCTGCTGAGCTACCAGTGAGTGATCGTTGCTCAGTCATGCCTGACTCTTTGCAACCCTATGCCAGGCTCCTCTGTCTATGGAATTCTCCAGGCAAGATTACTGGAATGGGTTGCCATTTCCTTCTGCCAGGGAGCTACCAGGGAAGTCTTTAATTAGGGGAATTCTATCCCCTTAAGGGCAGGTCTTATCCAGCAATACAAGTGGATGAACTTGTAAAATTATCTGGATAGGCCAGGCAAAATACCCCATGTAATAGTCAACTCCTGATATGATTATGCTTCATAACAAATATCCCAGAGTCTCAGTGACTTGCAAATGAGCCAGAGAATAAAGAACAATGGGAAGAGCTGGCTCCAAGCATCACAGAGTAGTCCACTGTGGAAATGATCAAGTAAACGTGGCCACTTACAAAGCATGGAAGGGAATGAGGCTTCAGAGAGAGCAATGACTTAGGTGGCATCCAAGATTCTTTCCAACAGTCATATTGTTTGGTCATGGACAGTAGGGACCACACTGGGTAATTTCTATGTTTCCAAGAAAGACTGATGTAGAAAACAAGTCCCAAGGCTGCCTTAGCTGTAAGTGATGAGAATTTCCAGAATATCTGTCCAACATCAGTGCTGAAGCCTGCATGTTTTGTCACACAGCCCCAAGTGTGTGCACTGCAAAGCAGTGGCTCCGAGAACCAGGAAATTCCTTTCCTGGAGCCATCCTGTTTATACAACTGAGTCATCCCACTGGATAATCAGGTACCTACCATCTTCTTCAAATGCCATTTAAATACAGTTCGGGCAGCATCCAGGGTCTCATTGTGGTATTTCTGGGAAGGAGGGTGAATCACAGGTCATGTCTCTCCTTTTCTTTTGAAGCCCACGTTGCTCGTCATTGTCTGTGCTCGGAGCCCCTTTCCCCACAAAGACTTAAGAGAAAAGGCAAGGGTGTATTTGGATACCATGCCTGGAAGGCTCCTGGTATAGAGGAGATGCCCAGTTATGCTTGGGAAATGAATGATGGAGGGACAGAGTGAATGGAGGCAATATTTTAGGTTAAGATACTGAGAACTCGCTTGTGTTCCCATTTCTCTTCTTGCTGTCAGCCAAGCTAAGAGTGTACTCGCAGCCCAGTTGTGGGTCCTTAGAGGTTGTGTATTTGTGTCTCCCTCCTTTGTCTGTTCCTTATTTCCTTTTTCCCAAAACTCCGTACACCTACATATGTGTTCTTTTCATTGACTTTGTCCTCACGCTCTAAGAAGATGTAAGGACAAAGGGATAAAGCAAATAAAGGTCCTCGGGGATTTGTTGCTTGGGAATTTCTCTTAAGCTTGACTATTTTCATTGCTTTTCCACCTCACTGACTGCATCACCCCTGCCCGGATGGGTAGATGTGAAGATAGATGATGGGTAAATGGATGGGGGAGTGGAGGAAGGGAATGTGCATGGGTAACTGGCCTTCACATACCACTTTGGAGGTGGAAAAAGTAAACAAGAGCGAGTCAGCCAAGCCTTTCATATGTTTACTCAATAAACATTGGCTGAAAATTCACCAAGTAGTTCTCTGAAAATCAGAAGTGAATTGACAGAGCTCGGAAACTCAATGCTCTCTAATTTTAAGAAGCTGATGTAAGATTTTTTAGGTGCCACGAATGCATGGCAGATGGAGCAGTGGCACAGAAAATGTCAAGTTCAGCTGCAGCGTGCCCCCCCCCCCAACCCCACAGAAGACGCGCATATGTGGTGAAGACACCTGGGAAGGGAACACATCTGTACAGACTGATGAGGATGCTGGTGTTCATAAAGGTTCATTCTCTGACAAAAAGATTAGAAATCAGATTGGAGAAGCTCCCCCAAAGGAAACCTAGATGCTTGAGGGTAACCGAGGTGGGGGTGCAGGGGAGGAATGCTGAAACTTTAGGGTTGAATATTTACATTTCTGTGCAGCGAAAGGACCTGGAACTCCTTTGGCGTCAGAAACTATCTTTGTTTCCCAGCTTCATCAGTTTCTAGGTGTGTGGCCTTGGGAAAATTATTTCACCTGTCTGAGTCTGTTTTCTCACTTGTATAGTGGAGATAATAATACTTAATACCAGAGATTATTTTATGAACAGGAAAGCAAGCTGCCTGCACATGGTGGGTGTTTAGGAATTGTTGGTTGAAGCTCCATGACCTCTGAGGGTCTGGAATTTTTCTCATAGAAGATAAGAGAAATGGGAAGATTTTTCCAGAAGACCATAGTCTCCAGGCCTTTAAGCCCTCTGTGGCTGAGAACCAAAATTTCCTGCCTTTTTCTGTGGCCATCAGTGGAGTTCACATCTGAAGACTCCCACGACCCTAAGTTCTATTTCCAGGGTAGCCAAGAGGGATGCTTATGGACTGGCCTGTGTCTACCGTCAACCTGAGATTGACTGGAATAGCCAGACTCTAAGTTCATGAGGAGCAGAACTCTCAGAGAGGCATTGGTCCTATCACCTTCGTCCAGAGGAATTACTATTTCACAATTCACAAGGGATGAGGAACAGTGGGAACTGAGTCTCTCTTAACCACAAAGAAATGAAAAAAAGCACCCTTGCTGATCTGTCCTGGTGCTGTGTTGATTTGTAGGCCTTAAATTCTTAATACTTAAGCTACGACTTCAAGGCTGGTCTTTCCTGTTACAACTTCCAGGGTTTCTGATATATATATATATATATAAATTATATATATATATAAATTATATATATATATATATATAATGAGAGGTGGACCATAAAGAAGGCTGAGTGCCAAAGAACTGATGCTTTTGAATTGTGGTGAAGAAGACTCTTGAGAGTCCCTTGGACAGCAAAGAGATCAAACCAGTCAGTACTAAAGGAAATCAACCTTGAATATTCATCGGAAGGACAGTTGCTGAAACTGAAGCTCCAATACTTTGGTCACCTGATGTGAGGACCTGATTCACTGGTAAAGACTGATGTTGGGAAAGACTGAAGGCAAAAGTAGAAGGGGGCAGCAGAGGATGAGACTGTTGGATGGCATCACTGACTCAATGGACATGAGTTTGTGCAAACTCCAGGAGATTGTGAAGGACAGAGTAGCCTGGCATGCTGCAGTCCATGGGGTTGAAGAGTCAGACATGACTTAGCAACTGAACTTGCTTAGCAACAGCCTTATATAAACCCCAGGTGATCCTTTGGAGATTGAAAGGGAATTCCACCTATTGTCTTTATTTCCTCAGTAGTCTGTAAATTTGATGAATGGATTGGCAAAAGAGACCTCAATTACCAAACACACTAGGGGCTTCCCTGGTGGCTCAGATGGTAAAGAATCTGCCTGCAATGCAGGATACCCAGGTTTGACCCCCGAGTTTGGAAGGTCCCCTGGAGAAGGGAATGACAATCTACTCCAGTATTCTTGCTTGGAAAATCCCATGGACAGAAGAACCTGGTAGGCTACAGTCCATGGGGTTGCATAGAATCAGACATGACTGAGCAAGGAACACTAACTAATCAACCAAACATGCAGAAAACCTTCAGAGGCCTCTTTGGCTTGTTCTTCAAGTCAAACCCAATGGTTGTGAGTCTCTCCACGTTCCTGCTGGGGGCGGGGGCTGAGTTACTCCTCCCCTCGTACTGTGCTCTGTTAATGCTGCCATTGAAAGTCTGACTCCAAGACATAGCCAGGATTTGCTTACATGTCCGTCTTCCCCACTATATCCTGTGAACTCTTGGAAGGACAGAGTAGCCTGGCGTGCTGCAGTCCCTGGGGTTGCAAAGAATCAGACATGACACAGTAATCTGTTCATCTTTGCTTCCTTAGCAGTGAGTATGGTGCTCAGTATCTAGACTGTGCCCAGTAGATGCTTGTTTGATGAACAAGTGAATGAATGAATAAGTAATGGATGATGGACATTGAGAGCCTTCTTATGCTTCTACTGTCAAGACTTTTACTATTTTCCTAAGTGATAGAGGTCCATTCCAAGAAAGCTGCTCATGTGCCTTCTGCTAACTCTTCCTGCTTGTGTGGTCCATCAACACTTACAAATCTTTTTCACACCAGACAGTGAGTGCCGAGCACAGTTGTCTTCCTTGTCCTTAGGAGAAGGGGATCACTGGACACTGTCTGGAAATGCAGGCTGATGAAAGAAACAGTGAGGACCTTCCCATGCTTTATTTTTACTTAAGTGTTTATATTCATGAGCTGTTTCTAGCTGAATCTTTTCAGTGACCACCTCCTGAGTGAGGAGACAGACTCATGCCAATATATTCCTGAGTCCTTCCCTTCCATTGCTTATTAGAGGCTCATGATGGGGAGAATTTTTTTTTTTTTTCCAGCCTCACCATATGTGGGATCTTAGTTCCTCCACCAGGGTTGGAACCAGACACTGCATTGGAAGCACAGAGTCTTAACCATTGGACCTCCAGGGAAATCTCAACAGGGAAGATTCTTAAACCTCCAGCTTTTAATCCCTTTAAACTGACTATATTATACAATTACTAAATTATGGAAAGTATTTTAGAAAGCTAGTTACTTTCTTTAGAGTTAGACTCTCCTAACTGATGGCTTTTAAAACCGACTTTCTCCAAAGCCTTCTGTGTGCGTGACAGAGCTGAGGCTGTCCGTGTGGACGTGTCAGAGGCATGTTAGAACCTCATGGCCTCCCCTCCCTCCCCATCACTAAGCACAATGATTTCCATTCACACATTTCAGTCGTCTGCCTCTTTTCGTGTTTGTTTAGTATTTACAGCTGGTGACATTAAGTTCATATTCACGAAACAAGATAACCTCTCAACATCTGCTACAGGAAGGACACCACACAAAATGGTGGGGCCTCGGAAGAGTCAAAAACGTCCATGATCTCAAAGGAGCTTGTGGTTCAGGGCGCAAGTCAGATAAACAAGGAGAGGAACGTGTGCAGGGCATTATGGGAGTGGGGAGGAGAGGTGCCCGGGCTCCCAGTTCTGCCTGGAGGAGGGATGGGGAGTAGAGTGGGGGAGACCCTTCACAGAGGAGGTTCAGTGGAACCTGAATAGAAACAGTAATCCACCCAACAGACAAGAAGAGGAGGAAAATGATAGATTGCTGTGACATGTACCAAGGCTCAGGAATATGGGAAATGTGGTGAACGTAGGGAAGTCCGAATGGTTTTCAAAGGCTTGGAAAGCTGGCAGATTCGGTCTCCAAGTGCCATGGCTCAGTGTCAGCTCAGAGTGTGGGTGGGGAGCATGTGTGTCTGCAAAACTAACTCAGGGTCATATCTCAAAGGTCTTGAATGCCATACCAAAGATCTGGGCGGTATCGTGTGTGAGGATGTGTGTGCGTGTGTGACGGAAGTGTAGATATGTTCACTGAAGAATTTTGAGTAAATGAAAAACAACTTGTGTTCCATCAAGAGCTTTTCCACCTGTCCTGGCTGGTCCACTCTATCCCACTCAATACACTATTTCTTCCTTAAGCCGATCGTCCTGAAATGTCCTTCCTGGACAATGTCGAGTGTAATCCACTCCTTGTTATTTTAACCTAAGCCCAGGTAATCAAGGCCAAGATTTTAATTGCATCAGGCAGCACAGGGCTGTAGCTGCATATTTTCAAAGGAGACTGGTTGCTGGGGATTGAGAAGAGAAAACCAACGGGGTTTGTGCTTACGAGGCTGTCCAGCCTCTGTGCTTTCAGCTAGGTGTCTCTGGAGCACTTGCCAGCAGGCTTTGTAAAGATTTTGTTGAAAATCAACTTATGAATTCCTCCCTAATTGGCTTGGCCCAGGTCTAATCTGTTATTGGTGGAGCCAGCCTGGCTTCTATTATGCTGAGTGCTGAGGATTTCCGGCCCTGCTCCGAGCCTCGTGGAGGCTGGCTATTTTTAGAAGCCAGTCTTGGTGTTGGTGAAGGCTGGTATCACTGTGTCCTCTGAATCAACCCCAGAAGGCTGCCCATCTGATACAGCGTGTAGACCTCTGGCAACAAAGAGCAAGTCTTGGAATTGCCATTTGCATGCCAGAGGGTTATGGTTTTATACTTTTTTTTTCTTTCCCCAAGATGAAACAAAGCTTCCTCTTTGTTCCTGCCTCTCTAAGTGGATTCCTGGAAATGTGCTGTGTACCCGGTCCAAGCCGGTAACACCTGTGGCCGTGGAACGTCTTCAGAGGGTGGTTTCTCTTGGCCCCAGGACACCCTGGAGAAGTATCAGAGGAGGGACAGGGTGGTGGCGTCACTGGCCTTTGCTGAGCTCACCCTCTTAAGGTTGTACGGTGTAAAACACACAGACATGCCTGGAAGAGGCAAGAGGAGAGACCCAGTGTGGGGCTGGGACCATTTCTGGGCAATATTAGCACTGAGTAGACCCAAGACCGAAGCCTGAGATACCTGGTGACGGAGAGTTGGAGAAAGGGAAGATGCAAAGATCAGGGCAGCCCCCTCAGAGGAGAGAGCTCAAGTCTACCTTGGGAGGAAGCTGAGGAAGTGGAGAGCCCTAACTTTCCCTAAGATCCTGGAAGGAAGGACATTGGATTTCTGAGTGCCGTTCGCATGAGTGTGGAGAGGACAGGCTGTATCAGTTTATAGTCTCTCAGACATAACCCACCCCATCTCTCCCCCATCAGCCCCCACCCTAAGTCCTCCACGGGGCTTTGTAGAGTTTAAACAGTTCTGTTGGAGGAAGTCACTCATACAAACATCACCTCTATAGACCTGAGCTCATTAGAACCAAAGAGACCAACTTAGAGCCCCAGGAATAAGGACAGAGTCATCTATATACTTAAATACAAACATGTATTTTACAGGCTTTGGAAAACGAGTCTGACATCTGTTTTGCTTTCCTTGTTAATTCCACCCCGCTCCACTCTCTACTTGCCCTCACCCCACCCCAGACTCTAAAGTGAATTCCTCAGCAAAGCCTGAGTTAAAGGATGTGATAGACCCTGCATTTGCAGCTGGCTCCCAAAGCTTGCTTTGGAAGATTTCTCCTCCTGGAGAAGGAAATGGCATGTCACTCCAGTACTCTTGCCTGGAAAATCCCATGGAGGGAGGAGCCTGCCAGGCTACAATCCATGGGGTCACAAAGAGTCAGGCACAACTGAGCTACTTTACTTTCACTTTCAGCCAGCTAGCTAGCCAGGCAGTTGTTCATCTCAAGGACCTGACCTAGACAAATCTGTGCCTTCTGGTATGTCTTGTCACCAACTGGCAGCTGCTGGTCTCTTAGGGCCTTTGGGGAATCCCCTGGGCATCATGGACCATGGCTAGGATAGCACACCAGTTCAGGGAGAGCCACAGCTCTTGACCGTGGCCCAAGCAAACTGCCAGACCAAAACAGGTGTGCTGGTGAAGTTCTGTGCATTCTCTCTGTCTCGAAACTTCTGCTTTAGTTTTATTTCATTTTGTTAATTTAACTTTGGATCCTGGTTTTTCTCCTTTTTTTAAAATTAATTAATTTATTTTGGGCTGTGCCAGGTCTTCGTTGCTTCGTGGGCTTTTCTCTAGGTGCAGTAAATGAGGGCTAAATCTTCATTGAGGTGCTCAGGCTTCTCATTGCGGTAGCTTCTAGGTGCAGAATGCAGGCTCTGGGGCAGGTAGGCTCAGTAGCTGCGGCTCCTGGGCTCTGGAGCACAGGCTCAGTAATTGTGGCACATGGGCTTAGTTGCTCTGAGGCATGCGAGATCTTCCTGGATCAGGGATCGAACCCATATCCTGCGCTGGCAGGAGGATTCTTTACCGTTGAGTCACCAGGGAAGCCCCTGGTTTTTCTTTCTTTACATGGCTATCCTAGAATCTTGAAGGTTCTCCAAGAGAATGGGAATCACAGCACCACGGCAAATCAGACGTGAAGGGGATTTAAAGTGGTTTCTTCAATTTGAACATGAAGATGCAGAAGTCCAGTGAAACAGAATTGCCTAAGGACCTGAGGCTAGTGAAAAACACATCCAGGGCTGGAAGTGAGGCCTCTGCCTCTCATTCAGTGTTTATACCTTAATATGTGTCTGTTTAAGGTACACACATGCAGGATACATTGCAGCCATCTGTACTCCAGTAAGAATGAAAATACACAGGACAGGTATCACTGAACAGTTATTAAGTGACATTGTTGTGAGCACTTTGTATATGCAATATTATTTACCCCTTTTTCAACCTACTGGGTGGTATTTTTACTATTCTCAATTTGTAATTGCTTAATAACTTGCCTTAATAATTAGGGAACTCTTGGTGGTCCAATGGCTAAGACTAGACTCCACATTCCCAATGCAGGATGCCCAGGTCCAACTCCTAGTTAGAGAACGAGATTCCAGAAGCCGCAACTAAGAGCTTGTATGCCTCAATTAAAGATCCTGCATGTTGCGATGAAGACCTGATGAAGCTGAATAAATTAATAAAATATTTTTTTAAGTAGGGAGGTCTTTTTTAATAATTTTATATATTTTTGTCTGTGCTGGGTCTTCATTGCTGTGTGGTTTTTCTCTGCTGCAGCGAGCAAGGGCTACTCTCTAGTTGCGGTATATGGGCTTCTCATTGGGGCTTCTCTGGTTGGGGAGCACAGGCTCTAGGCACACAGGCTTCAGTAGTTGCAGCTCTTGGGCTCTAGAGCACAGGCTCAGTAGCTGTTGTGCATGAGCTCAGTTGCTCCACGGCATGTGGGATCTTCCCAGACCAGGGTTTGAACCCATGTCTTCAGCATTGGCAGGCAGATTCTATACCACTGAGCCACCAGGGAAGCCCTAGGGAAGTCTTATTAGACTGACTTTCTTGAGACTCAGGTCTAACTTTGCATCAGCAAATCTATACTGAACCACTCCAAGGGATGGAGCCCTGCCTTCAGGAGATCAATCACAAGTAGATCAATCACAGTAGCGCACAGTGGCAGCTATAATGAAGTAACCACTTTGTTGGGGGGCGGGAGGCGGACTTCTCCAAGGAGATAGCATTTGACTGCTCTTGGGGATGCATAGACTTTTGCTAGCTGGAGAATGAGTGCTTGTGTGCCAGTGAAGGGAAATGCTAAGGGGTTCAGGGAGAAATCTGGAGGTGAGGAGCTCGGGGTCCTGGAATTCTGGCAGAAGCATCACGGCTGTGGGAGGTGCTGGGAGGCTGGCTAGAGAGGTAAGATAATCCAGTACCTATATCCCGAGATAGGGAATCTGGATTCTATCCAGTAACAGAGAGGAGCCAACAGAAAGGTTTGTGGGTAGGTTAGGCAATGGTCTTGGATTCCTGGAGACTTGGGGCTGGATGGATGCGTTGTGTGTGCGCTTGGTTGCTTAGTCGTGTCCAAGTCTTTGAGACTTGGTGGACTGTAGCCACCAGGCTCCTCTGCCCATGGGGATTCTCCAGGCAAGAAGACTGTAGTGGGTTGCCATGCCCTCCTCGGTGGGATCTTCCCAACTCAGGGATCGAATCCAGGTCTCTCACATTGCAGGCGGATCCTTTACTGTGTGAGCCACCAGGGAAACCCAGGAATACTGGAGTGGGTAGCCTATTCCCTTCTCCAAGGGACCTTTCCAACCCAGGAATTGAACCGGGGTCTCCTGTGACAAGGAAAGCCGGTAGGAGGAGGTCCAGGGAGAAGCAATTGTCCAGGGAGAAGCAATGGGGGCCTGGACTCCTTACAGCCATTTGACTGGCACAGGCTGCCTCCACTCCTCTGCCCTCACTGATTCTGGAGGGGAGGGGAGGGGAGGGGGGATGCTGTCTTTAATGCATTCTGCCTGCAGGGACAGGATATCTGTCAAATCTAAGCTTCCGTGTCCATATGGAGACTCCCCATGGTCCCTACCCTGAGCAGGCTCGAGCTCTCTCCTTCCGGTCTCTACTGTGTCTAGTACATTCTTCTTTCTCTCTTGGTGCACATCGGGTTTCCTTGCACATCTTCGTACATTTCTGTCTTCTGCTTCACACCCAGCTCCTTGAAGGCAGTCCAGACCTTTGCCTCCTTAAATACTTGGCACCATGACTAACATTTAATGAGCTCTCGGTACACGTGTGATGAATGAATCTACTTTCTAAATAAGGCAGTGACTACAGATAGGGCAAGAAGTGGCCAACTCTGGGAGATTTTTTAAAAGTTTACTTTATTGAAGTGTAGTTGACATATAAGTTTGTTAATTTCGGCTGTACAGCACAGTGATTCAGTTTTATATATAAATAAAATATAATATATATATATATTATTTTTCATATTTTCCCATCATAGCTTATGACAGTAAATTGAATATAGTTTCCTCTGCTACAGTAGGACATTGTTTTCAAGTTACATCAACGGTCAGCAAATGAATCCAGCCCACTTTATTTACCGCTTTTGTAAATAAAGTTTTATTGGAACATAACCAAGCCTGTTGGTCCATGTTTGGATCCAGCTGTTTTCACTCTGCAAAGGCAGAGTTAAGTTATATGACCAGACCATACAGAAATAGTTACTATCTGCTCAGCCATAAAAAACCATGAAATATTGCCATTGGCAGCACCATAGACGGACTTCGAGATGATCATACTAAGTGAAGTGAATCAGCCAGAGAAAGCAAATATTGTATCTCATATGTCAAATCTGAAAAATAATACAGGGATTCCCCTGGCAGTCCAGTGTGGTTAAAACTTCACCTTCCAATGCAGGTCGGGGGGAGGTTTGATCCCTGGTGGGGAAGCTAAACTCACATGCCTTGCAGCCAAAAAACCAAAACATAAAACAGAAGCAATATTGTAACAAATTCAGCAAAGATTTTTTTTAAATGGTCCACATCAAAAAACACTTAAATAAATGATACATATGAACTTGTTTACTAAACAGAAACAGACTCTAAGACATTGAAACTTATCAAAGGGGAGATTGTCAGGGGAGGGGTAAATTAGGAGTTTGGGATTAGCAGGTACAAACTGCTATATATAAAATAGATAACTAACAAGATCTTCTGTAGAGCACAGGGAACTCTATTCAAGACCTTGTGGTAACCTATAATGGAAAAGAGTCTTAAAAATTTATACACACACACACACACACACACACACACACACGGAGAAGACAGTGGCACCCCACTCCAGTACTCTTGCCTGGAAAATCCCATGGATGGAGGAGCCTGGTGGGCTGCAGTCCATGGGGTCGCAAAGAGCTGGACACGACTGAGCGACTTCACTTCCACTTTTCACTTTCATGCATTGGAGAAGGAAATGGCAACCTACTCCAGTGTTCTTGCCTGGAGAATCCCAGGGATGGCGGAGCCTGGTGGGCTGCCGTCTATGGGGTCACACAGAGTCAGACACGACTGAAGTGACTTAGCAGCAGCAGCATATATACACAAACACATGTACATACATATGTATGGGCTTCCCTTGTAGCTCAGTTGGTAAAGGATCTGCCTGCAGTGCAGGAGACATGGGTTTGATTCCTGGGTCAGGAAGATCCTCTGGAGAAGGAAATGGCAATCTACTCCAATATTCTTGCCTGGAGAATCCCATGGACAGAGGAGCCTGGCGGCTACAGTCCACGGGGTTGCAAGAGTCGGACACGACTGAGCTACTAAACTGCCACCACCATATATGTGTATCTGAATGCTTGTGCTATATACCTGACACAATATTGTAAATCAACTAAAGTTCCATTAAAAAAAAAAAATTGACTATCTAGACCTTTGCTGAAGAAGTTTGTTAACCTCTGAGTTCAATGAGCAGAACTAGTGACTGGACATACAAGGTGATGGAAAGGAAGGGGTTGAGACTTTTCCTTTTCTCATGTCTTCTCACCTAAACAGAGCTTTGCACCCCAGTGATAGCACTGACCCCTAGGCCTGCAGGTGCTGAGAGAGACACCCCCGCTGTGGGGCAGGTCAAACAGGGAGTCTGAGCCCGAGGAGGACAAGAGAGCCGGGTCAGAAGAGACAGGGCCAGGGCTGCCGGGCACAGCCCACCTAAGCCGCTGCCTGTCGTGCCCTGCTCTCGCAGTCATCCAGTTTGGCTTTGTCACCCTCTTCGTGGCCTCCTTTCCTCTGGCACCTGTGTTTGCCCTCCTCAACAACGTCATTGAGGTGCGCCTGGACGCGAAGAAGTTCGTTACGGAGCTGAGACGGCCGGACGCTGTGAGGACCAAGGACATCGGTATGTCTCCTGCCCGGAGGCCGGGCCGCTCCTCCCCATCCCCTCCCTCCCACCCTCCCCCTGTCTCCCAGGCCGCCTCCCTCCCACTGTGTCAGGCATCCAGGATCCTGGGGCAGCTCTTGCTCCATCAGCCCCTCTGAGCCCCCTCACCCTCTTCTTCTCAGGTGCTGGGAGGTCAGATGATTCACACACACACACACACACACACACACACACACACTGTCCCCCGGGTTTGCAGACACGGCTGCCCCTAAGCCTTTCCAGACAAGCCCATCTCTGGGGGCCCCGGCAGAGCTCCACTGGTAACTTGCCTGCAAAGCGTCACTCTGGCTGCAGCCTTGTCATCACTGGGCTGGGGGCGGGAGGGAGCCAGACGCCCTTCTCTTTCTGTCTTAACAGGGATCTGGTTTGATATCCTCTCTGGCATCGGCAAATTCTCTGTTATCATCAACGTAAGTGCTTGCGTTCCTGACACCTTTTCTCTGTGGGAAGGGCTTTCCAGGGGAGCTGAGGTCTTCAGGGCAGGAAACCAGTTCTGTTGCCTCCCAGCTTCTTCCATTTGGAGCTCTAATTAATACAGTTGTTGTTGTTCTTATTGTTTAGTCGCTAAGTCGTGTCTGACTCTTTGTGACTCCGTGGACTGTAGCCCGCTAGGCTCCTCTGTTCACGGTATTTCCCAGGCAAGAATACTTAAGTGGGCTGCCATTTAGCCTCTCCAGTTAATAGCGAGTACACGCCTTCTTACACATCAGGCTGTGGCCAGAGCTCTGCAGCTTTGTCGTTCATTTCGCTAAGAGAAAGAAAGGTAATTACCCACCAGAATGCGTACCTTGGCCTTAAGAATCCAGATCAGATCTTTCTTCAGAGCCAAGAATCATAAGGAAAGAATTCCCCATATCTATCCATCTCTCCCCTTTCTTTTTCTACTCCGGAGCTGAACAATACCTGGAGCATCGCCCAGGCTGCAGTTCCTAATTACCGTTCCTCTGAGTTGTCAGTATGAAGTCTTAATTATCCCTGTGGACTCCGGCGCTGCTTGCTTAAGATAGGACATGGAAGAAGAGGGGTCCTGCCTGTTCCGACCTCCTTAACTGCCTTGCCAGACGTGTCCAGGTTTCAGAGGAAATCCTGCTGGACCCAAGCCAACAAACAGCTCCTTTGGCGTCTGCATTCCTTACAGACGGTGGCCAGGCAGGGTCACCACTTCCATCTCCTGAGACCAGATCAGTCAGCTCAGCACACAGCAAGAAAGTCATGGCCCCTGTTCCCTGGGGAGAGAAGCACTGACTCTGCCCGGGCTCCCCACTAAGAACACATAAATTGACATGAGGTGTGCAGAGAGGCAGAGAGGATCAGCCCGTCACACGTGGGATGTTTGATGTAGGAAGTGCAGGTCTCAAGGCTGAGAAATCAGGTGCCATTTGGAAAATAGATCAATAGCTGCTTTGGAGTTGAAGCTTCTAGAAAAGAAGTAATTGCGAGTGCTAATGGCTTCCCAGGTGGCTCAGTGGTAAAGAACCTGCTTGCTAAGGCAGGAGATGCAGGAGATGCAGGTTCGACCCCTGGGTTGGAAAGATCCCCTGGACAAGGGCATGGCAACCCACTCCAGTATTCTTGCCTGGAGAATTCCATGGACAGAGGAGCCTTGTGGGCTACAGTCCACGGGGTCGCAAAGAGTCGGACGCGACTGAGCACACATGCTTCTGGGAAGAGCCTCGAGTACCAAGCACTTTTCAGCTAGACAACAAAATTGTAGAAGCTTTACTTCCCTGCCCTTACTTCTTATTTGTTAAAAAATGGGGGCGGGTGAGAGTCTCACCAAATCATGTCATTCTAGAAATTAAAAGAGATGATGAGGGTATGCCTGGTCCACGCTCTGTAAATGCGGCTGTGATTATTAGAAGTACGTTTCTCACTGTTACATATGGCTGTGGCCCCGCACACTCACATATACATTTAGAAAACAATGCCTAAACTGCCTTTTTTGAAAGAGCTTTAATTGTTGGTGCCGGGGACAGTATAAACACCCGCCAAAAAGATTTAAGATTTTCTTTGCAGAAAGTCCTCCTGCATGTAAACAGGCAATCATTCATCTGTCGTTTGGCTTGCTCCGCAGACATTTATAGAGGACTTGGATACACCCGGGGCGAGGTCGGGTGTGTGCGTTTCATCCAGCAAGACCTACTCCTCTCCCTCGGTGTCTTACTTTTTCTAAGCAAAATGGGTGAGAGTGGCTTCCATCATGTGACAGGATAAAAGCCGCTGAGAGACAGTGGTGAAGTAGGCTCCCTGTGGAACCATAGCCGCAGTGTGCCTGGTTTTCTGGTGTCACTCAGGGGCAAGTGTACCACTGGATGTCCTTGCCCATCACATTTAAGTGGCCCTCTGGACTTCCCAGGCGGTGCTAGTGGTAAAGAACCCACCTGCCAATGCAGGGGAGATATAAGAGACGCACTTTTGATTCCTGGCTTGGGAAGGAGGAGGAGGGCATGGCAACCCACTCCAGTATTCTTGCCTGGAGAATCCCATGGACAGAGGAGCCTGGTGGGCTACAGTCCATAGGGTCGCAAAGAGATACGACTGAAGCGACTTAGTGTGCACACACGCATTACTATTGACAATTTTCTCAGAAAGTCTTCTGCTCCTTTTTTTAAAAAATAGTTTTATTGATTTATTTATTTCCAAATGTGCTGGGTCTTTGGTTCTGCGTGGGCTTTTCTGTAGTTGCAGCAAGTGCTGGCTACTCTCTAGTTTTGGTGCACGGGCTTCTCATTGCAGTGACTTCTCTTGTCGCAGAGCACGGGCTCCAGGGCACTCAGGCTTCAGTAGCTCTCAGTGTGGGCTCGTAGTTTCAGCTCCCGGGCTCTATAGCCCGGGCTCAGTAGCTGCGGCGCACGGGCCTAGTTGCTCCGCTACATGTGGGATCTTCCTGGACCAGGAATTGAACCCATGTCTCCTGCATTGGCAGGCAGATTCCACTGAACCACCAGGAAAACCCCATCCACTCCTCTTTGGTGTGGCCAATGCCAGCATCAGGTCAAATATCTCGAGATGTTTATGCCCTCCCTCTCCAAATGGTCCCAACTGGCTGCGCATTCTTTTCTTCAGTGGCCCTAATTCACTCTCTTGACAGCCGTGGTTTCCTTCCATGTGTCAAAGATGGAAAAGCCAGGCAGGTCAGCAACATGAGCTCAGGATGAGGATTCTATTAGAGCAGCACCTCTGGATGGGGAGCCCAGGAGGGGGGCCGTCTCTTAGCCAGATGGACCTGTGCCACCTGGATGGCGTCCGACCTGACCATTCCTCAGGTGCTTGTGGTTCTACCCCCAGGCTTTTGTCATCGCTGTCACCTCCGACTTCATCCCCCGCCTGGTGTATCAGTACTCCTACAGTCACAATGGGACTCTGCACGGCTTTGTCAACCACACCCTCTCCTTTTTCAACGTCAGCCAGCTGAAGGAGGGAACGCAGCCCGAGAACTCCCAGTTTGAGCAGGAGGTTCAGTTCTGCAGGTAAGGTGATCGGGAGCAGGAGGGCGGTGGAGGACTGGAAGCAGCAAGTCCAAGTAACTCTCCAGATGACCTAGAATTGTATCATTATCCTTCTCCTTAGCCTCGGTCTCCTACCCCCCAGGCCCAGATCCCAAAATCAATTTCAATTTCAATATCAATTTCAATGAATCAACCAATATTTTTTTAACTGGAAGGTTTCAACACTTTATTTTTTTTAACTTTTAATTTTGTTTTGGGGTATAGATGATTAACAGTGCCTTGATAGTTTCAGATGGACGGCAGAGAGACTCAGCCATACATATACACATATCCATTCTCCCCAAACTCTTTTCCCATCCAGGCTGCCATATAACATTGAGCAGAGTTCTTTGTGCTATACTGTAGGTCCTTGCTGGTGATCCGTTTTAAATATAACAGTGTGTCCATGTCCATCCCAAACTCCCTGACTATTCCTTCCCTCTATCCTTCCCCCTGGGAACCATAAGCTTGTTCTCTAAATGAATCAACCAACATTTATTGAGTGCCTTTTGCTAGACATTTTGGAGCAGACAAAAAGGTATATAGGTTCATTCTCACCATCAAGGGAAGGTCTGGTTGGGAAGAAAACAGAACTCTCTGGGACATTGCACATTGTTCAGTGATTATATCTAGTACAGATCATGAGCTTTATGGGTGTTTGGAGCAGGGGGAGAATGGTGGAGGCTGGAATGGAAAGGGTAGGCTTCTTGGAGGAGCCGTGAAGAGTTGTCGGGCAAAAAACATATCATAGTATGGAGTCAGCACGAGCCAGGTCATGGGGGTTGGGATGAACCTGGGGTATTTGATAAACGCTTAGGGGCTAGCTGGTAGAGTCTGCGAGGAGAGTGTTTGGGAGATAAACATAGGGAATAATAAAGAAAATAGAATGTATAGAGCAACTCCATGGGTAGTATAAGCCAAAGTGTCGTTGGACTTGAATAGGTAGGATGAAGTAGATACTGAGAAACCTTGAAATCTTATAGGAATTTTAATGTGACGCAGTAGGAAGTTATGGACTTTTATAGGGCCAGGTAGTTAGAGGATAAAGTGTAGGTTTAGGAAAATTAATTTGGTCTCAGAGTGGAAGATGGGTTAGAATTGAAGGAACTCAAGGAGAGTGGCTGAGGTGCTGCACCATTCAGACATGAGCCGTGGAAGGCCTGGGACAGAAATGTGGAAGAAATTCGGAGTTGGGGAGAAGATGAGCTACTTAATGCCATACCTTACAAAGCTGGGGACCAGAGGCCTGAGAGAGAGCCTGAGTTAGGATGATCCTGAAGTTTGGGCTGACGTCAGAAGACTGGGAAATTGTGGGTCTGTTGACAGGGATGGGGAAGATGCTAAGAGAATCTGATTTTACCATCCATGTGATGAATTTGGTCCCAGTCATGTTGCATGTAAAACAATGGTAAGAAATCTAAGGGGGGGATTTCCATCTAACTCCTGGAGAGAGTAGCTGGAATTCCCAAGAGGACCAGGTTAGAGTCATGATTGTAGTCTGTCAGCACAGGGATCACTGAAGCTGAGAAACAGAGAACTGTCCACTATTTACCTGAGAAGGGCAAAGAAAGAGAAAAAGGAAGCAGAGGGGGAATAAATTCTCTAACCCTTTTGTACCTTGGTTAAGTGATGGCCCCTGGAGGATTCGATCCAAGATCATACCTCTTGTGTTTAAACAAATAGAACACGGGGACTTCCCTGGTAGTCCAGTGGTTAAGAATCCACCTGCCAGTGTGGGGGACACAGGTTGGATCTCTGGTTCAGGAACTAAGATCCCACATGCCACAGGGCATCTAAGCCACAACTGCTGAGCCTGTGCTCTAGAGCGCGTGAGCCACAACCACAGCTACTGAGCCCACACTCCCTAGAGCGTGCTTGGCAACCAGAGGAGCCAAGATCTGTGATCTTCTCTGTGATCCTGGAAAAGTCTTCAGCTTTCTAAGAGGTTTCCAGTGACAGATCCTGAAGCAAGACTGACATTTGTTCAAGAATGCAAGCCTCAACCCCTGCTCGCAGCCACGAACAGCACAAGTGTGACTTGTTGCCTGGGGAAGCCAAGGCTAACACTGTTCCTTTGGTTGGTCTAGAAGCACATATAGACCTTCTAGAAGTTGGTCTGGAAGGTCTATCCATAGGGACCTTGCTCTTGATGATCAGATCTTCCAGTGACCCTCTGAATATATTTTCCAATGGATTGAACTCGCTTAAACACAAAGGAATTTAAATGCATCTGTATTAAAAGTTGAGGGTAGTTCTAGTTGAGTAGACTTGATTCAATCTGCCCAAACCAAATCTTGCTCCATCTTCCCACTCTACTGTAGTCAATGGTGACTGTAGTTTCAAGGAAACTACAGACCAGTATTATACTGGGTCCAAATCCAGTGGGAAACAAGCCTTCCACCTCTTTCCCAACCATATCAGCAAAAGTCTTGCTGCAGCTCATTGGTTGGGATCAGCCGTGCTTCCTACCCAGAACCAATCACTGCAGCCAGAAGAATGTGATGCTTTCCATGGTCTTTGGCACTGTGGGGCTTGGGAGTGGGAGGTGAAATGATCTCCATCTAAAGCACATGGTCTCAGAGTAGGGGGTCGTTCCCTCCTCCTCTGAGATCTGAAGTCACGATGAACAGATGCAGCTCAGCCAGAACAGTAGGTGCTCAGGAGACCAGGTGTTATTAGCACACCTGAATGGCACTGAGCTTTGCTGTGTCCAGTCAGATCACTGGACTTTCCAGGCAGCCATAAGCCCTGATAACTCTTCTCTCCAATGAAAGTAGAGGGGACCATGGCTCGTGTGTGGTCCATAGAGTGGTGGAATTAAAACTAGCTGTGTGTGTAGGAAGTGCATTCTATATTTCTGTCAAGAAAATGTACCTGCAGAAAATAGATCAAACTCAAAGAGTTTGGTTTGATCTTACTCCATACCAACCGGGATCATAGGATCATTGTGCACCTATTTTTTTATACTTTATTTGTTTTTGGCTGTGCTGGGTCTTCATTGCTGTGCATGGGCTTTCTCTAGTTGTGGGGAGTGGGTGCTACCTACTCTTCATTGTGGGGCATAGGCTGTAGGTACACGGACTTCAGTCACTGTGGCACGTGGGCTCAATGATGGTGGCACATGGGCTTAGTTGCCGAATAGCATGTGGGATCTTCCAGGACCAGGGCTCAAATCTGTGTCCCCTGCATTGGCAGGTGGATTCTTAACTACCAGACCACCAGGGAAGCCCTCATCGTGCACCTGTTTTTGAGGCTTTATGATAGGCTTGGCATTGGTCATATGATAGGGAACAAGACGGTGCCTCCCTCAAGAAGTCTAGATGAATGAGATGAGTAAGCAATGAGAATCAAGCTTCTGTGATTGCAATTGGGAGACTGCAGGACACTCTCCTATCCCTGAAGGAAGAGGCCATGCCCCTAACCTGGACCTCAGTGTCCAATGCAGGAGTGGCCAGAGGGAGAATCCTGTTGAATCTGCTCCCTCCCAGGAGGGACCAAGGCGGCCTGGGTGGTGAGCAGGGTGGGAGGAGCAGTGATGGGCAGGAAGGGATTATCAGGTGGTGTGGGGGGTCCAGGGAGGACAGGGTGTCCCATGCAGAGGGGCTGGATTGTGCTCAGTGGTCGGAGATGGAATAAGGGGGTTGAACTAGGAGAGAGAAACCAGGCAGGCACAGGAGGTGTGTGGACTCCTCTTACCGCACTGGGAGCCGCGGCGGGGATCAAAGGGACTTCTCACCAGTGTCATCTCTGACTGCGCTGTGAAGAGCAGCAGGTTACATTGGAAGTGAGGGGCCACCCTGCTCTGAAGTGTAAAACAGATGCCTGGAGAGCGGGGTCAGCGTATCATCTAGACATACACCGTCCCAAACAGGTATACCATGTGGGTTGCCTTTTCTAGAAGAATGAGCAGTACTGATGGAGATCTGTACCCACCCCAGGTGGGTCCTGCTCACCGCATGCCATGGGGACCTGGCTGGCTTGCCAAGGTCTCTGGAAATTTAGGAAGTAAAGACATAAATTACTGATGTCCTTGTAAGCCAGGATTCGTCAGTGGCTGTCAGAAAGAGAAATGAAAAAATAAGCGGATGGAGAGAGGGCGAGATTGTGAGAAACACAGACACACAGACAACAGCAGGGCTAGCCCCAGAGCCAGCGTGTAGAACTGCTTCCATGGTGGGAAATGAAATTTGCCCTGATTTTCTGGCAAATAGTGTTGGGAACTCAATGACCCTTCTTATTCTTAGTTTTTCATGACCTCCAGAGATAAATGTGGTCAAATAAAACTGAGGTCTCAGGCTCCAGCCCAGCCTTGCCAAGGATAGAGGTATCTTAAAAATAGCAGTAAAAGTTAAGACAAGTCTCTGACTGCCTGTTCAAGATGCGTTCCCAGCATTTTTGGAGCTATGTCTGCCTCGGCCATTTAACTGACCACGCAGGGCTGCTCAATAAACAGCCCCATGACGTCAGCCTGTTGCACACTTAGTGGCCATTTAACAGGGTCGAGGTGCCCCTGTGTCCTATAGGCTGGATGGTGGCTCAGGCTTCTGGCTCAGTGGGAGGAGAACAGAGAGGTCAGCAGGGCAGGGACTGGGGTTTCAGAGCTCAAGGAACCCACCTGGGCTTGGCCAAGCCACTGGGTCTGTTTGGAGATGCTAAGTATCCCGAAACAGGATCCTTGGGTGGTGCCTGTGGGCTTGTCTGTAGGATTCAAGTTCTCTCCTGTCCCAAGGTCCTGCGAGTTCCTTCTGGGGCCTGCCTGCATCTCCTCTGCTCCTGGCCGAGACCAGAGGGAAAGCCAGCTTTCTGGGTACCTCTGCTTATCTGTATCAGCCACTAGATCAACTCGGGCCTGGTTAGTTCCTAGTGGGCCGGGCTTTTTTCCCTTATTGAAGGGAAAATTTGGAAAGACATTTGTAAGCAGCTTGGGTGGTATGAAAATATTATGTGCCATCTTGTTCAGCATTAAGACATTACTTTCCACTGGACTGGGACTATTAAATTTTATTTTTACATACCACTGTTTGGGGTTGAGAAATGCATTTACTACTGATTATAATGAGTAAAAGATCATTTTAGAAAGCTGTTTCACATATATATGGAATCTAGAAAGATGGTACTGATGAAACTATTTTGCAGGGCAGCAATGGAGATGCAGACATGGAGGACAGACTTACGGGTGAGGGCAGTGGGAGGAAGGAGAGGGTGAGACGAATGGAGAGAGCAGTGTGAAACATATACACTATGGTATGGAAATTGATAGCCAATGGGAATTGACTGTGTGACTCAGAGAACTCAAACCAGGGCTCTGTAACAACCTAGAGAGGTGGGATAGGGTGGGAGGTGGGAGGGAGGTCCAAGAGGGAGGGGACATAGGTATACCTATGGCTGATTCACGTAGATGTATGGCAGATATCAAGCCAATATTGTAAAGCAATTAGCCTTCCATTAAAAATAAATAGTTTAAAAAAAAAAAGCCATTTCCAGGACGTCCCTGGTGGTCCAATGGTTAAGACTCAGCACTTGTGCTGCAGGGGGAATGGTGTCCATCCCTGGTCAGGAAGCTAAGAGCCTGCATGTTACAGGGAGTGCCCGCCCCCGAGAAAAAAGCCATTTCTGAATGTCGAGGACCAACCCCTTGGTTTATTACGTCAGCAGCTGCAGTGATTCTGTATTATGATGACCTGTGGCAGGTGTCACTGTCAAGGTCATCCTGCAAGTGAGCATGGGAGGGGGCATCTGAGCCAGGAGCCTCTCCTCCCTGCCTGCACCTCAGTTTCCCCATCTGTAAGAGTGGGGACTTGGAATAAATCACCTCCAAACCTTCTTTTCTACTTCGTGCAAAAACATCAATAGTGAGTGACACGTGTAATATATGAATTTGTTCCTGTGGAAGTTTTAAACATTACAGGCAACCTCTCCAACTCGGTCCTGCGTCCACACAGCCCTGCCCAGCTCTGGGCATCTTTCCAACTGTAGTAGCCCTGGTGGCATGTTTGCGCGACCCTTTCTCAGTCATTTTCCCATGTAGTAACATAAAAATGAATTTATAGAACTTTTAAAGACACTTCACAGGTTCTCTTTCTAATAATGAACTATATTTTGAGTTAATAGGAACCTTATTTCTTTAGGTCATGTATACATTCAATGTGATTATTTCACAGTGTTCAAACAATCTAGATAAAATATGAATTCATTTTTATTTTTATTTATTTATTTTTTCGAATGCATTTTTAAAGTTAAGAGTTAGTGTTGATTTTTGTACCTCTTTTACTTAATGGATGTGAGTTTGCTTCACTTAACCCTGTGATTTGGCTCCTGGGAGCTCAATGTGAAAATATATTTGGGTCACTGAATATTGCCATTAATTGGATCTTTTTAGAGAATATTTTCCTTATTTTTGGCTGTGCTGGGTCTTCACTGGTTTGTGCAGGCTCTCTAGTTGCCGTGAGCGTGGGCTTCTCTCTGGTTGTGGTGTGCAGGCTTCTCGCTGCAGAGGCTTCTCTAGTTGTGGAGCACAGGCCCTGGGGTATGTGGGCTTCAGTGGTTGTGGCACATGGGCTCAGTGATTGCAGCTCCTGGCTCTAGAGCACAGGCTCAGTATTGTGGTGCATGGGCTCAGTTGCCCCACAGCATGTGGAATCTTCCTGGTCCAGGGATCGAAGCTGTGTCCCCTGCATTGGCAGGCGGATTCTTAACCACTGGACTCCCCAGGAAGTCATGCATCCTTCTTTTGCAATTAAGAACTTTTTTGTTCTAAAAGTCATTCTTTACAGATGTATGTGCGTATATATGTATATGTATATGTACATGTAAAGGGAAAGACTCTTTTCTCAGCCCCCACCCCAGTCATTCTCTCCCAGAAGAAACTGTTGTGCCCACTTCTGCCTCCAGAAGTCACGCTTACACGAGCCGTCTCATTTACTGCTCACTGTGTTTTCCTTCGACATTCAGTGTAAATACACACACACACACACACACACACACGTGTACTCACGTTCCTTTGTTCGTGGCGGGTCGAGAAGGCTGTCCCGTGCACACCTTCTACGTACCCAGCCCAGTGATGCACATTTTGTTGGCTCTGTGAAGTTAGAATGATGAGGTTCGGAAACATGGAATAACTTTCTCGGGTTCTTACAAATAGTAAGGGGCCCAGCCGCTCCAGTCCAGTTTTAGACACTCTAGTTGTTTCATTATTGGAAGACTCTCCTTATTACAAGACTCCAGGGAACTCTCAAAGTCGATGGTAAGGCTCAAAGAAAATAAAGGAAGACTGAACGGACAAGGGTGAGATCTGGGAACTGTTCCTAAAATTATAACCCCGAGCTTCAGCCCCGGCCAGCAGATGCAGGAAGTGAGCACATGTGGGGTTCTCCCAGTGCTGGGCCACCCAGTGGGACTTTGGGAGACCCAGAGCTCTCAAAACCAGGGGAAAGGGGATGGCTTTGGGAAGCATTTGAGCTGATGGGAATGGAACAGAAGCTCTCCTGCCCATCAGCCTGACGCTGGCCTGCTTCGTGCCTTCACCTGGACTGAGAACCTGAGAGAAGCTGCCTGCAGCTGGGCATCAGCTCTATTTGGTTCATCTCAGGATCATGGGACACTCAGGGCATCTGAGCCATGCTCAGAAAGCCATGCTCCTGGAAGGCCAGGAGGAACTGGGGGCAGGGGTGTACCTGCTCCGTCCTCTTTTAACAGAAGAGGTGTACTTCTTAAGTCACCTTCAGTTGAAGGAGAAAGAACAGCTCCGATGTATTGGGTCCTCTGACATGTCTGGCAGTGTGCTGAGTGGTCCTCGTTACAGCTTTGTGAGATGGAACGCCCATGTTTCATGGACGAGGACCCCAGCCATCAGGTCATTAGGTTACTTGCTAGAGGACAGAGAAGTGAAACAGTGGGGTGGGATCAAGCCTTCGTCTGCTGACTCCCCAGCTTTTGCCAATGCCGTTCTCTGCACTGGGCTTGGAAGTGAAACAGACCACTGTCACTGGCTTGGCCACAATTAAGTTCAATAGCCACTCTGTCTTTTCTGGACACGTCTAGTCTTAAAACTAATGATCTCTGTCTTTAATTAGTGTCTTCTGATTACTCAGTGAAAACATTTGATACACTTGAATTCTTAGGGTGAATTTTTTTTTAATTCTGAAATCTGAGCTTTTGTTGTTGTTGTTCAGTCACTAAATCGTGTCTGACTCTTTGTGACCCCATGGACTGCAGCACTCCAGGCTTCCCTGTTCTTCACCATCTCCCAGAGTTTGCTCATACTCATGTCCATTGAGTCGGTGATGCCATCCAACCATCTCATCCTCTACTACCCTCTTCTCCTCTTGCCCTCAATCTTTCCCAGCATCAGGGTCTTTTCCAGTGAATCGGCTCTTCACATCATGTGGCCAAAGTATTGGTTTCAGCTTCAGCATCAGTCCTTCTAATGAATATTCAGGATTGATTTCCTTTAAGATTGACTGATTTGATCTCCTTGCAGTCCAAGGGACTCTCAAGAGTCTTCTCCAGCACCCACTTGACTTCTTAGGGTGAATTATTTTTAAATTATGAAATCTGAACTTATATTGGAATGTAAATGAGCAATCATTTACCTGGTGGCAGAGGCTTACTGGAATCAGTGTTCTTCAAACTGTGAATCATGGTTCATCAGTTGGGAAATGGCTTAGTGTATCATGAGCAGCATTTTAAAGACTAGGAAAGGAGAGGACAGCAGAGAATAAAAGAGTATCAGAGCATGGGATACAGCAAGGATGCATGTGTTCTGTGTGATTTTTATTTCTGTGATACATATGCATGTGTGCATGAATGTAAAATGCATTGCTTACTCCAGGTCACAGTTTTTATTTAAAGTTAGCTTTGGAAAGAGAAATGTGAACAGATGCACAAATCATTAAATTGCACACTGCTCTTTTCTGGGCAGTGCTGGCCCTGTAGTTCCTGACAAAGCACCCTTAGTCCACTGGCACAGCGGGACTGCGAGTCGAGCTTTCTGGACGGATCTCTGTGTTAATCTTTCCCCAGACCCTTGATGAGATGGATGTGCCTGCCAGATTCAAAACATGTTTTGGACACTCAGGGAGGGTAAAGTGACATTTCCAAACGCTGTGGTGAGTTAGTAGCAGAAGTGGGACCAGAATTAGATTATTTATGGATTCTTTGCAGACTGGAAAAAGAGAGGGGTGAGCGATGGCTGTCTTACTGAGGTCAGTGAGCAGCTGTTCCTTCATCGATGGAGCTAGAAAACAAGCGGAGTGACTTCGATTGCAGTGGCAGGATCAGACTGGACCTGGGGGTATCTTCCCCATGGTCAAAAGTCGGGGGGGCAGGGGTGTACAGCACCCCTCTTCCAGGGGTCTTGAGAAAAGCAAGACAGATTCCTGTCTGCCTGGGATTTGAGGGGCAGAGCAGGAGGGTAGGCAAGCCTGAGATTTTTTCCCCACTCAAGATGACCGTATTCCCTTGGCCACACCCTCGCCCTCTCCCACAAGTGGGCGTGGTCTGGAGCTGGTCTTGTTTCTGTCCTCAGCCACGGATGGTGAGGATGAACCCTGTGGTGCTTTGCTGGGCTGCAGTTAGCTTTGCTTCTCATCCGGATGTCAAACCAAGCCTGCAACAGCTGTGATCAGCTGTCGGAAGAGGGGAGCCGGGTGGGAGGGGGCAGCTCCTGGCCTCTTGCCCAGCCCCAGTCAAACGTTCAGCCTCCACCTCTCCGTTTGCCTCTTTCTGGGGCTGAATCTCCCGCTATGACTTTTTCTGCCTTTTTGCCTGCATCTCTTTTCATCTTCCTTTTTTCCTCTTCTCCCCTCTTGGGAGGGGATCTTCTTGGGCCATATCTTCTTGGACTACTGAAAGCCCCCATGCTTCTGTGTGGATCTTTTAGAGCCGTGGGTTCATTCAGGACAGGGAAGGGTTCAGAGAGCACCCACAGCAGAGTCCCCCACCCCAAACCGCAGCTGGAGGCCAGAAGCTTCCCGACAATGGAGGAAAGGCTGGATTCAGGCAGACTGGGATTCTCACCTTGAATCCACCCCTGGCTGGCTGAGTATTGAACTTCTCTGAGACTCAGTTCCCTCCTGGGTTACACGGGGATACCCATGCCTGCCCACGGATCTTGTTCTCAAGTGAAGCAGCTTCAGAAAAGTTCCTTGTCGGGGGTGGACACGTTCAGTATATGCTTTTTTCCTTCTGGGTGCCCCCAACCCTCCCCGCCTTCCTCAGCGTCCCTGCACCCCCCTGGTGGCCTGATGCTACCCCATCTCATGCTTCAGCCCAGGGCTTGTTTTGCTTTCACTGAACATCGAAGATTTGTTGAATTCCATGGAGAAAACAGTTCCATGAAGGAGCATAAATCTTCTGTACCAGCTCTTGCCATTTTTCCAGGCTTAGAAAAAAAGTGATTCTGAGAAAATAAGCCATTTTTAACATGAGTCATCTCAGGATGGGAAGCGGGGGGAGGGGGGAAGGCAACAGCTCAGACAAGCCCTAGACCTCTCCATGGTCTGAGCGCGAGGCAGGCACTCACATTTTGTTTTTTCAAACTGTGGTGTGTGTGTGTGTGTGCGTGCAGTTCCTCAGCTGTGTTTGACTCTTTGCAACCCCATGGACTATAGCCCACCAGGCTCCTCTGTCCATGGAATTTTCCAGGCAAGAGTACTGGAGTGGGTTACCATTTCCTCCTCCAAGGGAGCTTCCCAGCTCAGCCATGGAACCTGTGTCTCTTGCATCTCCAGCATCGCAGGAAGATTCTTTACCGCTGAGTCACTGGCGAAGCCTTAAACAACATGGGCAGATGATCAAGACGGGCAGTTAAAAGAGGGGGCTACTGCCCAACTGTGACCGTTACCACTGCTCCCCCAAATCCACTCAGCCTTCAGCTTGGTCTGAATCAGCTCTCAAGAGATCTGTGTCTTCACTGAGTCCTGGGCCTCGGAGCACTCTGCCGGGTGTCTGGCGTCCCCTGCCGCTCTCAGAGCCCACAGGCTAGTGGACCCCAGGTGGATCCCCTGTCCTGAGTTCCTCTCATGATTCCTGGACCCCTCATGGCAACCCATTCCAGTATTCTTGCCTGGAAAATTCCGTGGACAGAGGAGCCCAATGAGCTGCAGTCCATGGGGTCACAAAAGAGTCAGACACGACTGAGCACACACAGAGACACGTGCATGCACGCGCGCGCACACACACACACACACACACACACACACACACACGAGGGAGAATCCAAAGGAAACGTCTGGAGATGTTGGAGAGAGTGAGAAAGACACTTCTAGGCTGACATTGGCTCTTTTGGAGTTTGGACTTTTTTGGACGTTGTTGGTTGGGCCCTGGGTTCCTTACCTCTGCCTGCTACTCCCTAGGTCTAAGAGCCAAGGCCCTGCCTGCTGCTCTGACTTTTGAGGTGATAGCCAGAGAGGTACCTCCTTCCCTCTATCTCCTCCCAGTCTTCACATTGCCTTCCTTTCTGGACAGGTTTAAGGATTACCGGGAGCCGCCGTGGGCCCCAAACCCGTACGAGTTTTCCAAGCAGTACTGGGCCGTTCTGTCTGCACGTCTGGCTTTTGTCATAATCTTCCAGGTGAGTTGTTCAGCTAAGTTAGGAACAGCTGGTTAGGATCCAGGCTCAGGGATCCAGACAGCCCTGCCTCTGGTTTTCAGGGTGCTCTGTGACTCTCTGCTGGGTGAGGGCTTTCATGAACGCATGGATGCACAGAAGCAGAAAAGGGCACAGAATCAGGTTGCGAGGCAGACATGGAGTGACATGCAGGGTGGAGAAGGATTCCCACGTAAACCTCAGACTGAAAAGTGGGGAACAGCAGAGGGAGCAGAGTCTCAACCCGAAGGCAGACAGGTGGCCACCCCACCGCCCCGGCCGGTCTCCACGCTCAAGAAAAGGCTCCAGTTCTAACCCTTCCTTCCAGCTCCCACCAGCCCCCTCTTTGTGGTGTTGTTTGAGACCCCTGGTGGGAAAGGCCCCCAGAGCCCCATCAGGCACCCCTGCTGAATAGCAAACCCGAGCTGGCTATTCCTATCTCCCAGACTAGCTGGACCTACAGTTGTGTCGCCAAGATGAGGCCCCCACTCCCACTGCCGGCCTTGGAGCAGAGCTGGGGTACCAGTCCAGACCGCTTACCCATTGCCCCCACCCCAGGCTTTTGTATTCCCCAAAGGCGGGTCCCTGGAGGGCTCTAAAGTATCCTGACCTGGCCCCCATCACAGGAAGTGGGGAAGATCCCCAGCTAGTCCTTCACCTGGAGAAGCATCATTCTTGTTCTGGGGGATGGCGGGGCAGGGGGGCGGCGTGTGCTGAGATTCCTCACCTGTCCCCTGCTGCCCCCGCCCTCAGGAGCCACCTCGCTTTACCACCGCGTGTCAGGTGTCGCTTCCACTCCACTGGGAGGACTTGGTTTAAGAGGCGAGTGTGGGACTTGACTCAGCAGCTCCAGATGCCCTGAGGTGCCCAGGGGCCCCTGGGAACAACCTTGGTTCCCAAGTCTCCCCTGGGCCTGTGGGTTCAAGGTCGAGCTGGGGGCGGCACATTTAGAGCCTGAAAGACAGAGGGCAGGGCTCTGGTGTCTCCTGCACTGTCACCGACCTTGGTTCTAAGGAGAGGGGGCACGTGAGCAGAAGATGGGCAGGTGGAGAAGGAGACCACAGCTGGAGGTTGGGGGGGTCGGTGGGGGACTGGGAACCAGAGTACCCGGGGAGTGGCCCTGAACTGGGCTGTACGCCACAGCTGCCTGCAGGAAATAGTCACCCTCTTAAGTAGAAAATGCTCCCGGGAAGAGGGAGGGGGTCTCATCCTACCTCAGGGGAGGGGACATAGCCCCCCGGGGGGAGAAAGGAGCAAGTTAGAGGTGTGTACACAACCTCAGAACCCATGAAGGCGGGCGGGAGGCAGGGTCCAGGCAGCGCTGTGACTGGAGATGCTGTGATGGTTGAACAGGGCCCACCTGCGATATGGGGGGCAGAGGGCCAGCTGGGAGGCAGACAGGGGCCGCTGGTCCAGGGAGAGACCCGGAGGGGCCTTCAGGCCTTATGGCCACTTCCTGAGAAGTTCAGGAGGGAGGGGTCATGTGTATGCCTATGGCCGATTCATGTTGATGTATGGCAGAGGCCTTCACAATATTGTAATTATCCTCCAATTAAAATGAATAAATAAAAAATTTTTAAAGCTCTGGAACCGGAGGCCTGGAGGCAAAGCAAGACATGGGGGGTGGGAGGCAGGCAGAGGAGGAGTGGAGGAGGCAAAGAAGGCATGGCTAAGAAGGGAAAGGCTACCCACTCTAGTATGCTGGCCTGGAGAATTCCATGGATGGTATAGTCCATGGGGTTGCAAAGAGTCGGACATGACTGAGCGACTTTTGCACACACGATGCTGTCAGGCCATGCATGGGAGGCAGACCCTGTCACTGCTCCAATTTCTCCTGGGGACCCTGAGGGACTGTGATGCTCGTTCGATGGCTGAGATCAGCCGAGGAGCCAGAGGAACCCAGAGCCCCTTACCCTCAGTTCTGGGTCTGTGTCATCACCCCCGCTCACCCACCCCGGGTGGGAACCCTCCAGCCGGGGCCTCTCTTCTCATCCTTCCCCTCACCCTCCCAGAACCTGGTGATGTTCCTGAGTGTCCTCGTGGACTGGATGATCCCTGACATCCCCACGGACATCAGCGAGCAGATCAAGAGGGAGAAGAGCCTGTTTGTGGACTTCTTCCTGAAAGAGGAGCACGAGAAACTCAAGCTGGCGGAGGAGCCGGCCCGGAGGAGCCAGAGCAGCGGCCACCGCAGCAAGAGGGGCCCAGCAGCCAGCCCGGCGCCCTCGGGCCGGAGCCAGCTGGGCAGCAGTGCATCCTCGGGGTCCCAGCACACCAGCGTGTGAGCCAGGGCGTGGGGGCAGCAGAGACCAGCACGGGGCTGTGCGCCCACACGGCGGGATATCCGTCCTTCCACAGGGTCGTGAAGACAGAGATTCGAGAAAGGAGGCGGAGGATGTGTGCAGGAGGAAAGGGAATGATTCTGCTTCTCAGAAGCTTCCGCTTGGGTTTCTTTTAGGTCCTCTTGAGCTGTATCCCTTGGGGGGTTGGTACCCCCTTTTGCATCCATCGGTGAAAGCACTGGGTCCCTCCAGCCCAGGGTCCCAGGCACCTTGAGCCTGCCCCTGCTCTGCCCCCTCCCCAGGTCCCCTCCCCGCATTTTGGTGGCCACAGGCCATGAGCAGCACAGTCCAGGCCCTGTTTCCACCCCATCATAAGTGATCTCACCTCCCTTCCCGGCATCACCCCGAGAAAACCCTCTGTGTCACCATCACAGCCTCAGTGGATGCAGCTGAAGCTCCCAGGCTGATGGCTGTGACCTCTGGACCCAACTGAGGAGCCAAGGTCCAGCCCTGGGCTTGTCTCCACTCCATGTCCCGGGGATGCTTTGAGCTCAGTGCAACTAACCATCCTTTTCGGCAGGTTCAGGTTTAAAATAATAAACTGAGACATTCTTTATAAAGATGCATTGCCTTGTCTTCGTTTCTCTCTCGCTTACTCTGCACTGGTATTTATGGAGCCCCTACTGTGTGCAAGCATGGTTTTCAGACTAGTGATCCAGAAGAGGAGAAGAGACAGAATGCATGGAGCTACATTCTGGGAGAGACAGACAGTGAGCTGATGTATGTGCAGCATTTCAGACTTAATAAGAAACATGAAATAGAACAAGGGAGACAGGAAATAGGGAGGGAGGGCACAGAAGGAGGGGTTGGCCATTTTATGTATGAATTAACGACGAACCCACAAGGGTCCAGAGATGACATCTTGCACAGCTAACGCTACCGGGAGATTTTCAAGTGCAGTTGGAGGCAAAGGCCAACGTCACTTACCATGGCCTCTCACATACCTCCGCCCACCAGCTGCCCACAGCCAGTTGTGCTGTCCCTCCTTGGGGACCTGGCCCCAGTTCCCTGCAGGTCAGTGTGACAGTCACAGTGGGAGCTGTCAGGAAGGTCGCACCCTCCTGGCAGGTGTTGGTTACTTTGACAGGCTGAAGTTTTAGATTGGTTTTCCAGTCTTTGATTTGCACGCCCACCATCTTTTTTCAACATTTTATCTCCTTGTTGGAGTCCTCTGTACTTTAGGAACATGTTCTTCCCAGAATAATGTTACTCTCCCTGACACACACCCTTCCATCTGTGTATAGACTACAACATAGGAATCTAGCCACGTCTAAACTCTTACCTGAATCTATCATGGGTAATCTGGAAGGAAGATGAACTCCCCAGCCCTCTGTAACCTTCCTCTCTCGCATTTCCTGTGCCGCTGAAGGCTGGACCTTTTCCTGCAGTGTGTTTTTTCTTGAACTTTTAATTTTATAGTGGAGTATAGCCGATTAACAATGCTGTGATAGTTTCAGGTGGACAGCAAAGGGACTGTATGCATGTATTCATTCTCCCCCAGACTCCCCTCCCATCCAGGCTGCCACATGACATTGAGCAGAGTTCCATGTGTTGTATAGTAGGTCCTTGCTGACGATCCATTTTTAATATAGCAGTGTGTACATGTCCTGTCTAAACTCCCTAGCTATGCCTTCCCCCGATCCTCCCCACCTGGCAACCATAAGTTTGTTTCCTAAGTCTATGAGCTGAAGTGTGTGTTTTCTGCGATACAGTCTTGCCGGTTAATGAGGTTGAACTGGGTACTGCTTATGTCCGTTCCCACCCTAACAAGTACAGTTCTGTGGACTCCCCACACCATGGCACTCATAAAGAGTGTGGACCAGTGTGGGTAACTCAGCTTACCTTCCATGAAACCAGTCTACTCTCCTTTTGCATCCTGGCCCTGGCCAGACGCATCTCAGGTCTCCCAGCTCTCTCAAACCCAGGTACAGTATATGCATGTTCAGTTGTGTCCTACTCTTGGCGAGCCCAAGGATTGCAACCCTCCAGGCTCCTCTGTCCATGGGATATCTCCCGCAAGATTACTGGAGAGGGTTGTCAATTTCTGCTGCTGGGGATCTCCCCAACCCAGGGATCGAACACACATCTGCATTGTGGGCAGATTCTTTAGCACTGAGCCACCTGGGAAGTCCTCAGCCCAGGTACATGCGTGTGTGTGTGCTAAGTTGCTTCCATCATGTCCGACTTGTTGCGACTCTGTGGACCATAGCCCACCAGGCTGCTCTGTCCATGGGATTTCCCAGGCAAGAATATTGGAGTGGGTTGCCTTACTCCCCTCCAGGGGATCTTCCCGACCCTGGGATCGAACCTGCAAATCCTGCAACTCCTGCATTGCAGGCAGATTCTTTACCACTGAGCCACTGGGGAAGCCCTCATCCTAGGTAAGCGATGTCTAAATTTCCACTCCTGCCCCCTCCCACGGGGGTATCTGCTCTGCTCAACCACAGCAGAGGGCGCCAGAGAGCAGAACCTGCCCTTCAAGGTTGAGCCACAGGTTCTGCAAAGCAGAGCAGATGTTTCTTCACCAGGCAGCCCTGTCTGCACTCCTGGCTCCCCACCCACCCCCTCCACCTCCCCTTCCTCCTCTGCCCTGTCCACTGCGCAGCAGTGGGTGGCAGTGCCCCCGGAGTCACCTCCCTTCAGGACTAGGCAGGAAGACAGACTCTCACCCAGAACCAGTGGATCACACCGACCCTTCCCGCCTCAGCGGTTCTTGCAGCTCTCTCTGCAGAAAGGAAGTGCAAGGCGAAAGCCAGATGGGGATGCCAAAAGACAGCTCTACATATGAGTTCAGGGACCTTCGTGTTTCATGAAGCTTCTTTATCTCCCTTTCTAACAGAGGCCAGGGGCTTCCCAGCCCGGATGTCTTCCTCAATTAGGGGTGAAGCCGCAGACCGTAAGGGGAACAGGCAGGCTTTTGACTTGGATCCCATATCATAAGCTGCTCTGAGTTTCCCCCAGCTCTGGTTGGCCTGCCTCAAATTCCTCAAGGAAGTGTGTGTCAGCTTCTATCAGGAACCACATCTGCCTGGTCTGAGTGGGACTGCTCGCTGGGAAACAGATGAGGCCCCTACATAGGCCTCATCAACCCTCTTCCCTGGCCCACCTTCCTGCAGTGCTCTTGGAAATTTTTCTCAGTGTATCTCTCAGCTTTAAACTTGGTTGTCTTAGCTGTCAACCCCAGACTTGACTCCGCTTACATCCTTCCAATCTTTGCTTCTTGCTGCAGTCTCTTGCCCACTGTCTTTTCACGAGACTTTTCCCGCTTTATCTGTCTTCTCAGTGGCCCCTGTCTCCTTCCAGAACCCCTCTGGAAGCTCCTCTCCACATAGCTGGGCAACATAGGCAGAGTACTTTTCCAGATCATTATGTTGAAAGTAGATGGTGATGGATTTCCCTGGCAGTGGGTCCAGTGGTTAAATATCCACCTGCCAATGTAGGGGACACGAGTTCGACTCCTGGTCTGGGAGGATCCCACATGTCCCAGGGCAACTAAATGAGTACCGCATCTACTGAGCCAAACGCCCTAGAGTCCATGTTTTGTACCAAGAGAAGCCACTGCAATGAGAAGCCTGCCCACTGTAACTAGAAGAACAGCCCCCGCTAGTCACAACTAGAGAATGCCTGCTTGCAACAAAGAAGACCCAGCGCAGCTAAAAATAAATATAAATAAAATAAAACAATAGAAATGATAGTAAATAAGCTTTTAAAAAAGTAGATGGTGTTATTAACATTGGCTGATCCTAGCTTCATGGGTCCCAAAGCTTCTATGATTTTAGGAACCCTCTTTAAGAAAAAAATACTCCAAATTAAGAAATAAAATTAGTTACCAAGGTGAATATTTATCCAGTATGAAAAGGCACATCGCAGCAAAATATACATTTTTAGGCTAACTCCAGAAACACCACAAAAGCCATAGCAAATAATTTCATTTTTTAATTAATTAATTGACTCACTCATCCTTATTACAGTCCTGGCCCCTCCACACTGTTGCTTTCAGGGTCTTTAAGTGTCTTTTCATATCAATAGTTCCCAGCACCAGGGTCTTTTCCAGTGAGTCGGCTGATGAATGACTGATGCTGGGATAGGTTGAAGGCAAAAGGAGAAGGCGGCGGCAGATGTTGAGGTGGTTGGATAGCATCACCAACTCAATGGACATGAACTTGAGCAAACTCCAGGAGACAGTGAAGGAGAGGGAGGCCTGGTGTGCTGCAGTCCATAGGGTTAAAAAGAGTCAGACACGACTGAGCAACTGAACAACAACCAATATTTCCAATAAGGAGAAGAGAAAGGAATCCAGCCTTTTCCTCTAGCAAGTCTGATCTACATTTGCATTTTATTTTCGATAGACACTTAAAACATTTTGTTTTAGTTCCACAACTTATTTTTGGTCATTTCATGTGAATTTTAAGATGATGGTCAAATTTGGGAAAGCATCTATTAAGTTCTTTACATAGATAAGCTCTAAGATTGGAAGGAAAGTTATGACCAAACTAGACAGCACATTAAAAAGCACAGACATTACTTTGCCAACAAAGGTCCATCTAGTCAAGGCTATGGTTTTTCCAATATTCATGTATGGATGTGAGAGTTGGACTACAAAGAAAGCTGAGCGCCAAAGAAGTGATGCTTTTGAACTGTGGTGTTGGAGAAGAATCTGGAGAGTCCCTTGGACTGCAAGGAGATCTAACTGGTCCATCCTAAAGGAGATCAGTCCTGAGTGTTCATTGGAAGGGCTGATGTTGAAGCTGAAACTCCAATACTTTGGCCACCTGATGCAAAGAACTGACTCCTCGGAAAAGACCTTGATGCTGGCAAAGATTGAATCGGGGAGAAGAAGGGAACGACAGAGGATGAGATGGTTGGATGGCATCACTGACTCATTGGACATGAGTTTGAGTAAGCTCTGGGAGTTGGTGATGGACAGGGAGGCCTGGCGTGCTGCAGTCCATGGGGTCGCAAAGAGTCGGACACAACTGAGAGACTGAACTGAACTGAAGATTGAAAAAAATTGTTTCAGAAGTTTTGAAAGCAGATCCACCTCTGTGCTCTGTCTATCCTTATAGTGCTGGGCTCCCTTGGGAGGGGCCTTGGAGCTAAAACTTCCCTGACTTCACCATCATGTACCTCTCAGCATCAGCCCTGTTTTGAGATCCATTGCAACTGAAACATGGAGTTCACACCAACTGTTAGGACTCCAGCGCCGGGGTGCAGGCTTCTGTTTCTTGGATATGACACCTCCCTCAGAGGTCTACTGCCCCTGGGCACTCTCCTGGAGGCCTATAGAGTTAGATCAGTGATGCGGATAATACAGAAAGTCCCCTACTATGAACAAGAGTGTGTTCATAAGTCCAGTTTTTTCATAAGTCCAAAAAATTTAGCCTACGTACCCAACTAACACAGTTGGCCATATAGCACTGCACTGTAATAGAGTTACAATACTTATCACATAAAAAAACAAAAAAAAAAGAAAACATTTTTAATCTTACAGTACTGTACCTTGAAAAGTATGATTGTACTGTACGACAGCTGGCACACAGGGGCTGGCATCGAGTGACCAGGCAACAAGAGTTACTGACTGGAGGAGGGAGAGGAGGCGGGAGACGGTAGAGCTGAAGGATCGTCAGTGATGGTGACGGAGGGAAAGCTGCCATTTCACTCACTTCTGATGCTGACGGAACGCACGTTCGCATCTTTAAGTGTTCACAACTTTAAAGTTCGTATGTAATGACATGAGGATAGTTGCCACTCACGGAGCAATTAGTGGGGGCCAGTTCCTCCACTAAGAACTGCACACCCTTCACCATCTTTAATCCTCACAACCTCCCGGGAAGTGTCTTTATTACTACCTCACACAGAAGCCACGGGAGCCACACCACCAGCTCGGATTGCAAGCCCTCCTTTTCCTGTGAGTCACTTGAACATCCACATGACCGTTAATAAAGCTAAACCAAGAGGCCATCGGTGTCCCCTCCTCCTGCCTTGGATTCCTCCAGGTTCCCCAGGGCCTACTCATCCCAAGGGGCTTTCTGGAGACCCCCTGAGAAGAAAACAGGGGTTTGCAGTCTTCTTTGGCTGGTGTCACACTGTGCTACGAGAGTCTTATGTGCTGCTGCACATCAGCGCCCTTGCTGAAGTGCCTTCCTATTTATTTTTGACACACTGGGTCTTCTAGTAGGCTTTCTCTAATTGCGGTGAGTGAGGACTACTCTAATTGTAGTGCACAGGCTTCTCATTGCGGCGGCTTCTCTTGTTGGGGAGCAGGGCTGTAGGGCTCGAGGGCTTCAGTACTTGCAGCTCAAGGACTCAGCAGTTGTGGTCTATGGGCTCAGTTGCTCCACGGCATCTTCCCAGACTAGGGACTGAACCTGTGTCCCTTGCATTGGCAGAGAGGTTCTCAACCACTGGACCACTAGGGAAGTCCCTGAACTATTTCTGACTCTAATAAAGTTGTATCTCACAGTTATCCCCTAGGGCTCTCTGCCTCACCCCCAAGTACCAAACTCAGGCCCTTCTCGGAATTCCCAGGTCTTTGTATGAAGCCAGTTCCTTCGGGCATGAGTGGTAAAGGATCTGCCTGCCAATATAGGAGATGCAAGAGACCAGGGTTTGATCCCTGGGTCGGGAAGATCCCCTGGAGGAGGGTATGGCAACCCACTCCAGTATTTTTGCCTGGAGAATCCCATGGACAGAGGAGCCTGGCGAGCTACAGTCCATGATACCGATTTGGGATTATGAGTTGGGGGACAGATCTCTAAGTGTCAAGGAGAATCAGTGCACTTCCTTCCTCCAAACCAGACCGAACCAAAGCGTTCACCTCTCAAGCTGCAGAAGCTCCCACACTCCCTCTGCTCTGGGCAGCCTCTGGGGTACCCAGAAGGAAAGCTCTGTGCAGCCTTCCCTGAACTCAGAGCCTCTATCCACAGAGGGCAGTGCTGGTGGGAAGGATGGGGCTGCGGGGCTAACACCATCACACAGAGTGTGGGGCTAGGAGAAGCCCTGTCTCTGCTCAGTGAGGTGGAGGCTGCACCTCCTAGCCCCCGAGCCTAGGCCCCCACCTCTCACTGGATAAAGAGAAGGTTCAGCCCCCAGCTGTCTGTTTGGGGGCCAGCCGTGTGGGGACGGAGTCTTTCATGTGATGCCCAGGGGATATGTTCCAGCAGGACACTTCGTGCTCTAAGACATTCAGCAAGTGCTCAAGGACACAGAAAGAATACATTCATGAACCAAAGGTGAAATCTGGTCTGACCAGAAGGTCATGCTATTTCTTCTATGTCAGGCTGCCATCGATTGTTTTTGCAAGTCTTCCCACCAATTATTTAATTATATAAACTCTCTGTTTTGCCAGACTTATTCATCGTCATCTCTTCTGTATTTCTGTGTTCCTTTCTGGGGCTTTTGGTACATCTGGTTGCTCATTTCTGATTTGCTGCCAGGAACCCCTTGGTCTTACACCTGACCTCTGGTTCCCACCCACGGCTGCACACCTTGACTAGCCAGCCTTTCCTTCTACTGTATTTCACGGATCCAGTCCTCTCTCCAACCCCGGTCTTCATTCTTCCATCGCTGAGCCCCTGCAGCTCTGCCTGTGACCAGCAGGCTCAACGTTCCAGCACTCAGCCCGTGGAAAGGTACGCACACTCACTCATGGGCTTGACTTCAGGGGAAATGGACATGCGTCCCCAAGCCTCAGGACCCAAAGCCCGACACAGTCCCTGCCTCAGACTCATCACTGCCAGGGATGAGGGTTGGGGGAGGGAAGGCTGATGCACCCACTGGTCAGTGAGAAGATGGGTCAGTAAGGAGGCTTTCATCAGAAAGTGGCAGTGACCAGCCACGGGCCTCCCCTCTCCAGGCCCCATTGCCTCAAGTGCCTCAGCTTTAGCACAGAGAACCAGAGCTGGGACTTCTCTGGTGGTCCAGTGGTTAGATTCTGTGCTCCCATTGCAGGAAGCACAGGCTCCATCCCTGGTTGGGGAACTAAGATCGTCCCCAATGCTGTACGGCAAAAAAAAAAAAAAAAAAAGCCAGACCAGGGACGAAAATAGTGAAAATTACTTTTTATTGTTTGTTCGTTTAATGAAAAAGAAACTCAAGTGACAGCAGCATTTCTCTCTTCTGGAGAACTATCGAGGACAAAGATATAAACTGGCAATTCATAGAAAGGAACAAACTCACCCTTGCTGGTAATCGTAACAAACTTGGGGCATGGGAGCTGTACAGATGGGCAAAATGTTTTAAAATGTGGCTAAAACTGTTGCATAAACCTTTTTTATTCTGTGATACAATCAGCTTTATTTTTTGAATACTTTCTAAAAAATTGAATTATAGTTGATTTACTATATCACGTTAGTTTCAGATGTACAGCAAAGTAATTCAATGATATATATATGTATACATATATATATTCTTTTCAGATGCTTTTCCCTTATAGGTTATTACAAAATACTAAGTATAGTTCTCTGTGCTGTAATATTAAAATAATTTTGTCCTCGATAACAAATAACCACTGTTCCCCCCAAGTCTCCCAACCAAAAGTATTCTGAGGCCACCCCAATACTTCCTCTAGGCCCCCTGGTCTTCACCATGATCCTGGAAGTAAATAAAAGAAGGATGCTTGTCACAGCAGGGGACCTGGGGACCCTGGAATCCGTAGGCATCCTGGCTGTACCAAGTGCAAAGTGTTTAACCAAGTCTGCATAAAAGCACCATTTCCCAGATGCCTAACCCTGGAAGTCCCATCAGTTCCTGCTTGCCCACCACCCTACCCGCCCAGAGACTCCCCTTCGGGCAGCTTAGAATCCTTGGATTTGCTCAGGGCCTGTGAGTGGGGTTGCCCCCTCTTGTCTCAAGGCTCTTAAGCCACTGCAGGCGGCCAATGTAAACAAACCCGAGCGCAATTGGCTGACTCCACGCCAAAGGAAACAAGCTGGGTGGCTGCCTACCTTCGCCTTGATTCCAGAACACAAGCCAGATCCAAGATGGGAAAAGCTTTGGCGTCTGTCAAGTTGGCTTCTCTGTGGAAATCTTATCAAAAACGTTTGGACCTTCCAGATTTCCTGGCGAGTCTGTAGAAAGGCAAAGATGGGCGTGTCTCCAGTTCCCTGTGTGCGCGTTCCCCTCTTCCTCCCCCACCCCAACCCCCTCAATCCTAGTGTCTTCCTGAAGGAAGAGGTGATTATCATTCCTAATCTAATCCTGGGGGTATGTATTAATCACAGCCGACCCTTTTCCACATCCCCAAAGCCCTGGAGACCCTCTGCCTTTATCATGTTTTAGTGAATATACTCTGAGCCAGTTTGGGGCTTTCCCATTGACTCAGAGTATGGTGGCTAAGACCCACTTGCTAAGAGCCCTCTGTACGGTTGGATAGACCCGCTGAAGTTGACAGTGATCCAATCGAGACATTAACTGAGAACAATCAACATTATACCGCTCCGGAGATAGCCGATGTACTCAACACATCCAAATCAAGCGTTGAAATCATTTGCACCGGCTTGGTTATGTTCATCGCTTTGATGTTTGGGGTGTTTGGGGACCTTATGTTTTCTCAACAACATATGATGGGCTTAAGCACCAAAGATAGCTTAAGCTATCTTTTCCATGTGACACATCCTTTGCAGGAGAGAAAGGACAGTGCTCACTATTTTCCCCACCTATGTGTATTCAAGTCCATCTCCTCTCTCCCTCCTGCTCAAAAAGGACTTTGAGATGCAAAAATGTACCAAACTCTGGCCCAGGCGGTGGTGATGTGACTCAGAGACACACTGATAGTCCCCTTGGCTTGCAGGTCCCTCTGGAGGTCAGCTCACTCATCCCACCGCCTCCAGGCCAGGAACCATATCAAGCTCATCCCAGACTATATGCCCACGACCAAACGGGCAAAGGAGCCAGGGACCTGGGATCCATCAGTCTGAGATGAGAGGAAACCATGTTCCAGGAAAAAGAGAATGGCCATTGGCCTGGATCATGCAGGCCAGCCTCCTGACGCCACATAGCCTGTGATCAGAGGTGGCCAGCTGCAGCCCACATCCCTGGTCATGGTTGATTGGTGTAGGAACCATGGGTGAGAGAACAGTGGACTAATTACAGAGAAATTAATGCAGCATTTATCTGATTCAAGTTGCTTGTAGGCAGTGAAATTGCACAGTTACTAGGAAGGATGTCCAGTAACGGGGGTGGCTTTGGTGGGAATTCTGAGGATCATGTTCCTGGGGGGTGAGGGACAGCCCCACAGCTTCAATCTTTTCTCTCTTGAGGCCTTTGTTCTTGAGGTTCCTTTGCCTGAAGCTCTCCTACCACTAGTTCCCTGATTCTATTTGAGTCTCAGCTCCAATATTACTTCCTCAGAATGGCCTTCCCTCATCATCTTCCTGGGGTGATTCTGAAGTTGCGGGAGCACACCCTGGTGATGTGGCCTCCTGTTGGGAGGACAGACACAGGAAAGGAGCTTGTGGGCCCCAAGCTTTGCCATCTCTTCCAGGTGACCCGAGGGTCCTCACGTTATCTTGGTTCCTGGAAGTCTTTCCTGACAGCCCCGAGGTTCCCAGGCAGTGACACAGAATGGCCCTCTTCCCCCATGTGCTCCGAAATAAGACGAGTCTCATTTAGAAAATGAGAAGGTGGTTCCAGATGGACTTTTCATTTGCCTCTGACATCCGCAATCTGTGCATCCAAGCTGCTGAAGATGCTTGGGGAGAGTAGGTTACACTAATCCCAGGTACTGGTTTGGAACATGCTTAGGATTGGTATAAAGCCCCTTGCTGGCAAGTCTGAGCATTGCATCCGGGAAGCTGTCCTCTCTGCTTCTCCAGACACCATGGTGGCAGACAGTTATCATCTCTATCTTACAGATGAGGTGCAGAGACTTACCTCATCTAGTAAGTGGGAAATTAGCCCCCTAGACCACCACATCCAGTGTTCCCTCCCTCTGGCACATCAGCTCATGCTCTTAGCCAGGTGGCTACAGCATCAGGGCTTCCCTGGTGGCTTACATGGTAAAGAATCTGCCTACCAGGCAGGAGAGCTGGGTTTGATCCCTGGATCAGGAAGATGCCCTGGAGAAGGGAATGGCAACCCACTTCAGTATTCTTGCTTGGAGAATCCTATGGACAGAAAATCCTGGTGGGCTACAGTCCATGGGGTTGCAAAGAGACATGACCAAGTGACTAACACTTTGATTTTTCACTACAGCATTCAACAAAGGGCTCTTGCTGACTGGCTAAGGAGATCCCTGGAGAAGGGGGGTCAGTCCTGGTGTGTGCTCTTTGCCCTCTTGTTAACCTTAGACACCGCTCATCCTGGGGCCAGCCCACCTTCTGTGACCCTTAAGATTGGGTGTAGCATGAGTGCTATTCCTTCAGACCTCTCCCATTTTCACACACACACACGCACACACACGCACATGAGCTCATGCCATGGGGATCCATAAATGCCTTCTTCCAAATTTTCTCTTTGCTCAGATGTTCTTTCCTGAGTTATACATGTGATGACAAGGGCGAGATAAGGGAGTGAGATAGAGGGGAAAGTACCTTCTAATCTCATTGTCTGTGCTGTCTGAATGTGTCAGAAGAATTCCACTTGTGTTGAGTTACCTACTGATGCAGTCATGTAAGAGATTGTTGGTCCAGGGGATATTTTTTGTGAGTGTTAGACTCTAATCTATTAGTTGACAAGTCTGCACTGAGCATCTGCCCTCTGCATGGTTTGGAACAAAGTGTTAGCGGGATACAGAGCATGAAGGTCCTGGTAATCAGATGGGAAATTAGACTGATGTATTTGAGAAAACATTCTCAGGAAGCAACACCCAGTGCTAACTTTGTGAACAAATGAAATCTTAGTGGGCAAAGAAGGGGTAACTGTTGCCATTTGAACTGAGCCAAGGCGGGTGACGGGGTTTTCTACCAATGGACAAGTGGTGGGAAGTTTCCAGTTGCCCAGGCAATAGCTTGCTGGGCTAGATGGTGTGGTGACTGCAGAGGCAGAGAAGGTGGTGTAAATAGACAATCAATAAAATATGGATTAGGGCATGGTGCTTTATAAAATTCTAGAAACCTCTCAGAAAGGGCTATGAATCAATCAACAAATCAATAAGCATTTATAGAGTTCCCACCATGGTCTAGTAACTGGTGGTTCAGAATGTATGGGCTTCCCAGGAAGTGCAGTGGTAAAGAACCTGTATGCCAATGCAGGAGACCTGGGTTCAATCCCTGGGTCGGGAAGATCCTTTGGAGGAGGAACTGGCAACCCACTCCAGTATTCTTGCCTGGAGAATCCCATGGACAGAGAATCTGGAGGGCTACAGTGCATAGAGTTGCAAAGAGTCAGACATGACTGAGCACAGCACAGCAGAACTGTATATGCCACAGGCTGAGCACTGACATGAAAAACAGAATCATTGGAGAAGACATTTGGCATAATGAAGTAAATCTGCATAAATCAAACGGGAAGCCATGAGTCTTGGCCTGGAGATGTCTCTGGTAGACCATGCTCCCCCTTGCAGTCAGGGGTGGATCAATAACTGATTCTCCTTAGTGGGTTAATGTGAGTGCTCCTAGGTCAAGGTGTTACAAGGAGGGTGTGACTTCTCCACTGCTGTGCCCACCTGCTACTTGGATGCAGAGTGACCAGTAGAAGGAGACTGGACCCTGAGTTGGAGTCTTGCTGACCAGGAGTACCTTCACTGGACGGGAGTCAGAGGTACACTTCTATTGTGTCCAGTTACAAAGTGTTAAGAGTTGGTTTATTAGAGCAGGGAGTACTTTCTTAGCTCTTTGCATTTGGCACCCCCCACAATGAGATCAGGTAATCTTTCAGCAGCATTTTCTGGGACCCTGATCTAGGACTGAGAACACACACGTGGGCTTACATGAGGAGTTCGTGAAGAGTCAGAGCTTAGGTTGAAATGACTGTATCTGTTGCTCAGGGTTTTCTGACTCTTTGCTGCTCCCTCTTGTGTGCCCAGGAGGGCACCAGTCCCTATACCTGCCCACTTCTTTTCCCTCAAAGCTCAGAATAACCCAGACAGATGACACATTCCCCATTCTGTTTCCCATAGACCCTGTCATGGGAGAATCTGATCGATTACAGAACGGTCTCTGATCTTTTCTTTGCTGCCTGTTGACTATTTAGAAGATCCTAGATTATGTATATACATTTGCCACTGCGTCATCAATACATTGAATTTTATAATTTAAGATGCTACTTGTACCACACAGCTTTCCAAAAACCATTTGCGTCATTTCCCCAGAAGGGCATAATGAATGGGAGATGATTATTAATTATTACTAATTATTCATAATTAATGAATCAGAAGTGGACCACGAGGAGAGGGGAAATAAAGGGTTCCAGCGGGTGAGTAAGTAGGGAGTGGGTGTGCTCAGGTTTGAAGGACCCTCCAGACCCCAGAGGCAGAAGGTCTGTGGGCCTCCCTCTGTGGACAGCCTTGGTGGAGCGGGCAGCACGGCTTCGACACCCTTCCTTTCTGCAACCCAGACACCCTCTCCTGGGTCCCCACACCCTGATCCGGTTCCTCACCACTGCTGCCTGGAGCCCAGAATATCCTCTTCCAGGTCCCAGGTGATGATGCCAACTGTTCCAGGCTTAAATTACTTCTCAAGATGAAAAGCTTTATGTATAAAGGGTCTTCTGAATTCTGAAAAAATAATTAAGGCTCCAAAGAAGGAACTACTGTATAATTCAACAATGTAAGGTAATACGACATAAAATGGTGTAATCACTTTAGAGAATTGTGTGCTGTTTGTCCAAAAGCTAAAGTACACATTCCCTGGGGGTCACTCCTAAGAGTCCACTCTTCAGAATACACTAAACAGATATGCATATATTTGTGCAACAAAAGACAGATAAAAAATGCTTGTACAAGCATGATTCATAATAACCCTGAGCTGGAAACAAGTTCATGTCTATCGTCAGTACGTGTATAAATAAACTGTGGTCAATTCATTGATGGAATACTATATGGCCAAGAAAAATACAAACTTTGCTGCATCCAACAACGAGGACGAATCTCTTGGGTGTGACACTGAACAAAACTAGCCAGAGATGCAAGATATTTACAGTATAATTTCATTTATAAAGATCTTAAAGATGGTTTAAAAAAAAGTATTTTATGAAAAACAAAGAGTACTGGCTGCTTTTGGAAATCACTGGCTGGGAGAGCAGGAGGAATGCTTCTGAGAGCACGAAGGCATCTCCTTGGGGTCCAGAATGTTCTGTGCCCCTGACTTGGGGATGGTTTCATGTGCTTTAGGTTTATGTATCTTATTGTATGTATCGGGCTTCCTTGGTGGATTATTGTATAAACACTGAATGTACTATACTTTTTCAATAAGGTGAAAGGAAGCTTTGGGGCTTCCCTAGTGGTCTGGTGGCCAAGACTCCATGCTCCCAATGCAGGGGCCTAGGTTCAATCCTTGGTCAGGGGTCTAGATCCCAAATGCCGAAACCAAGACCCAGTGCCGTCAAATAAATAAATGTTTTTAAAAAGATAAAAGGGAGCTTTGATGGTAGGATTGTAGACTCAATGGCAGGGGGCGACTGAGGAACTTTAGGCCTAGCAGTCATCAGCGGAACAGCAGACACTGGCTTGCACTGAGCCCTGTGGAGAGGCTGGAGGCTCCATCATAGTAGACTTCAGGAAGCTTTGGACACCGCACGGGAAGCCCTGCTCTTCACCTCCTATTCCTTCTGTATGAGAACTGACTGCATCTCCAAAGGAACCAGAGGTATTAAAGCTCGGACCACCCCATTCTGGGCAGAGAAGCAGTGCTATCTGCCTGGCGTACTCCTCTGGTCCATCCACTCTCCCACTTTGCCAAGTAAATGTTTCCTTATCTCTTTTCTCCTCTCAAATCTTCAATGGCTGCTGCCTCATCCTCACTCTCCTTTACTGAGAAGGCAGGAGCCATAGGAAGTCAGCCTCTACCCTGCACCCACCCCACACCCCCCAGCCTCCAGCGCTCTCCCAGGTGGCCATACCCTTCCCTCCAGACGCCAGCCTCTCCTCTGCTCAAGTGGGCAGCCGGCCCCTCCTGTATCACCAGTTTTCCTCTCTTGAGTCATTCCTATCAGCACACAAGCAAGGTGTAACCTCTCCCATCTTAAAATAAAAACTCCTCCCTCCAACTGTTGTTCATTTAGTTTCCATCCCTGGGTCGGGAAGATCTCCTGGAGAAGGGAATGGTAACCCACTCCAGTATTCTTGCCTGGGAAATCCCATGGACAGAGGAGCCTGGGGGGCTACAGCCCACGAGGTCTCAAACAGTCGAGCAGGAGTGAGTGCCTAACACCTTTAGAGTAAAAGCCCTCCAAGGATTTGTAAATCTTACTTGTGTCCACTGGGAAGAGTTCCCCCCCATTCTCTCTTGAGCCCTCAGCCTCTGGCCCTTATCCTCACTTCCTGACATGGTCACTGCATCCAAGGACGGTTCTCAGTCTTCCCCTTAGTTCATAAACAGCCACATCAGTGGCTCGTCCCTTCCTCCTCCTTATTGTGTGTTCTTTATCTGGGTGCAGAGCATTCTTCTCTCTTAATTTCCCCCTTCTTCACTGATGACTCTTGCTTCATCTCCTTTCCTCCATTTTTGTTTGGGGTGTTTTGTTTACATTCGCCACAGGTTATTCCTTGGATCTTTTCTTTTCCGTATTAATATTTCTTGGCTGTGCTGAGTCTTGGTTGCAGCGCCTGGCCCCTCCAGCTGCGGTGCACACGGCTTAGTTACCCCGCAGCATGTGAGATCTTAGTTCCCCGACCAGGAATAAAAGTCACCTCCCCAGCATAGGAAGGCAGAGTCTTAACCCTGGACCACCAGAGAAGTCCTGAATTTTTTCTTTTCTCTCCCTCCCCTTACTGCATTATTTCTCAACCAGTGTCAGGGTTTTTAAATACAAACTCCAAACATTTATATCTTAACTGCCCACTGGGCATGGTATGAATACCTAATTTTATCTCAAATTTCATATCTCCTAAAGCAGATTCCTCTTGCTGGCTTCTGATCACAGCATACAGTGACCTTGCTCTCCAATCGCTTGGGTAAAAAAGCCTTTCCTCGTCTCAACCCTCTAGTGCCTTTTTCAGTCCAAAGAGTCTGTCTTTCATCCAAATGCCAGGCGAAGACTCAACGGCCACCCACAGCCTTCTTCATCCCTGTTGATGGAAACTCCACCTTGCCAGTCGCTCAGATCAAAGACTCTGGCCTCGTTCTTACCTTCGTTCTTTCTCTCAAGACCCATATTTGCACCATCAGCAAATACTGTCAGCTCTGCTTTCCAGAACCTGCTGGCCAGCTCTGAAACTTTTAAACCACTGCCACCCTTGCAGGATTATGACAACAGCCTACCAGGCTTCAGAACTGAAGGTGTCCTACTCTGCCAGGAATTCCTCAGTAGCAGCTGGATATGGACATTCCAAGTGGGGGAGGGCTTTGTAACGAGGTCGTGGTGGGTGGCATTGGAGAGCTTGGAAAAGTGGCCCTTTACCAACCAGTTTGGGAGGTTTTAGTGTTTTAATGATCAGTACTCCCATATATAGCCTGTGTTGGGCTGAATATTAGCGTTGCTGTTCCCATTTTTTCTTTCACTGGCCTCCTTTTTGCCACATGCCCAGCATCCACGTGTGGGATGCTCCTCTCCACTGGGTTCTCTCCCGAGTCTTGCAGACCTCTGCTCAGATGTCAACTTCTGGGCTTCCCTGGTGGCTCAGTGGTAAAGAATCCACCTGCCAATTCAGGGGACATGGGTTCAATCCCTGGTCGATCACACCTGCTGAGGGGAAATTAAGCCCGTACACCACAACCACTGAGGCTGTGCTCTAGAGCCTGGGAGCCACAGTTACTGAGCCCACACGCCACAGCTACTAAAGCCTGAATGCTCTAGAGCCTGTGCTCCGCAACAAGAGAAGCCACCTCAATGAGAAATCCGTGCATCGCAACTAGAGAATAGCCTCACTCAGTGCAGCTAGAGAGAAGACCATGCAACAGTGAAGTCCCAGCACAGCCAAATAAATAAAGACACGAATACACTTTTTTTAAAATGTCAACTTCTCAGAGAAGCCTGTCATATCCACCAGAGCATTCCCATCCCCTCCATGTCTCTGGTCAGTATCACTTTCCAGAGCTGTCTCAATAACCTTCTCTGCCTTTTCTGTCTGCTTGCTTAATTTTAATTTTCTCTCTTCTATACTGGAATCTGGTTTCTGGGGGAAGGCGCTTTGTCTTTCCCTCTGCTGCAGGTCCAGTGCCTGCTCCAGAGGAGGTGTTCAGTGAAATTGTTGAATGAACGAATAAAGGATCACTCTGTCACTAAATAAACCTAATCATCAGTACCAACCATCCCTCATGCCAGGCTAAACTCGGGATAAGAAAGAGCTTTTTGAGAGTTGGAGCTACCCACCGGAGGAGAGAGCAGTTTCAAAGCTATGGAGTGCTTCCCGTTTGGGGAATGTGTACATTATGCTGGGAAATCTGGGCTCCATCCAGCTGGGGTTCAAGTGATGCAGCTTAACCTCTTAGGGCCTCTGTGTTCCCATCCGCAAGATGGGGTGATAACCCATGACAAAGGGTTGTGGTGACAGAGTGTGCTAAGTCCGTATCATAACATCCCACATATGTTAGGTGTATAGGGCTGGTTCCCTTGTCTTCCTTCTCATCCTTCCAAGAGTGCAGTGGTCCTCGTGCGTGCTTAGTCTCTCAGTCATGTCTGATTCTTTGTGACCCCATAGACTGTAGCCTACCAGGCTCCTCTGTCCATGGAATGTTTTTAGTGATTTTATTTATTTTTGGCTGTGTTGGGTCTTTGCTGCTGTGGGGGCTTTTCTCTAGTTGCAGTGCACAGATTTCTCATTGCTGCGGCTTCTCCTGTCGTGGAGCACAGGCTCTAGGGTGCGCAGACTTCAGTAGTTGCGGCTCCAGGGCTCTTGCTCAAGAGCTCCAGGCTCAATAGTTGTGGCACACAGGCTTAGGTGCTCCACAGCATATGGGATCTTCCTGGACCAGAGATCAAACCTGTGTCTCCTGCATTGGAAGATGGATTCTTTATCACTGAGCCACCAGGGAAGGCCCTGTCCATGGAATTTTTCAGGCAAAGAATACTGGAGTGGGTTGCCATGCCCTCCTCCCGGGGATCTTCCTGACCTAGGGATTGAACCCACATCTCCTGAGTCTCCTGCATTGCAGGTAGATTCTTTACCAGCTGAGCTATTGGGGAAGTCCCGTGGCGGTCCTTGGTCGGACAAATAGATTCAAGGATGCAAGGGTAGGTGGGTTGGGTGTGGAATCAGGCTGGGGCTGGAGATGGGGGTGGGAGCAGGGGTGGGAACCAGGCTTGCAGAGTTGAGGGCACAGAGCAGGCCCCATCTGTGCCGCCAGGCCTTCTGTGATGATCTGGGAGAAGTGACAAGCACGAACCCAGATCATGCATATTCAAAGCCCAGTCTGGTTCTCTGGCACAATGGGCAGAACAACCCAGCAGGTAACAGCTTGCCTTCTTGAGTCAAGCACGGAGTAACTGGGTCGTTCAGGTCTGAACCGAGGGAGCAGGGTGGGATCCCAAACACTACATCTTTTCTTGGAATTCAGGTGGACTGTCTCTAAATGAAGGGTTCATCCAAGATTCTCTGACTCCCAAGGTATGTTTGGCTAGAATTCACCCAAGAGCTTGGAAGGGGAAACTGCATCTTTCTTTTCCTAACTGCTAACTGAATTGGAGCACATTCTTCTATTTTAGGTCCAGGCAACAATCCACATTACTGTTGGTGGTGAGTCTGTACCGGTGACTTTGTCTCCAACAGAGTTCACAGTTTCATGTCACACTCTAGTTGTTGCAAATGTCACAAAATATCAACATACTCATCATGACTTTGAAACAATGGTAGTTTTTAGAACTGCTATTGAATGCTTTACTAAAGACCTTGTTTATCTTATTTTTCATCCTCTCTTGATAACTGTGTTTCAATATCTTTGGTTTCATTTGTAATCCTACGTGTTTCATTATATTCTTTGCTTTTTAAAAGCATCACTCTGATTAGTGTCTATGGATTTCAATAGACTGCCAGAGTGATCTATGGCTCAGAACCCCTCTCTAAACCATCTGGAAGAGACAGATGAGCATTGTGCCCTGTCTCGTGTGTGTGTGTGTGTCCATGGAACATGTTCACACAAGGATGTGTTAGCATTCCTAACTCAGAATAAACCATCAATGTAATTTCAGGAACTCCCTCCTTCAGGTCAAACTTGGATCCTTTCCTCCTGTTCCAAAACCGGGTTGCCGGGAGTCAGCCCTCCTGGAGAACAGCTACCTAGTCTTCTACCGTCACCATGGAGCCACCTTCTCTTGAAGGTGACTGTCTGGGTCAATGGACAGCTTATTCCTGAGCCCCATTTCCCTGCCGTCATCCATCCATCCAGGACCCCACCGGCACTGACAGTCATCCTGAATTGTTTCCTCTTTCCCCATCTGTTATTCCCAGGAGGTCTGAACTTCTTTTTAGATCCCAAAACTTCATTCTACTAAGAAAAACAGGACCTGGTGCCCTCGACTGAGAACTAGTGAGTTGCCAGGTCCTCATGTAAAGAGATGGGGGCTTCAGAAGGGCTCAGGAAACTGCTGATGTCAGCGTCCAGGTCCTCTGTCTCCACCAACACTTCTCTAGTGACGCTGGCAAGTCTCTTTGATCTGAGAAGCTATCTTTGCTGTTTGTTAATATACATATATTTTTGGCTGCATCCTATGGTGTGCTGAATCTTAGTTCCCCAAGCAGGAATTGAACCCATGCCCTCTGAATTGGAAGTTCAGTGTCTTAACCACCGGACCACCAAGGATGTCTCTGCTGTTTGTTCATTTTAATGAGACAGGTAAAAGGTCAGTGAAGATAGGAGACAAAGATGGCAGCGTGGGATGTTCATAATTGATCAAGAATACTCCAAATTTGGAGCTACTGAAGGCCAAGAATTTCCCTTCCCTCCTTTTCTGTCTTGGCTCTAGACAGAGGGACGGAGAAATAAAAATTCAGAGGTATAATGAGCAGATGGCTCAGGGGTGAAGAATCCACCTGCCAATCAATGTAGGGGACATGGGTTCGATCCCTGGATCAAGAAGATTCTTTGGAGAAGGAAATGGCAAAACAATCCAGTATTCTTGCCTGGAAAATCCCATGGACAGAGGAGCCTGGCGGGCTACAGTCCATGGAGTCACAAAAGAATTGGACCACCACTTAGTGATTAAACAAGAACAACAATGATCAGATACTCTCCTTGGCCCTGAGGATACAATGATAAATAAGAGAATGACTCTCCTCCTCTGGAGGGGAAGATGAAATGTAACCAATGAGGAGAGAACAACATAAAGGGGCATGTTAATGATAACCTTTTAGGTTGCAAAAGACAGAAACCTAATTCAAACTGGTTCAAAAACATTATTTCTTGGCTTATCAATGAATTTAGGGAAATGTGTTAGCTTTCCGTAGATTTTGCTGCAGTAACAATCACTCCCCAAATCTCAGCCTCTTCCGTTTGCAAAGGTTTATTGCTCAACCAGGTTATATGTCCTTCAATAGAGTGAGAAGGACCCAGACTTTTCTTACTGGATGAGACTGAGAGAGTGGTTTTTCTGGGTCTTGCGGAAGAGGAACAAAGCAACAGTGAAATCAGACATTCATTCTTCAAGCTTCTGACCCATAGCAGCATGGATGGCTTCAGCTTGCATAGGTCAAATACCCTCAGCGGTCAAAAGAGTCAGACAGTCCAAGCTGGTGTCCGTGGTGGGGAGACCTATCCTCTTCCTACAAGAAGGAGCCTCATGAAGACCAGTCAGAAAGGGCCCAACCCTGAAGGGCAACACACATTTTAAAGAATACTATCTTCTCTCATGATGAACAGGTATTAAGCATCTGTTTTGTGGAAGGCACAGTTCTAGGCACCGGGGAAACGGCAGTGAAAAATACAAATAAGTTCCCTGCTTTCACAAAGTTACTGAATTCTTCCTGATGGCAGGCTTTGTGAGATGATGTAAAAGAGGCCAATGAACAACAAGCAGGGACTCCCCAGCAGTCCAGTGGCCAAGACTCTGGGCTTCCAATGCAGGTGACCCGGGTTCCATCCCTGGTCAGGCAGGTAAAGATTCTGCATGCTGCAATGAAAACCGAGGATGCTGTGTCCTGCAACTAAGACCCGGCACAGCCAAATAAAATAAATATTAAAAACAATAAGCAAAAGAATCAGATCATGTTAAGAATCGCAAAGAAAATGAAGCAGTTTGATGAAATACAAAGGCTTGGTGGGCAACTTGGGCTTGAGCTTTCAAAAAAGGTGATATTTAATTCCAGATTCAAATGAAAAGACAGACTTAGTCATGTGAAGCACCTTTAGTGTTGTTCAGCCCCTCAGTCATGTTCAACTCTTTGTGACCCCACGGACTGCAGCACACCAGGCTTCCCTGTCCTTCACCATCCCCTGGAGTCTGCTCAAATTCATGTCCATTGAGTCAGAGATGCCATCCAACCAGATCCTCTGCTGCCCTCTTCTCCTTTTTCTCTCAATCATTCCCAGCATCAGGGTCTTTTGCAGTGAGTCAGCTCTTCACATCAGGTGGCCAAAGTATTGGAGTTTCAGCTTCAGCATCAGTCCTTCCAATGAATATTCAGGGTTGATTTCCTTTAGGATTGACTGGTTTGAAATATATAAATATATTTCTTATAAATATATAAAAATATAAGACTTTGAAGTATATAAGTTAAAAAACTAAGACATAACTGTTGAACAGATAAATCACTTATTGTAGTTGGTAATTTTAACACATTCCTCCATGAAACTAACCAATCAAGCTGACCAAAATTTTAGAAAAAGGGAAAGATACGGTAGATTTGAATTATACAACTATGCAATTAATAAGCCTGAGCTAATACATATGTATTTCACACCTAATAAATATAGAATGCATATCTTTTCAAGAACACTTGGAACATTCACAAAAGCCAATATTAAACTTGAGTGACAAAGGAAGCCTCAATAAATTCCAAGAAACCCACATCGCACAAACTACAGCCTGACCATCATGCAGTAAATTTGGGACTCAATAACAAAAGAATAGTTTTTAAAAACCCCATATGCCTGGAAACTGAAAAGCTTACTACCAATAACACTCTGGTTAGAGAGGAAATCGTGGGGAAAATTATGAAGTACCTCGACCGCACAAAACGAAAGCACCACATGTCAGAATATGTGGGGCACAACTTCTTTGAGGGAAATTTACAGCTTTAAATACATCTATCACAAAGCCAGAAAGAACAAAAACAAATGAGCTAAGCTTCCAACTCAAGAAGTTAGAAAATGAGCAATTGTGTAAGCCCAAAGAACTACATAGGACACAGAAAATTAAAATGAAGGCAGAAATCAGCAAAATGGTGAACCGGAAAAAAAGCAGAAAAATTAACCAAACTAAAGGCTGGTTTTGTGAAAAAGTTTTTACTTCTTATGTTTCTGAAAAGACATCAAAATTCTACGAAAGGAGGCAAGGGAATTCCCTGGCTGTCCAAGGCCCGTCCCCTCAGTGCTTCCACTGCCCAGTCCAGGTTCAATCTCTGGTCAGGGATCCTGCAAGCCACGTGGTGCAGCCAAAAAAAAAAAGAGTGGAGATAAGATACAAAATTTAGAATATAGAATGAGTGAAAAAATAGACACAACTGAGATTCTAAAACATAAAAGAACTACCATGAAGTAGGATAATGAATGAAATTCTGAAAAAGCCAACACCAGCAGCAGTCCATGGGGTCACTAAGAGTCGGACACAACTGAGCGACTTCCCTTTCACTTTTCACTTTCATGCACTGGAGAAGGAAATGGCAACCCACTCCAGTGTTCTTGCCTGGAGAATCCCAGGGACGGGGAAGCCTGGTGGGCTGTCATCTATGGGGTCACACAGAGTCGGACACGACTGAAGCAACTTAGCAGTAGCAGCAGCAGCAGCAGCAGCAGAAGAAATTTGAACAAACTGATTGCTGTTTTAAATGTTTAAATATCAAATGTTCTCCCCCACCCCCCATTCATATGTGTGCCAACAAAGCCCTAAACTCAAATAGTTTTATAGGAGAGTGCTATTAAGCTCTGAAGCTATATATATATATATATATATACACATATATATATATATATTATATATATATATATATATATATATATAAAATCTGTCTGATGCATACTATTTCAGAGAGACAGAGAGAGGAAAAAAAAAACTGTCCAACTTTTTACGAGGCTGCTGTAACCTTGATTACAAAGCCAGCAAATGTCAATTCAAAAGACTCATTTTTATTTCTGGACATATACATGACTCTTCAAACAAAGAAAAAGGAGTATTTGCTAATTGGATCCAACTGTGTACTTAAAATAATACATCATGATCAAAGTGAATATTTTCAGGGAGTCACAATATAAAAATTCTTTCAAAATAATTCACTAAAATAAAGGGCTAAAGGAGAATTAAATAACCTGATTATCTTGATAGATATGAAAAGGGCATTAAATAAATCTCAACACCTTTTTAGAAGAATAGTAAAAATAGTAATAATTCTCACAAAACCAAGAATAGAAGTCTATTTGATTAAGAATAGATACCAGATTCCTACAGTGAACATTATTCCCAACAAAGAAATTTTAGACTCATTCTATTTAAGCTGGGGTTCAGTACAAGAAACAATCCTGGTGTCTACTTCTCTTCAACGCAGCACTGACATACTGAGGATACAATAGACAAGAAAAATAAGCATTAGAGATAACGATGGAAATGCTACCCACGCCAGGGGACGGGCATTTTCAGCCTCTACATCCACTAACTCCTCGCCTGTCGGCCGAGAAGCGTACTTCCGGTCTCTGGTCTCAGTTTCCTCGTTTGTGAAATGCAGCCTCTGGAGCACTTCGTTCACCTCCCTCCGTAACCGCGTCCCCTGGGTGGCCTTTCCCTTGTCCCCCTGCCTCTCCCCTGGGTCCCGGAGGCCGTGTCTGCAGGTGGGGCACCTCCCCCTCCCGCGGCTGTGCCTCAATGGCCCGAGGTGTCGTGTGGGGACTGAAACCCTGAGAGGCCCATGCTCTCACCTGGTGCCTGTCAGACCTGTCAGCCCCCCGCTCAGACACCTGCCCCCCAGCTCAGGAGCTTTTCTCCGGGAAGGTTGTTGGCAGTGGAGTGGGGGCGGGGGGAGTGCCCAGTCCAGGACAGTGAGGAGGAGACAAGGGCAGAGACAGGAAGGCAGGTGTGTAGGACCTTTCCTCTCACCCAAACCCAAGGCAGCTTGGGGCCCTTGGTCAAGTCCCCCTGGGCTGCCTGGGAGCCCCTTGGAGCCGCGAGATGTGGCTCAGCCCCTCCTCAGCCGCCCCCTCCCCGACACCCCAGCTGCACGGCTTCCTCTCATAAATGCATGACCTCACGTCTGGCTGGCTGGCATCCTGGAGACTGTCCAAGGAGCCCAGGCTGGTGGTACCCCAAAGCCTCGGCGCGGAGCAGCCACCACCCCAGGCAGTACTGTCAGCCCCTCACTCCGGGATTTTAGAGCTGGCTGCAGGCCCCGGGCTCTGCTCCCTCGCTGCTCCAGTGACATCACGTAGGGTCTCCTGCACCGTGACCTTGTATCAACTCCCACCCGCGTCTCTGGGTCTCTTCTCTGCCCCCTACCTTGGCCACTGGGACCCTTAGCACCATCAGCCATTATTCAATCACAGCTCTGTGTCTGGAGTACACGTGCTTTCCAATTATTCCTCAAACAAAACCCAATAGGTTTGCATTACTCCTGCCTTCTATACACGTGAAGAACAGAGGCTTGGGCTTTCCCAGTGGCTCAGTGGTAAAGAATCCACCTGCAATGCAGGAGACCTGAGTTTGATCCCTGGAGAAGGGAATGGCTAAATATTCTTGCCTGGGAAATCCCATGGACAGAGGAGTCTGGTAGGCTACAGCCCATGGGGTTGCAAAGAGTTGGACACGTCTGGGCAACTAACACCTTCATTTTTCTTTTTTTAAAGAGAGGCTCGGATAAGTTGTGGATAGGCCTGTGGTCACCAGCCTGGGATGTGAACATCACTTGGCCTGACTCCAGGCTGGGCCTTTCCCCCTGCCTCCACCTCTGAGCTGGTCCCCGAGTGGTCCTACCCAACCCCCTTTGCCAGACATTTCCTTCTCCACCTTTCAAGCCTGAATGATCTCTCATCAGCATCATCCTGACCATGCTTTTCAATAGCCTCCTGGCTCTTTTTAGCTTCTTTCCAGCTTCACCTGTCCTCAGTGTAAAGTCCCTGTGGACACTGGATGAATGGTGACCGATGCCGGTGGGATCCCGGCCGAGTCTCGGCCTTGGCTTTCTGACCTGTGGGAGCTGGACAAATCTGTCATCCTGTGGTCCCCACCACTGCCCTGACCACCTCCAGCCCCCACCGCCAGCCCCACCCACCAAGCCTGCTGGAGAGAGAATGGGAGAGCTGGGGACCTCCTCTGCCCTCCCCCCTAGCCTCGTGGGCCTCACTGCTACCAGCATGACCCGGGGTCTGGGGGTCTAGAAGGCTGGGGGAATCTCGCCTCCCACACCAACTCCAGTCTTGGGGCACATCATGTAGAATGATTTCTGCCCAGCCTCCCACCCTTGACAAAACACAGGAGCTCACAGAGACTGGGGGTTTGAACACCAGCTCTGCTGCCCAGCAGTCCCGTGCTGGTGCCCCTCTATGCCTCGACTTCTTCTCCTCTAAGTGGGCATCACTGGGCTTCAGGGCATCATAAGGAGTGAAGGGGCCCAGCATCACAGCTCACGAGAAAGGACTGATTAACGGTGCTTCTCTTACTGCCTCTCCCATCCTCTCACCCAAACCTAGAGCCTGGGGTATGTCAGGCCTTGTCCCTGGTGTTCAGCTTTGGCCTGAGGCTCTGAGTAGAACTCTCAGGAGTGCTGACCCCCTGGCACTGCCTGCTGTTGGACCCTGTCCACCGGCCTCTCTTTAGGATGGAGCCAACTACCGTATGTGCCTCAGGCCTCATGCTTCTCATCCTAGTCCCTTTGCAGGATCCTGTCCCATCCTGGCTTTGGTCCTTGACCTGCCCTGCCTGGTAGGGCCAAGCCACACCCTCAACATCCACGTCTACCCCTTTGGCTTCTGCTTGTCCCTTTGCCCCAGATCCTGTTGGTACCTCTTATCCCAGCTCCGACAGCCTGCCCTCAGCCAGGTGACCACCCCTTGGGGAAAGATGCAACCCTTGGGGGCACCTTTGCTGTTGCTGTTGTTGTGTATTCACTCAGGCGTGTCTGATGCTCACTGACCCCATGGACTGTAACCTAAAAGGCTCCTTTGTTCATGGGAATCTCCAGGCGAGAATACTGGAGTGGGTTGTCATTTCCTCCTCCAGGAGATCTTCCTGACCCAGGGATCAAACCCGTGTCTCCTGCATTGGCAGGTGGATTCTTTACCATCTGAGCCACCAGGGAAGGCCCTGGGGACACCTGCTTTGTTTCTACAAAACAGCGATCTGAGCAAGAAGCCACAGCTGCACACAAGTGGCTCCTGGCTGCTTCCAGGCCCCCGTGGGATTCTCAGCAGATGGAGAGGGCGCACGCGATGTTTTGGTTGTTATTATGACAACTTTTGGATCAATTACGATTGGGTTTTTACACTGTTAGATGAGAAATGATGGAATCTCAGGCATGGCAACAGTCAAGATGGTGCAGAAATTTGATGGTGGTAGAAATAAAAACCAGCCAGGACTCTGAAGAGGCTCAAAACAGAAAATTCAGTTCTTTGCAGCTACCACAGCTGTTCCTACACCATCTACGCCTGTCCTGGAAAGGCTCCCTCCCTCTCTGCCTGTCTATGAAATCCTCTTCCAAATCTGCAGTCTCTAGAGCATGTCCCCACAGAGTAGGAGGGAGCTGGAGCCAGGGCTGAGAGGACCCAAGAAAGTGAAAGTGAAGTCACTCAGTCGTGTCTGACTCTTTGTGACCCCATGGACTATAGCCCACCAGGTTCCTCTATCCTTGGAATTTTCTAGGCAAGAGTACTGGAGTGGGGTGCCATTTCCTTCTCCACAGGAGAGGAATCAGGAGAAACCTAGACTCCTGGCTCCTAAGCATGGCTTCCCCTCAAAATCACAGCAGGTGCTTGTGAAACATACAGATTCCAGGGTTGTGCTCCAAGCCCACTGACTTGGAACGTCTAAGGGTAAAAGTCCAAGAAACTAGATTTGAAAAAAACCAAAACTTCTGGGTTTTTCTCCGAAACACCCAGGCTGTGAAATCATTGGCCTGGTCCAGCCCCCTGGTGGTAACCAGGTTAGGGGAGAGGGGAGGCTGAGGTGGGGGTGGCTGGCTCAAGTTCAGAGCCCAGCACAGCAGGACTGGGTAGACCCCCAAGGCGGGTCCAGGTTGCCCTGTGCTTTCTTACAGGGGTGTCTGTGGCCTCCAGTGCTAGGGCCCTGAGGTCACGTTGCAGCTCCAAGTGTCTTTCATCTGTAATGAAAGACTGTATGGGGGTGGCCATACAGTTTCTGCTTTCCACTGATTCTGCCCAAATGGCCTGGGACTGGACTCTGCCCAGAGAGTCCAATGATGGGATCTTTCCAACTAATATTGCCTCCAGGAGAATAGGCCATTGGAAATAGTCCTCTGTGTCATTCCAATGTTTTGAACATTTTAGATGTATCTGTGTGTGTGTGTGTGTGTGCGCGCGCGTGTGAGCATTTGCTCAGTCATTCAGTCGTGTCTGATACCTTGCAACCCCATGGACTGCAGCCTATCAGGCTCTTCTTTCCATGGGATTTCCCAGGCAAGAGTACTGGAGTGGGTTGCGATTACCTTCTCCAGGAGATCTTCCTGACCCAGGGATCAAACCTGTGTCTCCTGCATTGGCATGTGGATTCTTTACCACTGAGCCACCTGGGAAGCCCTTCAATGTGTCTACATCCTTCTCTACTTGGAAACTTTTCCATAGAGGGCATATTCTTCTTGGGACAGGTCATTCAGGCTGACAAAATCTTGAACTGTCCAGGTAACCATCTCTTTTCCCCCCAGTGTAAAGCACTTTATTGAATATTACATTCCCTGCTACGCCTGCAAGGAGGTTAAAGAGATAAAGGGGGACACAGATCTCAAATATCTCTACAAAATAGGAGAAAGTTGGTTACTAGAGTTCTTAATTCCTTACTTCTGGATGGTAATATTCTGTCCAACAAGAATGATTTCCATGGCATCCTAAAATAAGGAAAAATATTTTCTGCATCCAATTTCAGAGTAAAGAAGACAATATGTCCCTGTAGCTTTCATGTGGTTTTCTGTTTTGAGGATGAAATGCGTACCAACCCTCCCACCCCAAGTAGAAAATTAACTCATTTCATAGTTCACAAAATACTTTCACATGCACTATCTCTCTCTCTGCCCTCAAAATCCCACGAGATAGGCACCATTCTATCACCATCAGACTCTGTGCAGACAGGGGAATTGAGGCTGGGTTTAAGGGGATAGAGGTCATTTGGTCCCCCTGCTCTTTCTCTGAAGTTAGAGGCATTCCTCCTGGGGTCAGTCCTGCCATGTTGGTCTCATGCAGCCTCAGGACCCCACCTACCTGCTTCTGACCTGGAAGCCCCTTGCTCTGCTTCTAGCAGTGGTTATTATCATTCGGTTGGTAAGTCATGTCTGACTCTTTGCGACCCTATGGACTGCAGCACACCAGACTTTTCTGTCCTTCACCATCTCCCAGAGTTTGCATAAACCCATGTCCATTGAGTCAGTGATAAAATCCAAACATCTTCTTCTCTGTCTCCCCTTCTCCTCTTACCTTCAATCTTTCTCAGCATCAGGGTCTTTTCCAATACTTTCTTTTTTAAAAGAAACTTTTTATTTGGTATTGGGATATAGCCGATTAACAATGTTGTGATAGTTCCAGGTGGACAGAAAAGGGACTCAGCCATACACATATTTGCATCTATTCTCATCCAAACTCCCTTCCCATCCAGGCTGCCACATAACATTGAGCAGAGTCCCATCTGTTTTATAGCAGGTCCTTGCTGCTTATCCATTTTAAATATAGCAGTGTGTACATGTCCACCCCAAACTCCCTAAATATCCCTTCCTCCCATCCTTCCCCCACCCCCATCAGCAACCGTAAGTTCATCTTCTATTTGTAAGGTTGTGTTAGGTTCTGGCATACAGCAAAGTGAAATCAGTTATACATATATAGGTATTCACTCTTTTTTAGATTCTATTCCCACATAGGTTATTACAGAGCATTGAGTAGAGCACAGAGTGTTATACAGTAGGTCCTTATTAGCTATCTAAAAATGAAACATTTAGAACGATTAGGAGAATTATTGTGAACACGCAAGCATTCATTCCACAAAAGTCTGTTTCATGATTGGGAAGAGCAAGGTTACTGACCTAGATTCTAGGACTCTGTGGGCAGCCAGGGTATCTGAGACCTCTGCACTTAGGCATCTCAGATTCAGCAACAGATCAGCAAAGAAACAAATGTTTAATAAAATAGAAGGTGGTGATGAGCAAGGTTCAAGAACAGAGAGAGCAGAGGATGCTGTGGGGGAGAAAGGATGGTGGTGATAGTGCTCATTTTAGCTCTGATGACCAAGAAAGGTCTTTCTGAATAGGTGGAATTTGAATAGAGGTTGAAAAGTCATGAAAAATGGTCCATGAGAAGGTCTGGGTCAGGAGGGTCCCAGGCAAGTGGCAAGTACAAAGGCCCTGAGGTAGGGAGGTTTGGCAGATTAAGGAAAGGCAATAGTGCCTATGACCGGAGCAGGTTACCAAGGGGGCAAGGGCAAGGGATGGGAGATTCAGTTAGGGAGGTGGTCAGGGCCAGGCCATCTGGGCGGGCTCTGATAAGAAGTTTGGGGTTTATTATGGGTTAGTTGGGAAGTCATTGGAGGATTTTGAGCTGAGGATGAACGTAATCAGACTTATGCTTCATCAGGATCTTTCTGCTCACTGGTTAGAAAAGCTTATACGGGAGAAGGATGTGAGTAGGATGACCAGTCATGAGATGTTTTTTGTGAAAAATCCAGGTGAGAGGTATGGGTGGCTTGTGTGAGGATGGCGGTAATGGAGGTGGGGAGAGTGGTTGGATTCTGTATATATTGTAGAGATAGAGTTACATAGGTAATAGATATAGTATAGAAAAGAATAATAATACATTTTACATATAAGTATATAGTTCATTTTGTAAATAATTAAAGGCATTCTTTTAAAATATACTTTTAGTTTATCTATTAATTTGGCTGTACCAGGCTTTAGTCGTGGCACGCAGGACCTTTGATGTTCCTTAGCGGACGAGGAGTCTTTAGCTGCAGCACGTGAAGCTTCAGTTGCAGCACACAGGATCTAGTCCTTCCATCAGGGGTGCAACCTGGGCCCCCCTTTCATTGGGAACATGGAGTCTTAGCTACTGGGCCACCAAGTGTCTCCCTCTCTAGTTTATTTTTACACAATATGCCTGTGCTTTTGACCTGAGCCATTACATGAACCAAGGAATCATTTACAGAGGTGGGAGATGGGTTTGAGGACATGACTGTGAATCAAAAGCTTGCCTTTGAATAGTAATGGTATTTGCAAAGAGAAATGCAATTTGAGTAAGATTTGGAGAACTGTAAACGCCTCCGTAATGTAAATATCTTTCTGATTGAGATCTTTAACTGATGATCATTGATTTTAGCTTTATCTGCAAACTTTGAGTGGAGAAGGCGATGGCACCCCACTCCAGTACTCTTGCCTGGAAAATCCCATGGACGGAGGAGCCTGGTAGGCTGCAGTCCATGGGGTCACGAAGAGTCGGACACGACTGAGTGACTTCACTTTCACTTTTCACTTTCATGCATTGGAGAAGGAAATGGCAATCCACTTCAGTGTTCTTGCCTGGAGAATCCCAGGGACGGGGGAGTCTGGTGGGCTGCTGTTTATGGGGTTGCACAGAGTCGGACACGACTGAAGCGATTTAGCAGCAGCAGCAGCAAACTTTGAGAAGGAATAACTAAATCTGAACCTAATGATGAGTGAAATACACTCCTAAGGGTTTTCTGCACCTTTGGGATCATGAACTTGTAAGTTCCTTGAGGGCAGGGACTCTGCCTCATTTATAATAGGCTTCTGACCAATGTGGATTGAAAAGACCAGGGGAATGGAATAATTGCACAAAAAACAGAGTTGGTCCTCAGCAAAACTGTGGGTGAGGACTTGCTTTAGGGCTCTTCCTTCCTTGGCCTGCTTAATTCCAGAGACCCCACAGAGACCTCTACTGGGGCCCCTGGCAAATCTGCACCCCTGGAGGGGTCTTTTCCCAAGCATAAGAGTATCCGATTTCCCCTTCATCTATTAGCTCCTGCCCCTGAGACTGTGAGGGGATGTCTGCTCATCTGCGTGGTGTGTATAATATGTATCGCAATTCAAAAAGTGATTCTTTAGATGTGCTACATATATACGATGGAATATTACTTTGCCATAAAAAGAAACAAAATTGTGCCATTTGCAGAGATGTGGATGGATGTAGAGCCTAACATGCAAAGTGAAGTAAGTCAGAAAGAGAAAAACAAATACTGTATATGAATGCATATGTGTGGAATCTAGAAAAATGGTATAGATGATCTGATTTGCCAAACAGAAACACAGACCTAGAGAACAAATGTATGGACACCAAGGGGGAAAGGGGTGGGTGGGAGGAACTGGGGGATTGGAACTGTTTTATACACACTATTGCTACTATGTACAAAATAGATAATTGATGAGAAGTACTGTAGAGCACAGGGTGCTCTACTCAGTGCTATGTGGTGATTTTTATACACACTATTGATACTATGTACAAAATAGATAATTGATGAGAAGTACTGTAGAGCACAGGGTGCTCTACTCAGTGCTATGTGGTGACCTAGATGGGAAGGAAATCCAAAAAAAGTGGGAATATATGTATACTTCCAGCTGATTCACTTTGCTGTACAGCAGAAACTGACAACATTGCAAAGCAAGTATACGCCGATAGAAATTAACTTTTAAAAAGTGCTTGTGTATGAGCAGGTTATTCTGGAAGAAAAAAATGGCATGATTTTTCTTTCCTGATTCAGGTCCATCTCCTTAATCCCCACTCTGCTGCCCTTGTTATATTCTCTCCATCTCTTCAGTAAAGAAAACGAACAGCCTAGGTGTTAGGCACCACTCATTTGTTCAGCATAATAAAATGTATTTATTGAATGCCTGTGAGAAATTGAACATTTCCTGCCATATCAGTAGACAAGGATGTCATAGTTATCAATGATTGCAACCCTGCATCGTGAGCTGATGAGCCCTAAGGATACACAGGGAAGAGAGGAATACCTGTTGTCTAGCAGCCATCAGACTACAGCCACTCCCTATGCTGAACCCGAAGGGAGCTCAGGATGTGAAAAAATATACTGTGCCCAGGATAGCTGAGAAGCATATATGAAAGGAATGATTTCAGTGAGCCCAGACTCTTGTACCTTCCCATACATAGAAAAGCACTACATTCCTTAACTTGGGATACTTGGCTTTCTTTAATTAACAATAATCTTTTGATGCTCCCCTTTGTTGGAAAACTTCTGTATAACCTAGCTCCTCCTCTTGCCTCCTCAGAGTAGTTTTCTCAGGGTCACTTCAGATGCTGTGTCCTGGACTTGAAGTCCTAAAAAACCCTAGAACAGAACTCTCAACTTTTAGGTTGGGAATATTTTTTTAAGTCAACACCTGTGATGTGCTGGGCAGTCTTCAAGATGCTCTAACAATGCAGCCAAGAGAACAGAAACCATCCTTGTTCACAAAGTGCCTGCCTTGTCACCGGCAGAAGGTATCGGGGAACTAGCAGAGGGGTGGCAGTGAACCTGCGTGGTTGGGGAAGCCCCCTCGGGGAGGCGACCTTGAAAGCTGCAATCTGAATGACAGGAGAGAGATGGCCCCGTGAAAACCCGCGGAGAGAGGTCCCAGGTGGGCAGACCAGCCAGCCAGCGAGAGCATGCCTAACACGCGGGAGGGGACGTTCCCTTCCGCAGCAGAGCCTAACCTGTCACCTCTAACACGGAACAGGCTTTGCTTTCCAAAGAGCTTTAAGAAGATTTTTTTTAAACTTTGTCCCATTTGAAAACAGACTGTCAGAGCTGGCCCTGACACCATTTCCCTGGCTGACGGGGATTAAACACTGGGCCCCATGTCCTGATGGCTGTGAGCAGAGCCAGCGCCCTGGGGTGTGGGGCAAGAAAGGGTTGGGCCCTGGGACTGCATCCAATTTCCCCTCAACCCCAGTAACAAGATCTCAGCTCCTTGACAAGGGGTCCTCTCCCCACTTCCCGCCCCGTCGTCCCTGCCCCCTGGAATTCTTGGGCAGAACAGCTGCGCGGGGGGCTCAGCTTTCAATGAAACCATAAAATACTCCTGCAGGTCCCTAAGAGGATGGCATTTATGACTGGGGTGGGCCAGCTTCCCTGTGCAGACACCCCCTCCCCGATTCCCAGGCTCGCCAGCCCAGACGCCCACATGTCCCCCAGCCTGCTCTTAAGCCTCTGGGAACTGCAGCATGGGTGCCTCAGATGGTCCGAACCCAGAGCACGCTGGCGGAGGGAAAACATATGCAGATCCAGGGACCGGGAGGAGGACCTTTGCCAAGAAGACAAGAAGGCTTCCAGCAGGGCACCCACTTTGGCCCTGCACCTCACCCAGAGTCCCCACCACTCACAGCTGCCCCGGGAGTCTTTCTGCTCTCTGGGTCGAGGACAGGAAAGCCCTCACTGGCTCCCAGAAGGGGAGGGAACCACATTCTCCCACCCTTCCGGCCTCTAACCTGGGCAAGTCCTGGGCTTTCATCAACTTCCCTTGGAATTGACATGCACATGCGGGACTTCCCTGGCTGTCCAGTGGCTAAGACTTCGCCTTCCAATGCAGGGAGTGAGGGTTTGATCGCTGACTGGGGATCCCACATGCCTCGAGGCCAAAAAATTAAATAAAACAGAAGCCATATTGTAATAAATTCAAAATGGACTTGAAAACAATGGCCCACTTAAAAAACAATCTTAAAAAAATACAACAGAGCAAGTAAAAGAATTAGATTGGTATTTTAAAAAGATGCACGTTGGACGAGGTGTGCTGAATATCCCCAGACTCCCTTTCAAGTGCCGACTGAAACATTCGCCGGGGGCCACACGTTACACGCTCCCACGTGGGGACTACAGGCAGCAGTGCAGTGACAGCTGACTCCCCTGCCCTGGGCATGGGCACAGAGCTTGTGTGGTTATTTTACCCATGTACTGTAATTGTGTCCATGCATGCATGCGTGTTCAGTCACTTCAGTTGTGTCCAACTCTTTGTGACCCCACGGACTGTAGCCCACCAAGCTCCTCTCCAGGCAAGAATACTGGAGTGGATTGCCATGTTCTTTTCCAAGGAATTTTGTCTGTACTGCTTTATAAAAGCAAAGCAGTGGGAAGCAGGGATAAAAAGCATAAAACACTATAAATGGGGTGAAGACTGGTGTCCGCAGGTGAGCCCTGGGAAGGGTGAAGCAGCCACAGCAGACCCTCCTTTACAGGAAGCCTATTGCCTGAAAGGTAAGATGTAGTGATTTACTACATCTTAGCAGTAAACCAAAGCATAGACTTAAGCAGTAAGCATAAATAGTATACATACGTGTATACCTCTATGCCACACAAGTCTGTGATTATGCTTTTGAATATTTGATTCCAGTGCACAAGTTCAGAGCCACACTAGATGTGACCGTAGGGGTGGCGCTGGAACAAGCTGAGCCCAGACTCAGAGCAGGTACAGGTTACGGGCAGAGTTCACAGCAGGAGCACGCAATCTGGAAAGACCTCTCGAAAGTAGCAGTGTGACCTGCCCTGCTGGTGGCTGATGTCCAGCATGCACTGGGCTGGGATTTGTAGCAGGGCTTTGCTGAACACAAATGGCCTGGGCACGGCAGGCTGAACCTGTCTGGAACAGGGACTGTCCCATTCCCACTGCCATTTCCCTGCGATTCTCCAGGTCACGCCTCTAATCAGAACACTGATTACCCCACAGTGAGCACCTGGAAAGTGCTCAGTCCCGAGTTAAGTGCTTGACCTGCGACACCTCTCACCTCTCACTGTAACACCAATCCCCGTATTACTGGGTACTGTTTCCCCCACTTTATAGATGACAAGGGCACGACTGGAGGGGCTAGTTTTCCCCAAGTTACACGGCAACTGTAGGATGGAGTTCACGTCAGAGTGCCAGCTGCCTGGCTCCAGAGCCCACACCTAACCCCTGTGATGGCCACAAAGGCCATGGGCCACGCACCCACCTCTAACAACTCTCTCACCCCCAGGAAATGCTGAGGTTCTGCCTGGAAGGGATAACAAAAAGCAAACCCTTTAAGCCTGCTGAAAATGACAGAGAGGAAAAAACCTCACATGTAAAACCAGAGAAAATCTTGTTTGTGTAGACCAGATGACCAGAGTAGACAAAGTCCACCTTCATTTGGGGTTTAGCAAACTGTTTGTTTCTCTATTCACAGACACTGAAAATGGGCATAAATTCATCCTAAGCTCACAGACATTTGTTCCAGCCTGAAACCACAGGTCTGAAGACAATTGTTGCTGGCTGGGGCAGGTGAGATGGGCCAATGGGGTTGGAAGTACAGGTATATGGTTCAGTTGTCCTGAGACGCATCTTCAGCCTTGGTCAGGGCTGACTCACCGGGAAGCTGCTGTTGTCACTAAGTCGTGTCCGACTCTTTGTGACCTCGTGGACTGTAGCCTGCCAGACTCCTCTGACAATGGGATTTCCCAGGCAAGAATACTGGAGTGGTTGCCATTTCCTTCTGCAGGGGATCTTCCTGACCCAGGGATCAAACCTGTGACTCCTGTGTCTCCTGAATTGGCAGGCAGAATCTTTTTTAATTCTGAGCCACCAGGAAGCTAAAAAGCTTCAAATTCTCTGGTTTGTTCCAGCCCCTTCCAAAGGCTGGGAGGAGACTTAGCAACATATTCCTGTGTTACATGGTTTCAAAAATCTTGTAAAAGTAAGATTAAAATTATTCTGATCTTTAGAAACAAATTGTAAGAAAAATTTTCAGATCACACTAAAGTGTTAATTTGTTAAGAGGAAGAGAGAAATTTCCAATAGAAATGATACATTTCCAATAGAAGTGATGTGTAGGCTCTTAGATGGTTATATAATCCAATTAAAGGAAAGAGATGAATTACAGGTTCATATTGGAAAAAGGATTTTCCTTCTTTTGCTGAATCAACAGAAACTGCTATCATTGATAAAGATAACGTAATCTTACGGTGAGAACAATGATGGCAGGCTGGTTAACGAAGCATTTAAGATGAATCATAACATTATAAAAAATGGACACATTCTGATATTTTTCAGCTGATTCGTAAAAGAAACTACTAGAGGTTTTCCTAAATTTGGCAACAGTTCTGACAGTGTGCATGTCATTACCAAGGATACAACCTGCAAAGAACTTTTCTGAAATATTAATATTAAAAAACAAAATGTGATCAGTCATGTTTCAGGAGAAACTGAATTCTATTGCTATTCTCTCTATAGAAGATGATTTGATAAAACCATTGTTCGATATGAAGAATATGTAGACAAAAATTATGGGAAAGTATTATAAAGGCATGCCAGGCACTTCATGAAACTTGGTATTCGGTGTTCTGTATTTTCTGATTTTTTTAAACGGTAACTGTAAGCTTTTAACATTTATAATTTGCTGTGATTTCCAGGTGGCACCAGTGGTAAAGAACCCATTTGCCAATGCAGACATAAGAACCCATAAGAGACATGGGTTCAATCCCTGGGTTGGAAAGATCCCCTGGAGAAGGGCATGGCAACCCACTCCAGTATTCTTGCCTGGAGAATCCCATGGACAGAGGAGCCTGGCGGGCTGCAGTTCATGAGGTCGCAAAGAGTCAGACACGACTAGTGACTTAGCACGCAGCACACATTTTCCTTTTTAAAGTATCTGTATTCATTTGCTAGAGCTGCCATAAGGAAGGGCTAGACTAGAGGATTTAACCTAAGGAATATTGTTTTATTATTGTATATTGTAAATTTATATATTGTTTTGCAATCCTGAAGTCTAGATGGCCAAGATCAAGGTCTTGGCTGGGTTAATTTCTTCTAAGGGCCATGAGGGAATGATCTGTTGCAGGCCTTTCTCCTTGGCTTGTAGATGGCTGTCTTCTCCTGTGTCTTCATGTGGTCCATTCTCTCTCTTTCTCTCCCCCACCCCTTTCTCCTAACCTCCTCTTCTTTTAAGGATACTGGTCAGATTGGATTAAAGATCCTATTTCCAAACACAGAAGGGCTTGGACTCTGGATGATGGGGAATCCTGGAATCATCTGGGTGGGGTCAGAGGAAAGTGGCATTTGATGACAATTCCTGTCTGGGAATACTCCCAGACAGCTCCTTTCAAGGCTGGATCCCAGAGGAGAGTCAGTTCTGCTCCTCAGGCTGGGGTGAGACCCTGCCTTGTCTGTCCTGTAGCATAGGGCATGCCACGGGGCCGCCAGGAGCCTCATGCTCCCAAGGCCACCGGAGCTGTTCTCTTTCTTCCTCCCCCTGCTCTGCAGCCTAACTATCCTGGGGTAAGAAGGGAAGCTGGGGTCTCCAGTCAGCAACAGGGCCTGTATGCAGGTTCCAGAGAAGGAACAAGGTTGCAGAGCCCACCCCAAGCAGGCTTACACCTCCGGGCTGACAATCACACTGACATGAAGCAGGGTTGCGTCAAAAGTTCAGGAAGAAGGATGACAGGATGAAGAGGAGAGGAAGCCATGCAGACAGCGTCATGATCTGGCCCGAGACCCGGCATCTGGACTTCCAAGCTGCAGGAAACCAGAGGGGCAGTGACCAGAGTTGGTCCTCCCTCTCACCAGGCCAAGGGGACCAGGGAGTGGGCAGGGTGCTGCCAAAGGACGGGTCAAGCCCAGATGAGTGATTAAGTGGCCCCACCGAGTTCTGAGTCTCAAATCTGCTTTCTCCCAACCTGCCTGGATGTCCTGAACCTCAGGTCTTCCTGTCAGCCTGACTCACAGTTAAATCCATCCTCCAGAGAGGATGTAACAGAGCATCCTGGGGTCTACACTGAGGCCACGGAAGGGATGGCCACATCATTCCTCCCACTTCAGGCAGACCTGGGTCTGCCCAGATGCAGTGGGCAGCTAGTGCAAGTGGTCCAGGGGAGCAGGGCACCAGAGGGTGGATGGACAGAGACAATGCTCAGAGTCCTTCTTGACAGATGAAGCATTGGGGCCCATGGTAACCCAAGTGTGGAGGTCATTCTCCTGACTAACTCCCGCAGGACACAGGCTCCCCTCTTCTGTAAGGCTAAGTCAAGCTCCTGAGTATGCTGGGGTGAGCTGCCATGATTTGCCCTTGCTGTCCTCAATCTTTATATCCCAACAGCACAAACCTATTAGTTGGCCTGAGGCAAAGAGCCCCCTGTGCTGTGCTGTGCTTAGTCACTCAGTTGTGTCCAACTCTGAGACCACATGGACTAGAGTCTGCCAGGCTCCTCTGTCCATGGGGATTCTCCAGTCAAGAATACTGGAGTGGGTTGCCATGCCCTCCTCCAGGGGATCTTCCCAACCCAGGGATAGAACCCAGGTCTTATGAATTGCATACAGATTCTTTACTGTCTGAGCTACCAGAGAAGCCCAAAAATACTGGAGTGGGTAACCTATCCCTTCTCCAGGGGAACCTCCAGACCCAGAAATCAAATCAGAGTCTTGCTTTGCAGGCAGATTCTTTACCGGCTGACCTACTGGGGAAGCCCAAAGAGCCCTCTATCTGTGTTCTATGATAAGCTGCCACGGAAGCTGCTTGAACCCTGGTTACATGCATCATAGCTGTCTGGGTTCATCTCTCCAGGACACTGTGCTGAGTCTGTATCTGCAGGCAGGGGTCTAATGTGGAGCTGGTGCAAAGGATAGGAGGGAAGTGGACATGGCCCTTCTGAGCTGCACAGTGGGGACCAGGATTCCGGGGTTCCTACTGCAGGTCCTGGCAGGCACCTGGGTTCTGCTTCTCTGCTCTCCATCTCTCTCGCCTTTTACTAAAGTGAAAAGGATCATGATGGGCGGTGGCTCACCAGCAGCTGGGGCAGGAGTGAGCCTAGCGGAGGCGCTGTCTATTGGAGCATCTACTGAGGAAGGGCGATGCCTCAGGACTCCTCCACTTCACGACCTCCTTTCCCATTCCACTGGACTGTGCTTTTGGAGCCTAGGATTTTTAGAAAGCTTCCAGATTTGGTCTGCACTTAAAAATCAAAAGCGCTAGGAGACTGACTTGGGCTGCAGCATGAGGGATTTGGGCAAGAAAAAGAGACTCTTTCCTTGAATGAGGGTCAAGATGAACAGCCAGGTGTGTGCATCTGTGTGGTGGGGCCAGATCACTGGGCCCCAGGGGAGACGAGCCAGTTTTAGGACTGCTTTTGGGATGTCAGCTGCACTGCCTGGGACCTTTCACGACAGCCTTCCATCCTGACGACACCCAGTGAGTTGGGCAGATCAGGTGGCAGGCTCGGAACTCTTGCTAAAATATCAGGCGATGGCTGTGCCAGTTACTAATGACTGCGGTGGTCTGAAGCCCCGGAGGGATGTCCCACTGCCATCCCCTTTTCTGGGGGTCCACAGGAGTCTGTATGCTCAGACTCTTAAGGCTCAGAGGAGCCCCCCATAACCCTGTGTCAGCCGACCACTCTCCCCTGGTCCATGCTCCCTGTTTCAGCTACATACATTTTCACTATCACCCCAAGAGGTAGGTCCTAATATCAGCTTCATTTTATAGGAAATTCAAGTGTGTGTTAGTCGCTCAGTCATATATGTCTCTTTGACTCCATGGACAGTAACCCGCCAATCTCCTCTGTCCATGGAATTCTCCAGGCAAAAGTAATGGAGTCGGTTGCCATCCCCTTCTTCAGGGGAATCATCCTGATCCAGAGACTGAACCCAAGTCTCCAGCAGTTTAGATAGATTCTTTACTGTCTGAGTCACCAGGGAAGCTCTTAGGAAACTCAGGACCAAATGAACTTAGGGAACTTGCCCACGTGATGCCAGGTCACGAGATTATGAAGGTGGTGTGGAGTCAGGGAAGATGCTCTGGACTGGATGAGAGAAGATCTGGTCCTCACTCCCATTCTGTCCTACATGTTAGCTCAGGTGTATGATGTGTGATGTGTGATGTTAGCTGTGTGATGTTGGCTAGTTTGCTTAACCTCTCTGAGTTTAGCTGACTTTAGTACATCAGAGTGGGAAGCAGTTCTAATAGCCTCCTGGAGCTTCTCAGAGACCACCCTACTTGCCTCTCCTTCCATACTATCTCAAGGCTGAACCCTCTGTCATATCTGTAAGATAGGCTGGGTCTGCTCCTAGGTATAGGGAATTTTTTAAGATTTTTTTTTTACATCTACCATTTTAAAAGTCTTTTTTGAATTTATTACAATATTGCCTCTTTTATGTTTTGGGGTATTTGGGGCCGCGGGGCATGTGGGATCTTAGTTCCGCAACCAGGGATCGAACTCACACCCCCTGAATTGAAAGTTGAAGTCCCAGCCAGGAATTCTGGGCAGTGGCCCTGCCCACTGCTGCCCCCTCAAGGCCTTCTAGCACCTGGAGGGGGACTGGGGCAGAAGGAGGGAGGAGTCTGGTTTCTCAGGAATGAAACAGGTCTGACAAGGAGAAAGGTCCCTCTGAGAGAGGGGAGGCTGCTGAAGCAACACTGCAAAATGCTGGCCTCTTAGGGGAGCAGGGGGCCTGAGGTCCCGAGAGAAAGCTTCACAAAGCGCGGGGACGGTGCACGGACTGGGCCGTGTTTGTGCTTCTATTGCCAAAGCTTGACATCAGATTGTTGCTTTAAGATCCTCTGCGGTAATTAGGCCATTCATCTCTCAGGGTATACGGACATGTGTCTTACTTTCCTTAGGAATGCTGACATTTCACGTCTTGAATTTCATAAGCAGCAAGCATTTTAATCATGAAAATATATAGTATCTCATCCCCCACCACCCGGCTCTCAACCTCCTGTTTACCCTATGTATTCCTTCTCTATCCTTTCACTGTCTTCTATGGATTTCTTCTGAGTGGTTAATGCTCCCTGAAATTATTATACATGCAGATTTGCTTATCTCTTTCTTAGTTTTTTCTGTTACATCCTCTAGACAAGAAGCTCCATTAAGGTGTGAACCTCCCCTTTCCCTTTATCACTACACTGGTCCATGTCTAGGAGGAGAGTGGGCACATCGTAGGTCTCTATCAACATTGGTTGAATGAACATGAACTTGAATGGATGGATAGATGCGCTACAGTACAAGGTGTTCTTTCCCTAAGAAGTGTAAACACAGCCTGGCTCCTGGCCTTGTGTTTTCTCTTTATTTATATGTAAATACTGTTTTCTTCCAACTCAAGTCCTCCCACCGACATTTTATCAATGCAATAATGGCATTGCAAAGCTTTGCACTGAAAAGAACAATGTTGTTGTTCAGTCGCTCAGTCGTGTCCAACTCTTTGCGACCCCGTGGACTGCAGCAGGTCAGGCTTCCCTGTCCTTCACTACCTCCTGGAATTTGCTCAAACTCTTGTCCATTGAGTTGATGAATTCTCCAGGCAAGAATACTGGAGTGGGTTGCCATTCCCTTTTCCAGGGGATCTTCCTGACCCAGGGATCCAACCCAGGTTTCCTGCATTGCAAGCAATTTTTTTTACTGTCTGAGCCTCTGAAACTTTCACTGAAAAGGACATTATGATTCTATACTGTTCAGTTTCTCGTCTCCCAGAAATATTCGCCACCTCATCATAGCCATCTATATAACTAAACAGCAACAGAGCCTTCCATCCTGATCCATTCTCTCTTCAGTTCAGTTCAGTCACTCAGTTGTGTCCGGCTCTTTGCAACCCCAAGGACTGCAGCACACCAGGCTTCCCTGTCCATCACCAACTCTTGGAGCTTGCTCAAACTCACGTCCAAGTCGGTGATGCCATCCAACCATCTCAACTTCTGTCGTCCCCTTCTCTTCCCGCCTTCAATCTTTCCCAGCATCAGGGTCTTTTCCAATGAGTCAATCCTTTGCATCAGGTGGCCAAAATATTGGAGCTTCAGCTTCAGCATCAGTCCTTTCAATGAATGTTCGGGACTGATTTCCTTTAGGATTGACTGGCTTGATCTCCTTGTAGTCCAAGGGGTTCTCAAGAGTCTTCTCCAACACCACAGTTCAAAAGCATCCTTCTCCCTTAGGTTTGACCCAAATCCTTCCTGTTGCAGTCCCAGTTTATTACAGCGATTCATTATCCAATTGTGTAAAAATATTCTCTGACTGCCTACTGTGAGCTCAGTGCCCAGCATTAGGGATATGATTCTGACAAAATCAGCATGATTGCTCCCTAGGGAGATCAAAGTCAAATGGGGCGATGTACCAAACAAAGACTCACACCAACACCCAGACAGCTGCCACTTCAGCTGTGTCATGTGGTATAAATGCCGGGTGGCAGGACCACATGAAAAGATGGGGAAGGCTAGACTCTAATGAACTCAGGAGGAGGTGTCAGGAAAGGTCCCCCCAAGGAAAGATGGATGACCTGGGGTATGGATTTATAAACAGAGGAATTTGTAAACCAAGGAGGAGACAATCAGATGAAGGGAGCAGGGGACAGAACACCAGCTCCCAGGCAGAGGGAATGACACCCATGGAAGCCCAGGAGCAGAATATAGATTGGCTCCTTCCAGGATTTTCCTAAGAGAGAACGATCTTTGATTTTCCTGATTGACAAAGTTTCAAGGAGCTGAGGCAACAACAAGGAAAGGTTCTAGCCCGGAAAACAGAACCACACTATGTCTTTTTGTAACAGAATCTTTAGAGCTTGGCTTCCTAACATCTGATTTGTCATTTAAATGTAACCTAACATATATACAGGTGCACTGCAAGCTTACAGCTAAACCACACTCCTGCGAAGTCGTGCTGGTGTGAAGACACAGATGCCCTGGACCTCAGCATACTGTTACCATACTTTGGGTCATCTGAAGTGGAGGTCTGACCACAGATCCCTACAGGGGTACAAATTCCACACCCTAATTTGCTTCTATGGGGCTTTGGCTAGACCCGCTTGTAAACTGAGAGGCTTACCTGTGCTGGATTATTTCTAGATGAATAACAGCTGTGCTTTGATCTTTTCAAGCGTGCTTCTGTCTTGACAATGAGTTGTTTATTGGCTATCTCAACCTCAAACTCCTTATCAATCATCACTGTCTTCAAACCCACACATCTTGCAGTCTTCGAATTGGATCTAGAATCATTGTGCCTCCAGAATGTAGTGATCATTTCTGTATGCCTTCCTCTCTCATCTTCCACATCCAACTGGGTACCAAATCCAATCGATGCCACCTGAAAATGCTCCTCCCATCCCAAGTTCCTGCTTGCTCCCTCTGCCTCATCCTAGTCTGGGTTCTCCTGTGTGCAATTTATTGCTGATTTTCCAGCTCTCCCTCAATTTGCCTCAGGTCCACCCATCAGTTATCCTACCACCAAAATCATATCCTTAAAAATTAGAGAAAAAAAACACCCTTGTTGATTCCTTATTGTGTAATAAACCAGTGATTCTCAAAGTGTGCAGCAGCATCTTCTGGGAACTTGTTAGAAATGCAGATTCCCAGGTCCCACTCAGACCTAATCAGTCAGAGACTCAGGTGACAGGCCCTTCAGGTGACAAACATTCTTCTTTGTCAAACTCTTACTCATCCCTAAGAGACAGCTCAGAGTTGCCTCCTCAGGGAAGCCTTCCCTCACTGTTCCCAGCAGCATTTAGTTGCTCATTTTCTGGGTTCCTGGAGACCCTTTTGTTGACAATCTTGTTACAGTTGTTTTATCGTAGATTTGACTTCAATGTAGGGAGTGGATTTCTATCAGATAATTAGTTTTTTTAAAACAGTACTAACTCCTTGTGAGCAGGTGCTCATGGAAAGGACATGAATGGCTCCTCTGTCCATCTCCAGGCAAGAATACTGGAGTGGATGAAACTGGAGCCTATTATACAGAGTGAAGTAAGCCAGAAGGAAAAACATAAATACAGTATACTAACGCATATATATGGAATTTAGAAAGATGGTAACAATAACTCTGTATACGAGACAGCAAAAGAGACACTGATGTATAGAACAGTCTTATGGACTCTGTGGGAGAGGGAGAGGGTGGGAAGATTTGGGAGAATGGCATTGAAACATGTAAAATATCATGTAGGAAACGAGTTGCCAGTCCAGGTTCGATGCACGATGCTGGATGCTTGGGGCTGGTGCACTGGACGGCCCAGAGGGATGGTATGGGGAGGGAGGAGGGAGGAGGGTTCGGGATGGGGAACACATGTATACCTGTGGCGGATTCATTTTGATAGTTGGCAAAACTAATACAATTATGTAAAGTTTAAAAATAAAATAAAATTAGAAAAAAAAAAAAAAAGAATACTGGAGTGGGTTGCCATTCCCTCCTCCAGGGGATCTTGGGGATCTCCAGAGATCCAGGGATTGGCCCTGGGTCTCTGCACTGCAGGCAGAGTCTTTACCATCTGAGCCACCAGGGAAGCCCCCCAAATAGCACCAACTCTTTGTGGGCAGGTGCTCATGGAGAAGATGTGAGTGTTATCAAGGATACTTGCAGTGGTTATACTTGAAGGTCCCATCCTTTTTATTCACTGTTCTTTCAGGAAAGATGACATCTCTTTTGCCGAATCCATACAGTTGAACAGGGTGCCTGCCGCCTAGTGAGTGAAGTGAAAGTCACTCAGCTGTGTCCGACTCTTTTCTCCAGGCCAGAATACTGGGGTGGGTAGCCTTTCCCTTCTCCAGGGGATCTTCCCAACCCAGGGATTGAACCCAGGTCTCCTGAATTGCAGGCTGATTCTTTACCAGCTGAGCCTTCAGGGAAGCCCAAGAATACTGGAGTGGGTAGCCTATCACTTCTCCAATGGATCTTTCCTGACCCAGGAACTGAACCGGGGTCTCCTGCATTGCAGATGGATTCTTTACCAACTGAGCTATCAGGGAAGCTTCCTGCTGCCTAATATGTGTTCAAAAGGATTTTAGAAATGCATTGAATGGATAAAAGATTGTCAGTTCAGTTCAGTTCAGTTGCTCAGTTGTGTCTGACTCTTTGCGACCCCATGAATCGCAGCACGCCAGGCCTCCCTGTCCATCACCAACTCCCAGAGTTCACCCAGACTCACGTCCATTGAGTCAGTGATGCCATCCAGCCATCTCATCCTCTGTCGTCCCCTTCTCCTCCTGCCCCCAATCCCTCCCAGCATCAGAGTCTTTTCCAATGAGTCAACTCTTCGCATGAGGTGGCCAAAGTACTGGAGTTTCAGCTTTAGCATCATTCTTTCCAAGGAAATCCCAGGGCTGATCTCCTTCAGAATCGACTGGTTGGATCTCCTTGCAGTCCAAGGGACTCTCAAGAGTCTTCTCCAACACCACAGTTCAAAAGCATCAATTCTTCGGCACTCAGCCTCCTTCACAGTCCAACTCTCACATCCATACATGACCACAGGAAAAATCATAGCCTTGACTAGACGAACCTTTGTTGTAAGGGAGGATAAAAAATTCTGTCCCAATTTGAAATTCCTGTCTTTTATTCTTTTGCAAAAGATCCAAATATTTCAGCCATGCTGCTTTTTATCCTTCAGGGAAAAGGTACAATCACTTTCCAGCTAGTATGGTGATTGATTAGTTACCAGGTGGGGTTTGTGGGGGTTGGGCATGAAGATTCTAGATCCAGTTCAAGTCCCCTCTGCTGTGAGCCACAGTGCTGGTGAGTCTGGCGTCTCCCTTGGGTAGAACAATTGCTGGAAATCCCTGTCGTGTTGATCTGTTAATTTTTCCTTGTGCCACATGCCTGCCACTCATCTCACTCTCATCGAAATTCAGGTCAAGGTCTCCTAAGGCACTCAGCATCCTCCCCATCGTGGTCTTCAGAGCAACTGCTTCCAGACCTCTCAGGCTCTCCTCTGGGCATGTCCCCTTACCAGCCGTACCATCTCTGGTTAAGTTACCTAAATTTCCTTAACCTGTGTCCTCAATGGCACAAAAGAGTTAAAACTCCTGGAGTGTACACACAGAGCCTTACAGGGAAGAAGCAGCCAGTACGTGATAACCACTACTGTGATTATTTATTCTTCAGGCTGACCTTCCCTTTCAGCCCTTCACCCCAGCACCAGTCTCCAGCACTTCCCTGCCCAATCAGAAAGCACACAGCTTCAGCCCCTTCTGTTTAGGCTGCTGGAAACTGCCTGATGCCTTTTCTGCCTGTAAATCCTCAATCCCAACCCGCCTGTTTTCTAGTCCCAAGAATGTTTGTTCCATATGCTCCCCAGCTGGCTACCAGCTCAGTCTCCTAAAGGTTAGACTCATGTTCCGGAACATTCTTTTCAAGCATTACCTTTCCTTAAAAAAATGCAATACATCAATGGTTGAGAAATCAAAGCAGCTACACACACACACACAAACATGGATACATGCAAACACACGCATGCACGTCAACCCACCTCCCTGTATCTCCATGTGAAAAGCCATCTAACCCAGTAAACTGTGCTTCACCATTTCCTAATAAACTTTTATGTTTTCTTGCCACTGAGGTTTCTGTAACTGTACACGCAATGTCATTACTGAGCCCTGCATTAATTCAACTCAGCCAGACGCCTCAGCGGTAGCCAGCTTCTAGAAAATTCTCTTGATATGTGTGTGTCTTTGCCTCTCCATCTCCTGGGCCCTCCCTTCCCCTGGCCCCCAGCTCAGACCATCTGTGCTTGGTCTACTGGCCTTTTGTACCATATATACAAGGCCAAGGGTGGAAGGAAACAAACCCACGGCCCTTGAGAGTGCCTGTGACCTCCCTGGCTTGTCCAAGCCAGGCCATCCTTCATCTGGAACTAGACAAAAGCCCGGGGTTTCTGGTCAACCCAGAGGCACTTGCCTTTCAGCCTGTCATGAAAACACGGGTGCCTCATGAGCAGCCTGTGGAGGAGTAACTTGAGAAGATGTGTATAAAGGGTCTGGGTCTCCTTAGATCTGGGGGTGGGAACTTGGAGGCAGGGGTTAGGCTGATGAAGGTTCTAGGGCAGAGAACCAGTCTTCAGGGTTGTGGTTCCATCTGGGTTTTGCGCAAAGAGCACTTTTAGGACCCTCAAGCCATGTCGTGGGGGTGGGCAGGGGGCTCCAGATAATCGGCTGCCCATCAGGCCTCCAAAGATGCCTGCTGAGGCTGTTGGTAGGGCAACCCAGGAGGCTCTGCATGGCCGGGGCCATCCGAGCTGGAAGCCCAGGGAGCCGTCTTCCTGGTGAAGTCAGACAAATCTCCAGGTAGCCGGGAACTGAGGACACGGACTCATTCCCACACACGTGTTCGGAGGTGATAAACATACCACGCAGATGGTTTTTCTGAGCCTCAGTGGAAGGTTTCCACACAGACTCAGTGAACTAAAAAGCAGATGTAAACAGACATACAGGCTCATTCACTCATGGATGGGGGAGAGAAAAACAACCAAGTTCTTAAAAAACGCCAAACCCTGATCACCAACGTGGAGAAAACATTGCTGGACGTGAGACAGACAGACAGACACACAAGACGAAAACAAAGCTGTCCCATAAATTTTCAAGAAGGAACACCCCCCCTCCAAGCCCCAACCTCCCTGACTCTTCAGAAAATCACTTGTGCTGCTTGTGTTTCTGCTGAAAAGAGTTCAAGGGACCCGTGGAAGAGAAGTGGGTGAACACGAACTTGGGGAGTGCCTCCAAGGGGGTGGGTGATTTAGACTCTTAATTAAGACAAATTGTCCACTGTGAAGTTGGGCAATTCCTCCTAGACTTCCAGAGTGAGGGCTCCTAAAAGTCTCCCCAAGCCTCACCAGGGGGTCACTCTTAGGGGGCTTCTGACAGGCCAGGAACGGGCTGTTTTCATGACGTTGCAAAATGATCTAATGATTTGGGCACTCCCCTCATTTTTAAGACAAGGGAACAAAGGCTCAGAGAGGTTAAGTAACTTGGTCAAGTTCACACAGCATGGGGGGAGGCACCTTATTCAAGTATACAAAGAAGCCTCCACCAGTGGCCAACAGAGCTTTTGAGCATCCATCAAGGAAAAGAAGACTGACAGCTTGGACACTGGCCCTCTCTGCAGTAAGAGCTCAAGATGCTGAAATCCCCTTGGGATGGGTGAGTTAGCCAAGGTCATGCAGCCAGCCACTGACAACAAAGCCAGGCTAGAACCTGCCTGTCATCCAGCCAGGCTCCTCACCCTGCAACACACCTCTCTGCTTAACAAAGTTCCAGCCAGAAATCAGGTGCCGGGGAGGATGATGGACACCAAGGGCATCTCCAGGAGCCAGACCCCTGCCCTCCATGGCCCTCCTGTCTCAGAGACGAGTTCAGCCATCAGCCTTCACAATGGCAGAGGTGTGCGCCAGACGCACAAGGTCTGCTGCAGACCTTTTGGAGGAATCTGCCCAGGCCCGTGAACCTAACATATTGGCCTTGGCTGACTTGGATGTCCTCTGATGCCAGGAAAGTTGCTGAGAGGGAACTGTGCCCCCCAGCATGAGGAGGGCAGAGCTTGGCATGGCCTGAAGCTGGAATTTTTCCGAGGCTGGCTTTCATCAGCCCCAGCTTCACTCTCGCCCATAAGTACACTCAATCTGGAAGCAGGCTGCTCCAGACACGCTCTTGACATTGAGGCAAACTCCTTCCCTTCAAGGCAGGGCCAGGGGAACTCAGCCCTGTTATTTAGGGACTGTGCCTTCCCAGGCTGGACTCTGGGGCTCTGTCACCCAAGCCTGTCTTCCCAGGCAGTCAGACAGGCCCTAAACCAATGTGCAGTAGACATTACAGAACAGGAACCTAAGGGCTCCTTAACTCCAACCTGAGAATCAAGATGGGCCAATTACAAGTCTTGCAGGATCCTATTGGTGAGCTTCCCTGGTGGCCCAGTGGTAAAGACTCCAACTGCCAATGCAGGAAATGCAAGAGATGCAGGATCAATCCCTGGGTCAGGAAGATCTCCTAGAGAAGGAAATGGCAACCCACTTCAGTGTTCTTGCATGGGAAATCTCGTGGACAAAGGAGCCTGGTGGGCTGCAGTCCATGGGGTTGCAAAGAGTTGGACATGACAGCCTCTAAATAGCAATAATAATAATCCTATGGGCAAGCATACTGTGTTCTTGATATAGGCTCCTGAAGCAAGAGCTTCCGCAGGTTTCCATGCAGAGAACAAGCTTTCCAGTTCCCTAGGACTGTGCTGTTCATTCCAAGATGCAAGGCTGCATTGGGTGGGGGGACCAGTGATGAGGAAACAGTCCTGTCATCTCTCAAACAGGGACTTCGTCTTCCCTCTGCCACTTACCTGCTCAGGTTAAATTAAATCATCGGGCAGGTTAAATCCTCAGGCCTCGGTTTCATCACCTGTAAACACAAGATGACAATCGCCACCTCCACACATTTGTGACAATTCACGGGGGTGGCAGAGTCTGACAGTGTCAGTCTGTGGCGGGCACATAGTCAGTTCTTCACTTCCTGCCCTCAAGTTTTGAGCATCCAGAATTGAGTGTGGGCTGACTATGCTGTTCATCAAAGCCACTGCTGTTTGCTGAGCCTGTTGCAAGAGGTTCATGTTCCATAAAGGACACAGACTCTGTTTGGTATGTGTGCAGGCTGCTTCAGGTAGAGGGTACACACAGGCCTTAGTGGAAGGCAGGCCAAACCAGGGAAGTGACCAGACAGGGTTTCAGGACAGGAATGCAGGGTCCATAGTGGGTTAGTGGGTACCCTATGCCTCTGCCCAGATTGGAGACTGGAGTCCTTAGGCTCCAGACCCCAGGGGACAAACTGCTGCCCAGTTCATCCTCTGCAGTGGGAGGGGTGGGTGGGTAGGTGTTCCAGTTTTCCCAGGGGAAAAGTGCCTGAAAGGCATCACTAGTGTCTGCCTTGGCAGGACAGGTGTGACCACCACCAAATGACCCCGTGGGTTATTGTGGACACTCCTAGGATTAGCAGGCACCTGGAAGATTCCCTCAGTTGGGGTTTTCACATGCAAAGTGACAAGTCAACCAAAAATGATACAGAGCTCAAGTACAGCAGACTAAAAGAGTGGGTAGCTCAGTGGTAAAGAATCCACCTGCAAGGCAGAGGACCTGGGTTCCATCCCTAGGTCAGGAAGAACCCCTGGAGAAGGGAAAGGCAACCCATTCTGGTACTGTGGCCTGGGGAGTCCCACGAGCAGAGGAGCCTGGTGGGCTACAATCCAGGGGTCGAAAATGAGTTAGACACAACTGAACTAAACAACAATAAAGTTGAACTCATAGAAGCAACAGAGCAGAATTTCGGTTGCCAGGGTTTGGGGATGGGGAAGAAGAGGAGAGCAGAAATTTCAAATTTTAAGAGGAAGACGTTTTGGGGGGTTGAATGGACCCTGCACGGCCTGGTGACCATGACGACAATACTGTACTGTATACTTGAAAGTAGCAATGAGTAGATTTAAAATGTTTTCACAGTAACAACAATGGCAATTACATGAGGTGAAGGATGTGCTAAGTAACCTTACGGTGGTAAACATTTCACAATATGTACATGTGTCAAATCATCACATTGCACATTTTGAACTTACATAGCGTTACATGTCAATTACATCTCAATCGAGCTAGGTGTGGGGAGAACAAAATGAAACCCTAAAACAAAAACCATAGAGAGGAGCACAATACCTAAGTAAGGAGAAGGAGAGGAGGGAGGGGTAAGGAACTTTTGTTCTTGAATATCTACACCATGCTGGGACTCTGAGATGCCTATCATGATTATGGGGCCTAACCATGGCAGCCTGTGGGGTAGGCAAGCCCCATATCTGACTCTCTGACTCCAGGCAATCTGGGCTCAGGGTGCCTTCAAAGCCCTGCCCACAGTCACAGGGAGGAGCTGGAATTTGCACCAAGGTCTGACTCCCTCCTGCAGCACAGGCCTTTATCATCAGTTCCCCCTGGGGCTGCAGGAAGAGTCAGCAGAGGATGGGGAGGGAGAAGAAACTCCTGGAGAATCTATCAGGACCACATTTCTCTTCTGTGCACAGATGACTCACCATCCACTTCTGCTCCTGGGTAACTCTACAATTATTTCTGTTGCAAATAGTTAAAAAAACATTTTCCTATGTGCCTCGGAAGATGAAAACCACTTTTACACAGAGCAAAACAAAAACCGAAGCCAAGAAAAGAAAAAAAAGAAATTCAACCCTTAACCATCTCAAACCCCCAAACAACAAACGAGCTGAAAAGAAACTTCCAAAATGAAAACTGTCAGATTCGTTGTTATTGTTCTGGGACTATAACATCGGAGTAGATCATAATTCAATTGGCAAAAACTGACAGCAGAGGAAGGTGAGGAGGTTCTCGGACAGTGAGCTTGCCGGCCAGAATTAAGAGCCGCTGAGCATCCCTGCGGCAGAAGTGGTACCAGTTCTTTTGATTAATGAATCAATCATGATGCATCCTGAAAGGGGGTACGGAACTGTCTACACACAACTCTGACATCAGCCGATTTCAACAAGTTTACTAAAACGACAGTCACGGCCTTTGACAATACTGAAAGTAAAATAGTGGTGTACACAGACTTTACAGGGCAGCTCCACGGAGCTGGGTTACAGAATCAGGTTAAACAGATGGGAGAAGGCCTGAGGGAAGCCAAGCACACGGATTTTATTGAGAAAAAAGCTTATATACTGTAAGGGTTGCTGAAGTTTAATAAATAAAGGTCAACTTATAATATATAAAAACAATATAAACATTTATATGCTACATGCATATCATATAATTTAAAGTAATAATTTATATATGGGGAGAGACGCCAAGTCATGTTCTTCCGATCTTCCTGGACAAGGCACACACACAAGACGTGTCTATCCGGATCCACCGCCAGCCGACCAGTTTGTTGTTTTCTGACGTCAGCGCGCGGACGTAGGTTTGGGAGGTTTTGCACTGCGAGTTCCAGTGTTTGTCATCAATTCCTCTGCAACCGTTCTTGACAGGCCTGGCCTCCTTACACCTCGTCTCATAAAAATATTGTTTGACGGGGGAGTTGCCGGTCTTGATCTCCCCCAGCACCGTGACCTGGTGTCCCCGGATGTCAATGGCCGACGACTTGTCGGTCACCCACAGGCTCTCGCTGTCGCACACGGAGTACTCGCCCCGGTGGCTCTTGTGCTCCGCGTACCTCTTCCTCCGCGACGTTCTGTTGGCCGCCACGGGGCTGCCCACGTAATCCTCCATGAGGTACAGGGGAGGGGGCTCCAGGGGGGTGCTGTCACTCAGCAGGACCCGCGGCGAGCTGTAGCGTCTCTGCTGCCGCAGCAGCTCGGGGCCCATGGCCGTCACCGGCTGGAATTCCGACTTGGCCGGCTCTCGGGGCGGGGCCTCTGCTTTGGGCAGGGTGCTCTGGTAGTTCTCCTTAAGGTCCACCATCTGTTTGGAGAGCTTGTTTTTTAAAATATCTGCCTGGATCAGCTTGATAATCAGGGAATTGAGTGAGTCTTCCGGCAGACTCCTTTGATCCATGCTGTTCCCTTGGACGCCACGGAGATAAGCGAGAAACATCACATAAAACAAGATGGACATCACCTTGTTCACCTGTAAGATCTGAAAAGGAAACACGTGTGTTACTAGCAGGTGGTGGCGGCTGCGTCCGTGTCATTCCTGGACTGGATATCTGAGCCTGGGGATCCCTGTGAGGCAGGATGGAGAGCTGAGTACCACCATCCAAGGAGAACATCAGAACGCCCCTGTGATGGCCAGAGACAGAGGCTGTCTATTCCTCTCGCCTTCCCCTCTTACTCTCCTAGACATCCAGGTGCCTTCACCCCAACAATCCTTCTTCCAGCAGTGTGGCTGGGTGAGAGGGAAAGAGATGTGTGTGTGTGTGTGTGTGTGTGTGTGTGTGTGTGTGTTGTGTGTAAGAGAGAGAAGGCAAAATAATCTGTCTCACAAAGACAAAGAATATCACTGCAGGGCCACAGCCTGGAAGAGTCAGGTCTCTCCCGAGGACCTAAAGCGGCGGGGGAGGTCACTTCTGGGCATTCAGCCTGGATCTTTCTCGGATGGACAGCACCTGTCACCTGAGCACCCGAGTCCACTGTCTGTAGCCTTCTGCTGGGTGAGCCTGACATCCTGCTGTTTCTTTAAATGTCTCTTGAGCCTGAAAAGACCACCTCTCGCACCACCTCATGAAACTACAAAGAAACGGAACCTGAAAATTCTAAAGGTACATACACTACGTTTCTAGTTAAAACATAGCAGCAGTGGCAGCCTTGCAATTGTGTCAAGAATCAGAGTTCTCTTGCCCACTTCGCTGCGGCCCCTGGGGTCTCTGGAAGGAGTGAATACCCTGAGGCTGGGGGGTGGGCCAGCTTCCCCTCAATCTGCAGCATCAGAGAGGGGTCGTCACTGGCCAGTCTGGCAGAGCAGTCCTCCTGCCCCTGTAACTACCCACTGTGAGACGGCCTGAGTGTCAGGGTTCTCTGCCGAGCTCGCTGATGGACATGCTTGCCAATGTGCCCACCTGATCCCCAGACACCCCCTTCCCAAGACAGCAGACCCCCCGAAGCACTCCCTGCAGAAGGTGGAGACTCAGCTCAAATGAATGGGCTGCACTTGCCCTGAAGCGCAAGATTCCCTGTCGATTTCTCTTGTCTGATGTTTTGTTTCCCACTATGAAACGCTCCTTTTTTAATGGCTCTATTTCTAACTCTGCCATCTCCTTGGTTCAGTGGCATCTTAACCCATCAACGCTTTCGTCCTGTTGCCATAGTAGAGCCTCCACTTGGGGTTTCTGCCGAGTCCGTGTGGAATTAGAGGGCTGATCTCCACATACCTTCATGTTGGTCACTCCCTCCCTAGAGCACAGCCCTGGAAGCACAGCCCTGGAAGGAGAGGGTTCTGGTGCGGGAGGGGTGGCCACTGGTTAGACCCTCCCCAGTGCCCTGCACTTCGCCCCACCCGCCACGGGTGCTCATTCTGTTACCACCACTGCAGCCGCCTCACCGTCTCCGGGGCTCTGTCGTTTCCTCTCTAAAGCTCTAAGCGTGGAAAATCAAATCCTTCCCTTGGCTCACCTTGGGTATTTCCAGAAAGACTACAAAACCCAGGGGAAGAAGAGAAGGGAAATAAACAAAGGTGGCACGAGACACAGAAAATCAGTCCTGGGATTTCCCTGCTGGTCCAGTGGCTAAGGTTCTGCACTCCTGACGCAGGGGGCCCGGGTTCGATCCCTGGTCAGGGAACTAGATCCCACATGTCACGGCTAAAAGTTTACATGTCACAACTAAAGATTCTGCATGCCGTAACCAGAAGACCCTGTGTGCTATAACCCTGCCCAGCCAAATAAATAAATGAAAATAAATAGCAGTTAAAAAAAAGAGGAGAAAAGCCGTCCTGCTTACCCATGGCTCAGAACCTGTCTGTGTCTGAGCCCGCCCAAGCTAACTGGCTCCCAGGACTCACAGATGTGGCCTCTTCCCACATCTTGCCTGAAGAGCTGCTCTGGTGTCCCCAAAGGCCAGCAACATTGCTGTCACTTTCCTCCAGCTTCCTCCTCCTGGCTCCCGGCCTGTTTCTCTGATAAGGGGAGCATCTTCCTTCCATGGGAACCACTCTCTGGACAGCTGATTCTTTCAAGGTCAAGGCTAAGCGAAGGATTCTAGCTTTGCCGCCCCCATCTAGAGATGCATACCCCCCAGGAATGGCATGATCCTGGGAAAATGGTTCCCATGGAATAATTAATCTCCCCACTCCAACTCCACATAAAAGTGATTTTTCCCTTCAATCTTGCAGGCCCAAGAAAATGAAACTTGAACAACACAAAAATATGGCGTCCGTGCAACTAGAATTATACCGCCTTCTCCCTTCCAAAAAAGAAGACAGATGCCATGAAGTAATTTGGGATGGAGAGGCTATCAAAAAACAATTTATGAACTGCCCCTACCCACCCCGCCCAAGCCCCATCACCATCAACTAAGAATATGCAGGCTACCTGCTCATAGGGAAACTGAACAAGTGAGGTGAGTGGATGGAGGTCCCAGGTGGGATAAGAGTCCATGTCTAGATTGGGAAGGTCACTGCAAGGGTGAGTGGGAAGGAAGAGCCTTGATGGATTGGGCTGCTTTATGGGGAGTGGTCTGTGTATGGAACCAAAGGGTGTTAGAAGCAGAAAGGCATTTACTCAACTCCTTTATTTTATATGGGTTTCTCTGGTAGCTCAGATGGTAAAGAATCCACCTGTAAAGCATGAAACTGGGGTTCAATCCCCAGATCAGGAAGATCCCCTGAAGAAGGGCATGGCAACCTATTCTAGCATTCCGGCCTGGAGAATCCCATGGACAGAGGAGCCTGGCGGCTACAGTCCATGGGGTTGCAAAGAGTCAGACAAGACTGAGCGACTAACACTTTCACTTTTCACTTCATTTTATAGATGAGGAAACCTCAAACTGCAGTTTAAAGAAGAGGAGAGACACAGGAAGCAGAGAAGGGGGGTCTCTGCAGTTCAAGACCAGTGCTTCTTTTCATCACATCATGACTGGGCTCCCATGCCCCATCTGCAGCCTGGCTCACTGTTCAGCAGCCACTTAAATAAGCTTTATGACCCGTGTGACCCTTCCCCTTGCACATTCTCATCGCCTCTTCTTCTGCTGAAATGTTGCTCACTCTTCAGCACCCAGTTCAGAAGCTAATTTTCCATCACGCTCCCCTGATAACAGCAGCCCAACCCCCTCTGCATGCCCACGTCGTGGTGGCACGTGTCACAGCCCTCTTGGCACGATGCAGTTTACTCACTAGACTCTGTCCTCCAAGGCCAGGGGCCCCCTCCTTCTTGTGTGTGTCTGCCTCTCCCCTGAGTCCACACCACAGCGAATACAAAGTAGGTGCAGTGAGTCAGAGATGGACCGAGGGTGGCTGAAGGCAGAACCAGCTCCCGAGGCTGCAGGGCCAATAGCAAACATTTCTCAGAGGCAGGGAGGTGGCAGGAGGTGTGACCATGTTAGAAGCCATGCTCCAAACCCCCAGGCGCATGTTCCATGGTCCCATGTGGCTTCACTTACAAAACCCACAAAGATAAAATTCTGCAGAATTTCAAGATGGTAACCACAGAGTGTTACACTTGAGTTCAAGGTCCCCTTTCTGGGTGTGGGCCCCTGTGCGATGCCCTGGCTGTAGGAACTAAGATGGTTTGTCTTGATGAAATTGTATGAAGGTAATAGATAGTGGGAAAATGGAAACAATGACAGACTTTATTTTCTTAGGCTCCAAAATCACTGTGGACGGCGACAGCAGCCATGGAATTAAAAGATGCTTGCTCCTTGGAAGAAAAACTAGGGCAAAACTAGACAGTGTATTAAAAAGCAGAGACTTTGCTGCCAAAGATCCATATAGTCAAAGCTATGGTTTTTCCAGTAGTCATGTACAGATGCGAGAGGTGGATCATAAAGAATGCTGAGTGCCAGAGAACTGATGCTTTCGAACAGTGGGGTTGGAGAAGACTCTTGAGAGTCCCTTGGACTGCAAGGAGATCAAACCAGTCAATCCTAAGGGAAGTCAACCCTGAATATTCATTGGAAGGACTGATGCTGAAGCTCCAATACTTTGGCCACCTGATGTGAAGAGCTGACTCATTGGAAAAGACCCTGACGCTGGGAAAGATTGAAGACAGGAGGAGAAGGGGACGACAGAGGATGAGATGGCTGGATGGCATCACCGACTCGATGGACACGAATTTGAGCAGACTCTGGGAGACAATGAAGGACAGGGAAGCTTGGCGTGCTGCAGTCAATGGGGTCACAAAGAGTCAGACACGACTTAACTACTGAACAACAACAAAGGAGTAGAAAGTCAGTGTTCGTCAAGAGAGACGCTCGAAGGCCACAGGGTATCATGAGGCAGGGTGACACGAGCAGGGCTGTGGACAGGAGCCGCGACTTTAGTGCAACCTGGCTGGGAGGGCCTGGGGTTGTGGACCATGAGAAAGGCCTGTGAGACCATCTTCTTTGCTCTCCTTGGCAACAGGCGTAGGGGGAGAGGTCAGGGTCATCAGGGAGGAAGATTTCACCACCAATACTGCAAACAACCACCCAACCCCGTGGTCAGATCGTACAAAGCAGACCGACTTGTAGCTGATTTATTGCTTTTCAATTTTCTACAGAGACTTATGGAGGCTGCATGTTTCTACCATTCCATCTACCTCTGGGAGCCCCAGGGCAAACCCTGCCACCCCCTCGGGTTCCAGGCACACAAATTCTGCAGAAACATCTGGCCAGCACTGGTGAAGGTGGGGGGATGGACAGATGAACAAAATGAATGACATAAAAACTCCCAAATGCCTCTAGGCACAGGTCCTACTCGTTTCTGGATCTAGACTGTCTCTTGCCATCAAGTCCAAAAACCTTGTCATGATACTTTGGAATCAGCTGCAGGTTGGTAAGTGTTTCTAGATTATTTGCAAGGCTGCATTAAAACCCAGAAGGCTTTCTGCAGACTTCACTTGGATAATCTGCTTTCAGCTTTTTCGCACAGAGCAAGCCCAAGAATGTTGCTAATAAAATGCGCCCTAACACAGATGTTGAAGCCGGAAGGGGCTGTAGATAACCATCTCATGTTTACCATTAAGGATGCTGAGACCGGGTATGGTGTAAAGTGAGTTGCGTAAGGGTCACACAGCTATATGACGCAGAGATGGACAGGGGAGATTTGGCTCTTTTAAAAAAAAATTATTTGAAAATTTAATTTAATTTATTTTTGGCTACGCTGGGCCTTCATTGCTGCTCAGGCTTTCCCTAGTTGAAGTGAGCTGAGGCTACTCTTTGTTAAGATGCTCCGGCTTCTCATTGCAGTGGTTTCTCTTGGTGTGGAGCACAGGCTCAGTTGTTGTGGCACATGGGCTTAGCTGCCGCAAAGCTTGTGGGATCTTCCCGGACGAGGGATCGAACCCGTGTTCCCTGCGTTGGCAGGCAGATTCTTAACCACTGGACCACTTAGGGAAGCTTGAGACTTGGTTCTTAAGTGCAACAGAGATCACAAGGCTCAAGCATGGTCAAGGTCACTGTCGGGGTGGATCACGACATTGCTAGGAAAGCTCTCAGCACCGTGCCCGGCACAGAGTGATCCACTGGACGTGCTGGATCAATATGAACCTGAGTTATCAGTGGCAGCAGAGATGCTGCATCCTTGCCCTCCACGCGCACACACTGGGCACCAGAGGTCTAGCTCCCTGGCGTGGGGAGTGGAGAAGGAAAGACAGTGCTCGGCAAGGCACATCAGTGAAGGTTTCGATTCAGAGAGACTTCTGTGCTCCTTGGCGAGTGGTGACTGCAGGGTACAGAGACCCCCTTCCAAGCAATGGTCCTACTGTGTTATCCTCGTCTGTATGTCACCTCTTGGATGGCATGGCCACACCCTTCTCATACCCCAGTCCCTGTTGTCCGGCCCAGGGCTGCACTGTCATGGAGTCTCCAGGTCTGTTTACTGAATGAGCATCTACAGCAGGCAAGACCTACCAAGACACAGCTTCCTGGCCTGGGATGCTGTTTGGGCTTCTGCCAAGCCTGGTTTGGAAGCCAATCAGCTCTGCCTTCTTCTCCCAAAGAAAATACGGGCCTGGCTCTGCAGCAGGCCAGGGTCCCCAGGCTCTTCTCGGCTATAATTGGAAAAAGACCTGTTAAAGACCCCGGCAAGCCCCCTTCCTGCACTCTCCCCAGTGCCCCTTTCCCCCGCTCAGACTTTTCCAAGATCCCAACCAACTCGCAGATGCTATTTTCCTCGCTCAGAAATGCTTTCCCACATATGGTGTTTTCCCAGTCCCCAGAGCAACATTCCTACAAGGTTTCACCATCCCTCAAAATACTCAAAAGAGAGCAATTTCTGATTCCTCCTTTCTGGCTCAGTGTACAACACACACAGAGGGTTTGGGGTCTGCAAGAAGCAGCTGAAATGCAAAAGAAGCTGGTGAGGACAGAGGTACAGGGTCTGAGGTTACTGAAACCCGGGTCTGTCGGGCCACACGCGGCAGACGGTGGCCGTCGCTGCTGGGTTCCATGTCACCACTCCACGACTAGCTCCCTGGCATGGCGAGCCACCTCCTGGTCACAAACCTGGAGACCTTGCTTTTTGCACCTGTGTATGCGTGCTCAGTCACTTCAGTCATGTCTGACTCTTTGTGCTCTCATAGACCGTAGCTCACCAGACTCCTCTGTCCATGGGACTTTCCAGGCAAGAAGACTGGAGTGGGTTGCCATGCCTTCTTCCAAGGGATCTTCCCAACCCAGGGACTGAACCCGTGTCTCTTACGAACTCCTGCGTTGGCAGGTGGGTTCCTTACCACTAGTGCCACGTGTTGCAACTATAGTGAGTGAATTTGTAGCCTGGGCACTGGGAGCACCAAACACAAAAATGCCCCGGGTCGGGTACTGACACTGCATCTATCATCTTGGTAATAACCCCTCGGAGGTAGGTACTAATGATGGGGAAAAAACGAGGCATGCAGAGGTTTAATAATTAGCTAACAAGCAGCAGAGCTCAGATGGGATGGCTGTCTGGCTCTGCAGCAGAGGCCCTGTGCTGTCTGTCTGTCTGTCTGTCCTGGCTCTCACACCTTCCAGAGGATGCTCAGGTTCCAAGTCTGGAGTCAGGACAACTCAATCTGGCCAGCTGATCACCTCTCCAAGAAGCTTCCAGGCAGCTCTCCGCAGAGTTTCCAGGGGTTTGAGGCCACCGCTCCTGTTTCCTCCTGCCAGACTCCCTAGCAAAGCGTTCCCCAGGGAACGAAACAAAACCCGGCCTCCTCCCATCTCTCCTGCAGGTGCCTGTGCATGCTTTGCATCGTGGGGCGTGAATGTACCACCTCAGACCCTGGGTTTGGTCCCACTGCTGGAACTCCGGGTGTGACTTACACAGAAGGCCCAGAGGCTCTGTTCTGGCTTTCCTTGGGCAGGAGGCATGAGATCAAAGGTGGAAATGCTTTTTAATGTGCCAAGTATTGAATATGCGAATTCAAGAGGTTTCATTACATCCAGGGTAGCCACATCTGTCTGGGATGAGAGTGCTTTCTGGCTGGGGTGAACCAGCTCACTGGCCAGCTGCGGCCAGAAGGATCTCATTCCCTGGAGACTTGCTGCAGCGATGACCCAGTCTCTGACGAATGCCAAGGGCTCCAAAGACCACATCCTGCCAGATAATCCTTATATCTTGTTCAGCGAGTGGAAGAGGAGAGAGGTGGGAAGGCGAGAAATTTAAAGCCGAATGACAAAAGGGAATGGAATGTGGTGGAAATATTAAACTAAGGCCTTTCTATAAAAGGACCGGCTAGGCTCATTCCCCTATCTTAATTGCAAAATTAATTCAAATTGGCTTTGTTCTGAACACGGGTCCCAAGGCCTCAAAATGAGTCGGCTGGGACCACATGAAGGTGTTCTGACCCCTGACAAGGCTGGGAGCTGGGAGAGAGAGGTCCCAGCGGAGCCTCCGCTGGGGATCAGTCTGGTTTGGCTTAATCTCTTTATTAATGATCCGGAAGCAGGAGAGAGGAAAAAGTGGCAGATTAATTAAAAAGCACAGATGACGCGTAGGGGGAAGGCGCTACAAACACGGGTGAGGACAAACCCATTACTCCCCAGTTCCCCGAGGGGCTGGCGACCTGGAAGGAGCGGGATGAGATTAGCCTGGAAACGCTTAGGTTAACTCGCTGGGGGCGAGATGAATCCAAAACCAACAGAGAGGGAAACACTTGTGGAAGGATGGAGGCAAGGAGCGACTTAGGGTGGCTGGAAGGATTGGATGAGAAATGAACTCATGAGTACAGGCCGGGCGGGTGTCTGGGGCCCCATTTCCCCGATGGCTCCACATGTGTCCCTCAGACCCACCTCGATTACTCTTAGCACATCTCCGAGGGTGGCCACTCTGACCACTCCCTGTCTTAGGAAGCATGTGTGTGCGTTTTCAGTCATGTTCAACTCCTTGCGACTCTACGGACTGCAGCCTACTAGGCTTCTCTGTCCATGGGATTCTCCAGGCAAGAATATTGGAGTGGGTTGCTGTACCCTCCTCCAGGGCATTTTCCTGACCCAGGGATCGAACCGCATATCCTGTGTCTCCTGCATTGCAGGCAGATTCTTTGCCTGTGAGCCATTGGGCAAAAATACATAAATCTAGCTCTAGAGAGGGTAAGAAACGGAGCTGAGGTCAGAGAACTAGTTCACGACTCTCAGCGAAGATGCTGGCGAGCATGGTCTAAATTCCCCCCAAACCAAAAAGACTCACCTCTCTGCTATATTTGGTGAGACTACATGTGACACCCCTGATACCTGGCTAGGTGTGCATCACACAGTCTCAATACAGTGTGACAGCAGAGGCAGGGAGATGGATTCCTACCCAGTTCTTTAAAAGCGGCTCATTCTGCATACCTGGAGGCAGAAATGCCAACCTGCTCCTATATTCTTGCCTGGAGAATATCATGAACAGAGGAGCAGGGTGGGCTACAGTCTGTGGGGTTGTTGAGTGACTTTGAGCATGCAGTCTGCATAGCTCCTCTTATTGAAACATCCTGAACCCAGGTCCTGAAACCCATTGGCACAGACAACCCTTGGCCAGTATTTAAAGGAAGACAAGGTCTTCAGATTGCAAGGGATACTGGCTTCCTGGTGGAAATGAGACATGCGATCAGCAGGGAAAGGAGTGTTCTAGGATGAGGGAAGATGAAATAGAGACCTGAGAAGGGTGACACCTCCCTCAGAAAGGAATTGCTGAAACCAGTCCCTCTTGGAGGCCAGAAAGTGAGGACTTGTGGTGGTTTAGTTGCTAAGTCGTGTCTGACTCTTTGCACCCCCATGGACTGTAGCCTGCCAGGCTCCTCTATCCATGGGATTTTGCAGGCAAGAATACTGGAGTGGGTTTCGGTTTCCTTCTCCAGGGGATCTTCCACACCCAGGGACTGAACCTGGGTCTCCTGCATTGCAGGCAGATTCTTCACCAACTGAGCCACCAGGGAAGCCTGTAAGTGAAGACTGGAGACCCCTGAATGGGATGAGGAACCAACCTCCCCCAAAAGCAAGCTAAACACCCTGAGCTGGAAGTCAGTCGAGAGCTGGGAATTGCTTTGGCACAGCTACTGGAAGAGGAATTATACATCATTCAAAGCACTCCCTCCTTGGGCCCCAAGGCCATGAGAGATGGAAGGTATGGCACATGTCATAACAAAGCACGCTGCCGCGCTGAGAGGAAGGTAGCATGGTTACTCCCCGGGCAGGGAACCCTCTGGCTTGGCCCCGTCTTGGCAGAGAAATCTGAAAGGAGCCTGGGATGCCGACACAAGCCCCAGGAAGCCTAGATTCACTTTATCCTTTACGTTCTACCACCTCTCATGTCATGGCCGGAGGGTGAGCATGGAAAGATGTGCAGAGAACGTCTGAATCAATCCAGCTACTGGCCATAATGGTGATTATAGTAAATTTTGTTCTCTTTGTTCTGGGCATTAATACTCATCTGCCACTGTGCTCAGAAATGTGTGTGCATGGGCTTGTGTGTGTGTGCACACGCACACGCGCACACACACACACACACACACACCACACATACTGTAGCTTCCCAAGATAGGGTAAGTTACAGTCGAGTTATTTCCAAATTCCTGTATCCTTTCATATGCTGAGACATCTTGATTTCAGTTTCATTTTCTGCATCTGGGTTAACTCCATTTTTCCAAGTGAGGAAATACACAAGGGGAGGTTGCTTCCGTTACACAGACAGTTGGGGGTACGGCTGGCGTGAAACTCTTAGCATCAGAGAGTAATCACCCCAAGCAAGTGAAACTTCCTGTTCTAGACATTCGCCTTGTGTCTGAGCTGGGTTTCTGTGTCAAGCATACGCATAACACACCCAGCTGTAAGTTAACTGTATTGGAAGGCTTCTGACTATCAGTCTTTAATCATTATAATCATGATGATGATCAATTATCTACTTTGTCTAACCAGCCATGGATGGGTCTCAGAATGGCAGGATTAAGGAAGTTGGCTTCATCCGGAGAGCTGGGAAGGAAGGGAGATCCTGAGGCAGGACTCCCCTTCGCCCTCGGGATGCCTCTTCCAAACCAAGACCACAGCTGGCTTGGAAGGCCCAGACCTATGACCACACTGCAAGAGCAGCGGCAGCAAGGCCGGGGTCAACCCAAACCATCATGGTTTGGCCCCATGAGGACTTGGCCACAGTGAGTGTGGTCAGAGGGTAGACTGTTTCCTCCAGGCTTGGCAATGGGGCTCGTGTCAAATATAACGCCCGGCCCACAGCCAATCTCCATTCAGGAGGATGAAGGACTTGCACATGATCCTTGTCTGTCTTTGGTCTGGATGCCTATTCTAGGAAACCTCGCTGTCTGGGGACTTGGAGGGCCAAGGCCTCCTTCCACGCTGCTGGGCGTCCCTTCCACGGCTCGCCCGGCCACCATCATTCACCTGAATTTCCTGCCAGGTCCAGAAACCAGGACAGGAGAGGTGCGTGCATGGAGGTTTCGTGAGGCTCTCTGTGCCCACTTGTTAAGGGAGGCTGGGATGAACACACAGAAGAAAATCCTTCACCCAAACCCAGGTGTGTGGCAGGCACTTCACGAACGTTATGATCCAGTCCCAAACTGTCGACCAACTCAGGTTCTGGGCAGCTGGTCAAGACCAGAAGCCAATCCAGAGCTTGACCTCTGAAAGCAATTTTGGCACCAACACTTTGGACCCAACGCTGTCTTTCAACACGAACAGAGTCCTCATAATTGCTCATAAACAGCTAGTATTTACTGAGCCCCACCATATGCTGGGGACTTTGAGAGACACTACATGGATTATCTTAATTCATCTTCACAGATACAATGATCAACCTCAATTGTCAGGTCAGGAAACTGAGGTTCAGACAGATTAAGTTGTTGTTTCTGAGATCACATATCAACCGAGAGGTGGAGCCAGAATGCAGAGCCCTGGGCGACCCTCATGCTGTATTTTTAGCCAGTACTGCAGACCACCTCCAAACTCGTTCCACAGAGGCTAAGGCACCTGCCACTTGCTTGCAGGGAGCAAGGTGGGGAGCCCCATGCTGGTACCCTAATGCTTCTTTCCTTATTCAGAGAAAGAGACCTCCAAGATAGGTCCTCTGAAATGCAAGGGGTCATTACCCCGTCTAAGGCTGCTGCTGCTGCTAAGTCACTTCAGTTGTGTCTGACTCTGTGTGACCCCATAGACAGCAGCCCACCAGGCTCCCCCATCCCTGGGATTCCCCAGGCAAGAACACTGGAGTGGGTTGCCATTTCCTTCTCCAATGCATGAAAGTGAAAAGTGAAAGTGAAGTCGCTCAGTCGTGTCCAATTCTTAGTGACCCCATGAACTGCAGCCTACTAGGCTCCTCCGTCCATGGGATTTGCCAGGCAAGAGTACTGGAGTGGGGTGCCATTGCAAGAAGCATATCTGTACAATGCCAGGCTGGTGGGCTCACTTATTTGTGCTTTTAGTTTCCCCAAATATTATATATTCCTTTCCTCCATCCTTACTGGACGGTAAAGAAAACCAAGAACCCAGGGATTTTTTTTTTTAATTTGCTGGATTTTGGAAGACAAGACAGATTTCTGATTATTTGGTTTTCATAGATTTTAGTGTATTGACAAGGAGAAGTGAAATATTGTGGACTCAGGACTTCCCTGCTGGTCCAGTGGTGAAGACGTCACCTTCCAGTGTAGGGGGTATGAGTTCGATCCCTGGCTGGGAAGCTAAGATCCCACATGCCTTGAGGCCGGAAAACCAAACCATAATGCAGAAGCAATATTGTAACAAATTCAATCAAGATTTTAAAAATGGACCGCATCAAAAAAAATCTAAAAAAAAATATGGACCCTTGCTTGGCACTCTTTATGAATAAAAAACAACTCTGCCCTGACCAGCTTTGTGGCTACTGAGGAGCCCATAGTCACTGCTCATCCCAGGGTCTCAATTCCTAACATGCTTTTTCCATAGGGCTGATGCTGGTATTTTGGGCAGGACAGTTAGTTCTTCATTGTTCGGTTCTGTCTCTCACCCATGAAGCTCTGCCCCCCACCTACTAAATGTCAATCATGTCCCCCAGACGTGGTGACAACCCAAAAAAAAAGCTCTCACACTTTCCCAAATACCATCTGGGGAGGCCTTATCCCTCCTGGTTAAGAATCACATAACAGAATGCTGGTGGACTAAAGTGGTCCTCAGCCATTTTTGACCTTTTTAGAATGTGATAAAAAATGAAAGAAACTGTCCCCTAAAAAAATACATGTGCACAAACAGGAGACAGTTTGCATAAAAAATTCCAGGCAGTTGACAGGCTCCGCAAAGCTAATCCAGAGACCCACAGATCCTAGGTGAAGAATTCTTGAACTAAAGAGTTTTTCAAAGCTTCTAATACCCTGTGCTTCTTGGTCCTTCTGCCAGCCCTGAGCCATTTCTTCACCTGCTTTGACTAAGCATCCTCAGTACTGGTCTCATTTTCTGGTCCTTCCTGTTTCTCTGTGTCCTTTTAAAGCTACCGAGCCAAGCACTGGCATCCTCATTTACCAGCATCTCACATAATGTGAAGGTTATAGCAGGAAAACAACCTGCCCCATATGCAGTGATAAATTAGTGAAGGAGTCAGAACCAGAGCCAACTCTCTAGAGGCCCAGAGCCGTGCTGCCTGTCTGGAACAAACCAGAAAAGTAAATATAAGGATACTCAGAGGGAAAACTGCCAACAAGGTGTGAGCACCAGCAGGACTTCCTCTGGGAGGCACAGGGGAATCGGGATCAGTGCAACATATGAAATGCCACACTGTGAGATGGCTGGAGCCCTTGCAGCCTGACTGAGCCCAAGAGGTAGCCCATAATGTAGAACCCTTCCCCCTTTCTTACACAGATCTACGTAGCATCAGCACGATTGTCTAGTGACATCCGCATGCCTCAAGAGCTTTGGGATTTCATGCTGCTTCCCTTCCATCTCTGAGCCTGCCAGCACTCTGGATGACTTCACCTCCAACCTGATGGCTCTTCTGTCCTTTTCTATCCTTCTGGTTTCCTGATTTCCAAGGTTAGGCTGTAAGTGGCCAAGTGGCTTCTGTCTGCTCTTGGGGCTCCAAGCCACCATGGGGGTCACTGACCGTCAAGGAGACCCACCCATGCTAGAGACCCACCCTCCCCTACCATGGTCTTCCAGCCAGTCTCGCCGAGGCACTCAGTCATCTTGCAGGTGGACTGTCCTTGGTGGTCCATGCCAAGCCATCAGTCAACCTGTCAAGGCCACCTGACACAGAAGATTCTCCCAACCCAGCTCTAATCAAATCCCTGACCCATGACATCATAAGAAATGATACATGGTGAGTTTTTTTTTTTTTTTTAATGCTGTCAGGCTTAGGGTGGGTTGTTACACAGTGAAAGATGATGGGAAAAGTACAGAGGACAAGAGGTGTCACCTTTTAGTGTCACTGATGACACTTCATTGTTTGCTCAGAAGCATCTGAGAACATTCCTGGAGGACAGATCTAAACCGGAGCTCTAGGATCATAACCTGAACCACGAAGAACAGGGCAATCCCCACCAAACAGGCGAGCGGTCAGGCAGCTGAGGCTCTGACTGCAAAGGGGCGATGCAGAGCTAGCGGGCTCTTCCATAAAGTGAGGGAATCAGGATAAATCTTGGCAGGGCCTGTGCTCTGCCCACCCTTGGGGGCTGAGACAAGGCTCTGGGCTCCCTGCTCTCTGTCTGGTCCCCGTGGACACAGAGGGTGGGAGATGGCTCTGGGGTCCTACTGACCCCCTGCACGTAGGGAGGAAGGCATATGGCCCCAGGGGCTCTCTGGGGTCCCCAGGAATTAGAAACATGTAAGGACAGGCCAGGGAGCCCGGGAGACAGAAAAGAGAAACTCTGGGTCAAGTTTGCATTTCTCATTATTCCTCCAACCCTTCTCAAATTCCTTTTGTTTAGAAACCTCCTTGAGTTTCGGAAGGCGGCCCCTCCCCCATCCCACCCTGGAAAAGCCTAGGAGCTTTCCCCCAGCCTGTAACCCTTCTGGATAACACGTTCCATATGTCGGTCACTCTCCGCAGGAGACGCACGCTCCCTTTCCCGGTCACCTCCTCTGTGGTCCCCCCTCAAGTCTCTCCCTCAATAGCACAAGAAGCAGTGAGGGTTTCCATCGGATTGGAGCCCGTGGAATCAGGGCGTTCCTGCCACTTTGCCTCCCAGTGCCCGGGGAGCGCCTGCCTTGGCCCCAGCCCACCACCACCGACAGCTGCAGGAGACCCTTCTTTAAAGCGCCAGGGCCAACTGAACTGCGCTGACCCAGCTCACCACGTTACTGGCTGAGCACAAGGCACACAGCCCCTATTGTTCTCCTCTCTCACCCACCCGCCCCTCCTCCTGTGGCTACCCACCATGGTGAAGGCTGAAGATTTTTCCAACACAACTTCCAATGCTTTGGTCAGGGATGCAAGAGCAGACCTTCCATCTCTCCTCCCTTGACCTCTACCCCACGCCCCCGTCCCCCTCCTCTGCATCTTATGTGGACTGAGCTTGAAAAATGCAATGCACAGCTTCACACTAGTTTTGCTGGATTTCCCAAAAGACCCAAGAAGATAGGTTTTTGCTGCTCTGGAGGGGTTGAGTTGGAACGACTGAAGATGACCATGAATAGGTCCAGGGACAGAACTGTGTGGAGCGCCTCTTCCTCAAAAGCACAATTATACTTAAAGGCTCCAGGTGTCCATGGGTGCTCAAGAGAGCAAACAGAGGCTGCCGTGAGGCAGGCAGTGAGGCAGCCCTTTAATCCAGCCAACACAGACAGGAGAAGTGGGCAAAGCGTCCATCAAGAAGCTGAAGGTGTTTCAAGACAGACACAGGTGGCAGGCAGAGAAACTGGGGACATGGCAGAGCCGTCATTCTGTTAAAGAAGGAAGGATGCTACATGGAGTACGGACTATATACGCCAAGGACTGCAGTTCAGAACTTACATCCTACCATTTGTAGCTTTTTGAGTAGAGGTGAAGTTAGGAAAATTATAAAGAGAGGGTATTGCTGTTTTAATGGGGTTCCCAGGTGGTGCCAGTGGTAAAGAAGCCTCCTGCCAAGGCAGGAGACATGAGAGAGGAGGATGCAATCTCTGGGTGGGGAAGATCCCCTGGGAGAGGGCATGGCAACCTCTTCTCTTGGAGAATCCCATGGACAGAGGAGCCTGGTGGGCTACAGTCCGTGTGATTGCAAAGAATCAGACAGGACTGAAGCGACTTAGCACACATTGCTATTTTAAAGCTGAGAAATTGAGGGCATAAGAGGAGGTAAGCAATGGGTTCTAAGCTATCAGAGCCGGAACCAGAAACCTGCTCTCTGACTCCTGATCCTACAGTCTCGAAAAGATAACCCTCTCTATTCTCAAAGTCTTGAAGAATCCAGAAGACAGAGCACATGCCTATAGTTGTCCAGGAAGTAGAAAACCTCCATTTCTTTAAAAAAAAATGAACGTTATTTTTGGCTGTGCTGGGTCTTTGTCGCTGCACATCAGGCTTTCTCTGGTTGCAGCCAGCAGGGGTTACTCTCTGGTTGCTGTGTGCAGGCTTCTCTGGTTTCGGAGCACAGGCTCTAGAGTGCAGGCTCAGTGGCTGTGGCTCACGGGCTTAGCCGCTCTGCGGCATGTAGAATCTTCTCGGATCAGGGACCGAACTCATGGCCCCTGCACTGGCAGGAGGATTCTTAACCACTGGACCATCAGGGAAGTCCGAGCTCCTCCATTTCTCAGCAAACTTGAAGAGAATCCCTATACCTACAAAATGCTCACTGTACTTTGCTGCCTCTGAGGCACCCATTCACACAAAGTGGATTATTTCCCAAGTGGGGCCATTTCTAAGTGCAGGAGCATCATTGTGTGGGGGGAGAGGGGCTGGGCTGGTCCTTGGCTCAAGTTCTCCATCTACGTTTCTCTAAGCCTCCCTCAATCTCCCTCTTCCCCCATTCCCGGCTCCGTTTCATGAGGATTTATTGTACTCTGGAGATTAAACAACTGGCTAAGCAAAAGTGTTTGTTAAAAACAATCTTTCTCAACAATACCTGCAATAAGAAAATGACAAGAATCAAGAAGGAAAACATGTCTGAAGATGGGCTTGGATGATACACGAGGCTAATGAGACACCCGAACGAACGTAATTGGAGGATCTGACTTCAGAAGCTCCAATTATGCTTGATGGGCTTGGCAAGGAACCCTGCAATTTGGTGCTAATGAATGGATTAACAGAGAGGGGAAGTTGGAACCCAAGAATGTGTAGGAATGTGAGTCCTAACCCTGTGCTGGGCATACAGTAGAAGGGCCACCGAGGACCTGATGAGCTGGGAGAACGTTAGGGCTTTATGACAGGAGGTCATTCCTGGCCAAGGCATCAGCTCTTCTGCCTCTGGATCAATCTGCAAAGCATTACAGGCCTTCTACTTTGGGGAGATCTATTTTGGTTTACTAGAAAGAATGTTCTAGTGAGTTTCCAGGCATGCAATAGAAATGACTAGCTTAACTGGATTTCATAGAGAGGATTGCAAAACAGTTCTTTCCAGACCTGAGGCTCTGGAAGGCAAAACACTCCACAACTGTTGGGGACACTGGTGGGGCCATGGTGATGTGTGGGAGCAGAGAGTGACCTCCACCCTGAAGTAGGTGAGTCATATGGTGGGGAGAGGGAAATGGCTGCAGACTCTGGTCAAACTGAAGGGTCTGGAAATACACTGGCGCTGATTCAGAACGTGGAACTTTTGATCCTACAACATGATACGTTTGAATTCCCCTTGGTGATGTTAATAACACAGTTGGCTAGTGCCACACTGACAGAATTTATGAAGCAAGGACTCATCCAAGAACAGGAAGGAATGACCTCAGTTTGTACCCTACTTGCGCCTCTGAAAAGGCTGAGTGTAAATCACATTTCTGTGAATTGAATTATATGTTAAAGATACTAGGAGGGTTTGCAACAAAAAAATCATATTGTGAATTCCTATGGAAAGCAGTAAATAACTACTTTCTCATCAAATATGTATACATACACACACATATATTTCACTACTTTTAGCTTGAAGCAAAGTGCATCTTTAAATGTAGAGCAAATATGCTGTAAATATGCTACAATTCCACAATGAACACGTGTGCTTTGAAATATAATTCTTCACCAAGGGAATAAGACTTATTCTTTGATTAGATCTTCAATTATCTGGGTGCCCTGTTAACATGCACGATTCCCTATGGCTTATTCTTTAGGAAACTAGAAACTGGGAAGAAAAGAGGCAGGAGAATTTTCTGCTGGAACTTCCCATATTTTCCACTCTTGTGCTTTAAACAATATCAACCTAAGTGCCCCTAAGAAAAACTATGACAAACCTAGACAGTGTGTTAAAAAGCAGAGCCATCACTTTGCTGACAAAGGTGTGTCTAGTCAAAGCCATGGTTTTTCCAGTAGTCACGCATGGATGTGAGAGTTGGACCATAAAGAAGGCTGAGTGCTGAAGAATTGATGCTTTCGAACTGTGGTGTTGGGAGAAGACTCTTGAGAATCCCTTGGATAGCAACGAGATCAAACCAGTCAATCCTAAAGAAAATCAACCCTGAATATTCACTGGAAGGACTGATGCTGAAGCTGAAGCCCCAGTACTTTGGCCACCTGATGTGAAGAGCTAACACATTGGAAAAGACCCTGATGGTGGGAAAGACTGAGGGCAGGAGGAAAAGGGGGTGACAGAGGATGAGATGGTTGGATGGCATCACTGACTTAATGGGGGTGAGTTTGAGCAAACTCTGGGAGATGATGAAGGACAGGGAAGCCTGGCGTGCTTCAGTCTATCGGGTCACAAAGAGTTAGACACAACTTAGTGACTGAACAATTGCCCAAAATAAATGACACTTCTGTCTTCTTCTCAAAGATCCCAATAATGAAAGGAATGCAAGGAAAAGAAAGCAAGCAGAAATCACACACTATGTACACACTGAAGGCTCAAGAATAATTATATCAATAAGGATGATAGCTAGCCTCACTGAGCATTGGCTCCTGCCTCAAACTGCGCTGAGACTGGATTCTGTACAATCTGATTTAATTCTGCGATAACCCAGGCAGGTCCCATAGTCAACAGTGTTTATTTGGAACCTTGTATATTACTCCATATTACCTAACACTCTCAATGGGTCTGTGACAGTACCCGTGATTAAACAAGGTGGTATTTCTGTTGCAAAATTATAAATACTCACTTAAAGGAAATAAAGATGATGTCAACTCAGGTCATATTTTGCAGCCAAATGAATCTGCTGAAACCTTAAGAAAGGACTCTGGGTTTTCAGAGCTTGGTGGGTTTGGGAAATGTAAAGAGACTGAGGGCATGCATTATTCTCCCTATTTGGTAAATAAAGATACTGTGCTGGGCTCATTCATGTCTGACTCTTTGTGATCCCATGGACTGCAGCCCAGCAGGCTCCTAGTCCATGGAATTTTCCAGGCAAAAATACTGGAATAGGTTTTTTGCCATGCTCTCCTTCAGGGGATCTTCCTGACCCAAAGATCGAACCTCTATCTCTTGCGTTTCCTTCAGTGGCAGGCAGATTCTCTACCACTGAGCCACCTGGGAAGCCCTAAATAAAGAAACAGGGCCCCAGAGAAAACAACTTGCCTGAGATCATACCATAGACATACTAGAGCTGGGATTTAAAGCCAGGTGTGTCTGACACCACAACCCACTTCTCAAACACCACATGATCTTCTGGGTGATGTTTCCCATCAAAGAGACCAAGAGAAAGCAGAGACCAAATTAATCCATGATTGCATACACTCTTTCTATGTTTAAAGAATTTTTTCCTTGAATAAATTTCCCTAGAGAGATTCTTTTCCCATGTTATAAAAGTCCTAAGAGCATATTAGAGAACATTCTAAAAATACAAAAATACATACAGAAACTTATCACTTCCCACAAATATCATGATAGAATATTCAAACCACTCTCTTCTAAAAACATGCAAAATTTTTCTATGCATCACAAAGTTGAGAGTATTGAAAGTACATTGTTCTTCGGCTTTCTTAATCTTATAATCTAAGCATTCTATCATCATATTAAAATTCTACCTAAACAAAGTTTTGATGGCTGCATAATATTCCATTCTAGGAATGTGACACAATTCACTGGATTATATCTTCTTTGTAGGAAGTTTATAATCTCCAAGTCTCCATTCTCATACATCCATGGAGAAGGAAATGGCGACCCACTCCAGTATTCTTGCCTGGGAAATTCCATGGACAGTGGAGTCTGCTGGGCTACAGTCTATAGGGTCGCAAAGAGCTGGACATGATTGAATCAACTAAGGATGCATGCATTCTCATAAATGGGAATTCCCAGGTGGCATTAGTGGTGAAGAAACTGCCTGCCACGCAGGCAGTTATAAGAGACTTGGGTTCGATCTCTGTGTCGGGAAGATTCCCCTGGAGGAGGGCATGGCAACCCACCCCAGTATTCTTGCCTGGAGAATCCCATGGACAGAGAAGCCTGGAGGGCTACAGTCTGTGGGGTTGCCAGGACACAACTGAAGCAACTTAGCACACACACACGCCCTCTCATAAATAATGCTTCAATATACGTCTTCCTGCATAGGGCTGACCTTGGGTCTGACTTTTCCCATGTTTCTCTGCTTCAATCCCTCTCCTACTCCCTCTCTGGTAACATCTGCCCTGCACATCCTCAACCTCAGGTCAATCAAGCATCTATTTCTCCAGCCGTCATTTAGGCTGGGGGGAAAGGGGAAGGGTGGCTTGGGCACTCTTTGGTGCTGAGCAAATTTATGTTCTCAGGTTTAGCTTAGCCCTTGCTATAGATCAGGTTTGTTGCTATTCTTCCTGCATCAGGTCTTCTTCTGTTCCTCACAACAGCTCTTTCAAAACTGCATTTATCCAGATATACCAGAATTTGAAAGGATGCATGAGCCCCAATGCTCATTGCAGCACTACTGACAATAGTTAGGAAGCAACCTAAATGTCCATCGGCAGAGGAATGGACAAAGAAGATGCTGTGCATACACGCAAGGGAGTATTACTCAGCCATAAAAAGGAACACATCTGAGTCAGTTCTAATGAGGTAGATGAACCTCGAGCCTATTACACAGAGTGAAGAAAGCCGGAAAGAGAAAGACAAATATTGTATAATACCATTTATATGTGGAATCTGGAAGAATGTACAGATGAACTTATCTGCAGAGCAGAAATAGAGACACAGACGTAGAGAACAAACATATGGATACCAAGGGGGGAAGGTGGGATAGGATGAATCCGGAGATCTGGATTGACATAGATACATTGTTGATACTGTGTATAAAAGAGATACCTAATGAGAACCTACTGTGTAGCTCAGGGAACCCTACTCGGTGCTCTGTGGTGACCTAAATGGAAAGGAAATCCAAAAAAGAGGGGATACGTGTATATATACGACTGATTCACTTTGCTGCACAGCAGACACTGACACAGCACTGCAAAGCAACTGTACCTCCAAAAAAATTAACTGAAAAAAGCGAATTTATGTTTTGAAGTCTTGAGCACAGGAAAGCTTCGGATAGGAACCCCTCACTCTGCACCCCCCAGGTCTCCCTGTATTCTTGCCTGGAGAATTCCACGGACTGTAGAGTCCACGGGGTCACAAAGAGTCCGACGTGACTGAGCGACTTTCACTTTCACTTTTCATCTCCCTGAATGCACACAGCTGAAGTGACCAGTCAACTTTCTCCAGTGAAAAGGGACACTATTCATCATTTGCTTGGAGTAATTGTGGCTCTGCAGGCCTTCCCTGGGTCAACCAGGACCCGTGCTCACCCTGAGTCCAGCTACAATTTCCTCTGGGTGTCTTAGTGCTCCTTGTCACATTTCCTCTCTAACGGCATCTTCAGTGACATCATTGGTCCCACTCTCTCTGTTTCCCTCAGAATCCTCCTTGCATCAGGGCCTCCTTCCCAGTCTTATCATCAGCCAGCCTCTCTCTGCAGATTTCCTCTCCTCGGAAGACAAAGGCCGAGCACAGAGACACTGTCTGTTCAGTTCCAGATCATTTGCAACAAAGCAAATATGACAGTGAAGGAAGTCACACTAATTTTTTGCATACCCAGTGCATATAAAACTTATGTTTACACTGTACTGTTAAGTCCACATAGTAGGCAGTAGTATTGTGTCTATGAAAAAAAAAACACATTCTAGACACAATGTTACTGCCTATTTCATCTAGAAAATCTAGATGAAGCAGACTTACATACAATCTAAAAAAAGGTACAGATGAACCTATTTGCAGGGCAGGAATAAAGACACAGATGTAGAGAAGAGACTTGTGGACACAGAGGTGAAAGGGGAGAGTGGGATGAACTGAGAGAGCAGCATTGACGTATGTACACCACCATGTATCAATTAGAAAGCTAGTGGGAAGCCGATGTATAGCACAGGGCGCTCAGCTTGGTGCTCTGTAATGACGGAGGAGGGTGGGATGGGGGGATGGGCAGGGAGGCTCAAGAGGGAGGGGATATATGTTTCCATGTAGCTGATTCACTTTGTTGTACAACACTGTAAAGCAACTAACTATACCCCAATTAAAAAATCCAAACAGCAAAAATTGTACATGCTTTAATTAGAAAAGTGAAAAGTGAAAGGGAAGTCGCTCAGTCGTGTCCAACCCTTTGCGACCCCACGGACTGCAGCCTACCAGGCTCCTCCGTCCATGGGATTTTCCAGGCAAGAGGACCAGAGTGGGGTGCCATTGCCTTCTCCGGAATTAGAAAATACCTTATTGCTAAAAAATGCTACCATCCGAGCCTTTAGTCACAGCAAAGATCACTGGCCACAGATCACCATCACAAATATAGTAAGAAGACAGAATGACCCAAACGTGACACAGCGACATGAAGTGAGCAAATGCAATTGGAAAAAATGGCACTGATGGATTTGCTCGAAGTAGGGTCGCCTACAAACTGAAGGCCACAAACCTCCAATTTGTTAAAAAGAAAAAAGGTCTGGGAAGGGTGCTAAGGTACAGCACCATAAAACGAGGTGTGCCCATAACGCTCATGTGTTGCCAACTTAAACAAGGAAACGAACACAGTTCTCCCCTAAGCTGGCCCCAGCCCAGATCCATCTAGAAGCACCTGCGCCAGTTACCTCCACCCCCTTCACCTGCCATGGCCTCGGGCAGGGTCCCCTCCATCCATGCTCACCTCCAGGGCCCTCCCAGAACAGCCCTGGGCACCTCACTTGACAATCAGGCAGAAGTCTTGCAGCTCCTCCTTCTTTGGCCTCCCGGCCCACCTCCTCCAGCCTCTGTGAGTCTCCCATGGTTTCCAATCGTTACCAGTGTTCGTTCACCTTTGCACTCTTTCAGTGCTGTTTCCTCAAATCCTGTCTCTGGCTCGCCTATGTACCTCGGGCTGTGCCCCTGCTCATGTGGCGGTCACGTGCACGTTCACAGCCCCAGCACAGACCTCCCTCCTAAACTCCAAACCCGTAGATCCAATCTCCTCTTGGACATCCCTACTTGACTGTTTCAGGGGCATCTGAAGGGCAATGTATCCCAAGCTGAAGTCACCATCACCCCACCCCCACCGCTCCTCTTCCTCTTCCAGCGCCTCTGCATGCTCTAGGGTAAGTAAGGGGATCAGCATTCACCAGAGATGATGCTTGAGTCCCTTGTCTTCCCTACACCACCCACCATAGCACGTGCACGCGTGCAAGGTCCTTTCAGCCGTGTCTGACTTTTTGTGACCCCGGGGACTGCAGCCGCCAGGCTCTTCTGTCCATGGGATTCTCCAGGCAGGAATCCTGGAGTGAGTTGCCGTGCCCTCCTCCAGGGGAGCTTCCTGACTCGTAACACACTACTCTTCCATTTCAGTTGATTCTGCCTCATGACAATCCACACCTCTTTTCCCTACAGTCCACGCTCTCTCTCCTGCCGGAGTTATTCCCGTGGGTTCTTAGTTGGTTTCTGAGATCCTGCTTCCACCCTTTCCCAGACTCCTTCTCATTTCCTTTCCACACTGAAACTGAAGAATCTTTCTAAAGTGGAGGCTTACTGGGTCACTCCCAAGATGGAGAAATGAAATTTCTGTTCTCTTCTATTAATAAAGCCTTCACGGTGAAGCCCAACCTCCTCCACCTGGCACGAGGCCCTTCCTGGTCCCGCCTTGGGTACCACTCTCAACAGCAGGGGCTGAGATTCTACAAACCCACCAAGTGCTCTCACCTCTTCAAGGGTCCCTGATGACTCCCTGGCACAGTATCCCTCCCCTGCCCTTTAACTAGCTGGTCCTCTGACCTTGATCGTACACCATCTCCTTAAACTGCCTTTCAGCACATTGTTTTTTTAAAACAATATATTTATTATTTTTGAATGTGCTGGGTCTTCATTGCTATGCACGGGCTTTCTCTAGGTGTGGTGTGCGGGCTTCTCATTGTAGTGGCTTCTCTTTCTGCAGAGCACGGGCTCTAGGCTTGTGGGCTCAGTAGTCATGGCGTACAAGCTTAGTTGCCTCGCAGCATGTGGACTCTTCCTAGGCTGGGCATGGAACCCTCCTGTCAGGCCAGGGGCCCTGAGTGGCTCTAGATGACCACTGGCTTGCATGTGTCAGAGGGCAAGGCCCGTCTCCCTCAGCCCTGCAGCCTCAGTGCCTAACACAGAGTCTGGAACAACGTGGGCTGCAGGGTGCCTTGTGTGGATCAGAAAGAACTTACTCCCAGGCAGGAGACGGACAAGCATCTGGGAAGAGCTGAGCAGGTAAAAGGTAAAGAGGAAGAAGCCTTAACTCAGTGACAGAAAGAAGGTTTGGGGTCATGTCTTCACAAGAGCTCTGAGGGGGAGAGGAGGCTATATTTGAATCAAATGGGCCAGGATCTCTGCTGGATCCTCCCAGGAATACACACAGCTGACAAGTGGACCTCAGACACAGCGCTCGCCCCACCCAAAGACAAGTAACACTGGAGAATTTTTTTTACCCTTAAAAAGTTCACTGTATAACAGGTCTGGGGGTAAATTAACACAGCCGTTAGCATGGAAATCTGAGGTCACTGATCCCTGATCTTCTAGAACAGAAAGCAAAAGGCTACTTCTTTTTTTTTAATCACTCTCACTTTACATTTTTTCATTTTTTAATTGGAGGAAAATTGCTTTACAATGTCGTGTTGGCTTCTGCTGTACAACAACGCAAATCAGCCATAATTAAACATCGGTCACCTCCCTCTCGAGCCTCCCCGCCTTCCACCACCCCAGCCCTGGCGGTCAGCACAGAGCACCAGGCTGGGCTCCCTGTGCTATGCAGCAGCCTCCCACTAGCTGTCTGTTTGACTCACCTTACTGCATGTGTGTCAACGCCATTTTTTCAGTTCACCCTGCCCCCTCCTTCCTCCACTGTGTCCACAAGCCTGTTCTCTATATCCATGTCTCCATTCCTCCCCTGAAATAGCTTCATCAGTACCATTGTTCTAGATTCTCTGTCTATATATATATGCATTAATATATGATACTTGTTTTTCTCTTTCTGACTTACTTTACTCCATATAACAAAAAGCCTACTTCTGAGCCCAGCTCCTGGTCTCTGATCCCGCCACTTCCCACTGCCGTGGCTTTCCCCCTCAGCATTCCAGGAACCGGGGACCAGCAGGGAAAAGACAGGTGCAGATGAGAAAACAGACCAGCAATGAGGGTGAAGCCTTGAAAACCTGCCCAGTTGCTGGGCATCATGGAAGATCAGCACCTCCCCTCCCCCATCCCAGGCAGGTTCAAACAACAGGGGCAGATGAACTGATCAGAAAGGACAGAAAATAAGTAACCATGAAGCAGAAAAGTGAGGGTGGTGGCAGTTGCGGCTCCCAGTGTCACCATAACAGTTCCTAACATATACACTGTTCAGTATAGTTTTGAATTGATTGTTATGGTGGCTCCATGAGATATAAGGATCAATATTTATGTTTAAGAAAACAGAATCCTGGGAAGATGAAACGATTTGTCCAGTGGCAAAAAGCCACTCAGTGACAGACCTCCATCTCCACCCACTGACGCTTCATCTTTTTCCTAAATATTCCATCGGCCAAAAAGTTCCTTTGGATTTTTCTGTAAGATGCTATGGAAAACATCTGAATGAACTTTTTGGCCAATTCAATGCTCATGCCTGGGCTTCCCTGGTGGCTCAGTGGTAAAGAACACACCTGCCAATGCAGGAGACGTGGGTTTGATCCCTAGGTCAGGAAGATCTCCTAGAGAAGGAAATGGCAACTCACTCCAGTATTCTTGCCTGGAAAACCCCATGGACAGAGGAGCCTGGAGGGCTATATAGTCCACGGGGTTGCAAAGAGTCAGACACAACTTAGCGACTGAATGACAATGGCAGTACTTACCCACACTCCACGCCTGATCCTCTCTTCCCCACCACACCAATCCCGAGCCCTCTTTTCATCCACATAGTCCTGGGATTCTAACCTATTACATGATATTAAAAACTAATTTCAAGTTATTCCCTCTTTAGTGCCTGATTCCATATAGATGGCACCCTGACTCTTAGCTAAATCACATCCCTCCTGCCAGGTGATGCTTTCTGGACCAGATCTCAGAGATCACATTTATCAAAATGAAACCAGGTGAACACTGACAATACGCAGACAGAGGTCCAGGCCCCCAACTCGGTTTTCCGTCTTGTACACAACGCATTCCTGTACCAGATTTGCGGGATCCATGCACCACATTGGGGAGTGAGGTCCCTCATTTCTCTTGAGCTTCCTACCACTAACCAAGACACAACCCACAGAATGCTAACACCCACTTTTTCCTTCCCCTAGAAAGCAGAGCCTTTCCCACCAAGAGGTCCAATTTTTAATTCTATAGAGCAGCAGTCCCCAAGGTTTTTGGCACCAGGCACTGGTTTCATGGAAGACAATGTTTCTAGGGACCGGGAGGAGAAGGGACGGTTTCAGGATGAACCAAGCACATTGCCTTTATCGTGCGCTTTATTTCTATTATTATTTCATCAGCTCCACCTCAGATCGGTGGCTTCCCTGATGGCTCAGATGGTAAAGAATCTGCCTGCAGTGCAGGAGACCTGAGTTGGATCCCTGGGTTGGGGAGGTCCACTGGAGAAGGGAATGGCAACCCACTCCAGTATTCTTGCCTGGAGAATCCCATGGACAGAGGAGCCTGGCGGGCTACAGTCCATGGGGTCACAAAGAGTTGGACACGACGTAAGCGACTGAGCACGCCTGCATGTACCTCAGATCATTAGGCATCAGATCCCAGAGGTCGGGGACCCCTGCTCTAGAGGAACAAATCCAAGTCTCATGCAAAGTTCTCCCCTTCTCTCCAATGCCTCTTTATGCAGACTTCCCGCTCTTTTTCACTGGCCCCCACCAGACCCCCTTCCATGTCCCCAAGAAGAGCTCCTGAGCAGTTCAGCCACAGAAGAAGAGCATGTAATAAGCAGCTGATACCAAAGCTGACCTTTCTGAAAGGCGTCTGGGAAGGGCGACAGCTCTCATTAGCTGTCTGCACCCCATACACCATACCCATCCCCTGCTGTCTTCCCCAAATCTTCATAACTATGACTTTCAATCTCTTTTATTTCTCTTTCTTTTTGTTTATTTGGGTCTTTTTTGTTTGTTTGTTTTTGGGGGGCTGTGCTGGGTCTTTGTTGGAGTATGCGGGCTTTCTCTAATTGAGATGAGAGGGTATAGTTGACCCCTGGCATGTGGGATCTTAGTTCTCTGATCAGGGATGGAACTCTTGTCCCCCGCATTGAGAGGTGGATTCTTAACCACAGGACCACCAGGGAAGTCCCTGGGCATGTTCTTGGTGGGTACAGAGCTCCCACAAGATCACGCCTCTGTGGTTCAGGATGACCGACTAATTTCCATACACTATTGCACAAGTTTCCCAAACTCACACAGTGTGATGGATGAGGAGACCCAAAGAGAAAGGCGACTCATTCAAGTTCACTCCCTGGTGGGTGAATCCAGGTGTCCCAAACCCTCGAGAATGGCTGTTTGCAGAGGCCGTCTGCTCCACATTAATAGCCCGTGAAACAGTCTATAAAAACCAGAGGGAGTTTTAGTGCTTTCAAGTCTGTGAGTCTTCACACAGACTACACTGGTGGACGGACGGAACAACTATTTAAATATCCACTGCATAGTCACGGGGAGGAGAGGAGCCCGTGATGGAGGAAACGAACTTCAGTCTGCATTGCCAGAAGGAAGGGTGGGGACGGGAAGCGGCTCGGAGCAGGTGTTGACAACATGCCCAGCTTCTGTGAACACCAGCATTGGGAGACAGACACTGTGCATTTCAAAATAATAGTCTTTATCGGAAGTCATCTGGGTGACACGCTCATCTCACAGCCAGGCCTGCTGGGGAAGAAGCCTCCGGGCTGGGTGGCATGCCCACAGGGTGCTCGGGGCTTTGCATGGGAAGGGAAGACAAGGCTTCTGATCTCACAGCCCTGCTGGACCAGTCGGGGTGGGCAGAGGCAGAAGGTAGGATGGTGTTGAAACGGCATCTCTGGTCCTGGGTTCCCCTTCTCCAGCCATCGTATCGGGGACCCTGGGGAAGGCAAGGCATGTTCTCAAGGGAGGGAGGGAAAGAGGAGGGCATAGCCCCTGCCCTGCAGCCAAGGGAGGGTGGGTGGGTGAAGGAGGTTTACCACCTGCACAAGTGGTCACTCGGGCACCAAGAAGAATGCCTGGGAAACACAGATGTCCTCACTTCCACCTCGGCATCCAGACTGTGGCAGAGGACTTAGGAATTAAACTTCAGGCTGAGGGTGTGTTTTCCTGCCGCAAAACTAGAATGCGCTAGACTTAGAAGCTGGGCATGCTGTCACATCTGCTTGGAGCCTGTGGCCCTTCATCCAGCTCCCCACTCTCAGCAGAAATAAGACAGAGGTCCTGTCCCAATGAGGAATCATGTATGGATGTGAGAGTTGGACTATAAAGAAAGCTGAGTGCCAAAGAAGTGATGCTTTTGAACTGTGGTGTTGGAGAAGACTCTTGAGAGTCCCTTGGACAGTAAGGAGATCCAATCAGTTCATCCTAAAGGAAATCAATCCTGAATATTCATGGGAAAGACTGATGCTGAAACTCCAATATTTTGGCCACCTGATGCGAAGAGCAGACTTATGTGAAAAGACCCTGATGCTGGGAAAGATTGAAGGCGGGAGGAGAAGGGGACGTCAGAGGATGAGATGGTTGGATGGCATCACTGACTGAGTGGACATGAGTTTAAGTAAACCCTGGGAGTTGGTGATGGATAGGGAGGTCTGATGTGCTGCAGTCTACGGGTTCACAAAGAGTGAGACATGACTAAGCGAATGAACTGAACTGAACTGACCTGTCCCCAGTTCAGAGGAGGGGCACCATCCCAACCCTATGATTCTTCCTGTGAAAACTCTATGACTCAAGTCTCCCTTAAAATGAACTTGTGAATCAGTGACAATGCCAAAGGGAAATGAGGTTTTTAAATTCTGGTTTTTAAATACTGGCAAGCATGGGTGCTAAGTCACTTCAGTTGTGTCTGACTCTTTGCAATGCTATGGATCACAGCCTGCCAGGCTCCTCTGTCCACGGGATTTTTCAGGCAAGAATACTGGAGTGGGTTGCCATGTCCTCCCCCAGTGGATCTTTCCAACTCAGGGACTGAATGGTCATCTCTTGCATCTTCTGCATTGGCAGGCAGGTTCTTTACCACTAGCGCCATCTGGGAAGCCCTTTAACTGCCGAGGATCTCACTAAATCAAAGACAGGGATAATTAAAAACATAATGGATGACTCGGGTCTAAAATTATCTCAAAATTGAGAGAAAAATTAAATGCAAGGTGCCAAAATTATTTTTACATTATTCTGGAATGTGAAAGAGGCATGCATTCAATAAGATTTGTGACCATCAAGGTAGGGCGGCCAGTGTTTCTACATTTTGCCTTGCTGGTCAGGGTTAGTTCTAGACTAGTTGTAAAACTCCATCTAATTCTAGGTTCTTGCATAACCCAGTGAACAGGCACGAGGTTCTCCTTGTCCTGTGCACTGTAAGAGAACCACTGCACTCGGGAACATTGCTGACCCCACCATGGTGAATCCTTCCTCTCTCCCCAGGACTCTGTCCCCTCCAGCCCTTCCCCTCCTAAACTGGGTCCCTCTCCTCCCAGCCTGCTGTCTGAGAAGGCAACTCTGAGGTCCTTGTGCTCCGAGTCCTCCGAACTGTGGCTCTGAAAGGGTAAAGTGAAATTTTCAGAATTCAAGAAAATATTTCTCTCTTAAGTGCCTGCTCTGGCCAGGAAATCTATGACTTGCCGGAACTGTCTGTTACGGATTTACAACATCAATTTAGTAGTTCAGCTGACTTCTCTTTTCTAGGGGACCTCCACCTTCTTCTCTAAGGTGATGAGTGTTAATGACTCAATAGGTTTTGTTTTGGGTGGGGGGAAGGGCTTCACCATGACCTGAACAAGTCCTCTGCTTTGCTGTATCCTGGCATAAACAGGGCAGTGTAATTACTGGCTAGTAGAATTCAGTGTGGGCTTCTCCGGTGGCTCAAGTAAAGAATCCACCTATCAATGCAGGAGAAGCAGGTTCGATCCCTGGGTCGGGAAGATCCCCTGGAATAGGAAATGGCAACACACTCCAATATTCTTGCCTGGAGAATTCCACGAACAGAGGAGCCTGGCGGGCTACAGTCCATGGAGTTGCAAAGAGTCAAGACAGGACTGAGCAATTAAACAACAATAGTCTTCCGTGTGTGGGGGTTACTGAGATTCTGCCACTGATCTGCCAACCCTGGCCTCCTACCTGTGGGCTTCCCAGGGCTGCCTCATCTCTCTTCCTCCAGATAAAACAAAGGACTTAGAAAATGAACAAAGACCAAGGAGAAAATGCTCCGCAGTGTGGGTAAGGCGTGTGTCAAACAGACAAATCGCCACCTCACTCTGCACAACTCCATTAGGTGCATGGGATTTACACTGGGAGATAAAAGAAGTCTGCCCGCAGTTTATAACTCCTTTGTGACCCAGATTTACATAACTGTTCTTAAAAAAATAAAGAGAGCCCCAAGGTTCTCACAATGCGCCCAGTGGAGGTGACGTGCGTTAAGATACTGACTTGGAGGAAGATGAAAAGAAATTACAGGCATGATGGAAAGCGTATCCTTCTCTCAATACACGGTATCCATACATTACATGTAATATATACACACATATAGGCATTTGAGTGTGTGTATATAAAACAGCCCGAGGGGTGGAGGCCAGAGCGTGAATTACATGAACAAATCAAGGCAGAGTTGATATCACTGAACAGACTGTGATTATGTTGATTGAAACCAGATTGAAAGAACCAGGGGAATTTGTTTGGGAACAGAGAACAGGACCAAAATATTCCCTCTGAGAGGAAATCTCATCAGAGGAAAATCTTGGTGGGGGGGGTGGGGGAGGTGGGCAGGGGTAGAAGGAGGGGGCAGATTTTGGAAGAGTGGGAAGCGAAGAGGCATTTTCTCCACTTTCACGGGGTATGGGGTACCTGGCATGATGGAGGCTGCAGAGAGGGTGGTGGACAAAGGAAGTCTGGGCGGTGTGGGAGGGGGAAGGCTGGAAATGCAGACAATTAGGACCAGCCGTCTGTCCCTCCATGGCCTCGTGCGCTGGCAAATAAATTCACTCCAATTTGGTGATTGAACAGTGAAACATACCTCATCCCGAACTGTCGGAATTCAAGGATGGACATTCATCACGTGGAGGTTTGAAAGAAGCAAGATTAATGGACAGGTCTAGCAGGAAGCTTCAAAAGAATTTTTTTCGACAGAACATTTGGGGGAGGGGGTAAGAGGGAGGAGGAGGTAAGGGTCTGGCATTGGGCCAGTCCCTTGGAGAATTCAAAATTCTACCTTCCAAAGGAGGCAAGGCCCTAGTCAGTCATGACAGGTGACCACAGTCAGACCGGAGGACAAACTCCCTCAGATACAACACAGGGCCATGCTCACCTGGGGTATTGCCCCAAATACATGACTTAAAATGGGATGGTGACATTTAAGAAAAAATCCTTATGAGGAAGATTTCAGCTCTCAGAGGAACTTGGAAATCATTTAAGCCCCCAGACTTCATTTTATAGACGGATTAAAAAAAAGACCATTTTACAGATGAAAAAACCAAAGTCAAGGCATTGCCAGCTGCCCAAGTTTACGGTGGAGTATAAGTTGGGGTCTATGACCCCACTTAGATGTTTCTATGCCTTTTTTTTTTTTTTAGTTTTTTCCCCAAATTTTGTGCTGCTCTTGTGACAACTTTGCAACCCTCTATGAGTGAGTGAGTGAAGTTGCTCAGTCGTGTCCGACTCTGAGACCCCATGGACTGTAGGCTAACCAGGTTCCTCTGTCCATGGGATTTTCCGGGCACGAATACTGGAGTGCGTTGCTATTTCTTCTCCAGGAGATCTTCCCAATCCAGGGATTGAACCCAGGTCTCCCGCATTGTAGGCAGACGCTTTAGTGTCTGAGCCACCAGGGAAGATGCAACCCTCTATAGATCGATTAAATCATAAAAGACACTCAAGGGAATACAGCATAAGAATAGACGAGTTAAATGCGGAGGAGACCCACCAGCACATGAAAGGCTGCTTCTTCCCAAGCATTAGGATGCTGACATTTGTAGAACAACAGTTTTCTCTTTGGCTGTGATGCTGCTATACCCAACACCGGGAAGCACAGAAGACAAGGTCTGATGCCGATCACAGAACCCAAATCCAGGCTAGCCCTTCCCAATGCTCCATAAAGAGGAGCTGGTTCCCCCTGCTCCTGCAGCCCCACTCAAGGACACAGAGGAAAAGTGCAGGGGTGGTCTGGTCCTGCTGCTCCTTCCCTGTCCCCACTCTTCCCATGGACTTGAACAAGTACAGAGAGTTCAAGTTCCCCTGTTCTATCCCAGGGCAGACAGAAGGCTGCCAGTCCTCCCGGGAAATTCCAACCTGCAGCCATTCTCCTCTGTTCATTTTGAAGTGGAGGAATTTCCATGGACAAGTTTGAACAAGAGATTCTACAAAGGAAACAAAAAAAAAGGCAAATAACATTCCGATGAGCAGTCAGCGCTCTATGGATAGGTCTCTCCACCGCATCTGAGTGGACTTAGAGCTCCTGTTTCTCCTCTCATCCCCTCTCCCAGATCCCCCTTGAGCACGTATGTGTGCACACACATCACTTCTGGAATGAACGGATGGCTAAGAAAGTCCTGATCAAAAGGAGAATTTGTCAGAAGAATTACGAGGGAATCAGAAGTTGTTGCAAAGACACCCCTGGGGCTGGCAGTGCATTCTTCGGGTGTCATCCTTGCAGGGTGGGTTCTGAGGCACAGAAGGGGCCGCAGGGAAGAATACCTGGAGCTGGCCTTACCATATGCATCTCACCTCTGGCCACAGCAGGACAGAGCTGGGCTAGACAGTCAGAAGAACATACATAAAAGCTCTTAGTATCGACCCCTGCCTGGAGTGGGCTAAAGGCAGATCAGTCTGGAGACTGGGGCATGACCTGGGATGACACCCACAGATCCCTGCCAGACCCTGCTTCTGGCTACCCTGGCTGGAAGATAGCCTGGGATGCTCAACATCCTTCAGGGAGACTGAGCCACACTCGGTGGACAGACGGTTGAGTCAGGGACCTGCCTTTTAGTCCCAGCCCTGCCACTTATAAGTTAGATGGTCTTGAGCAACTTGAGTCATCTCAATAGGGAGTTAAGTTTCTTGGGACAAGGCTTCTTGAGCAGCCCCACCTGAGGCACAGTTCCTAATGTATAGATAAGCAGGAACGCCAGTGTGAACGACATAGCGGGCATTTGATGAAGCTGCTCTCTTGAGGGTTTGCTTGATGGAGCGCTTACTGGGGCCACTGACCGGGGACTCATAGCAGTTCCACTTGGTGATCAGTGCAGAGTGGGCTTTGGGGCAAGAGAGTGGTCTGGGAGTTCAGATAGACCCACACTCAGAGTCTAGCTCTGCCATTTCCCCCGCCTGTCTGTGAGTAAATCACACTTTCGTAAGCCTCAGTTTTTCCAACCATAAAATCAGGCTGACGACGCCTACCCGAGCAGTTAGGGGAATCAATGAGGCATTGCATGACATACTTGCAGAGGGCACGCTGCCTGGCACATGGCAGGCGTGGGATAGAGTCTTTCCGTTCACTGAGGAAAATTCCTACCTTCAACTTAAATTCCCCCACTGGTAAACGGGGTGATCAGCTTTGCCTTCTTTCTGCCTCACGTGAATTCCATGCAGATTAAATAACATAAACACAGGTTGTCATGGTGTTACTGCCTTACAAGGCAGATGTAAGGAGCTGTCATTCTCAGCAGACAGGATTATCCCAGATCAAAGTGGTGGCAGCCGTCCTGCTCCTGGGACGGGCTCCAGCTGCAGTCCTCTGCCACCTTGAATCAGCTCTCCATGAAGCTCTCCCCAGCCTTCCCAGCCCATGTTGGCCTCCCCCAGCTCCAAGGTCCCAGGGCTCCGGGGGACGAGGATGCTTCTCGGTGGGGACGGGGGAGTGGGAATGAACTCACAGAGGAGTTGAGCTTTGCGTCTTGGGTCTTCCACTTGCTACTTCTGTGAGTTTGAAAATACGGATTCCTCTCTCAGAGCCTTGGTCTCCATATCCAAAAGAAAAGAGAGATAAACACCTGACCTGTCCATCTTAGGGAGCTCTTTCCAATCTCAGCTGATACAATGCGAATTTTAAATGAAAACCTAAGAGAACGGTGCGGGTAGGAATCATGAATGAGGACATCACTTCATGTGGATGACCTGCCTGCTAATGAGATCGCCCACTGTGCACGTGCTCAGAAGTCGAAGTCTCATAATATTACAGCTTAGGGGGTCCTCCTAGATCCCCCACCTCTGGGATATAGAGGTCTATATCAAGCACATAGAGAAAAAAACCAACAAATACTCAATACATCCAAATAAATACAATTACAGTAGCGACAGATTTCCTCTTCTTAGGCTCCAAAATCACTGCGGATGGTGACTGCAGCCATGGAATTGGAAGACGACTGCTTCTCGAAAGGAAAGCTATGACAAATCTAGACAGTGTATTAAAAAGCAAAGATATCACTTTGCCGACAAAGGTCCGTCTAGTCAAAGCTATGGTCTTTCCAGTAGTCATGCATGTATGTGAGAGTTGGACCATAAAGAAGGCTGAGTGCTGAAGAATTGATGCTTTCTAACTGTAGCACCGGAGAAGGCAATGGCACCCCACTCCAGTACTCTTGCCTGGAAGATCCCAGGTACGGAGGAGCCTGGTAGGCTGCAGTCCAGTGGGGTCGCTAAGAGTCGGAAACGACTGAGTGACTTCACTTTCACTTTTCACTTTCATGCGTTGGAGAAGGCAATGGCAACCCACTCCAGTGTCCTTCCCTGGAGAATCCCAGGGACGGGGGAGCCTGGTGAGCTGCCATCTATGGGGTCACACAGAGTCGGACACGACTGAAGCGACTTAGCAGCAGCAGCAACTGCAGCACTAGACGGCAAGGAGATCAAACCAGTCAATCCTAAAGAAAATCAACCCTGACTATTCATTGGAAGGACTGATGCTGAAGCTCCAATTCTTTGGCCACCTGATGAGAAAAGCCAACTCATTAGAAAAGACCCTGCTGATGGGAAAGATTGAAGGCAGAAGGAGAAGAGGGTGACAGAGGATGAGATGGCTGGATGGCATAACCGATTCAAAGGACATGAATTTGGGCAAACTCTGGGAGATGGTAAGGGACAGGGAGGCCTGGCGTGTTGCAGTCCATGCAACACAGAGTCGGACACAAGGCGACTGGCCAACAATAGTCACTCTGAGTAGTGATGGCTGAGCACCTTCCTTTGATTGGAGCTCCCTAAACATGGGCCAGGGTCAAAGTCATCTAGGAGCAGTTAATCTACTCCAGGCTTGCCGAGGCAACATCATTAATGAATGTACCCAAGAATTTCCACTTAAAAAAAGACTCCTCCACGATGGCTCTGATAAGCACGAGGTCTGGCCTGCTGTTCCCTCCAGGTTGATGTGTCTGCCTCGAGAGCAGCAGGAGGCTCTACCCTACTCAACCCCACAAAACGCTGAGCTGGGGAAGTGGTCAGAGTCTGCTGAACTAAGCAGAAGTTCCAGATTGATGGGTCTGCAATAAGGAGCCTGTTGGGATCTCATGTTGGGAAGGAGCATTCATGCTGATTACCTGCGTCAGAGCAGAAAACAGACCAAACCCAGAACTGGACTCCTGACTTCCTTGCAGAAATGGATGTCACTTTGTTTCTGCTGCTGCTGCTGCTAAGTCACTTCAGTCGTGTCCGACTCCTAGCGACCCCATGGACTGCAGCCCACCAGGCTCCTCCATCCATGGGATTTTCCAGGCAAGAGTACTGGAGTGGCTTGCCATTGCCTTCTCCGCACTTTGTTTCTACCCCCATCTAAAAGAGGAAAGGTAGATGAAGGAGCGAAGGAAGGAACGAAGAAGGGAAAGATACTCCCAGAGCCTTTCCATTATCATCACAAAATCATAGATGTCAGACCTAGAATTGGTTAATTCATAAAATAGATGACTAATGAAAACTTACTGTAAAGCACAGGGAACTCTACTCAGTGCTTTGTGGTGACCTAAACTGGAAGGAAATCTAAAAAAGAGGGAATATATGTATACGTATAGCTCAGACAGTAAAGAATCTGCCTGCAATGGAAGAGACTTGGGTTTGAGCCCTGGGTTGGGAACATTCCCTGGAGAAGGAAATAGCAACTCACTCCAGTATTCTTACCTGGAATATTCCATGCACAGAGGAGCTTGGCAGGTTATAGTCCATGGGGTTGCAAAGACTCAGACATGATTGAGCAACTAACACACACACACAGCTGATTCACTATGTTGTACAGTAGAAACTAACACAACATTGCAAACCAACTATACTCCAATAAAAATGTGTAAAATAGTACTGAAGAAACAATATAATAATTTTTTTTGGATACAAAATCTGGTCACTTAACGTATAAATTTCCCTTTTCCCCCTGAAAAGTGGATGACCCAAAGAAATCAATGTGCCATGTCTCTCAGGAATTCATTGCAATCTTCTGTTTTTCCTTAATGAAATCCACTGGACATATCTTCTTATTCAAACTTACATCAAATTAAAAAATGCTTCTGTAGGCAAACAATAACACAAGCAAAAACCTTCCTGATTTTGAGTGTAGAAACTGAAGCCCAGAGAAAGGCAGTGGCCTGACAAGTCCTCATAGCAGGTGTTGTTACTGTTGTTATTCAGTCATTCAATCGTGTCCAACTCTTTGCAACCCTATGGACTGTAGCACGCCAGGCTCCTCTGTCCTCTGCTGTCTTGTAGAGTTTGCTCAAATTCAAGTCCACTGAGTTGGTGATACTATCTAACCATCTCCTCCTCTGTCACCCTCTTCTGCCTTCAGTCTTTCCCAGCATCAGGGTCTTTTCCAATGAGTTGGCTCTTTGCATCAGGTGGCCAAAGTATTGGAGCTTCAGCTTTGGTAGCAGTGTGGCATAATGGAAAGTGGACTGAGCCAGGACTGCGATTATTCAAGTACCCACAGACCTGCCAAGATCCCACATGGGACTTGTCCTAATGCCTTAGGAACGCACAAGATTTCTGCTTCTGAAACCCAACCTCCGCAAGATAGAGTCTTGTTTCTCAGGCCATGCTTCTTACATAAAGCTATCCTCACTACAGCCTGCACCCTTTAGGGCTCTTATCTCCACATCCTCACTCTGGTGGCTCCTCACTTCTACTGCCCCACCCTTGCCCCATCCCAGCCCATCCATCTACAGCTGATGCAGGACTGATCTCAAGGGGCTACATTTGCCACCTCCTCCACGAAGTCTTTGGGGATCTGCCTCCTTTGCACTCCCAGGGCATTTTCACGATTTTCTATTTTGCCATATCCTTTGTGTCATTGAGTTTTTAAGTTGTATAAAGGCAAAGACCATGTTTTACCCTTTTCAATGCCTCCCATATTGCCTTGCACACAGGCAGGTAGTCAATACCTATTTGTTGAATTACAATGAATCTTTCCCTGAGGCATTGATCTGGGTTCTGCCCCTTTCATTTCAGGCAAAAAAAAAAAAAAAAAAAAAAGGCCTTGATTAATTTTTGGTATGAACTGCCCACATTTGAGTGGAAAGATAAACAAGGAAAAGTCCGAAGAGAATTTGAAGCCACATGGAAGAGATCTATTTTCACTGCAGATCAGTAGAACAGGAAGTAAAACGCACTATGTGTAATATGTATATAATGAGAAAGGCATTTGGAAGTCATTGACATCTCAAGATGTGTGAATTTATGACCCCAGGGGTTTGGTTTGCTCAAAGAATGTCCCCTGAGGCTGCTGCTCTGAAAAGAACGCCTCCCCAGTCTGAAGGTAGTGTCCAGTGCCAGTGTGACGACACGTTGGAGAAAGTGGCCCGCGGGACACCCCACACACCCCTCCTCAGTCTTCTGACCTTGGAATGGGTGAAGTACAGTAAAACCTCTTCCAAAAAAGCCTGTCCCCCCGCCTCCATGGGCCCCCAGTTCTCTGTTACCACCACCAGCCGGACCACTAGGACAATGAGCTGCACAAACATCTCAACCAAGATCCCTCGCAGGGCTTCCCTTAGTCATGGTGAAGTTGCCCTGCACAGCTAAGGTCTAATGCAGGCCTGGTATCCACACATGGCTATACATGCAGTATGTCAGGTCCCAACATGTGGGTGTGGACTCTGTCTTCCCAGGGTAGCAAGGGACCATTTTTTTAGTTTGTGAAAGGGAGATTTAATAAGAGTCTTAACACCGTGAAGTTAAAATGAGGCAGACACAGCCCCAGCTGGTCTCCATCTGCCTTCGCTGAGGACATTAAAAGTAGCAGCAAGGGTGAGAGAAGAACTATCTACTGTTATCCACGTGGGCGGGGTGTGCCACTGCAAATGTGGATTTGGTCACCCCTTGCTGAGCTGCTACAATGCACCAGGCTCTGTCCTAGATGACCACAAATGCTACGTCATGTGTTACCTTACTTATAACCCGTGGTTTCCCTGGTGGCTCAGATGGTAAAGAATCTGCCTGCAATGCAGGAGACCCAGATTCAATCCCTGGGTGGGGAAGATCCCCTGGAGAAGAGAATGGCTACCCACTCCAGTATTCCTGCCTGGAAAATTCCATGGACTGTAACAGGCAGGTTATAGTCCATGGTATTGCAAAGAGTCAGATTCGACTGAGTGACTAACACTTTCACTTCACTTATCCCTTACCTCAAACCTCTGTGATAACCATTGTTCTCTTACTAGAGAGGAAGAAATTGAAATTAGATAATCATTACGAATAATTAGGCATCAATGACTAGTAGGTTGGAGACTAGAATTCAGGCATTCTGACTCTAAGCCTACTATTCTTTCCAACAAAATAGAGATGCCAAATGGGTTTCAATCTAAGTTCCAAATCCAATTGATTGATATATGGCTCCCTGGAGACCTGTGCTGAGGATTAGAGGGCCTTGTGAAGCTCAGTGGGAATGAGTGTTATAATTGATTAGGGATGTCTACTATGTGCCAAGATGTGACAGTGGAAAGGAGTGCTGTGATTGATTAGTGGTGTCTGCTGTGAGCAAAGAAGTGACAGTGAGAATGAGTGTTATGATTGATAATGATGTCTACTATGTGCAAAGAAGTGACAGGGAGAAGGAGTGCTGTGATTGATTAGTGATGTCTTGATTAGTGATGTCTGCTGTGAGCAAAGAAGTGACAGTGGGAATGAGTGTTATGATTGATTAATGATGTCTACTATGTGCAAAGAAGTGACAGTGGGAAGGAGTGTTATGATTGATTAATGATGTCTACTATGTATAAAGAAATGACAGTGGGAAGGAGTGCTGTGGTTGATTAGTGATGCCTGCTATGGGCAAAGCAGAGAATGGTAGCACATGTGCTGAATTTGTCACCATCGCACTAAAGAACACTTCAGTGAAAGAACAGGTTACCCTGTTACAAAGTTTTGTCATAAATCTAATTCTCCACCATAGCCTTTAAAATGTTTCTGCACACATACCCCTCAAACATTTCCACCATTCTCTCAATTTTCTTTTCCCAGGTCTCCACATTTCTCTTTACATGACCAGCCCCCCAGATAAGTCTTGGATCAGCATGGCTTATGGACACAGATTTCCCTTTCCCGGGCTTCTTCCTGTATGCTGCCCCAGTTCAACCTTCCTCATTATCCAGAAAGGCCCTTTGGGGATGGAAAACATTCTCAACTCACAGAGGGGGGATGTTTTACATGACCCTTGACAACTATTCCCCAGGACGACTGTTACCAATGCAGGGCTGCAGCTGCCAGGACACGAGGGATGGAGGCTGAAAAGTGGGTGTGCAGATGGAGAAGGGGGAGGGGGTGGTGAGAAGGTAGGATCAGCCTCAGGGGCCAAAAGGCTGAACGTGGCCAGTGGAAAAGTGGCTTTCAGAGTTTAGGCGAAACAGCAGGGTCTGTTTTGAGCAGGGAGCTGATGAGGGCAGAGGGCAAGTTTAACAACCAATAGCCACACAGCCTAGGATGACTTACTGCCTGGTGCAGCTAACCATTAAAAAACATCAGGAGGAAAAGAGAAGGGGGAAACGGCTCTTCTTCATTTTAACGCCATTGTCTTAATCGCTGAAGTCACGTGGACATCACGCCGCGGGCAGAACTGACTGCAGCTGAGAACCGGGAGAAACCAGATCCCACCAGGGGCCCCTTTTAAAGCGATTAAACTCCTATCAGACCCAGCCGGACCCCCTGACAGCAAAGACGTCATGCTTGGAGCGGCAACCCTGGGAAATGCTCATTGGGCAAATCAAGACCTTAAAAAATAATTACGGTTCACACATCCTGAAGCAATAATGACTTCAAACTGCCTTCACATGTGATTTATATATAAACTTGAACCTTCTCCCCCATTCCCCTTCTGCTCACTCCACCCAAATCCAAGTGGTTAGAAAGTCAATATTCTTAGGTCTTGCTAAAAAGTCCAGATGGAAAAACCCTGGTCTGCATCAGGAGGAAAAGAACTGCTAACACCACCTGCCATTAAAATTCTTCTACACCCAATTGTGCATGAATGTGAGTATGTGTGTGTATTCCAAGAGGTTCAAAGGGAGAAAGAGAAAAATTAATTAAGCCTATGCCTCTCTGCCAAAGATTCAAATGGTCTCCAGGGCCTGCTTTTGAGGCAAAGAAATGTACTACTACAGGGCTGTTGGTTCTGATCCAGTTTACTGTAGAAAGAGGGGAGAATGAGGTTAAACCCGAACTGGGGCACTGGAATCCACCTTGCCCTCTCTTGTCGTCCCTGTGAAGGGGGCCCAGGTCGTGACCACTAAATGTGCATCTGCTTTGTGCCAGGCCCTGGCCCACGGGGAGGGAGAAAGGAACACAGAAAGCTGGAGAAATCCCTTGGATCATTGGCTTTGTGGTGACAAAAGAACACAATGGAGACAAGCTCTTGCTTTTGGGAGGTCCCAAGGGGGGACTGACAGGTGGGATCAGGAAAAGGGAAAAAGTCAGAGGATAAGCTGGCCCCTCAGGACAAACTGCAAATTGAAATGAGCATCTGGAACAACAAATATCTTTCAATGTCAGCCTTAAAGACGGAAACCAAGAGCTCATGCCTGCAAAGGAGAAAGAATTAGAGGCTGAGAAACAAAAGAGAGGGGGCTTCCCAGGTGGTGCTAGTGGTAAAGAATCTGCTGGCCAATGCAGGAGACGTAAAGAGACTCTGGTTCAATCCTTGGGTCAGGAAGATCCCCTGGAAGAGGGCATGGCAACCCACTCCAGTATTCTTGACTGGAAAATCCCTTGGATAGAGGTGCCTGTCAGGCTACAATTCACAGGATTGCAAAGAGATGGACATGACTGAGCGATTTACCATACACACACATAAAAGAGAGAGAGAGAGAGAAAAAAAAAAGATGGCCCCACAAAGCCTTAGCTGATGAAATCTGCTCTAGGGCCCCAGCCCCTTCTGGGAAACAACAGCTAAAGCATCTTGATAACCTGGGTCTGGGACATCAGCAGGGCTCTGTCTTCCACTCACGCTGCAACTGCAGGTGTAAAGAAATGGAAATGAAATTTCACAGCCAGGCAAAGATCCCAGACATATGCTCCTTCCTGAAGATAACTGAAATACGAAACAGCCCCAAAGAGGATGGAATCACTTCTAAGACCTCTGGGAAATAGCCGCTTGCTGGGGTGTGAAAGGCAGGAACCAGCGCCTGGTGTCACTCAAGCCAGGGGATAACGGCAAAAGTCTTGGAGAGTGAAGAAAAGGCGCATCCTGAACAGGCCTGGGGGATTCCCAGGGCCTCTAGTCAGATGCTCCTCCACCAGCAGGAACTGGCTGCCTCTGGGGAGCCTCCAAGAAATTTTACAGGGGTCAAGGAGGAAGGGCGTGGTCAGTCTCCATCCTCTGACTTCATCCCAATTGAGAATCCAGAAGAGGAAGCGAAGATGAATTCTAAGCACAGAAAGGATAAAGCCAATTTAGAAGGGAGCAAATGTGATTATGTACTCAGTCATGTCCATCTCTTTGGGACCCCATGGCCTAGAGCCCGCCAGGCTCCTCTGTCCATGGGATTTCCCAGGCAAGAATACTGGAGTGGGTTGCCATTTCCTTCTCCAGGAGATCTTCCTGACTCGGGAATTGAACCCGTGTCTCCTGCATTGGCAGGTGGATTCTTTACCACTGTGCCACCTAGGAGGTACTAAATCAAGTGCTAATTTCAGGGAGAAAGACACTGTAAGAGCAGTGCTCACCAGATGAGGAGTGGGGGGCATAAATCGAACCAGAAAACCCAAGCAAGAGCCTTACAGGCCACACCTACTTCCCAGCTCTCAGGCTGATGGGATATTCTGAGAATGCCAAGAGCCCAATCAGAAAAATGAGCACCGTTTCACCAAAGAGAGGAAGGGTTTGGGCATGTCCACGTGTGCGGGCACAACACCTGTATGTACCTGTGTGTGTATACGTGTGTACGTTCCTTTTGCTACATCATTGGCCACAGAGAAAGAAGGAACCACTCTGTCTACTGCCAAAATCATTTCAGAGCTTAAGTCTTTCACAAAAAGGAATAAGCTCCTTGTGGGAAGGGATTAAACCTCATTCAGTTTTTCACCTGGCTGTGTGCATGGAGGCACTGTTCCCAGAGTGAATGGCCTTAGTCCCCTGTGCTGGGAATTCCTAATGCCAGCCTGAGGAAGTTGGTGCCTAAATCCCAGGCCTGCTCTCTGATCCCTTTCCAGTTTCTGCCGGGCAAACACCCTTCATTCACTCATCCATCTTTTGACAACTGTATATTGAGTGTTCATTTGAAGCCAGGCCCTGGGTTTGGCATGGATGGAAATGATGCTATGAAGATTTCCTGCCCTCGGGGAGTCTGTAGTCTAGGAAGAAAAGTGTGGAACCAGGAGTCAGAATAAGAAACCTGGGGTGTTAGGGAAAGTCAAGGGTGCTTTGGGAGCAGGGAGCCCTTGTGAAAAACTGGCGATTAGGGACAACCTCCCAGAGGATGGGATGCTGAAGCCAACAGCAGAGCAAGAGCAATGGGGGCGGCAGGTGGAGAGACTATTCCAGGTGGCAGGAACCAAAGCTCAAGTCCCGAGGCTCAGAGGCAAGATGGTGTGTGGCATGTCCTCAGAAACCATTGTACAATCCAGGAAGGCTGGAGGAGAGAGAGGTGGCAAGGGAGGCGGGGAGGGGAGAGGATCGGAGCAGGAGAGAAGGAAGTACAGAGAGGATGCAGGTTATGTCAAAGGAAAATGTGATAATATTTCAGGTAGGAAAAATGACCTGAGTGGGGGTGAGAGATGAAGGTGGTTTTGATCAGGGTAGTGGCGGTAGAGATAAAGGGTTTAGTTGAACTCAAGAGCCACCTCTGAGGTTAGAATTCTGATGATGTGGAGGCTGCCTGATTGTGGGGACCAGCAGTGGGGCGAGCTGAGGATGGCACCCAGGTTCTGTGTGGCCAAACGGGGCAGCGGGTGGTTTCACTGACTAAGGTGGGGAACCACGGGGCACACTCCCTGGCAGGAGAGCAGTTTGTGGCCCAGAGTGAACCCCGTGTGGAGTCGGGACACACTGAGCTTTTGGTGCCCACAAGACATCTGGGTGGGGTATCTACTGGGCAGCAGGGCAGATGGGTCTGCAGCTCATGATACAGTCCCTGTATGCTCGGCAGTCAGCCCCACACAGATACGACACCACTGGAATACCTGACATTGGAAAGGAGAGAGTAGAGGTGGCAGAGTCCAAGGCAGAGGAGAAGCCAGCTAAAAATAGTGGGAACAGATTGTCAGAGGCAGGGCAGAGAGCAGGACCATGTGGGAAACCCAGGCAAGAGAGCATTTCAGGAAGATGGCAATGAGGTAAGGGTGCTCAGAAGCTGAGCAGGAGGCCGGCCTCAATGGCTTCAGTGACGAGGCCATGGGTGGAGGAGGCTCTGGGGCATGTTGGCGGGGGAGGCTGGGCTGCAAGGTGCCTGAGCCTTGCAGGGACACTGCAGAGATGGTGTCTCATGAGAGAAGTTTGGTCATGAGGAAGACAGAGGGTCAAGAAAGGGAGGCCTCCCAGCATGGCGAGAGGGACACCACTTAGCCTCTGGATCACACACCCCTGGGTCTTCCTGACAATGACACTCACGGCTGGATTAGGTCAGTTTCCATCTTCTGACTGTGCCTACGTCACATCCTATTATGCCACGGATGTGCGCAGCACCTGTCCTCGCTGGAGTTCAGAACACGTTCTCATTATTAATACTGCCTCCTGGCTCCCATTCCATGCCATTGGAGCTAAGGCAGCAAGATGATCACTCTTCCCATCTTGCAGGTGAGCAAACCCAGGCAGAGCTGGACACCACTCGGCGACTAAACAACAAACAACTTTCTGGGCTTCAGCGGTAAAGAACCAGCCTGCAATGCAAGAGATGTGGCAGGAACGGTGGGTTCGATTCTTGGGTTGGGAAGATCCCCTGGAGAAGGAAATGGCTAACCCACTCCAATATTCTTGCTTGGGAAATCCTATGGACAGCCCATGGGGTAGCAAAAGAATTGGACACCTTTTAGCGATTAAACAGCAACATACCCAGGCAGTGGAGACCTGTGGGTGGCAGGGCTGGAAGGCAGCTCCGTTCCGCTGCCCCCGCCCCCTAGCCTCCCCCCTACACCCATCCCTCAGATCAGCAGCCTCAGGGATGCCCGAAACATTCAGCTACTAACAGAGTCATCTGAGGACTCGGGGGAACTTGGGCTCAAGTCACTTGACCTAAAGGAACTCACTCTGTTTCCCGGTCTGTTCCAGGAAGCCTGGTAAAACTCCTGGTGAATGTCAGAAACTGAATCTGGTCCCCATCAACCCATCTGTGTGGAGCTGCTGAAAGGGAATCACACACAGTCCTCTCCTCCGACAGCCAGACGCTTAATTAGCACAACAATGCTGGGGCTCGGACCCTGAATCACCACTCCAAGAGGGAGGGGTGGGGATGGGCTCCCAGAGCTTCCAGACCAACACCAAAGCAGAAGGACCACATCTGCTCAGCATTCGAGCTCTCTGAACAGTATGCACAACCCCGCCTGGGGCAGCTGGGTGCCCTTCATCCCCGCAGCAGGGAGATGTGGATTCAATAATGCTGGCCAGGCTCCACCCGGGGCTGGAGAGGTCAAGGTTCCCTGTACATTTCTAGAATGAGTTTGTTGCAACATCACAAAAGGAGAATATCTTCATTCGTTCTTGACTTGTTTAATCAATGTGGGTCTAGGGGATTCTCAAAAAGGGCTGGTACTGCCCCTCTAAAGGGCTTCCCAAGTGGTGGTAAAGAACCCACCTGCCAATGCAGGAGACTTAAGAGATGCAGGTTTGATCCCTGGGAAGATCCCCTGGAGGAGGGCATGGCAACCCACTCCAGTATTCTTGCCTGGAGAACCCCATGAACAGAGGAGCTTGGTGGGCTACAGTCCACGGGGTGGCAAAGAGTCTGACACAACTGAAGCGACAGCATGCATGCACACATGCACTGCCCCTCTAAAGGCCATCGTGAAAGGGGGGCAGGTATTCCTGGTTGTCATGGTGACTGACCCGGAAGAGGCGATTGGCAGTTACAATGCCTGCAGTGCATTTCACCCTCTTGAGAACCTTCCTGTGCAAATGATCACAGCTGCCCTGCTAAGAAAAAGGCAGCTCTACCTGAAGACCTGAGCCCACCCAGTGACTGTGGAATTCGCAAGGTGCTTGAAGGAAGTTATCATTGATCACTGATAAGCTAATAGCTTGTCTGCCCTCCGCCACCCTCTTTTCCTCCACTGACCTCCGCAACAATGAGCCTTATCCGGCCTGGGGTGGGTCACTGTGATCTCCAGCTTCACACCTGACCCCTGATCTCCAGCCTCTTGCCTGTCCACATCTCTGTCAGCAGAGTGCTCCCAAATTAGCTGGGGCTTGCTCTGAGGGAGACTTCCCTTCTCTGAGCCACACCCACCCTCCCCTTCCTCATCATCCCCTTAAATGTAGACTTGGGCCTCCACTGTCCAGGGCACAAGCAGGCAGGCAGGCTAAACCAGATGGCATGAACAAGGCTTGGGGCTCCTTTAAACATGGGGGAGTGTGTATGTCTGCGTTTTGTGAGTCTGTGTGTGTGTGTGTGTATGGTGTTAAGGTGATTGTGAGTGATCACAACCCAAAGGTCATGTCACTGGGAGGGCAGCACTCCAAGTGTCCGAGCCTGACTCCACCACAGGTCCAGCCTGGGCAGGCTTGGGTTGTGTTCAAGAAGTTTGGCATAGCCTCCTGGGCTGACAACGATGGAAGACAGATGTGTGCAGCTAGAATAATGGGGATCATGAAAAGGAGTAGCCGGCTCCCACGTGGGAAGAGATGGGAGTCGGGAGGTGGAGGCGGGAGTCCTTTAAAGCTGGGCAGGAGGGGCGCCAGATGTGTGCTGGGTGACCCTGGGCAGGGCGGCCCCGAGGAAGATGTTTCCACAGGAAGAGGGGCTGCGCTCCCTACAAGGGGCTGGGCCCCTGAGCTCCTCTGTGCTCCACACATCGGGAGCTCTCTTAATTCTCTTCTGCTGGGAAAGGGGTCCTAAAGAGCAGCCATCAGCCTCGCAGCCTCACCCACGGAGGAGCTGAGGTTTGGAGCGGCTAAGTTCCCAGCCACCGGTGCACAGCCAGGGGCAGGGTGGGGCTGAGGAGACCTCTGCAGCCTCCTGCCACCCTGAGGCTCCAGCATGTCTCTTCCTGATCCCGCCACCCCTTCCACTCTCCGCCCTCCCAGACGGCCAATCAGCCAATCTTCCCTCCCTTCCCAATCAGCTGGCCTCTGGCTGCGCTGCTTTCTCTCTGGATCCCAGGATCCTGGAAACTCCCACTGTGTTGGGAGAGAGAGGCAGGCAGAGCTGAAGCGAGCGGGCAGGACACCATCCTCCTGGGGCGGAGACATCTTGGCCCTGCTCAGCTCAACCCTGAAATGAGGTGACCGAGTATCGACACACAGCCTGAATTGTCCTGGGTTGGGTGGGGAGGGGTAACAGACCCCCATGTCTTTCCTTCCTGTCCTGGGTTGAATCACGTCTCCCCAAAAAAGGTATGTTGATGTTCTAATGCCTCTAGGACCTCAGAACGTGATCTGACTTGGACGTCGAATCTTTACAGAGATGATCAAGTTAAAACAAGGGTGAGTCCCAATCCTGTATGAGTGGTGTCCTTACGAAAAGGGGAAATGTAGGCCAAGACAGACAGGCGTAGAGGGAAGACGATGTGAAAGCACTTGGGGAGGGTGCTGTGTGAAGGTTATAGAGATTCGTTACAAGGTTATAACAGGTTATAACAGGTTACAGAGATTCGTCTACAAGCCAAGTAACACCTCAGGCTACCAGCAGCCAGGAGAAAGGCATGGGCTGACTTCTTCCCTAGAGTGCTCTGATGGAGCTCAGCCCTGCCAACACCTCGATCTTGGACCTCTGGTGTCCTGAAAGGTGAGACAACAAATTCCTGTTGTTTTCACGCATCCAGGTTGTGGCGGAAACCCCAGGGAATTCACAGGCTTCCCCACCCTCATGGTCTTCTCTAGGCTATCTGCCACACGCACCCTAGGTCTCACTCAATGTCTACTGCAATGATGGAAGGATGAGTTTTGTTAACAAGCCATGGAGCTTGTTATGTGTCAGGTATCTTGGGGATCAAAGATCCACAAGCTCCTGGACCACGTCTAGAAACTCAAACCATACCCCGCAGGACCCCACTTCCTCCCCGTTAAGCAGGCACCCCAGTGAGTCTCAGTCATCATGCTACTCCCAGTGTTGCCCGGCAAAGGAGACCTTCTGGATAGATGGCCCTGGTCTGTGGTCAGCCAAGTGAAGATCCCAAGCAAATAGGGCAGCTTGAAGGGGCAGGAGGCCAGGGCAATGGGATAGAAATCCTGCAACCACCCCAAACATCTGTTAGGAGCACAAATACCAGCTTGACATGGATTAAAGACATTTCGAAGTCAAAGAGAGAACAGTCTGATGCTGCAGCAAATGGATCAAACCAAATGGAAAAGCTGAGGCCGTGCTCCAAGTCCTCCTGAATGGAATTAATAAACTGACAAGGAGGGAAAGTCTGAGAGGGAGGAGAGCAAAGCGCGCGCACGTGGGAAGAGCAAGGAGCCTGAGCAAAAGCCACACTCTATAAAACAGCAATGTCCCAGGGAAGGGGAGAGGGGAGGCTCAGCAGGACAGGAGAGGGGGAGAGAGCTGGTCCTGGACTGGAGGAAACATCCGGCCAGAAAGTCCACACACACCAGAGCGCAGCCACCCATGTAGCAGACCTTAGACGTCAAAAAAATACGAATACAGATAAGAATCATAATAATCTGTTATTGATTTATCCACTTGAAAATGTATTTCCTTAAAGCTGCCTTTTATTAAAAGTTTCCCACGTGCCATGCACTGTTTAAAGCATTCTGCACGGTTTGATCATTTCATTCCCATACAGTTTATGAGTTAGATTTTTATTCCCATGTCACAGGAATCTGGGCTTCCCAGTGACTTGGCGGTAAAGAATCCATCTGCAGATGCAGGAGACACGGGTTCGTTCGATCCCTGGGTTGGGAAGATCCCCTGGAGGAGGAAATGGCCACCCATTCCAGTATTCTTGCCTGGAGAATCCCATGGACAGAGGAGCCTGGCGGGCCACAATCCAGGCGGTCACAAGGAGTCGGACACGACTGAGCGACACCACTAGCACTAGCGCAGGGGTCTGAGCATCCTAGATAATCGACTCAAGGTCATCCCACTAGTAAGTTGAGGAACTGGGATTCAAAGCCAAGCTGGCCTGGCTCCCATACCCTAGAGCTTTCCCACTGAACATATTAGACATGCACTTGCTGAAAGCCACCTTCTAGAAATCTCCTCTAAGAAAGTAACCACATCTGTGCATAAACATTGATATAAAAGGATGGTTAACTGTAGTACAAAGACAGTGGCCACAATGCAAGCACTCCACAATCAAGACACAGTTAAAGGGTGGCACATGATGGAGTTGGAGAAGGCAATGGCACCCCACTCCAGTACTCTTGCCTGGAAAATCCCATGGGCAGAGGAGCCTGGTGGGCTGCCGTCCATGGGGTCGCTAAGAGTCGGACACGACTGAGCGACTTCCCTTTCACTTTTCACTTTCACGAATTGGAGAAGGAAATGGCAACCCACTCCAGTGTTCTTGCCTGGAGAATCCCAGGGATGGGGGAGCCTGGCGGGCGGCCATCTATGGGGTCGCACAGAGTTGGACACGACTGAAACGACTTAGCAGCAGTGGCGGCATGATGGAATATTATGCAGTGAAAGTGATCATATGCAAGAAAATTTAAAGACATGGAGCCAGATATACGAAGCAATACTATGTGGAAAATTTCAGTTAAAAATTATTCATCAATATGATGTGCTGTGCTTAGTCCCCTTATTTTAAAATAGGAAACAGAGACTTCCCTGGTGGTCCAGTGGATAAGAATCTGCCTTGCAATCCAGGGTATGCAGGTTCGATCCCTGGTCGGGGAACTAAGATGCCATGCCACGGGGCAACCAAGCCCACATGCTGCAACTATTGAGCGCCTGTGACACAAGTAGAGAGTCCATGCACCGCAACAAAGACCCAGCACAGACGAAATAAATAAATAAAAACGGAAGCACACACATGTACATGTGCAAACACACACAAAGAGAGAAAGAACATCAGGGGCTATTCTCTAAAATACTGATGGGATTTCTGGTAACTGTCTTCTATTGATTCTGGTATTTTGCTAATTCTCCACGATGGACACACTTAGAACAGCTATTTATTTCATGATTGTACAGCCATGCTGTATGTTATAACTACTTCTGGAAGGACCCCCAAAGTTTCAGCAGTCATCTTTTCCATTTCCCAGTGACCAGATGCAGGAAAGGGGAGCCTTTGGGTAACCCCAGCCGTCACATGGTGCTTCTTTGGCGCTGATCTTAACCTAGGAAAAGCCCAAACTCTTGGATTAAGGAGGCAAACATTTTTTCATTTCGGGTTAGACAAAATGACCAGATAAGTGAACTAAGTCTGCTGAACTAAGAGGGGATGAGGTAGCACCATGTTTGGGGGAGGCGTGGGAGGATACCAGGCAGAGTGTGTGTCGTAAATGACAACCGTGCCCTTCAATTCCAGCAAGAAGGGTGAGAAGCACTGAAAAGAGGCATAGAGTGGGAGAAGGGGAATCATTTATAAATAAACAAGAGGGCAGTGTGGGGCAGTGGTGAGGGACACAGACTCTGTAATCAGCAAAGAGTGATTCCAAGCTCGGCCACCACACTTCCTTAACCCTTCAACCTTACATAACTTACGTGGTCATTCTCCAGATATTAACTTGGGCAAGTACCACGTGCCACAGGGCATCTCAGGTGCCAGAGTTATAGCAACACAGCCAGGATACAAAAAAGCCTTCCAGCCCCCCGCCAACATAATTTGCTTATAAGCAGGAGAATAAGAACATACAATAGAAAAACACCTGAAATATACACTTTCTCAATTGATCTTAGAAGCAATGTAGAAAAACTCATCCAAGCCTCAGTTGCCTTGTCTGCAAAATGGGAATAAAATAGCTATTTCCTCAAATAGTTGGGAGATGTCCTGAGATTACACGTATAGTACTGAGCATGGTTCCCACTTCAGTAAATATTAACAGTCAGCATTCTTTTGAGATTAAAAGAGTCAGGGTTACTCTCATACTCTGAGTGACGACACAAGGATATTATGAGAAGGGGTTGCGACCATTCAGAAATTGCAGAGTTGAAGAGAGTTCAACTCCATGTGATGAGGGAAAATCAAACCAACAACACTGTGGTCTTGGGTTTCCTCGTGGCTAAAAACAAAGAGCAAAAATTTTCCTCATCTTCTGGTGCATCCAGCCTCATTTAGAAATCAGAAGAATCCCTGCTCATTTCTTTTGATAAGGTTAACATCTGCTCTTTGATTTTCTCTTACTTTAGGATGGAGTTTAAGAAAGACACAAGAACTGGGCAGTTTCCCCTGCTCTCATATCTCCTAAGGATTGTTGTTGCTGTGGTTCAGTAGCTAAGTCATGTCTGACTCTTTGTGACCCCACAGACTGCAGCAGGCCAGGCTCTTCTGTCCTCCACTATCTCCAGGAGTTTGCTCAAATTCATGTCCATGGAGTCAGTGATGATATCTAACCATTTCATCCTCTGATGCCCTCTTCTACTTTTGCCTTCAGTCTTCTCCAGCATCAGGGTCTTTTCCAATGAGTCAGCTCTTTGCATCAGGTGGCCAAAGTACTGCCATAGCAAATTGTCTTTGGAAGGTGCTTGGCTGCTCCTCTAAGCCCACAATTCCCAGAGCCATTTGGGAGCTGTGGGAAAATTAAAGACTCAAATAAAATACGGTTCTCCCAAAGCCAGGTTACAGACTACAGCACAACCTCCCACACAGGCTTCTGGGATAAAACCCTACCAGTCAAGGGCATGTCTGATCCATGCCCCAACCACAGTCCAATGGCCAATGATCCCCCAAGGGAAGATGGAAAGAGATGACATCTTGGCAGGCAAAAAGAATAGCTTTCCAGAAATCACACTTTATAAGCCTTGGGCTCCAGCCCCCTGGAGAGGAGAGGTCATTGGAGGCTAGAAAAGGGCATGAAGAGATAGACTTGTGAGTTTGTATGAGCACGTACCCACCAACGCATATGCAAGCATGTTTTAAGTAACGGGTTTCAGGGCTTTAATCAGACAGACTATCCCAGGGTTCCACAAACCAGTGGTTTATTCAAGGCACCCCGCAGAGGGGCTCAAGGGTTTGTCTGCACTTGACACCAGAGAAGATCACTTGAGAGGCTTTTCCTCGTCTGTGTAAAGCCAGGTTTGGCAGAGTCCTGTAAGTTCAGGAGTTGGGAGTATTTGTTTTTCCTCCTAAGCTCCGCTCCTACACCCAAAGGAGTCCTTCTTTTCCCCAGTAATGGGAAAGCAACAAAACACTGAAACAGGTACCCGATGCAAATTCACAGAAACACTTCTGAAAGGCAGCATCTCAAATGCTACAACCTCCAGAGCAGAACCCAGGAGATGGAGCAAAGGGTTAAACCAGGAACAGATGTGGAGACCCCCAAGAGGGGCTTCCAGAAAGTTCAAAGAACACTCCAAGGGGGAAATAATGCAAACCAAAAACGTCAAAGGGGAAGAGGAGTCACGTGGGGACATAACAGGGCCTTTTCCCCAAACCACGATGCCGTGGGCAGTGGGGGAAGGGAATGAGGATGCTGCTCTGAGATGCAGCTTCAGTACTGCATAGATAGCCTACCTTCCAAGCATCAGTCAAGCCCCAAACACTCCGTGCCTCTCCCACCTCTATGCCTCCATCTGCACCATCCAGCACGTGTGCGTGCTCAGTCATGTCCAACTCTTTGCGACCCCATGGACTGTAGCCCTCTAGGCTCTTCTGTCCATAGGATTTTCCAGGCAAGAATACCGGAGTGGGTTACCATGTCCTACTCCAGAGGATCTTCCCAACCCAGGGATCGAACCTGCATATCTGGCATCTCCTGCATCGGCAGGCAGATTCTTCACCACTGAGCCACCTGGGAAACCCCATCCAGAGCTACCCCCCTAGTTCTCTTGCCTGATCCAGGGGTCTCCTCATCACCCACCAGCAGTCTCTTTGGAACTCCAACTGCTTTCCATGGGTAACAGTCCCATGACCTTAATCGTTTCTAGCATGAGGTATGTTTATCCAAGGATGTCTCACACTTCCCCAGCTACACTGTGAGTTCACGGAGGTGAGGAGCCAGGCATTTTTTGTTACTTCCCACCAGCAAGGACACAACATCTCACCACACCAGGCACTCAGGAGCTAGTGGCTGGATGAGTGGGCTTCTCCGCACCAGAGTTTATGCCCAACAGATCACCCAGCAGAGTTTGTCTTCCAGATTAAATAAACGAAGCATAGTGAATGTTCCATTTTTCTCTCTCTCATGCACCTTGCCATAACACACATACAACGCTCAGGTTGGAAAGTCTGCTTATCTGGGGATTTTAGGAACCACCACAGTCGGTGGTGCATCTCCACGCCCAAACTTGGACTTGTTCCTTCTTCCACTGACAAGTTTCTTTCTCTCATATTCTCTTCTCTTACTGGGCCATTGGGTCCTTCCAGTCTTACTTCCAAATCAGATCCCAAGTCTTCTGGTTCCTGAACATGCCTCTCGAGACCACCCAAGTCAGGCCACCATCCTCACTCGCCCACTGTCACACTGCCTCTGAGGCCTGTCCCCCACAAAGCAGGTCAAGCGACTGTCTACAAATATTAAGCAGATGATGTTATTTCCTGCTCCAAAGCCTCCAGTGACTTCCCAACATTTTTGCAAAAGACTCTGGCTTCCCACCATATTTGGAGGGGGTGTGGTTTCTAACTACACACCTCCGCTCGTGACGCAAATAAACTCTGTACTGGCCCATGAAACCCTACAGGATCCAGCCGGCCTCTCTCACAATCTGTCCCAGCTGCTCGAGCCTGCTGCTGTGTCTCGAACATAGAGATCTAAAATATATTCTGCGAATTCTCTAGTGGTCCAGTGGTTAGGACTCCATGCTTCCACCGCAAAGGGCATAGGTTCAATTCCTGGTCAAGAAGCATGGCTCACAGCCTGGAAAGTAAAATAAAATAAAATACCCTCTCCCACTGTGTATCACGTCACTTGGCTTTATTATCCATCCTGATGCTAATCCCCATAGGGAAATTCTTTCTTTCTCCCTTTCTTTCTTTCCTCCTTCCTTCCTTCCTTCCTTTTCATCTATCTGCTTATTCATTTCTGCGTTCAAAGATTGTCTGCACTGGAATCTAAGCTCTTTGAGAACAGAAGATTGGCTTTTCTCACTCTATGCTCTGTCTCCTGCACCTAGAACCGTGTCCCAGCACATAGCAGGAGGTTAATAAATATTTCTGGATAGAAGACTCTTTTTTGGACACTAACGTAGGAATCACCTGCCAGCAGAGCCAAGACTTTATTTAGCCCTGGCCAGGAATGAAGCAGTTGCTTTTTCTAAGTTATCTAGTTTAAATTTCCCATGGAAAAAAGAGAGCTTTTAAGACAACCACAAACATACACTCAACCAAGACAGATTCATCAGTGCTGGAGAAGTCTTGCCAATTTCTGGGATCCCCTTGTGATGCTGTAGTTCAGTTCAGTGTAACCAACATTTATTATGAGCTGTATTAATTGCTGGCGGATATAATTATAATGGGCTTCCCAGGTGGTTTCAGTGGTAAAGAACCTGCCTGCCAATGTAGGAGACATAAGAGATGTGTGTTCATTCCCTGGGTCAGGAAATTTCCCTGGAGGAGGGCATGGCAACCCACTCCTGGAGAATCCCATGGACAGAGGAGCTTGGCAGGCTACAGTCCATAGTGTCACAAAGGGTCAGACATGACTGAAGTGATTTAGCAAGCACACACACATAATTATAATAAGGCCCTAACCTACAAAGCGAAGAAGGCAAGGGCACCCCACTCCAGTACTCTTGCCTGGCAAATCCCATGAACGGAGGAACCTGGTAGGCTGCAGTCCATGGGGTCGCTAAGAGTCGGACACGACTAAGCGACTTCTCTTTCACTTTTCACTTTCATGCATTGGAGAAGGAAATGGCAACCCACTCCAGTGTTCTTGCCTGGAGAATCTCAGGGACGGGGGAGCCTGGTGGGCTGCCGTCTATGGGGTCGCACAGAGTCGGACACGACTGAAGCGACTTAGCAGTGGCAGCAGCAACCTACAAAGGGTGGACAGACTCATGGGGGAGACAGACCCAAGAGCATCAATAATGTAGCAAATGATGTACTAGAGGTGTGTTTCTGGCCTTCAGGAAGGTTTCCTGAGTGAGCAGGTGTAACGGTCAACCAGGCAGACAGAGTCAGGAGAGAAGTCCTGAGCTTTGAGAATAACACGAATGGAGGCAGGATACTCAAGCCTAACATGGGGGGAAGGGAGAGTGGGTCATGGGGTCAAGTGTATCATGGACTGTACTTGATGGGGGACAGAGAGTCTCCCGCAAACCTTATTCAATCCTACACCTGTTGGGTAGTGTGGATTTCTATGAGCCACAAAATTGTTCATCCACAAAAATCCCAGATAATGTAGGAGACAAAGACAAGAGTAAGAGGCAACCCAGTTTCTACACTGTTTTGGAATTTCCAACTTTCATTTTGTGTGATAATAAAGAAAATATTCTTAAAAATCAGAGTTGTTCATGAAAAGGAGTTAAATATGTAAAGTTAACTCAAAAATGAATCTAACAATTAGATGAAAGGAAAATAAGAGAAGAATTTCACCAGTGAAATTGTGTTTCTTGCAGAAAGGTGTGTAGTTTCCTGCTCATGGATTCCCTAAGATAGCAATGTATTTGGTTATTTCCCCCTTTGGGTTAATTAATAACATCATGATAAAAATAGCTAGCATGTATTGCTCCAGTACTCTTGCCTGGAAAATCCCATGGACAGAGGAGCCTTGTAGGCTGCAGTCCATGGGGTCGCTGAGTCGGACACGACTGAGTGACTTCACTTTCACTTTTCACTTTCATGCACTGGAGAAGGAAATGGCAACCCACTCCAGTGTTCTTGCCTGGAAAATCCCAGGGACAGGGGAGCCTGGTGGGCTGCCGTCTATGGGGTCGCACAGAGTCGGACACGACTGAAGCGACTTAGCAGCAGCAGCAGCAGCAGCATGTATTGAACCCTGACTATGTTCCAGACTTCCTGAGTCTACCTGCTAGAACTTATTTAGTCTTTTCAAGAAAGTAATATCCTTTTACACTTAAGGAAACTGGCAACATTAGCAATACTGTCAAGAACTCATAGCTAAGAATTGGAGATGGGTTTTAAAAGCAGGCTGATGCTCTATTTTATTTTTTAAAATTTATTCATTTATTTATTTTTGGCTGTATTGGGTCTTAGTCGCAGCTTACGTGCTTCTCTCTGATTGGGGCACACTGACTCAGTTGCCCTGCAGCATGTGGGATCTTAGTTCCCCAATCAGGGATCAAACCCATGTGATCACACCCACATCCCCTGCATTGGAAGGTGGGATTCTTAACCACTGGACCACCAGGAAAGTTCCAGCTGATGTTCTATTTTAATTATAATAACGCACAGCTAACACAACAGCTTTGTCTATCTACAATATGCTCTGTGTGAAGCAGTCGAAGTTTTATCACTGTTATCTCCACCTTGGCTTAAACATTCCACTTAAGATTCTTAAGAACTTTGAAGGGATTCCTATTTCAAGATGGCAGATTGCATACCCACTGCAATCCTCCTGTCTTGCGGGCAGATTCTTTACCATCTGAGCCTGTAATCTCAGCATTCTGCCATTCGGGAGGGGTGGATGGAACTGCCTGTTGGAAGTGGACAAGCATGGGGCAGTTGAGGTGTGGTCCAGGTATTACTGTATCAAGTCCATACAATAACAGAAAACACATTAAAAATACATTTATAACTGTCTAGGCTTGGAAACAAGAAGGGAAATTTTCATTGACCAGGAACTGTTAAGGAATCTCTAAAAGAAGGCACACGTTCAGAAAGCCACAGAGAATCTAGAAGCTGATGCCAAGGACTGAATCCACATGCAATGAATGTAGAAGAACCTGCCATATAAGATAGCCCGGCGATAAGAGTAACCAATCACTCTCCGAGGAAAGCCAGCACCATGAAAAGAAACAGCAAACTCTACCACCGGAAAAACTCAGCCCCTGGAGGCAGCTAAAAGAGCAAAGACAAAAGGACCTTGAATATTTCATAATCTCACAGATACAAGGCAGTGCCTCCACAATGCGAGAACAGGGATGTCTCGAGGGGGTTTTCATAATGATGAAATAATCAACAAAAAGGCAGGGTAAGTCATCTATGAACTTTGAGACCAGACCCATGATGCTGCTGGAATGGAAGTTGTCTCAAGAATGCAGAGGTAACAGTGCAGAGAGAGGATGACAAGAAGCAGCAGCTGGGGACAGACTCAGGGAATGGCCTTGCAGAAGGGAAGAAGAACCCACACTGACACGAACTCAAGTTTCCTGGACCACATCTCGACTGCCACATGCTTGTCCGCGTCCAATGGGAAGTTCCATCCGTCCCTTCCGAATGTCAGCGCGCTGAGATTACAGGCTTCCCTGGTGGCTCAGATGGTAAAGGATTTGCCCGCAAGGCAGGAGACCTGGGTTCAATCCCTGGGTCGGGAAGATCCCCTGGAGAATGGAATCGAAACCCACTCTAGTATTCTGGAGATTCCATGTCCAGAGGAGCCTGGTGGGATCGCAGAGTCAGACACAACTGAGTGTCTAACATGTCCACTTTCACTGAACTTACACCCCAAATGACATCATCAGAAAATTGTCAAGGAATAACATTGATGCTTCCAAGACACAGTGGTAATGTTTCTTCCCATTTCTTATGGTGCCCCCTGAAGGCTCTCTCCCCAACTTTCAGTGCTGCAGCATCTCTTTTAAGAAATATTTTCCCAGGCTGACTTGGAGGAAAGCTGCCTACCAAAAAGAACAATATGTTATTAACATCAGAATACACCAGTTTCAACCACAACATGTATTTGTAAAGGAATTTACAGCTTGCAAAGCACTTTCCTATGCATTATCTCATCTGAAACTTTACCCTAATATGCTAAATCCCTAGGGTTTATAATCCTAGTTTACAAAAGAGGATACCAAGGCTCCAAGAGATTGTGACTATTGGTGACTAGAACCTGGATTCTCTTGCTTAAGTATCAGTTCTCCATATAGTTCACTGTCCTGAAGTCTGCATTCCTTCATCATGATCTCTGGGGCTTCCCAGGTGGCTCAGTGGTAAAGAATGAATCTGCCTGCCAATGCAGGAGACATGGGTTCGATCCCTGGGTTGGGGAGATTCCCTGAAGAAGGAAATGACAACTCACTCCAGTATTCTTACCTGGAGAATTCCATGGACAGAGGAGCCTGGCGAACTGTAGTTCATAGGGTCGCAGAGTCGGACACAACTTATCAACTACAACAACAAGGTACCATATGTACATCTGAATCCCTTTGCTGTACACCCGAAACTCACAGCATTAGAAATCAACTGTATTTCAATACAAGTTCTTAAAAAGAACCCAGATATAAATGTTTCAGCTCATATCTTGCCTCCTCTTTGAAACATTACTGTCCCTGGATTTAAAAACAGAAACCATTGCCGAAGGTGATGGTTGTGTGATGCGGGGTGGGGTGTGTGTGTTGGGGTTGGGGGCGGCGGTGGCAGTGGAAGCTACCCATTGCCAAGAATGACTTCAGTTCCACCCGCAGGATAGACACAGAGAGCCCTGTGGGTTTCTGCTTCCATTGTTTATTTTTTTTTTTTTGCAGGGCTTGTCTCTGTCTCTGATGGGCAATTCCCTAGCAGTGCCTCATGTAGAACGTGATCCCTCACCTGCCTACACCTTCTTCACCCTCTGCTGCAGATCTCGACCCCACCACCGCCATCTAGCATCCCCCCAGGAACCACCTCCCCGGGCCCAACATCTGGTTGGTGCAGCTCACTCCATCAAAGGTCCCGACTACACTCAGGCTCACTCAGCAATCTGTTGTTGTTGTTCGGTTGCTAAGTTGTGTCCGGCTCTTTGTGACCCCATGGACTGCAGCACGCCAGGCTCCTCTGTCCTCCACTATCTCCTGGAGTTTGCCCAACTTCATGTCCACTGAATCGGTGATGCCATCCAACTGTCTCACCCTCTGCCGCCCTCTTCTTCCGCCTTCAGTCTTTCCCAGCATCAGGGTCTTTCCCAATGAGTCAGCTCTTTGCATCAGGTGGTCAATGTATTGCAGCTTCAGCTTGAGCATCAGTCCTTCCAATTAATATTTAGGACGGATTTCCTATAGGACTGACTGGCTTGACCTCCTTGCTGTCCGAGAGATTCTCAACAGTCTTCTCCAGCACAGTTCAAAAGCATCAGTCCTTCAGCACTCAGCCTTCTTTATGGTCCAACTCTCAAATCTGTACATGACTACTGGAAAAACCAAAGCTTTGACTAGACGGACCCTTGTTGGCAAAGTGATGCCATTGCTTTTCAATGTTCTGTCTAGGTTTGTCATAGCTTTCAAATTTCATGGCTGCAGTCACCATCCACAGTGATTTTACAACCCAGAGCTTAACAGTCTGGACTGGAGAATTCCAAAGCCAGAGGCTTAGAGAAGCATGCACTTAGCCGTGGGCACTGGACATCCAGCCCCACCTTGCCTGCCAGCAGACACAGGTAGCGCTTCTTGCAAACTAGAAACGTCAGGATGGCTACCACTCCACAGGGTGCACCTTACAACTCAGGAACATGTCTTTGGAACTGTAACCTCATTTGGCATTTCAGACCTTGAATTTTAGCTTCCTTCTCGGACCCTCCACTCCCTTGCCCTCCGCACATCTTTCCTCATGGGAAAATGGCAAGACAACTATTGCCTTCTGACCAGGAGGCCCGTGGGTTAAAGCCAGTCCTAAGGGTGGACCTCTTGGGAGCACCAGCATCCTAAGCCTGGCATGTGGGTGGATCCCACAGACCCGAGAGGGGAGAGAGGTGCTAACTTTCTCGCTGAGCCACTGATGCCGGAATCGCCAGCCCTGCTCCGTAATTATACCAAGAGTGGGGCTTCTGACTGGTGTGCAAGTTCCCAGGGAGAAGCAGGGCAGGAAATCTGACCATTCAGTGACCACAAACCATTCTGCGCTCTGAAAGCACTGTGGACACCACGCGCCCTCCAGTGTGGGGTGAGAGCTGCCTCTGAGGGGCAGCCGGGGGGATTAACCAGACGGTGAGCACCAAGGTACCTGCACAACTCTTAGGTGCTAGGAATGCCAGTCTCTTCTCTCTCTCTCTGCTCCCCAGCCTCACCCCCAACATCTCCTTCAGAAGATAGGGTTGGGGTCACTTTGGAATTGGCTGGGCCCCTGCGATCTGCCCTTCTGAGCTCCACTTTCTGAGGCGGATGTCGGATGAGCAGGGAGCAGGAGAGCTCAACTTAAATGAGCTGAACATCGCTCAATGAGACAACAAACTGCTGACTTAAGGCAGTTCGACTTAGAATTTTTGGACTTTAAGAGGACGTGAAAGTGATGTGCATTCAGTAGAAACCGTACTTTTGAATTTTGATCTCTTTTTCCCAGGTTGGCAGTATGCATAGATCCTCTCTCATGCTACCCCTCGATCACGATATACTTTCAGCCATTCTCTACCCAGCTATCTATCCAACTTTTCACTTGCAGTGCAGTATTCAATGGGGTTTCCCTGGTGGCTCAGGGTAAAGAATCCACCTGTAAGACAGAAGACCCAGGTTCGATCCGTGGGTCAGGAAGATCCCCTGGAGAAGGGCATGGCAACCCACTCCAGTATTCTTGCCTGGAAAATCCCATGGACAGAGACGCCTACAGTCCATGGGGTCATAAACAGTTGGACATGACTGAGCGAATGAACACACACGCATGCATACAAGCTGATGGAAGTGTTTTGAGCACACTTCAGGTAGACGGGGCTAAGTTGTCATGTTTGATAGTTGAGGTGTATTATTCAGTGCATTTTCAAACTACTATATTTTCTACTTATAATGGATTCATGGGGACCTCAATGAATGGGACAAATGCCACAGTGAAGCTTCAGAGGGGCAGAGGGAGTCCTACTCTGAGCTAGTGGTTCTCAACCTTGGCTGCACATTGAAACCTTCCAGTTCAGTTCAGTTCACTCAGTCATGTCCAACTCTTTGCAACCCCATAGACTACAGCACACCAGGCTTTCCTGCCCATCACCAACTCCTGGAGCTTGCTCAAACTCATGTCCATCAAGTTGGTGATGCCATCCAACCATCTCACCCCGTGTTGTCCCCTTCTCCTCCTGCCTTCAATCCTTCCCAGCATGAGGGTCTTTTCCAATGAGTTGGTTCTCTTGATCAGCTTTTAAAAATACAGATGCCTCTGTCCTGTTCCTAGACATTCAACTTGAGTTGGCCAAAGTTATAAAACAGCAAAGTGTGAGGTAAGAATAGGACAGTAAGCACAAGGGAGAGTCTTCAAGGTAACACAGGAGAGTCTCTTTGGTTCCCTCACCTTCACCAAGGGGCATTCCTGAATAATTGCAGGCCAAGTCACTGGATGGCATGCGAGTGTCTGTCTAGGCCACTGTCATAAATACTTTCCTTCTCTGTGGTAACCAACATGATTGCAAGTGATTCTCTATATGGATCCACTGTAAGCAAAAGAGGCTTTGTGGAATTGGGTATTTAGGAGCTTGAAATACACAAACACATACACACACACACACACACACACTAATCCATAGGAAACATCAATAGATGGATCTGATGTCCAGAATCTAGGACTCCTTAGACATCCCAGAAACTGCACCATATGTCCACCTGCTCCTCCAAGCCTATGAAAAGGTCTGCAGGGCCAGCAATCCCCTCCAGAGAAAGTCACTATTACAGTTTCAGATTTTCTGGGGTACCACTCAAAAAGCCACTTTCTTTCCTGATCTGGAATGAAATCAATTAGGACAGAAATGTAAGAAAACCAAAAAGGTCGGGAGAACCTCCCATGGCCCACTGACCTCTCAGCATTGTTACCATACTGGTCCTCATTTCCCCAGAGTCAGAGCCACGCTGATCCATGACCTGTCCCCTCTCCTCCCAGCCCTTCATCTCCCCAGGAGCCAGAAGTGGTCAGAGTGACCAGTAGTCAAGTCTGGCTTGATGCTCCCTCTGCCTTTCATTCATTTATTCACTCATTCATTCATGCTTCCATCAATCCAACCAACAGTCTTCTTCCCCTGAACAACCCTTTATGAAGAGCCATCTCCCATATTGCACCAGAGCGATCTTTTTTAAAAACAAAAGGCTAACTCTACCATCCCTTGGGCCACCTCCACTGGCTCCATCGCCCTTGGGGTCAGGAGGAAGCTCAGTGCTGGCACTCCATCCTACCCGCTCCCTCCCTTGACACATCACCCCATGCTGCTCTGGTGTGCCCTAGGACCTTGACTGCTTTCAGCTTTTTTAGTCCCTGGTTTCCCTCACCTGTGGCTCAGATGGTAAAGAATCCACTTGCAATGCAGGAGACCCAGGCTCGATCCCTGGGATGGGAAGATCCCCTAGAGAAGGGAATGGCAATCCATTCCAGTATTCTTGCCTGGAGAATCCCATGGACTGAGGAGCCTGGCGGGCTACAGTCCATGGGGTTGCAAAGAGTTGGACATGACTGAGCACCCTCACTTTCACTTTTTTCCCTCACCTGGGGCCTCTTTTCACCTGCCTCCTCACCTGAAACTCTCCCCTCCCCCGTCTCCTCCTCCTTTTACTCACGACTACAAATCACACCACAGACCATCAGAAAACCTCCCACGCTCATGGCTGGGCCCGAGCAAGCCTCAGCCTCCCTATTGGCTGCTCTTGGAAGAATCTCCCTTTCAACTTCTATCTCAGTCTCTGCTCACTCTCTCTCTTCAAGTAAGAGTCACAGACACCGCTGTGCCACAGAAAACATATGATAAACAATGGGAATTCTTCTCCAACTGCTAAAGCCCCCCTTTTTCCCTTCGCAGTCAAAACTCAGACCCACGCTAAGGCTCCATCCTTGACTGTGCCTCTGTCGAGAGGTCCCCCAAGAACTCAGACTTTCTGTAGACAGACGGTAACGTAATACAGCAGTCCCAAAAGCAGATGTAAACACTGCTGGGGGGCTGGGAAGAGAGAGTCCCGATTCATAGAGAGCCAAAACGTTAGCGGGAAACGCCAGAGGATTAGAGTGACAAGCTGAGGTCTCCCTACCAGTAACTCAACCCCAATCCAACTTGATTTCCTAGACTTGCTATTAGACCACAATCTAAAATATCTTTCTCTCTGTTCTCTCTCTCACACACACCGGGAGACAAGAACATGGAATAAATACACTGAAGTTTTCCTGGATGATCACTGGCATGCTAAGAAAGAAAGAGAAAAAGAAAAAATGGGAGAGTGAGTTACGAAAAGCAACTTTTCCCCCATTTTAATCTACAGCCATCAAAAGCCTTAGATACTTTATATTGTGCCAGGGTTTTTTTCACTGGACTGTCCCCAACTAGACATATTACTAGTTAATCTTGTTAGAAATTTTTTAAATTACTACCAAGTCTGAATATTTTCTATTTGCTAAAATGTGATGACTATGTAAATTGTCAGCTGAGTAATTCAAAGAAAGTCACAATTATTGTTTCTCTATAAATCCATACAAATGCTGCTGCTGCTGCTAAGTCACATCAGCCATGTCCAACTCTGTGCAACCCCATAGACGGCAGCCCACCAGGCTCCCCCATCCCTGGGATTCTCCAGGCAAGAACACCGGAGTGGGTTGCCATTTCCTTCTCCAATGCATGAAAGTGAAAAGTGAAAGTGAAGTCGCTCAGTAGTGTCTGACTCTTAGCAACCCCATGGACTTCAGCCTACCAGGCTCCTCTGTCCATGGGATTTTCCAGGCAAGAGTACTGGAGTGGGTTGCCAGTGCCTTCTCCACTATACAAATGGGTGACCTTTTAAAATCTGAAAAACTGTAATTTTTATTTGGCTAAAAACTAATGGATTTCTGTATCCTTTTATGTGATAGAATGTGTAAATAAATAAAATTGAAAATAGAAAGAAAAAAGAAGGGGAAAAAAAAGTCTTAGATACTTTAAAAACAACTCCATAAAGGCAATGGTAAAATGAATTCTAACATGAAAGAATCTTAGATCTGAGCTATGACCTACACGAGAAAACTAATGTAGTTTCTTTTGGAAAAACTCCTTGACTCAAGCACTATGCAGATGTGTTTTTGGAAGGATGGTCCAGGAGAGAAGCAGCAGGCAGAAGCCTCCTGAAAGCTGACCACCTCCTTGTACTGTACAGCACCCATGGTGACTCTGGGGCAGTTCTTCCCCTCTCGCTGTGTGTGGGGCTGTCAGGACAGGACCACACCTTGAGAGGTCCTCCCTGCAGCGGATGCAAGAGGCACTCTGGCTCTACTGGTCCTTGACAAGGTGGAGACGAGGCGCCATCTCCCACTGCGTGTAAACGTGGGATGCGATGCCGCGTGTCATCAAAACTGACAACCCGAGTCACAGGGAGCTGCCAGATCCCGGATCCTGGCTCAGAGCCTGTTGGCAGCAATCTCAGGAGTCACTCACCAAACCCTGGGCTTGCTAAAAGCAGACCTGCTCAAGCTGTCTACACTTGTTTTCCCCCCATCACCCTGCCTACAAGGACTCCTCATTCCCCCAAACCCCCAAAGCCTCCGAGGTCCTGGCCACTCATGTGCCAAGTACCAACACAGCTTGCCCCACCCTGTGGCCCGTTTCTTCGCAGGTCTGTCCTGACTCCCAGCTAGACTGCAAGGCTCTTGAAGGCACTACCTAGCCTTCCTCCTCTTGGGAATCTACAGGGCACCCAGGTACCCAACAGGGTCATTAAGGAGAGGCAGGAGGCCCCCTTCAAATTACATTTTTGTTAAGCAGACAAGAAAAATATCCAACAGATGTGTTATGTTTTTTAAAACCCCCCTTCTAAATTCCAAAAGAAGTCACTTAATAAGGACCTGATGTCTGTTCTCTTTCTGCTGGTATCTGGACCGATTAAAAACAGGATGTGAAGAAAAAAAAAAAAAGTGCCGAGGAGCTCATTGAGCAGGAGGGACTCCTAGAGGACAGGAGTGGACAGTAGGTGGCAGTCTGTCCCTGTGTCAACAGTGGTCACAGACAGGACACAGTGCAGCCTTGAGAAGAGGCTCTGAAGAGCTTCAGGCGGACGCAGTTCCCCTGCCTGAGCCAACAAGAGCCAAGAGCAGGGTGACTGCTGGAAAGCACACTCGTGAGCATGCACACCTATACATCCGCCCAGACCCAACGCCTGTACAACATGCACCTTCCGCAAGCTCTCCCCGGGAAGAACCAAGAGCCCATCACAACTGGCTCTAAGCATCCCTCACCTGAGGCTTGGCCTGGCCCAGGGAATTCAGGGAGGAGAAGACCACTGTCCTACAACAGAAGAGAAGACCTCATGGATCCTCCAGCCTGCTGCTGCTCAAGAGGATTCCCTATCATTACTCGCATCAACAAACAACACTCCAGCCAGGAGCCCTGCGTTTGAATGTCCAAGCTCAGCCCGCCCCTCCCTGGAGCCCAGTGATATGAGCCAAAATATGTTTAGTATATGGCATGTGGTCCATTGCCCTCAGCAGCTCCCAGACCCTGGAGCTCAGAGCTGCAGTGTTGCATCTCTGCAGCTTCTCCAGCATTGAGCACACGGATTGGCTGCATTGGCTTCTGCCATGCATAATCTTTGAACGTGTTTTCATTAAGTCTAGAGACGTTGTTGTTGTTTAGTCGCGAATTCCTACTCTTTGTGATCCCAGGGATTGTAGCCCACCAGGCTCCTCTGTCCATGGCATTCTCTAGGAAAGAATACTGGAGTGGGTTGCCATTTCCTTCTCCAGGGGATCTTCTCAACGCAAGAACTGAACCTGAGTCTCCTGCATTGGCAGGCGGGTTCTTTATGGCTGAGCCACCTGGGAAGCCCCTTAACTCATGTGCAGTGACACCCAATTCTTCTGTCATGAAAACCCATATTTGCAGAAGGACTTGGCAGACTAAGACAGGGGAGGGCAGAGGGGGTCTCTAAAGAGAGCAAGAACAGCCCTTCCTGGTGAGTAGGGAGTAAGCTTCCCAATCTCAGCCTCGGGACAGGCCAAAATGGGACACAGGACATGACTCTGGACCCATGGAAAGGCACGTCACCTCTCAGAGCCTGGCCTCTCACCGCTGGACTCCCCGATGACCTGTTGTGCATTCACTCACCCAACACATGTCAAGGGGTTGGGGACACAGAGATGAAAAGATCAGATCCCTTACTTTGCAGCGTTCATCTTCTAGCGAGAAGACAGGGGTGTAGGAAGGATGCCAGGAGAAAGGAATGGTGAATCAAAGATGTGAAAAGTGTTAGTGTTAGTATTTCAGTCATGTCTGACTCTTCGCAACCCCATGGACTGTAGCCCACCAGGCTCCATAGTATTCTCCAAGCAAGAATACTGGAGAGGGTTACCATTCCCTTCTCCAGGGGATCTTCCCAACCCAGGGATTGAACCCAGGTCTCCTGCATTGCTGGCAGATTCTTTACATGGTCTGAGCCACCAGGGAAGCCCCAGAATGAAAGTGTTAGTTGTTCGAAAAATGAAAGGTTGAAGAATGCTTTCAATATCCCTGGTGGGGAAGGGAGAGCCTTTTAAGTCCAACACACACACAGAATTACCCTCCACAGCCATCGCAAATTCAAGAACAGAGGTATATTTCTGCCACCGATATCCTCTTGTGATCTGAGGACGTTTCATTCTACACTGAAGCCATACTCATTAATCCATCCATCCAGGCCTTTCTAGTAAACCTCAGTTCCCATCATTAGTGACGTGCCAGGAAAGGTTTAGAGGATCATCGAAGCCTCCGGGCCCTTCAGTCTCCACGGAGCACAGGAGGAAAGTGGGACCTGATGTAGAGCAGAGACTCCCCAAACTGTCAGAGGCAGAGTCTGGGGTCCCTGCTCATGGTTCAGGATCTTTCTGATTTTGCTCACCTAAATCAGCTGCCCATTTTATCCCACATAAACCTCTCCTGATGCTTCCAACTTCCAATCCAAGACCTGCCACAAATCTGGCAAGCTTGCTCTTCAGCACTTTATAAACATGCTCTCCTCCATATGTTCAAGAACTTATCTGGCGTCACATAACTTCATTTCCTCCTCCACCCCCTCCGCATCTCTGCACATAAGTCCTCCAAGAGCACCAGGGATACCCAGAAATCCCCAGGCAGAGGCCACGGGGAGGCTTGGGGAGCAGCAGAGTCACGGAACGTGTGAACTGTCACGATTGGCAGGGGCCTTTTGACCTTCCAATGAATCCAACTCCTTCTTTTTCTGCAAGAGGAAACAGAGGCCCATGGAGGGAGGATGGTTTGCTCAAGGTTGCACGGCTAGTTTGAGCCCTTCTCAAGGAGAGGTGCCCTGGAGGAGGAAATGGCACTCTACTTGAGTATTCTAGCCTGGGAAATCCCACAGACAGAGGAGCCTGATGGGCTACAGTCCATGCAGTCAGAGAGAGTCAGATGTGAGAGTCAGATGTGATGGAGCTGCATGCAATAAGAGATGAGATGAGCTGTTCAAGGAGGAACAAGGTGGGTATCAGGAGGGCTGGGGTCCTTCCTATCCTGGGACACACGTGTTGGGAAACAAGTGGTTCCCAGAGCTGTATTTTCCCTCCTGGACCCAGTGAAAGCACGGGATGGATGAGCCCCATCAGGAGGAGGTCCACTAGACACAGAATGGAAATAATCCCAGACTAAGAACTTGAACTTTATTCCCTAAGGGACGATCTGGAGCCAGAGGGGGAGGATATTTTTAAATGCCAGGGGTTCAGGCCTAAAAACAGAGAGAACACAGAGCGGGGGAGGGGGCGCAAGACCCAGCTCTCTGTCATAAAAATGATAATAATAGGGCTATTACAAAGAAGAAAGCATCCCCCTACACATGGAACATCGTTTTAAACAAAGCGAACACGAATCTTTTGAGCACCCACAATTGCACAGGCATTAGGTGAATGCTGTATATTTACAAGCACATTGTAAACACCTTTCAGCAACAGAACAAAGTCATTCTCATTCATCACTTTGAAAACGTGTGTATGGTAATCGTGATGGGAAAGTCAGTGGAGGGAGAAAAGACAAGAGCCTGAAGTCACACCCTCCAGGGATGGCCATATGTACCCTGAGAACCTCTTTGGCTCCCCTACTTTTGTGACTGCCCAGAGAAGGGCATGCAGCAAGCAAGTGCCAGGGATGGGGGACCCTACAACTGCTCTGCTTTGCATCAAGCAGAGCCTGGGGACCCCAGTCTTTGGCAGCAACTTCTGCCTTCAACCTCTCAGCAAGAAATCTATGTTTGGTCCCAGTATACATGGAGGGAATTCCCCAGCCCTTCAGGGACTGCGGGGTCTCCAAATTCTGAAGAGCCCTCATGTTGTTCTTTATCCTCTTTCACTCTGACTTTGTGTAACCCTCATCACAGGTCTCAAGGACGCTGGGACCCACCACCTCTCATGGGAGAGTAGATCAAAACCAGATGTCTGACTCCAATCTTATAGAGTTTGCAAGGAGGCAATTGTGGCTTAAATCAATACCCCCATTCTGGAAGGGCAGATTCCCTTGTCAGCAGGATGGAAAGTGCAGGGAGAGGGCGAAAGGAGCTCAGACAGACCCAACACGCTTTCCAGCAGGTGGCCAGAAAGCCTCAACATTTGTCTTGCAGGTGAAAATGAACCTTCCTGTGGATCAGGCTACCCTGTGGGGTGACAGGCTTTGCAGGGGATATCAAGCAACCCCCACCTGGATGACATCATGGAATGCAGAAACAGAATCTGAGTGGCAGGTGACGGACTTGAAATGGCCACTGGTTTCAGGCTACAAAGTCAGCACATGGAGATCTTAAGCAGACCCCTTAACCTCACATAACCTCAGTCTCCCTAGCTGCAAAAGAGATTATTTTGGGCTCTGAGATAACACCATGCGATATTTGCAGTGATGCCTGGTGTCCAGCAAGTACTTAAACATTAACTATCGCCCTCATCAATCATTCTCAAAGTGGGTACTTCTCATAGGCAAAATCACTGATTCTAACAGGCATTCACATGGATGCTGGACGAGTAGCATCCGGTCTACCAGAAAGCCAAACCCCACCCCTTCCAGCTCTGTACACACTGTGCATGCAGAGCCAACTTCAAGAACGTTCTTGGCCAAAACAAGATGCTATGACAAATTCTCCGCAAGCTTTTCTGCCTTTGACTCAGCCATTTCCCAAAGATTAAAAAAAAAAAAAATGGGAGCTCATTGAGGATTCGCCAAGATGCACTCCAACCAAAGCACAGTAGTGCCGATGAAGGAAGAGCTTGAAGCTACTGTAAAATCCTCCGATGGTGCAGCTGGGATGGACTTTGCGATCCTCTAGTTCAAGCTCTCCATTGACAGATGGGTACATCCAGGCCTGGGTCACAAAGCAACAGCTGACTAGTGACTGGCAGCAAGCTGGTCCCCTACCTCCAAGTCAGCAGGCTTTCTGCTACCCTGGGCTGCTTAAGATGACCTTGGCCTGGGAGTCTTTGAGATCAGTATGGTCTTGGATAAGCAAGAACCTCAATCCTTACAAAAATCCCCGACCAAACAAACCCGCAGGAGGTCTGGGATTCAACAGACACCTTTTCTGGAGATGCTGCTGAAAAGTGAGCCATCACAACAGACCACACCAAGTTTCACTTCAAGATCCTTCTTCAGGGAAACCATACAGCCAGCCAGAGGTCAGTCCTGGGAGGATACCCAGAGACAGACAGCCTTTGGGGGTTTCCAGTTAAGACTGCTTGAAAAGGACCATGACACAGATGTGGACACAAAACAGCCCATGCGTTTTCACCACCCAGGAGTGGGTGCACACTTAGTCCCTTGGTGTTTTTAGGTAGAAGGAAAGGCTGATGTATGGAAAACTATCAGCAACAACAAGAAAAGACTTTTAAGATCTTGGTCCATCTACATATGCTTTCATAGGTTCTAAAGCGAGTCTTCTGGAAGATTTCCTTTGTCCAGCCTCGATCTTAATAGAAATCTGTTCAGGCAAGAATGAGGCTCCATCTGTACCGACCTCATACTTCCTAAAAGCTCACACATCCTCCATCCCCAGATACAAATGATCTGGAAAAAAAAAAATAAAGCTGCTCCCAGCTTCTTCCACAAGCTGGCTCTTCTGCAAGACACAATACGATCCCCATTCAATCTGAGCCAGGCACCCACATGCCTGCCACCCACATCACAAGCTCTAGGAATGCTTCCTGCCCACCCAGGGCCCCTCCTATGCCCCCATGCCCCCACCCCATGCACAGCCCTATCCTCCTCTCTTTTTGCTCATGCCTATCCACGTACAAAGTACATCCAGAGCCCTTATCATCAGCGCCCCTGGGTCTTAGGCTGGTCTCCAGTTGATCTGATCCTTCTCCAACAGACCCAATTTTAAAGAAAGCTAAATCAAAAACCCTAGCAACGATCACTAGCTCAATGTCCCCACCGCCAGAAACTGCCTGCCTCATTAAAGAGTAAAACAGCAGCTGGGGAAGGTTGGGAAGCAGGGTGGTGGGCTCATTCCAGCCAACACGTGGATTTACATTCCTCGCAGTTAGGGAGGGAGTGCTGTAACTGCTCTGGGAAGGGTCTGGAGAAGCCTGGAGCAGAAACCGCCTGCTCCATTAGCTCTCCTGGATGGAGGGGCCGAGGGGGAGGCCTGCACATCTGATCCATTGGGGCGGGGAGCTGCGGAGATGGGAAATGTTATGTAATTAAACTCTGCTGGCCTGTCCCGCCTGGGGAATGTGAGCACCATCAGCAGTGACCTCTTCCAATCAACTTAATTGGCCCAATCTCGCCAAGAAAAGCAACGGAATTGGTTTAGTGCCTCATGGAAATAGCTTAGCTCCTGACTATTTATGGCCACTGAACTCAAGGATGGGAGCCTGACTCTGCGCCAGCAGTTGACAGCGTGTGCTGACTTCTGGGAGGACTCGGAGGCTTGAGTGGGTTTTCTGGCCCCTCTTTCTCTGGTCTCCATTTTTGTCTCTGGGGAAAGTGGGCCACGCCAACTTGCTGAACTGGGTGTCTGCCGTATTGCAGATCCACAGCCCATGCCCCCCAGGATCCACAGCCCAGAGAAAAACCGCCCTTCACGGCAACCCAGGACGCCTGGACTTTGCTCCTCTTTAATTCTAACATGCTAAAAAACAACGACTACTTTCTATGTTCTCAAAATCACATTTCTTTTGGCGTCATGGTCCGCAGCAAAGGAAAACGTCTGTCTCAGATCATTACTAACGTTGATTTGTGGACCACCTTTCTTCTGAATCCTCCAAAGACCTTTTAGGAATACAGCTCACCATCAATAATCTTCTAGGCTTGGCTATCTCCATTTTACGGATGAGTAAACTGAGGCGGCCACAGAAAGTTCTGTTTGCACAGTGGATGAACAGCAGACACTCAGTGGACATAACATGTACTGTAAAGAGAAAGAGGTTCAGGACCCGTCTTTGCAATGGTTCACATCCATGCTCGCGCCTGTATTCAAATCAGTGTCATTTCCAAGTAAGGCTCTGTACCGCTAAACACACCAAGGTTTGACGTGGCGGGCGGTGGCCGGCGGGGGCGGGGCGGGTGGGAGCAGAGTGAACTTTCCTCTCATTGAGTCATAGCAGACAATATCATTTTACACAAAGAGAAATAAGAAAGGATCAGAGAGATTAGAGAACTTTCCTGAAATCACCCTGCTCCAAAGTGGCAGAACTGGATTGGAACCGAGGCATTCCCAATGGGAAGCCTTCCATCTCCACCACACCATCCTCTCACCGCTGCGAGAGCCTTTGCCCAAGGCTCAGACTCTGTATCAATCCTCTTCCAAAGAGTAATTTCCTCTACAGATAAGGTAGAACCTCAAAATGGCACACCTGTCATTTCAGGAATTCAAAAATGTCTTGAGTCTAATACAAGAGGTTTGTTTATGCCCTTTCAGCAACAGACTTTAAAAAGGAGGTTCTAGGTCAGCAGGTGTGCAGCTAGAGCACACCCCTCACCCTGCTCCATCCCAGTTACCTCCCCAGCTCCTGCTGGTATGAACCCAACCAACATCACACTCCCTGCCCTCCCCAAATGCTTCCAAACCCTCCTTTTAACTGTACCTTTCAAACTTTTATCCACACGATACACATCTGAACGTCCGAGATGATTTGCATCCTTCCTCGGATGGATGCAACCCTTCTTTTAACTGTACCTTTCAAACTTTGATCCACACGATACACATCTGAACGTCTGAGATGATTTGCATCCTTCCTCGGACCCAAAGAATTCCTGCAAAAACATACATCCCACCACCCTCAGCAGAGCCAGAACATACACCCTTCTGGTCCTCCAGGCTAGGCTCCTCCCAGGTTCTTCACTCCAGCCCTGCAGTGTGTGTGCACCGTCAGCTTTCCACTCAGCTCAGAAGTCAGCCGAGACTAACACTCCCAAGCTGCATCTTCCTTGCATCTTCCTCCTGATCACTGCCTCACCCTTATGCAGCCATACACAGGAAGCCTCATCCCTGCTGTGCTCTCAGAGACTCCACCCTCAGGTGTATTAGGACCTGCATTCTGACAGAGCTTGCTACCCTCTCCCATTCCCAGCCCACACTCCCTGCAAGAAACGGTAACAGCCCTCAGCTGCCTTCTCAACACACAAAACTATCCATCATCCCTATCTTTCTACAAAACCACAGATTATATTTCAAGTCAGCTTCCCTTCTCAGACCTCCGAGATCCATAAACATCGCTCAAAACTGAATTACAGTTCTTGAAGAAACCTCTAGCACCGAGCTCTCCTGGTTCCTCCTGGCAAAACTTCAGGAGTTGGCTGAGCCCTGGGAAGAATTTTTCATGGCTCTGGGGCACCATGCCATGCCCCAGAGCCCAGGAATGGGCTGAGCCTCCAGCGGACATTTCATACATTTTAATTGATGATCAATAATAATTGGTGATGGTGAATTCCTTTATTAAATTGAAAAACCCATTATAACCATCATACAACATGCATCCCCACCACTAGGCATGCAAAGCACATTTCTCTGCTCACTCCAATCTTGCACGCACGTCCCCACCTTGTGCCAACACACAGAAGACTTTTCCCCTTAAATGTGCATCCCTCACCCTAAGCCTTCTCCAGTCCCCTCCAGTCTGGGGTGAGGGATGCAGACGAGGAGAAAGCGAAAACCACTCCAGGCATTTTTTCTGCAGATGCCCCATCTCTCTAGAATAAGTGTTTGAGCCCACACTTTCCTGTTCCCCACAGACCCCAGTGCCATTCCAGCCAAATTCCCCAGGACTCATTCACCAAGTTCATACTCTGATCTTCGCAGATAATACCCCACTCCCCATCCCTTTGGTAACCGGAAAGCGCCTAGCCCAACCTTCCACACACGTCGCATCTCCCCCCAACCCCGGCCGCCCTCCCATACCACACCCACTCCGTGTGTCTGCGCAGGCACGCACAAGCCATCTGCTGTAACACACCGTACCTCTCTTTCTGCTCTGACACTCTTAGCGGGCACAGATTTCTCATTAGTACACCTATGTGCTCACATGCTCTCACCTGCTGCTTGGCAGCCGTGTGCCAGTGAAAGAGACCCTCAGAAACAAATATCTCCACCTGCACACTGAGTAGAGGGAGCGCCAGCACTCTGATTTTCCAAACAACCTCCTTCCCTGACCAAACAGCGCCCAGGGTTCCCCGATGGCCCTCCATAGGACCCAGATCCTGTTAGCCCAGAGCCAAACCCTCCACTTCCAGCTACAAAACAGTCCACAGCTGCACAAACCCGTGCGCGCTCCTACTGCAGCCCCGCAGACTTCCTTCTGTCCCCCAACACTATTCAGAGTCCCCTTTCTTACCATCTCCCCCTCTTCTAAAGCCATACTCAGTCCTGAGCGTTAAAGGCCAACGCAGAAGCTGTTGGATTTTCTCCCCTGAATCCTACCCCTCCACCTTCTTTGTGTAAGGGGGTGGGGGGGAGGGGGGTTAAGTGTGGGCAGGCTGAGGACATCGGTGAATTTCTGAGCGCTGGGAAAACGGAACCAACGGCAAAGTTCCCTCGCGTTACAACTTTCTGCATCCTGACGTTTGGAACGGTGGGTTGAGATAGGCTCTAGGTTCTGCAGGGTGGAAGGGGGTATCTTTTTAGTAAAAAGCAGGTCTCCCAGCACAGTCGGTAAGCGGCTGAGTCCTGGGGTGACACCCACCCCCTTTTAGCCCGCCCCCACCCCACCCCACCCCACCCCACCCCACCCCTGAGCCCCCGCCCCCTGCTCGTCGCGCACATAAACAAGTCCAAGGCGCGCAGTCGCCAGCTCTCCAGCTCGGAGCTCTGCGCTCCGGATGCCTCCCGGCAGCTGCCTGCACTCAGACCTCTGACCCTGCCGCCAGAGGTCGAGACCAGGAGGCCTAGTTCGGAGTTTCCTGCACCTGGAAGCTCCCTGCCAGGGATCCAGCGAGAGGGATCCTAACTAGTCAACAGCCCCCGCCCAGTTCGGCGCACGGGTCTCCGTGCCTTTGAGGAACGCAGCCGCCCAACTCCCCCAAAGAAGCAGGGTCTCCTCCGCGCACCCACTCGCGCCCGAAAGCCACCAGGACTGTCCCCTCCCCCACCCAGCCCCTCCTTTCCCGAACCTTCAACTCCCAAACCTCCCAAATTTCCTTCGGAGTGTGACTTGGAGCTCTGGGGCCACGGAGCGCTTTGGTCCTTGGTAGGGGTGGGGGTGGGGGAGTTCTGAAGTCCGACCTAGATGCGTCGCGCCCCGGGCCCCCCAGCCTCCCAGCACCTCCGATTCCTAGAGCTGGCCGGGAGGAACCGGACGGACTCCCCAAGGATCGCCAGGCCCCCCGCGCCCTCCGCTCCCCGGCGGGGACCCAGAGGCGCGGGCCGCGCGCGCAACTCCGACATCGGCGGCGCAGAGACCCAGGGTGGGGTGGCCACCGGCCTGCACGAGCCCCGGGGTGCAGGCTTGTTTCCCAGGAAGCTCTGAGCGGAGGTAGGGGGACTCCTGCAGGTAGCCGCGCCTCGAGGAGTCTCAACTCCCCAAACTGAGAAGCGTCTCTCCAGGTCCGGAGCTCCACATCCCCTCCCCCAGCCCCGCCGGGGCCCAGAGAGGGAGGAGAGTCGAGAGCCCTGCGCCGCGGCAAACCCGGCGCCGGGGGCACGTGCGGGGAACGGCGGCTGCTCCCTAGCCTCCCTGGATCCGCCTGCCACCCCCTTTGTTACGGGGTGCGCGGGGAGCTCCTCTGCGCGAACAGACGGGTGTGATGATGAGGGGCTGGCGGTTCTGCCGAAGCCCTTCCTTGCCCTTCCGTCGTCTCCCTTTCCCCTCGCCTCCGCCCCCCATTTCCAATCCTGGTCCCTTAAACCTGATCACTTTCCCAGATATTGGGCGGTTTCTCCGGCGGCAGCCGAGGGACGGGAGAGAGGAGGTGGGGAAGAGTGAGTGTGTGTGAGTGTGTATGTGTGTGTGTGTGTGTGTGTGTGTGTGTTTGAGTGTGTGTATGTGTGTGTGCGCGCAAGGGTAGCTGTGATCTCGCCATGGCCTGGGCAGATCCCGGCGTAAACTTCGGGAAGACCAGAGCAAGGGAAAGTGCGGGAGCGCAGCGCAATGGGGTGGGGGCGGGGTGCGGAGCCGGGGCCCCGCGCGGGTCCCCCAGTCCATCCCCCTACCGGGCCCCCGGGCCCCTGAACCTGCCCACCCAGCGCGCCCGCCTCCCCTTACCGTGGCAGAAGTAACCATGGCATCCGTGTGACTGTTTCCAGGGACGTCGACATGAAGAGAAAGGTGGACGCGAGCTCGGTCATCCAAAGTCTCCCCCACTCCGCTGCCGCCACCCCCCAGCAGGGGACAAAAAGACCAGGAGAAAGAAAGGCGAGGGAAGAAAGTAGTTGCGCCGGGCTCACTCGGGGGCCGCGCGCGGAGCTGCTCGGTAGGGAGAGGAGCCTTCAACTCTGAGTCCCGCGAACATAATCTGCGCGGTTATAACCAGCCAACCCGGCCAGATGGCTCCGCGCTCAGCGCCTTAACCCCTTCGGCGCCGCGCCGCCCGCCCCCGCGCGCCGCCCGCCGCGCACGCCTGCGCCCCAGCGCCCCTCCAGCTGGGGTCCGGGGCCAGTGAGAGGACTGGGTCATTTCCCATAGCCGCTCTTAAAGAAAAATACCCCCAACTTTCAAGGAATGTATGCTTAGGTTTGCCCCCTCGATCTCCCTTTTAGATATCCAGGAAAAAACAAAAACGAGATATTCAACTTTTCACTACACTTCACACGTTCATGCCTTCAGCTTGTCTTATTTGTTCCTTTTCTTGAAAAAATTCTTTTTGATCTTCTTTTTGCTTTTTATTTAAGGTTTTTCTTTACAAAGCGGAAGGATCTTTCTTGCCCCCTTCCCCAAGGCGGCTGGGAGTCTAATATGCAAACACCTCAGAACCTTCCCGCTCCAGACCTCTTCCCACCCGCTACCAAGCCCAAGGAGGGTCCTACCCTCTCCCCGCCACCCGAGCGTGCCCCGGGTACCGCTCCCCAGGGTGCTCGCCGCTCAGGGACCAGCTCCTAGGGCGCAGCCGGCGGTGCAGGGGGATCAAGCCAGAGAGGTGTGGGGTGGGAGTCATGGCACCCAGGGACCCGCGGTTGTGTGTGCGCCCGTGTATGTTTGTGTGAGCCTGAGCTTGGAAGGGATGGGGTGATGAATTGGAGGCTCCCACTCCACGAAACCTTCAGCTCCTCTTAAGCCCCTTCCATCCAAACGAGGGTCTGCCCCTGCAGCCTTGCGCCCTTCCAGCACCCACCCGTCTGCAGGCGGGAACCGCGCGGGAAGGCCGGCGACAGACCGACTTTTCTAAGCGCTCCGAAAGCAGTGACGTCCACTTCCCCACCAGGCGATTATTCGAGGAATGGAAGGACAGGGGGTAAAAATCTCTTATTTCGAGATAATTTTAGCTGCCCATTAGACCCCTCTTGCGGCGAGCTCGGTCTCTAAATTTACCAACTTAAGTCATCTTGCTTTGGCCCATTTGCCATCAAGAGAAGTGGTGGGGGGCGGGGAAATGTCACTTAGGGGTCAATGAGTTAACTCAGAGTCTCAGTGTTTCGCCCTCCAGTCCCCGGGTTGTGGTGTGGGGATCCTTATCTCCATGTCCCCCCCCCAACTTCTTCTTCCGTGCCATCTCCGCGACCCCTCACGCCATCTCTTGCCAGGACCTCTGGACTCGCGCGCCATTGGGGGAGGGGAGTCAGTAGGTGTCACTTCTCCCCGCGCCCTGCCTTAAGCAGCACACTCTATGTTTCCGCTGGGGTCCAGGTTCCTATATATATATATATATATATATATATATATATATATATATATATCTCCAAATTCCTTTGACTTGTTGGAGCATTTGGTCAGACACCAAGAAGTACGAAGGGCTACACCTACCAGATCAGGCCGAACCCGCCGCGGAGTGAGCCGCCGGTCCGAGGGGAGGTGGAAGGGATGGGGAGCTTGGGGTCTGCGTACTAGATAGATTGTACCTGCCTCATCATTTTGCTGGCTGCTGGCTGCCACATCGAAAACGGCCGGAAGCGCCCACTGAGGCCCAGGGGCGTCACCTCGCGCGGTCCCTGGGGAAGGGAGGGTCTCGCTTCAGTGCCTCCCTCGCGCCAATAGGATCGGGTCCTCCTCCGGGCCAGACTAGGCTGCCGAGCTGTCCCCTCCAGCCGGCGCGCGGCACCATGAAGGTTTGGACTGGGCGGGCGCTGCTGGGTCCTGGTTTTCTCGCTCGGCTCTGGCCCGCCCCCCTGCCCTCCCCCACTTCCCGCACTTGCACCCCCCACCCCACCCCCACCTCGGCTGCCGAGCAGTCAAAGGTGGGATTCGGGTCCCAGATCCAGTTCCACTGGCCAAGTTCTATGGGCTCTTGCTGGAGCTCCAGGTCGTCCGTGACCCCGAAGATGGCCAGAAGAGAGGTGATTGGCTCCCGCTGCAGCGAGGAATGGGTTAAAAACAAGTCCTGGCTGTTCTGCCTGCCGCTCCTCGGTCACCCGCAGTCTGGAGGGAGGAGGGGATGGGAGAAGGGGGCAAACTTAAATTTGAAGAAAAAAAAGAAAAGCAGAAGAAAAAAAAAGAAAAAGACGAGGCAGCGTGAGTTTAAAACCGATTTGTTCTGCAGATGCCCGGCGCTGGCTGACTGCCTCGTTTTGCCAGGACCTAGGCGACCTCGGGAAAAGTCTGTGCCTTTTCCCAACTCGAGGGGGGTTTTGTCCTGACCTGGTGGGTCTGTCTTTACGTGCAATCAACACGCCTTGTAATATGAGAGGTGACACCTTAATCTTGCCAAATATGCGTGGTGCCTTGGGGAGGAGGGGGCAGGAAGGGAGGGAGGGACTGAGGGAGGAGAGAGGAAGAGGACGGAACCAGGCAGAGGCTGGGTAAGAAGGATGCCCTTTGCTGCTGCTCTTTAGTCCCTAAGTCGAGTCTCACTCTCTCTGCTACCCCATGGACTGTATGTAGCCCACCAGGCTGCTCTGTCCATGGGATTCTCCAGGCAAGAGTAGTGGAGTGGGTTGTCATTTCCTTCTCCAAGGGATCTTCCCCATCCAGGCATTGAATCTACCTCTCCTGCATTGGCAGGCGGGATTCTTTACCACTGAGCCACTGCTTACTGTCTCCCAAATGGAGGACCCCTGGCCCTTTCCTTTGCGGAAGGCCCCTTTCAGACAATCTTCCCTGAGCCAGCAAGCTGCCTTTTCCTTGACTGCTGTTCTTTCCACTTGAGAGCTATTTGTTCTCTTTTCCCCTCCAAATACCGGTGCTGGAGTCTTCCTTCTGACTCCCAAGAGAGGGACAAGGTAACCAGGAAACAGTGTGGCCAGAAAAAGAAGTACAAAGGTGTATTTCTTTAAAGATAAGCTAAAAGACTGTCACATATCTTATGGACTCAGAACTGTGGTACATTGTGACTTCTGAGCAAATCCATGTTTCGAAATAGAGACTGATCTGAGTGGTTGCAGATTGCTACAGCAAAGAACAGAGTGGGGAAGTAAGCTGGGCAGTTCCTGCCCCAAGGCAGCGCTGGGTCCTGCTGGAGTCCATTCAGACTAGATCTTTTTGGATTGCTTTCTCCAAGTGGAGCCCCTGTCGCGGTCTTGACCTTGGTGTCCATCTGTTGGCTGTATTTTTAGGTTGCTGAACTTTCTTTTACTCCTGGCTGCATCTGGAAGACCCTCCTCCTGAAAGTGGCTTGTGGGTTTGTGTGAGCGGGGGACTGGATCTGGTGTTTGGAGACTTGTTTGAAAACTCGTCCCTAAAGCAAATTTCTGGAGCTAGCCTGCCGCCCACCCTTGTCTTTTGCAATAGCACCACTCTGTGGTTGAAACACTGAACAGAAACAGAATGGAAAGGTTGGCCTAAAGCTTGCCTTTCCCTTGTAAAAAGCAGCATTTCTGGGGTTGATGTTTGAATTCAGTGGACTGTGGGTTGGTGGTGGTAGGGGGGAAAGTGATGCTCAGCGTGTGGTCCCGTGTTCTAGCTGCCTGCGGTTAATTCATTGTGACATATTGACCCAGGAAATGAGAGAGGTGGGCTGAGTGGTCTCGGAGGACCCTTTCCTCTGTGGCCAAACGTGGCAAAGACAAGCGAGGAGATTTCCCCCATGAAAAGTTAGCTAGTCTTGAACATTTGCCTTCTCTCATTTTTTGGTTTTGTTTCATTTGTTTGCTTTTCCTTCTGCTCAGAGGTTGCTCCTCTGCATCTTAGCTGATCCTCAAATATTTGCATGTTGCATCTTCCGCGGCTGGAAAGCATGGTGGAGAAGTTTGGCAGAGTGGCCACAGTTCCTTTCTTGGGCCCTAGCCTGTGTCTCCCCACCCCCACTCATTCAGACTGCTGCTCTGCCAATGGAGCCTGAAACTCTATGTTTCTGACACAATGAAGTGAAGGCAAGAGGTGTTTGCCCAGGGACTGGGAATTTAGGGGTAAGGGGAAGACCATGCACTCCCGTGGCTCCTGGTGTTCAAGAGATTACTGACTGCCCATCTATCACTGCACAGGTCCAAAAGAGTTATTAACCAACAGTCACTTGAATATCACGCCCATTAGCAGCCCCACCCAAAGGCCCTAGGGACTCTTGTGTGAGGCATTACTCTTTTTTTTTTTTTTTCCCCAAGATGGGTGCAATGTCCACAGAGACTGTGTCCCCAGGTCTTTCCTAAAATTTCTGTCATCTTTATCAGCACTGGTCTCTGACCGAGCAGGGATCCCAGAAGTCAAGTTCTCGGAGCCTCTGTGACCTCACTCTGCATTGAATAGTTGATGAAACTGAGGTTCCAACTGGACAGTGACTTTCCCCAGGGAAACAGAAAAAGCCTGGTAACAGATCGGGAGGTAGGGCTCATTGAAAGAGAGACTTCTGGAGTCATCCCAACCCAGGTTTCATGCGACCTTCATCACTTCGAAGCTGTGTGCCTTTGGACAGACTCTGAGCTTCTCAATGCCAGCCTCATAGGAGTGTTGGTGGTGGTGGTTTAGTCTGTCACTCATGTCTGAGTCTTTGAGAACCCATGGACTGTAGCCCGCCAGGCTTCTCAGTCCGTGCGCTTTCCCAGGCGAGAAAGCTGGAGTGGATCGCCATTCCCTTCTCTAGAGGATCTTCCCGACCCAGGGATCAAACCTGAGTGTCCTGCATTACAGGCAATTTCCTGCATTGCAGGCGGGTTCTTACCAACTGAGCCACCAAAGAAGTCCATAGAATTGTTATGAAGATCAAATGAATTTATTTATTTAGAACACTCAGCACAGTGCCTGGCACCACGAAGCCTTGACTCCCAATCTAAAGGCACTTGTAGTGAAATCCTGCCATTCCACTGGTAGGGGATCAGCCTTTAGAAAGACTGTCCTGTCTGTTCTTTGTAAGCAGTCTTAAACATTTCATTAACGTAACTCCATGGGTTTATTTTCTTCGTTGGACAAAGACGGAAAGAAATCAGCAGGATGAAGTAGTGGACATATTTAGAATCTTTAGAGCTTCCTAATATGGACCTCAATGAGCCTGGAAGACATAGTTGAAGGATTTCAAAATCGCGTCTTATTCATTCTTTCATTTGTTCTCTAAGGCAAAACCACCTCATTGTTTAAAGGAAATTCCATCGTGTCCTTTAACTCTTAGCAACTTGCCTAGTATATTCTCCGTTTGTTGTTGTTGCTAATTATGTTCTAGAGCTTACGTTGAACAATATAGAGTTACACTGAACAAAGATGGATCAACTCATTTTGTGAAATAGCATACAGATTCATAATTAAGTTTCAAGAAAATACCCAGAATAATAGAGGGAAGGTATGTATTCCTACCACACAGGTGGATATAGAAATCATAATAAAGTCTCCTATTTCACCAGTCATGACATGAATTCCTCACCACCCTATAAATTAGCTTTACTTGCACCAAACTCCACTCATAAAAAAATGACATTAAGGTTTCCTAGGTAACTAATGCATTTCCAGAGGGCATAGGCCTCAGGAGACAAAGGGGGTAAGGAAGAGGGTGGGGGTGGGGAAGTGAAGAAAGAGGGGAAAAAAAACACATTCGATTAGACCCATGTGACATAAACAAAATATTTCATGGGTAAGACTCATAAAGTTTTATTAGCTGGGTTCGACATAGCTGTGGCACCGCCATTAATTCCATCTTCGGACAATAAAAGACTTGCTAAGCTCCCTACCCCTCCACCTCACCAATCATGTGTGCCAGCATCTCTTGGTCCAGGCTCAGAGTTACAGATGTTGAGAGTAACTGTTCATCTGCTGAGCTGTGTCCACTCACCAACCAGCTGTTTCTTGAGGCCTCCAAGGGATATTTAGACAACACCAAATGTTGAGAGTGAAAACTGTCCATCTGGATGGTTCAAGAGATGCAGATGCATGCGATCGTATAAACTCTGAGCTCGTTGGAGCAGGGCTGTGAGCTTCAGGGGAACATTCCCTGGGTTGGGGTTGAACAGACAGGATCCATGTCCAATTTCCAAATCTCCAGTCTAGTGGTATTTTCACTGTGGCTACCATCATCTGGGGAAGGGTCTGGATGCTAAAGAGCCCATGACTGCTTAGGAGGACATGGAAGGTTGTAGGAGGAGCTTAGGTTTCCACTTATGTATGCTTTAAGAACATTGGTGTTCAGTCGCTCAGTCATGTCTGACTCTTTGTGACTCCACGGACTGCAGCATGCCAGGCCTCCCTGTCTCTCACTGTCTCCCAGAGTTGGCTCAAACTCATGTCCATTGAGTCAATGATGCTATCCAACCATCTCATCCTCTGCTGCCCACTTCTCCTTTTGCCTCCAATCTTTCCCAACATCAGGGTCTTTTCCAGTGAGTTGACTCTTTGCCTCCGGTGGCCAAAGTATTGGAGCTTCAGCTTCAGCATCAGTCCTTCCAGTGAATATTCAGGGCTGATTTCCTTTAGGATTGATTGGTTTGATCTCCTTGCAGTCCAAGGGAGTCTCAAGAGTTCTCTAGCACCACAGTTCGAAAGTATCAGTTCTTCAGCGCTCAGCCTTTTTTATGGTCCAACTCTCACATCCATACCTGACTACTGGAAAAACCATCCATATACGACCACTGGAAGAATGTTGGGCCGTCCTAAAAAGCAGTGCAATCCAGGAAACCGTGAGAAGGAGACTCAGAGAACAGAAATACTGGAGAGAAAACAGCCTCATCACCGGCTTTGTCAGCCCAGAGAATGTACTGAACTTTTCAGCTCCTTGGTTTTACCTCATATAAAAGGGACTTGGCCTCATTTTCTTGTATCCTGGGGAATATAAATAAGAAAATAAAGAAACACGCTGATTGGGGTACACTTGGGAGTTTTATATCATGTGCTCTCCTCCATCTTCAGGAATTCGAGAGACAGTGAGACTGAGGCTCTTTCCAAGCCACAGCCACGTGACTTCTCTGTGCAACTCAGTGAGTTGTTCATTCCCCATGGTTTGGAGAGTTCCTACCCATTACTACAGCTTAGGATAAAGCTTGACCTTTGCGTTTTCTGTGGCTTGCTGGCAAAAGGGCACAAGATGCAAGGTCATTCTTTTTTTTTTTTTTTCTTCACTTTTGGTTGCACCATGGGGATCTTAGTTCCCCCACCATGGACTGAACCCCCATCCCCTGCACTGGGAACTTGGAGTCTTAACTGCTGGACCACCAGGGAAATCCCAAAATGCAAGTTCTTGGCGAAAAAGTCAGCTAGAAAACCAGAACCCTTTCCATGGCTCAATCCTTTCCACTGGGCTTTTGAAGTCATTTGGGGATTTACCTCTGTCTAGGGACTTGGGATGGATTCAGGATTAGACAAGTCTCTGACTACACCCTTCCCTTTATTCACTGCCCTTACTGGGTAGTCAGGGGCGGGGAAAGTCTAGAAGGTGAATCTGTAGCAATCCAAAGGTGCAGCTTTCCCAGGGACTTAAGGAAAAGTAGGGCAGGATCTCAGGTCTCCTTACTCTTAATGAAGAGCCCCATCCAGTCCAGCCATGAGTATGACAGAAACACACAGTAAAATGTCTCATGAGTACTTTCCTTTGCTACAGTCCTCCTCAGAATTCCAGACTAAGGGCACTGACAAAGGCCACCTAATCTGTTCTTCTGCCCCCAATACCAATCCTTACTCACCACCCAAAAGACCTGCTTTAATTGTGCAGGGTGTGTGGGGTGGGGAGCCAAGAAGGTTCCTCCCATTGTCCACCTCTCCTTAAAAATTTTCTTTCCTCCATGTGTGCATGCTCAGTTGCTTCGGTCATGTCTGACTCTTTGCAACGCTATGGACCGTAGCCCAGCAGTTTCCTCTGTCCATGGGGATTCTCCAGGCAAGAATACTGGAGTGGGTTGTTGTATCCTTCTTTAGGGGATCTTCCTGACCTAGGGATTGAATCTGCGTCTCCTGTGTCTCCTGCATTGCAGGCAGATTCTTTACCCACTGAGCCACCTGGGAAGGCTACCAGCAGTCTAAAAACACTAAGGATAGGGAAGTAACCACCAAGTTCTTTCCTTTAAAGATCTTGTGCTTGAACTCCCCACAAAGCACTCAAAAGAGATGTTAGCAGTTCCTGGGGGCCAAGGAAAGCTGAGTTCAGGTTAAACTAGGCACCATTTCTCTCCCCAAGCACGCAAATATATACAGATGCATCCCTGAGGCCACCCTCTGAAGCTTGGCTATATTTACCAGTCCATTCATGGGCAGATCTGTCCCTGTCCCCACCCTGAGAGCAGGCTGTCCTCAGGACCCCATTCAGAATGCAAGTAATACTCCAGCCACAAAAAGGACCCCAACTGGGGTCCTGGAGAACCCTAAATGCAGCAGGTGGGAGACTTCTTTACAGATTTTCATCTTAATCATATTAACAGTGTGTGTGTGTGTGTGTGTGTGTTAGTCACCCAGTTGTGTCTGACTCTCTACAACCCTGTGGACTGCAGTCCACCAGGCTTCTCTGTCAATGGGATTCCCCAGGCAAGAATGTTGGAGTGGGTTGCCACTTCCTCCTCCAGAGGACCTTCCCCACCCGGGGATAGAAACTGTGGCTCTTACATCTCCTGCATTGGCAGGTGGATTTTTTTACCACTAGTGCCACCTGGGAAGTCCATATTAATAATAGATAACATTTATTGAGCACTTAATGGGTGCCAGGTATCATTAATAATATTAGCATTATATGCCAGGTACTTTTTGAAGCACCATGGGTGTGTATTTGTATGTGTGTATATATCTGTATACGTAGATGCTGCTGCTGCTGCTAAGTCGCTTCAGTCGAGTCTGACTCTGTGCGACCCCACAGACGGCAGCCCATCAGGCTCCCCCGTCCCTGGGATTCTCCAGGCAAGAACACTGGAGTGGGTTGCCATTTCCTTCTCCAATGCATGAAAGTGAAAAGTGAAAGTGAAGTCGCTCAGTCGTGTCGGACTCTTAGCGACCCCATGGACTGCAGCCTACCAGGCTCCTCCGTGCATGGGGTTTTCCAGGCAAGAGTACTGGAGTGGGGTGCCATTGCCTTTATCTCTACTTTTTTTTTTTTAAATGAAGATTAGAAAGGGATAAATAACTTGCCTAAGTTCACACAGGAGCTCAGACATGACCCAGGCTTTCTGCATCCAGTTCTGGGAGATATATATATAGTGTGTGTATGTATGTGTGTGTGTATATATATATATATATAAAACTATATATATGAATATATAACATGAATATATGGTAGAACATGTGCACATACATATATATACAATGTATATATTATATATATACATAGATATATACATTATATATATAATAATCTATATATACATAGATATATAAGTTATATATATAATATATGTGTATATATATGTTATATATAACATATATAATATATATATATATGTATGTGCACATGTTCTACTATATATTCATATGTTATATATGTTATATATTCATATATATAGTTATATATATATATATATATACACACACACACACTATATATATCTCCCAGAACTGGACACAGAAAGCCTGGGTCATGTCTGAGCTCCTGTGTGAACTTAGGCAAGTTATTTATCCCTTTCTGATCTTCATTTTTTAAAAAATCTGGTAAGTAGAGATAATAATAGCACCAACTTGTAGGATTTTCTGACAATTAAATAATGTATAGGTAGGTATGGCTATCATCTCCACTTTATTGATTTCAAGTGTCTAGGTATAGGGAATAACTTTCCCAAAGATACCTAGGCAGTGAAAGAGTTGCAAAATAGAGGTCTGGACCCTCACCACATATTAGCTCTACTCCATCCAACCTTGAGAGGGTGCTGTTTTTACAGGTGAGGAAGCAGGCCTAGGAGGGGACAAGCAGATTGTTTAAGATCACCCAGAGGAGCTCAGATGGGAATGAGGTCTCTTGCCTCTGGTTCAGGGCTAAGACCAGCAGTAGTGGGTTATAATATTCATAGCGTCAATTCTCCTGCCTCAAGGTCATCCTAGGGCAATGAGAGAAGAAAGGAGATGGAGAATGGGGTAGAGTAGGGTCAAGTCTTTCGTAGAGCCTTTGTAGACGGAGGACACTCCTTCCAGAGCAAGGACATGGTACATGGAAGAAAGACCGATTTCAGCACCCTCCCAGCTCCTCAGCAGGTCTCTTTGCCAGGACACAGCCTAGATAACAACATGCCAGTCCTGGTTAAGAGAAGTCCCACAAGCAGGCAGGACAAAGCCATGCAGTGCCGGATCGCCAAGAAATTCTTCCAAGGGGGCAGGCCGTTGGCTTTGCTCCAAAGGTTTAGAAAAGGCCTCTAATCCAAACTACTAGCGTTGGCAGCATCAAGACATACAGAGACAAAAGTTGAGCCTTGAATCCCTACTAAGTCTTTGGTCTGTAAACGCTTACCCCAAAACCGTGGAACGTTGGTTTAGAACATTGTGGACAGCTGACGTATTGTTACCTGTTTCTTTTGAATCCCATCCAGTCACAAATGCACACTCATGCACATGTCTCCTCCTTTAGCTTAGACTGAGACTTGAATGCCACTGAGCACTCAGACACAGCGGGCCAGCCAGCAGTCCAAACCTGCCTTTGAATGAGCTTTCAAATCCGGAGCTGCTGCCAAGATAGTCACCACGAGGCTTCAGATTTCTATTTTACTGTTCCACCACGTCCAGCCTCTCTGCCTCCAAACAAGGATAAGAGAATTCCACTGGTTCTTCTCCCACTGCTTCCAAGGTCTCTTGCCAACAGTTTTCAACAATGAGTCCCAAAGTTAGACATAAGCCCCTGTGGTGCAGAGAGAAAGAATAACTTTGCAAATGATGACAGTGATTATCTTTCCACCTGTATCCATCTCGCCCTGCTGACTTTACGGACATCTTCAAAATAAGGTTAATAAAAGAGATACACAACAAAGTTGGAAATAACCGATACATGGATATTGATAAATCCCAAACCCTGTATATCTTCTCAGGGTTTAGCAGGGAGTCCATGTTCAAGATCGAAATGGAACCATTACTGGTAAGAGGTTTATTGATAGATTTAGAATCACTGGTCCATACTGTGTATCTCAAACTGGAAAACAGACTGGCTGCAATGTGGAATCAATGCATGACTGACTTAAATTCTTTCAGAGTTGGAAGGTGTCTGAGATTCCTCTAGTGAAATCACTCGTTTTACAGAGAAGGTTATTAAGACTCAGGATAATGAGGGGACCAGCCAAGGAGCACACAAAAAATGAGACTTGTCAGTGGGAGTGTGGACCCCACACTCCTGACTCCTAGGACATGGCTCTTTGCCTGCTCTGTCTATACAACCCCCAAGAAATAGACACAATTACTGCTTTCCTTCTGGAAATGTCCCCATTTTCCCCCTTTAATTCCCAATCTTTTCTTTTTTATTTACTTCAACTTATTCTAATATTTCATTATCTTAATTTTGTTCCCATTGTGCACTATTGGCAAGACAAGAGAAAATTAACTTAACATGCAGAAGGCAAGTTTTCAGAAGGACATGGAAAAGAGTTTTAATCACAGACAGTTTAAAGGACAGCTTCAAAAGTGAAATGGAGGGAACTTCCCTGTTGATCCAGTCTTCACATTTCCTATGCAGCGGGGTGCAGGTTTGATTCCTGGTCAGGGAACTAAGATCCCACATGCCCCGGGATCAAGGAACGAAAGTGTAAAACAGAAGAAATACTGTAGCAAATTCAATGAAGACTTTAAAAATGGTCCACATAAAAAAAAAAAAAAAGTCTTTAAAAAAAGTGAAATGGATACTTTCCTATTTTGATGACAATAAGATCAATTCTTTCCGAACATACAGGATTAATTAGACCAATTCTATTTTTCAGTGGGCTTCCCAGGCGGCTCAGTGGTAAAGAATTTGCCTGCCAAGCAGGAGATATAGGTTTGATCTCAGGGTCGGAAAGATCCCCTGGAGAAGGAAATGGTAACCCATTCCAATATTCTTGTCTGGAAAATTCCATGTACAGAGGAGCTTGGTGGGCTATAGTCTGTGGGGTCGCAAAAGAGTCAGACATGACTTAGCAACTAAACAACAATAGGGAATTAAACCCAAATATATGTATTTATGGATGAATACATTGAAAGAAAGCAACTACCTCAATTAAAGGAGAATAACTGAATTTTTATATTAAAAAACATTGCATTGCAATTACATGAAAGTATTAGTTGTTCAGTTGTGTCTGACTCTTTGTGACCCTGTGGATTGGAGCCTGCCAGACTCCTCTGTCCATGGAATTCTCCAGATAAGAATATTGGAGTGGGTAGCCAATTCCTGTCTGTAGGGGAATCTTCCTGACCCAGGCAGATATTGAACTCAGGTCTCCTGCATTGTAGGCAGATTCTTTACTGTCTGAGCCACCAGGGAAAGCAAGACCATGAAAATAGTTTCAAAATGAACTGATGTAACTGTATTAATATAAGGTAAAAAAGATTAAGTCAAGACTCATTATTGAAAATAAAGAGGGACATTTTATAACATTAAGTTTCCATACACTAAAATTCCATGCACTTAGTACCATGTATGTATTATATATACAATATAACACACACACACATGCACACACACAATGGAGAAATAGACATAACCACAATCTTAGTGAGAGATTTTAATACATCTATCTCCATAGCTGGTAGATCAAATAGACAAAAAAATCAATATTTGTGTAACATGTTAAACAAACTCAAACTTATTGACAACAAATAATTAAAACTCTGCACCCTACAATTTTTCCTAAGCACAGCACACGTGTAGTAATAAACAGCATTAACAACATGCTGATTCATAAAGTAAGTCTCAAAAACTTTGTGAGGTTTAAAATTATCCAGAGTATTTTCTCTGACTACAGCCCAGAAAGCTAAGAATAGCAGGAAATCTCTTGACTAAGATAAAAAGGCATACATACATACATACACACACACACCCCTACAAACCTACAGCAAACAACATATTTAATGGTGAAAAATGGAAAGGTTTTCACTTTGAAACCATAAACAGGACAACGTTGTCTGCTTAGTTGGAAATCCTACTCAGGATGGTAAGCAAACAAATAAATAAAATATAAGAGTTGAAAAGGAAGAAATAAACTTGTCATTATTCATGGACAACATTATTGTGCATGTATAAATTTCAGAAGAAACTCTAGATAATTTATATTCAAAAGTAAGTTTAGTAAGATCAGTAGTTACAAGGATGCCACACACACACACACACACACACAAAATCCATTCATTTATTAGCAGCAAATGATTAGAAAATGAAATCTAAAAAAATACCATTTCAATAGAATAAAAACATTTATATCCAAAAATAATGCTAATAAAATCTATGTAACATAAGTAGATATAATCATTTAAAAAAACTATCATGTAAATATTTATAGAAGTTGAACACATAATTATCTTTGGCCCAGCAATTTCACTCTAAAGTATAAACTCCTCAGAAACTTGTTGCAATACGGCCCCCAAAACATGTGTAAAAATGTAGCAGCAATATTTTAGAAACAACCTAAATGCCCCTCAAATGTAGGAATAAACCAACCGTAGTGTACTTGTACAATGAAATACTCCATAGAAAATGAAATTTGATGAATTACTGCTGCATGCAACAAACAGATAAATCTGCCAAAATGTTGAACAAACAAGCAAAATATATGTAAGATTACATAGTATCTAATTGCATCTTCAGTAAGTTTTTGAAGGAAGCCAGACTAATTTGTGGATTTTGAAGTTAGGATAGTGATTGCCTTTAAGAAGGAAAAAAAAAAAAAAAAAAAAAAAAGTGTAGTGCTTAGAAAGAGGCAGAATGACGATTTCTGGAGCATTGCTGATCATCTCTTGCTTTGGATGATAATTACATGACTGTTTGGTGGTGGTTTCGGTGGTTTAGTTGCTAGGTCATGTCCGACTCTTGCGATCTCTTGGACTGTAACCTGCCAGGCTCCTCTGTCCATAGGATTCTCCAGGCAAGAACACTGGAGTGGGTTGCCATTTCCTCCTCCAGGGGATCTTCCCAACCCAGGAATCGAACTGGGGTCTCCTGCACTGCAGGCAGATTCTTTACCAACTGAGCTACGAGGGAAGCCCTTTTCAAAATTTATCAAGTCATGTATTTATCATCGGGGCGGTTCTGCATGACTATTATGAAGTGAAGTGAAGTCGCTCAGTCGTGTCTAACTCTTTGCGACCCCATGGACTGTAACCTGCCAGGCTCCTCTGTCCATGGGATTTTCCAGGCAAGAGTACTGGAGTGGGTTGCCATTTCCTTCTCCAGGGGATCTTCCCGATCCAGGGATTGAACCCTGGTCTCCCACATTGTACGCAGACGCTTTACCGTCTGAGCTAACTATTATAGTTCAGTACTATTTTGAAGAAAAAAAAAAGTTGCTCAGTCGTGTCTGACTCTTTGCGACCCCATGGACTTTACAGGTCATGGAATTCTCCGGGCCAGAATGCTGGAGTGGGTAGCCTTTCCCTTCTCCAGGGATCTTCCCAACCTAGGGATAGAACCCAGGTCTCCCGCATTGCGGGCGGATTCTTTACCAGCTGAGCCACAAGGGAAGCCCAAGAATACTGGAGTGGGTAGCCTTTCCCTTCTTCAGGGGATATTCCCAACCCAGGAATCGAACCCAGGTCTCCTGCATTGCAGGCGGATTCTTTACCAGCTGGCTTCCCTAATAGCTCAGTTGGTAAAGAATCCGCCTGCAATGCAGGAGACTCCGGTTTGATTCCTGGGTCAGGAAGATCCTCTAGAGAAGGGATAGGCTACCCACTCCAGTATTCTTGGGCTTCCCTTGTGGCTCAGCTGGTAAAGAATCTGCCCGCAATGCGGGAGACCTGGGTTCTATCCCTGGGTTGGGAAGATCCCTGGAGAAGGGAAAGGCTACCCACTCCAGCATTCTGGCCCGGAGAATTCCATGACCTGTAAAGTCCATGGGGTCGCAAAGAGTCAGACACGACTGAGCAACTTTCACTTTCACTTTCTTTACCAGCTGAGCCACCAAGGAAGCCCAAGAATACTGGAGTGTGTAGCCTATCCCTTCTCCACTGGATATTCCTGACCCAGGAATCAAACCAGGGTCTCCTGCATTGCAGGCGGGCTCTTTACCAACTGAGCTATCAAGGAATCCCTCTCTTTAAGTAAAACACACTAATTAATTAAAGAAAAAATAAGTTTCTAATAGCTTTAGTGATATACATATATGGGAAAATCATTATGTGGCTTGCAAAAGACAGACATTTGGGAAATACTGAACTTGTGGCAACTTACATTCTGCATTTCTCATCTTTTTTTTTTTAGTACCTAATTGCTGCTGCTGCTGCTAAGTCGCTTCAGTCGAGTCTGACTCTGTGCGACCCCATAGACGGCAGGCCACAAGGCTCCCCTGTCCCTGGGATTCTCCAGGCAAGAACACTGGAGTGGGTTGCCATCTCCTTCTCCAATGCATGAAAGTGAAAAGTGAAAGTGAAGTCACTCAGTCGTGTCGGACTCTTAGCGACCCCATGGACTGCAGCCTACCAGGCTCCTCCATCAATGGGATTTTCCAGGCAAGAGTACTGGAGTGGGTTGCCATTGCCTTCTCTGAGTGCCTGATTAGACTGAGGACAAAAAGACAGACTGTCCTGACTCTAGGTATTTCCAACCCCTCACTCTTCTGCTGCCCTCACGGCCACATCACACTTGAGTGATCGCCTTGTCTGATTCCCCTAACTTTATGAACAGAGGTATTACGCAACTGGGGATGTTTTGAACTATGTGACATCTCCAGTTGCTAGTCCAGCCTGCATTCTGCTCAAATTTCAATGACGTTTGGTGAATTTGACATGTGCCTCCATCCTCCTTCTGTGACATCCCTTCATCAGTCCATTCTGGATGATCTCCATCCTAAAAGGGCTAATACATGTGAGAGACCATGGGATAATTCAAGGGAGAAAGAAAGGAAGGAAGAGAGGAAGAAAAGAACGAATAAAGGAAGTAAAGAGAGAGCAGGAGGAAGGAAGGAGAAGAAAGAAAAGAAGAAAGAAAAGGAAAAGCAAAGCGAGGGCTTTAGAACCAAACTTGTTTTGAATCCCAGCTTTTTTAGCGACTTTCTAGCTGGAGAACCTGGACAGGATCATTAACGTGTAATTGCTTCTCCGAGCCAGCGTTTCCTCATCTGCGATGACGATTAAGCAGGATAACGTATGTGAGGCCCCTGGCGCAGCGCCTAGGATGCAGGCACCGCAGAATTAAGGGGTTTTGCCTCACTCAGCATCCGATGCATCAGTCAGGGATGAAGCGGGAGGAAGTGATCTCGTGTTCTGCATCTCAGGCACAGGGCATTATTATTCATCACACACCCAGCTGATGAGGACCAGGGCAAGTAAACTCTCCTGAGAAAATCTTTCATAGATCCCCTTCTGGGGCCCATACTCCAAAAGTATTTGCTGAGGTAAGTTCATGCAAAGACATCATCTCCAAGAGATCTCCATTACAAAGTACAAATTGAGAGGGACCATTTGTGCTCATTTGGGCTAATTGGCATTTATCAGGGCATCAGATCAGCTGGGTCAGGTAAGGAAGGTACTTTCTGCCTGAAAGGAACAGTTACCCCTCTTAGGGGGACAGCATGGTTGGTGTACCCCTAGGAACCATCAGTGAGTAGGAGAGAGAGCTTTGTCTAATGGTTAGGAACAGTAATTCTAGAGCCCCTCTGTTTATATTCAAATCTCTTAGCTGTTCTGCAGGTTTAAAAAAATTATTGAACTTTCCCCGTGCCTCCGTTTTATGAAAGGGAGATGGTCTGGGGGGGGGGGTGGCTTATAAAGGATGACAGGAGGAGGTGTAAGGACCATTATAAGGAATTTCTGCAAGAGTCATGTCTGCCTCTATTTCTGGTACCCTACTCACAGGGTCCTTTTGTAAACTTGCTTGCCACTATCAGTTGCCCCATTGATAACTGTCTCCTCTGAAAAGCCACTTAGACAAGTGATCCTGTGTCATGGAAAGAACTTCCGATTAGAGGTCAGAAGATAGAAATTTTAAGCTTATCTCCACCAGGAGCATACTCAATAGGCCATTCCCTCATCCACCCCACCCACTGTGAGGGTCACTTTTATCTGCAAGATGAGGGGCTGTGTTAGATGGTGCTCAAATTTCCTCTGGGTTCTAAAGTTTTACCAACTTTTTTGCAACCTCATGGACTGTAGCCCACCAGGTTTCTCTGTGCATGGGATTCTCCAGGCAAGAATACTGAAGTGGGTCTCCATTTCTTTCCCCAGGGGATCTTCCCAACCCAGGAATTAAACCCACGTCTCTCTCATCTCCTGCATTGGCAGGCGAGTTCTTTACCACTGAGTGACCTGAGCGTCCCTTTCAATTTACTGATCAGTTTCAAACTCTGAGATGATGGATGTGTTTGGAACATGTCATGATCTGATGGTGTGGCCAGCCGACCTCATGGGGCATCTTTTCCATTTCTCATCTTGGGTCTAGGGTGAATAACTAGCGTTTTCTCTTCTCCTTAATAAACAGATAACAGGAGAGGTGTTTGTGTGTGTGTATACAAGGGAAATAAATAGATTCCAAATCTATTTGCAACCCTCATGGGGAAAGAGACAAAGAGGACACTCAGTCACTTTGAATTCAAATCTGGCTTCGGTAAACTACATAATAACATATGAAGTGAATTAGCATTTATGATCTCAGGCAGTTGTTTATAACATTAGAGATTCATGGAAAAAGGGACTAGATACTGAAATGGACAAATGTCTTTATTTTCAAAATAGGTGAGAAAGAGGATTCAGGACTCTACAGATGCAACTGAACATTCTAGAAAAGATTATTAAATTGATGGCTCCCAGTTCTTAGACTGGAAGGAGACAGTCTCCAGGATCTAAGAGAGATTCACTGAAAGAGTGGCACAGAAGCTGGGCTGGTCATCAAGGAATTAGGCTATCTCCATGGGTTGAGCTGTTGTTTAGTCTCAGAGTCATGTCTGACTCTTTGCAATCCCATCAACTGTAACCGTCAGGCTCCTCTGCCTATGGGATTTTCCAGGCAAGAATACTGGAGTGGGTTGCCATTTTCTTCTCCAGGGGATCTTCCCAATCCAGGGTTCGAACCCATGTCTCCTGCCCTGGCAGGCAGATTCTTTACCACTGAGCCACTAGGGAAGTCCTTGAGATCAACCTGCAGTTAAGTCCTAGGAGACAGAAACAGAGGCCTGTGTCCGTGTTCCATACTTTCCATCAATGACCGGGAAGAAGATAAGTCTTCAAGCTTTCCAAATTTATGGGTTACTCCAGTCTTGGAAATATTTGCTAACATTTTCAATGGCAAAAATAATATTCAAAAAAGTTTGAGACCTCTAATGCTGAGTGAAAACTAGCAATATCAAATGTAAAAGGAAGGGAAAGGACAAAATATCAAGTCCTGCATTTCGATGCAAAGACATAGGAGTTCAGTGATGGGCTTGACAGTGAGTGGTTCATGATGACGAGAGTGAGAGGGCCAGAAGAACGCAGGACCAAGATGGTGATGCAACCACGGGTTGCATCAAATGAATTTAGCTCCGTTTCAAGGGAGCTGAGCCCAGCGAAAGGGCTTCCCTGGTGGCTACGTGTGTAAAGAATCCACCTGGCAATGCAGGAGACACAGGTTCCATCCCTGGGTCAGGCAGATTCCCTAGAGAAGAAAATGAAAATCCACTCCAGTATTCTTGCCCAGGAAATCCCATGGACATAGAAGCCTGGTTATAGTTCATGGGGCAAAAGAATTGGACATGACTTAGTGACTAAACAACAATCCCAGGGAAACTGGTCAGACAAGTTGGAGGTAGAGAGGAGATGGAATTGGCAGACATGCTCAGGGTCCAAAGTCCCTCGCAGCTGATAGCAAAGCATCCCGTGAGTCTCTGTGCAGCATTTCATCTTGGTGCCTTCTGGCTCTGAGTGCAAGGAATTTCCTTTTCTCTCCACTGGATAGTTTATCTTGTACATGATTATGTCCAGAGCACCAGCCCATTAGGATGACAAATAAACTCCCCTGAAATTTCCCAATTTATTGAATAGTTCCGTTTAAAAGCATTCTAGCAGCAGCTCAAAAGAGCTTTTAGAGGCAAAGTGCTTTATCACTCGGAGAATGTGCTCGAGGGTCTATTTCACACCCAGGAGATGACGCTGAATTCCGGCAGGCAGTCTTGGTCTGGAGTCTGAGATCACAGCAAGAAGGAAGGAAGAATCCTGGATTATCAAACAGGGGCGAGAGGCCAGTGGTTAAGGGCTGGGCTCTGCTGGTCAAGTTCAGTAACGGCCAAACCACAGTTCAAGAACTTAACAGCTGTGGACTTCCCTGGTGGTCCAGTGGTTAACAATCCACCTGCCAATGCAGGGGACACAGGTTTGATCCATGATTTGAGAAGATTCTACATGCCGTGGGGCACCTAAGTCCATGCACAACTCCGCCTGTGCTCTAGAGCCCACCTGCATGCAGCAGCAAACATTCAGTGCAGCCAAAAATAAGTAGGTATTTTTTTAAAAAGCTTAAAAAAAGAACTTAACAGATTTGTGACCTTGAAATCTCTGAGCTTTGACATTCTCATATGTTAAATAGGGATGACAATACTGGGCTTCCCAGGTGGGTCACTGGGTAAAGAATCTGCCTGCAATGCAGGAGCCACAGGAGATGCAGTTTTGATCTTTGGGTCAGAAAGATCCCCTGGAGGCAGGCAATGGCAACCTACTCCAATATTCTTGCCCAGAGAATCCCACAGACAGAGGAACCTGCCGGGGTGCAGTCCATGGGGTCACAAAGAGTCGGACATGACTGAGCAACTGACAGAGCTGCCGTGAAGCTCAAGTAAGACGAAGTACAGAGTTCTTATCATAGTGTCTGGCAGCTTGTAGGATCTCTGACCTTGATAGATCTTCACCAGAGGGAAACGTACAGTTTCTCTAGTTCTTTGACATATAACCTGTTCTAAAATGAGGACCCTGGTCTGATGCCAAGAAACACAAATGTCATCATACCCTACACAGAACAGTGCCTGCTCGTCTAGGATCCATTAACTGAGAATATTCATGATGACAGAAAGACATAAATTCAACCATTCTTTCAAAGGGATGTTTATTTTTGATAATCTTAACATGCACATCCCTCTGAAAAATAGTGGCAGACATGTGCAAAATATATGTGTGTGCAGCAGCTGGTAATATTGACCTAGGAAGACCACAGAGGCAGCAGGGTTCAGCATATTTCTGTGTGTGCTTTGAGCTCTGCACTGGAAAAATCAGGCCATGATGAGATTTGCAATGAGTGTCCCCTCCCACTCGGATACCCGGGCTGCTGCTTCATTTCACGCCAGGATTTTTCCCTCTCCCCTTTCCTCTTCTTATGAAATATACCCCTGGCACTGTTGCTAGAATACCTAGGAGTGATGCATTGGACATGGGCTTTAGAACTGAAACTGTACCTCTGATCGAGACTTGAATCCATGCAGTTGGGACTCAAGGAAAAAACCAAAAGCCAGATTCGAACTCTAAATCCATGGTCTTTTAACTGAGATCACACCTGGTCTCAGGACTTAACGAACCTCAGATTCTTGATGTCTCATCACAGAAAGAATGCAGTGAAAAAGAAAGTGATAGATAAGAAGTGGATTTATTTAGAGAGAAACACACTCCACAGACAGAGCAGGTGTCATCTCAGAAGGTTAGAGTGGCCTCAGAATATGGCAAAGTTAATTTTTATGGGCTGGGTAATTTCATAGGCTAATGAGTGGGAAGACTATTCCAACTATTTTGGGGTAAAAGGCCAAGATTTCCAAGAATTGGGCCACTGCCTTCTTTTTGGCCTTTGATGGTTGGCTTTGAAATTGGGCTTCCTGGTGGCTCAGATGGTAAAGAACCTGCCTGCAATGCAGGAGACCTGGGTTCAATCTGTGGGTTGGGAAGATCCCCTGGAGGAGGTAATGGCAACATACTCCAGTGTTCTTGCCTGGAGAACCCCCATGATCAGAGGAGCCTGGTGGGCTACAGTCCACGGAGTCACAAAAAGTTGGCCATGACCGAACGACTAAGCACACACACATTTGGAATTGTGATGGTGCTTGTGAATGTGTCACGGAGCTTATGATGAGAGCATACGATGAGGCTCAAGGCCCACTGGAAGTCAGATACTGCACCATCTTGGGCCTTGTTGGTTCTAGTCAGTCTATGCTGTGTCCTTAGGCTATGTCATTTTTTTTTTTTTAAGATTGTGTCCTGCCCGATTCCCTCCTATTTCAGAATGACACTGACAATGACAATGTTCATTGCAGTCTGTGTCAACTTGAGCAATTCACATCACCCATACTTTGACCTGTACAATAGAGATAATAATGACATCTTTGTTTCAAAAATAAATAATGGAGTACACACCGAATTACCAGGGTAAGGCCTGGCAGTCAACAGAGGTGAACTCCCCCACTCGCTTCCCTCTCTCCCCTTTCTGTGCTTCTGCATCCCCCTGTGGTACCCAGATCTAGTACATGTTAGGTAAGCGGTGGTGGTAAATGTCTGAACGACTAATGGACTCTCAGTCATAGGTCTTTCCATCTCATTTGCATAAACAGTTATTTTAAGTGATTGAGCTGAAATATTAGGATATCATTAGAGTAAAAACATTCTAAGATGTAAATAGGCCTTAATCCAAATAATTAATTAATTAATGTGGGAATTCCTGGTACCCATATAGGCCAATGAACCATATACCTGGCCCCAGCATCCTAGTAAATCATCACACCATGAACAACTTGGGATGCTTCACCTGAGGGTGGCCATCTCTTGGGTGTGGCTCTTCTTCTGTGATCCTCTTAGCTCACAGTTCAGATAAGGTATACATTATATATATTTGAACTATGGTTCTGGAGAAGACTCTTGAGAGTCCTTTGGACTACAAGGAGATCCAACCAGTCAGCCCTAAGGGAGGTCAACCGTGACTATTCATTGGAAAGACTGATGCTGAAGCTGAAGCTCCAATACTTTGGTCACTTGATCTGAAGAGCTGACTCACTGGAAAAGACCCTGGTGCTGGGAAAGACTGAAGGAACTAAAGGAGAAGCAGGCGGCAGAGGATGAGATGGTTGGATAGCATCACTGACTCAGTGGACATGAGGTTGCACACACTGGGAGATAGTGTAGGACAGGAAAGCCTGGCGTGCTGAAGTCCATGGGATTGCAAAGAGCTGGACATGAGTTAGCAACTAAACAACAGCAACAATTGCTATTATGAACCAGATTCATACATTGAAGCCCCAACTCCCAAGACTTCAGAATGTGACTGTATTTAAAGATAGGACCTTTAAAGTGACGGTTAAATTAAAAACAAGGCAAGTGTCCTTATAAGAAGAGGAAATTTGGGCACACAGACAGATACCGGGAGTGCATGCACACAGAGGAGAGGCCATGCGAGGACACGACGAGAAGACGGCAGTCTGCAAGCCGAGGGGACTTGACTCAGTGAAAAAAAGACAAGAAAACATAAAACAACTTTGCTGACACCCTGATCTTGGACTTCTAGCCTCCAAAACAGTGAGAAAACAAATGTCTGTTGTTTGAAACCCCCAGGTTGTGGCATTTTGTGGTGTGAGTCCTAGCAAAAATATACACTTATAACAAGCAAATTGTTCTTAGTCATCTAGGAATGCTTTAAATTCTGAGTACTTAGAGCTTCTTGGAACACAGCAGGTAATCAATTAAGGTATATCAAAGGGCAAAAAGCGTCTGCGAGTGGCATCGTCCTGCAGGGCTTGGATGGAAGCCCCACATTCTGGGGGAGTGGGCATATTCAGCGGCAGAGAGAATGGGGCGTTCCCAGGAGCGCAGGGCCGTAAGGAACATGAGAAGGGTTCAGGGCATTGCTGATCACTTCACCTCACCAGCCAGGCGCATGCTCAGGGACCCTCTGAATACATTGCTTCCCTCCTGAAGACCTTCCTATCCCTTGGGGATGACGGTGAGTTGCCAGATTGTTGTCTTGGTTTTCCCTTTATTATAAGATAACAAGAGGTCTCCTTTCTTTCTTCCATGTCAAAATTTATTAGTATAACCTCCACCCCACATACTGCCTTCCACCTCTTAAAAATAGGACATTCCTCTTCAGTGAAATAACATGCCAGCAACAAAGACAAATGGAGAGCAGCAAGAAAGAGAACCCGGGAGGCTATGAACTGCTTTCTTTCTTTCCCATATAAATATAGTAAGAGAATGTCCGATGCATAATTGCGCTTTGGTGAAAGATCGTAGCCCATTTATAGGGGAAGAGTGCGGACTCTGCTTCTTACTGAGCCAACTGCTTTTCTACTTGAGGGAAAACTGATGTTGGAGCCAAGTTATACCCAGCCTGACCTTTTCCTTTTCTTCCTCCTCAAATGACAACATTTCCAGACTGTCTTCTGGGGTTAACGTTCCTGTTTCATCCTCTTGTTGTTTTCGTTATTCACTCACTAAGTGGTGTCCGACTCTTTGTGACCCCATGGACTGCAGCATGCCAGGCTCCTCCGTCCTCCACTATCTCCTGGAGTTTGCTCAACTTCATGTCCGTAGAGTTGATGATGCTATCTATCTCATCCTCTGCGGCCCCTTTCTCTTTTTGCCTTCAGTCTTTCCCACCTCTGGTGACATTCTTCTATCTGTATCCTCACAACACATTCACTTGTATAGTCTTGTGAGGGCCTTCAACTTATATTTGTTAGTATATATACATTCTGACCAAGTTCACAAAGGTTTTGTTTCAAGGTGGAACTGCCTGACTTAGCATCTGATGCTTGCAAATGCCCCGCAAATGCTTGTATGGATTAATGAATGAGATGACATAGTTTTTCCTACTTCCATCTTATGCCTATACACACACGTACACACACACACACAGATCGTGTTGGTTGATTGGCTGTTGCCTGCGGCTAAAGGGAACTGACTTGCTTGAATGTGTAACTTCAAGACTCAGCAGTCAACAGAGAACTTAGAAAATCAAAGAAACCCTGAATGCTAGAGCCACAGAGATGCTCCCATGTACTGTCAGCGCCAGGCTTCCCAGGTGGCACTCATGGTAAAGAACCTGCCTGCCCATGCAAGAGACATAAAAGATGCAAGTTCAGTCCCTGGGTTGGGAGGATCCCCTGGAGGAGGGCATGGCGACCCACTCCAGTATTCTTGCCTGGAGAATCCCATGGACAAAGGAGCCTGGCAGGCGTTGCAAAGAGTTGGACATGATTGAAGCGCCTTAGCAGGCACACACACATGTATATACTACCTAGAAAATGCCACAGGAGAAAACATTGGGAAAAGGCACTTACTTTAGACTGAGTGCCCTGGGAAGACTTCTCTGAAGAAGCATCATCTCAGCTGCGCTATGAAACATGAGCAGGAGCATGATGAGAATGTGAAGTCTCCAGGGAGAGGGACCAGCCTGGGCAAAGGCTTGAGGCAGGAGGAAACTTGGCATGATCAAGGCGTAGTTGGAGCTTGACAAGTAGGGAAAACCCACAGGAGATGAGGATGTTCTAGGTGGCCCAGGGCAGGCCAGGGAGAGCTTTGGAGGCTGTGTTAAGGAGATTTGAGCTTTGTCTTGCTTACCCAGAACACTGGCAGGAGAGAAATGATCTACTTATTTATTACCAAGACCCTGTTGCTGATGTCTGGAAAACAGAGAGGGGATGATAAGAGAAAAAAAAGAAGGACGGTTTCGAAGCTATTGCATGCCTTCCTTGGTGGCTCAGTGGTAAAGAATCCGCCTGCCAATGCAGGAGACACAGGTTTGGTTGCTGACCTGGGAAGATCCCACATGCTGCAAAACCACCAAACCCATGCTCGACAACTATTGAGCCTGTGCTCTAGAGTCCAGGAGCCACAACTACCGAAGCCCATGCATCTATAGCCCATGCTCCTCGGTCAGGAAAGCCACCACAATGAGAAGCTCATGCACAGCAGCAAAGAATAGCTTTCACTCGCAGCAACCAGAGAAAAAAAGCATCATGGAAGACTCAGCACAACCAAAAATCAACTTTAAAGAAACTGTTTGCAGTGGTTCCAGTGGGAAAGGATGGTGGTTTGGGTGAGGGAGTGGGGATTGAGGGTGGAAGGTGTGGACTGGGGCCCATTTGGGGTTGAGTGACGGATTGGATTGCAGATGGCAGGGTGGATGGGGTCCTGATTTAAGAAGGAGTGGCTCTCCCTGGTTTCTGGCTGAAGGACTTGGCGGATGATGGTACATGCTGCTGGGACGGAAAGAAGGACCAACTGAAGACGATGAATTAAGGTGATTAGCAGAGTGGGCTTTGCAAAGATTTTGAAACAAGGGTAGCGGCTGCAAGGCAACAAAATGAGGTCAGACCCACTCTGAGTGGGCTTTCTGCTTGCAGGTTACACATGCACCTTGCGAATTCCTCAATGAGGGGTTCTTTGGGACGAAAGTCATTTCACCAGATCAATCCAGAGATGCTCAGGCTATGCTGGTCAGGACCACCCTAAGTCCCGGGAGATTGATAGGGTATCCCAGGGGGCCCATGCAATGGGGAAAACAGTCTTGAAATTACATTGTCTTTTGTTGTCTCAGGAAAGCAAATGTGAATATTTTTTTATTCAGTAATATTAATATGTACTTGTATTTATGTATAATATACATGTATGTGTATATGTAATGAGATTAATATTATTAATATTAAATGATGCCTCGAATAACCCACAATCAAGTGAAATTGACCATCCAGGAAAAAGTGTCTCATTTATATGTTGGTTTCATGGACCGCCTGGCATACAGCCAGGCAGTTTCAGAGGTATGTGTCTCCCGTTCTGAGAAATATGACTGTCCATGAATAAAAATCAGAATAGGAGCCAGTGGATCTCCGGTCTTGGGCGAGATGGTTCCCATCCCTCAAACGATGGTAATACTGTCTATCCGCCCACTGTGTAGAGGCCAACCTTGTGTCAAGTACACAGGGGTCGTTTCACTCATCAGCTGAGCTGGACGGGAGGCACTGTACCTTTCTGTCCCCAAGCTCTTGAGGTGTCTGAAGACCAAGAGTCAGGTGCACAGGGACAGCAGAGCTCCGATGGTACCCTGAGCTCCTGGAATTGAGCCAGGGCACGTACACCACGCCGGCTTCTGTCTGGGCAGGCAGCTCCCGTCCATCCCCAGTCCAGGGCTCCCTTCACAGAAGTGGGAGTGAGAGACTTGGCTGGGAATGACCTTCATTAGCTCTGAACCAAGCTCTTCCTCCTCTCCCTTTCCCTTTAGAGATTTATTTATTCATTTGCCTTGGCGGAGTTAATGGGGACGCAGGCTGAGATGGCGGAGAGCCAGTAGTGGATGGAGAGTGTTATATATTGCTTCCTGCAGGGTGACACTGGGGGCGGGCAGGGTGGGAGGGAGTGGGTGGGGAATGGGGGAGGGAGATGGGCGGCTGAGGTCTGCTCTAATTGAATACCTTGTGAACAAGATGGATGGTCCACTCCCCGCCCCCACCGCCGCCTCCACCCAGGGAGAAATTAGAACTTGAAGTAGCAGGAAGAAAGAGGAAGGAAAAGCCTGGGTGGGGATGAAGAAAGGGAATCATGGAGAGAAAGCGCTGATGATGTTCAGGTCTCAGAATAAGGCAGATACACGGAGCAGCAGAGATGGAGGTGGGGTGGGGTTGGGGGCATCCCGGCAGCCCGCACACCCCAGCACCAGGTCCAGCCCAGGGCGGAGGCAGGCAGTGTGATTTAAGAAACGCCTTCCTCTCTCCCCTTGGATCTTGCATCCCCATGTTTGATGATGCATGAAATTCGTTACTTAGGTTTAGGATTTTGAGTCCCTCCATGGGAGGCAATAATTTAAGCTGTGGTCACTGTTTGACACCTCAGTGAGATGGTGAGGTGGGGAGGGGGGGAATTCACACCTGGAGAAAGCAAGGTAGGGGCTATGAGAGGAGGCTGAGAAGGAGTGAAATAGGGTTGAGGACCCAGAAAAAGATCACTCTGGTCTTCTCTATCACTCCTAGCTTAGTGCTCTGTGGCTGAATCTGGGGGGTTCAGGGTCCTGCCCCAGAAACACAGGAAGGGGTGCAGGAAGGATGCTTGAGGAAGGCAGAGCGTGGGTGGAGGTGGGGGACATGGTGGAGAGCATGGGAGGATTTGGGGAGCTAGGTAAACGGTAACGCAAGTTTGTGTGCCTGACTCACAGTGAGGCCAAACACACAAAACTTGACAGTTTGGAGCAGAGAGAGGTTTACCCAGTGTTGTTCAGTCACTAAGTCATGTCCAGCTCTTTGCGACCCCATGAACTTCTGCAAGCCAGACTTCCCTGTCCTTACCCAGTGACTCAATGGTAAAGAACCCACCTGCAGTACAGGAGATGAGGGTTCGATCTCTGGATTGCGAAGATCCCCTGGAGAAGAAAATGTCAACCTGGGAAATCCCGTGGACAGAGGAACTTGGTGAATTACAGTCCATGGAGTCTCAAAAGAGTTGGACACGACTGAGTGACCAAACAAGAACATCGCGCAAAGAGACAGGTGTTTCACGCCCTGAAAAGCATCAAAGTTCCCGAAAGTCTTTGGCAAAGCATTTTTTAAAAGCCAGGTGAGACAGTTGGGGTCCGCAGGGTCTGTGATCAGCTCCTGCACAGATCTCTCTGATGGGCTGATGGTGAGGGAGCAGGATGGTGTCACAGGGGCTAACATTATCAGTCCTTAGGCTCCAGAAGGCCTGGAGCTGTGTGCTCTAGGTCATCAAGTAGTTAATATGATCCATTTGGTGGGGGGTTTTCACATCTGCGAAACAACTCAGGAAATTTGCATCAAACACTTCAGAGAGGAGTTAAAACAGAGGTTGTGGGGAAAGTTCTCTCCCAAGAAGCCTTCATAGGGTCTTGCCTGGTTACAAGGAGACTCGTTTAGGGACAAGTTAATGCCAAGAGTGGAGGTTTTTAGGGAGAAGTTGATTTAGCAGATGGGTGAGAAGTAGCCAAAAGAGGAAAGATTTTCAACATATACCACGGAGTTTGGGCTTGATTCTACAGACCACTGGAAACAACCACCAGTGCTTTCTGAGCAGGGGAAGGAGAAGTGGCTGAAGGGGAGGGTGAAGAAAACTAGCCCAGGGGCCTGAGCTCACTTGCTGCTCCTGGAAGATTCCTTGGAGGAGGGCATCGCAACCCACTCCAGTATTCGCGCCTGGAGAATCCCATGGACAGAGGAGCCTGGAGGGCTACAGTCCAGAGGGTTGCAAAGAGTCGGACACGACGGAAGCGACTGAGCATGCGTGCACATACACCCCCGAGGGGAGGTCTTACCATCTGCTTTCTGCTGCTAAGTACCTTGTGACTTCAGAGGCTGTATACCTGCCCAAGACAAGCTGCAAAGCAGGAGGGGTGAGATTCGAATTCGGGTCTGTCTGAAACCCAAATCTGTGCCTTTCTATGACAACACATTGATGAGTTTTCGTGAGACTTAAATTCTCCAACATGCTAGGTTTTCTAAGTGAGCATCTTGAAAGTAAAAGTGAAAGTGTCAGTCTCAGTGGTGTCAACTCTGCAACTCCAGGGACTGTATCCCTCCAGGCTCCTCTGTCCATGGAATTCTCCAAGCAAAAATACTGCAGTAGGTTGCCGTTTTCTTCTCCAGGGGATCTTCCTGACCCATGAATCAAACCCGGGTTTCCCACATTGAAGGCAGATTCTTTACAATCTGAGCCACCAGGGAACCTAAGGGCCATCATATGTATGACCACAGAGTCAATAGATTCTCTTATGGCTCTGGAGGTTAGAAGTACACTTTCTCTCTGCAGGAAGTGGAGAATCTTCCTTGCATCTCCTGGCTTCCTGTAGCTCCAGAAATTCCATGGCTCATGCAGCATCCCTGGGATCTCTGCCTCCATCTTCACAAGGATGTAACCTCTGAGGGAGAGAGGATCTGCTGGCCAAGACCTCGATTTCAGACTTCTGGGTCCAGGCTGTGAGTGTACACATTTCTGTTGTTTAAAATTTCTGAGATTGTGGTGACTTCTTGCAGCAGCTATAGGAAACTAACACAGGGTGTTCAAGCAGGGCATTGTGCCCCACTAGTAAGGGTGTCTCCAAAGGAATCTGAGAATCAGAAAAGGAGGTCATGGACTTCTCTGGCAGTCCAGTGGTTAAGACTCCAGGTTTCCAATGCAGGGGGCAAGGGTTCGATCCCTAATTTGGAAACTAATATCCCACATGTCACATGGGCAAAAAAAAATAAAAATACATAAGCGGGTCATTTGGCTGTGTTCAGGGTTCTTTCTAATCCTCGGGTTTTATAACTCAGAGGGTTTTTACTCAACTGCAATATGTGCTTATAATTTAATGTTCTGCTTTTATATTTAATATAATTTTATAGGCTACATATACAGTTTCACTTATTTGTCTGTAATGACTACTTAATATGCCATCAAAAGAAAGTATCACCATTTCCTAACATTTCATATGGATGATGATTTAAATATTTTAAAATATATTTAAATATTAAAAATGATTTAAATATTTTTACTATTATAAATAATGCCACTGCAGACCTCCCTAGTCAGGCAACTATTTTTCACTTGATGTCCTTTGACAGTGTTGCGGCCAAAACCTTGGCTTTCTCTGCCCACTGAAGCTGAATAAAAAAACACAGAGACAGAGTTTGGAGGAAACAGAAAGGTGGCTTTAATCCTCAGCTACCGGAGGGGAGAAACACAGTAGGCTAATGCCTCCAGAACTGTGACCCCTCCCATGCGGAGTCTAAGGGCTTCTGCAAGATGAAGGCTCAATCAGGGGTCGGCGATGAGGAACAAAGGTTTCAGGATCTTGTATTCCTCTTCCTCTTACATTGTTTCAAAAACAGTCTAGGCTGGCATCAGGTAGCCGGGTAAACTGGCTCTGGAAGTCTGGTAGCCCATAGTTGGGTCCGTTTCTTCCATGTATTGTATTGTGGCCTTCTTTCTATAATGCAAAAAAAAGAAAAAAGTTACAAGGGCTGGTGTGCAAAGAGAGTGCAGTAAAGGTGAACACCAGACACAGGATGTGATGAACATAGAGTCAAAGGATTATAGGTGCAGAATGTAGCTCCTGCAGTGTTAGGGGCAGAAACACAAACTTAGTTACAGGCTACAAGATGTTTTACCTGGTGGCTCAGATAGTAAAGAATCTGCCAGAAGTGCGGGAGATCTGGGTTCCATGGATCCCTGAGTTGGAAAGATCCCCTGGAGGAGGGAATGGTAACCTACTCCAGTACTCTTGCCCAGAGAATCCCATGGACAGAGGAGCCCGGCAGGCTATGGTCCGTGGGGTTGCAAACAGTCGAACATGACTGACCAACTAACACTTTCATCGATTGTTGTTCAGTTGTTCAGTCATGTCCGACTCTTTGCCTTCCTATGGACTGCAGCATGCCAGGTTTCCATAAAAGCTAGGAGTGATCAGCCTTTCTTACTGTCATCTTCTTTGTTCTCAGGAAAGAAAAATAAAATCCCTCATTCCTCTTTTTTCCTTTTCACTGCGGTAACAGTAATTCTCAACCTGGGGTGAGACATTCGGCAAGGTCTGAAGACTTTAACAATCAGTTGTTGGGAGGTGTGTTACTATCAGCTAGAGGCTAGGGATACTGCTAAACGTCCTACTTACGGGGTATCTTTCCACAGCTAATGCTTTCTGGTCCAAAATGTCAATAGTGATGTGACTGGAAAAACATGCCTTAGGATAAAATCTTGGGATGGAATCAACATGTCCTTGGGTTTGGCTTTAAAAAAAAAAAATTTTATTTTTTTCATTTTTGGCTATGTGGGTTGTCATTGCTCTGCTCAGTCTTTCTCTAGTTGAGGTGAACAGGGACTAATCTCCAGTTGCTGCATGCGGGCTTCTCATTGCGGTGGCTTCTCTCTAGGCACTTGGGCTTCAGTAGTTGTGGTTCCCAGGGCCTAGAGCACAGGCTCAGTAGTCCTGGCCCACAGGCTGTTGCCCCGCAGCGTGTGGGTTCTTCCCGTATCAGGGATGGAACCTGTGTCTCCTGCAGTGGCAGGCGGATTCTTTACCACTGAGCCACCAGGGAAGCCCTGGGTTTGACGCTCAACGTGTGCTGGAGGAGTGTAAGCATCTGCCTGGTAGTGACGTGCCTGGCCAGTGCAGAGCCGGGTCCACAGCTAGGACAGACTGTCATCATCATAGTCCAGCTGTCTCTCCTTCATAGTCTGAAGCCAGAAAAACATCCAACAGGGTGTTTTCAGGACTGAAACTGACAAAAGATAAATATGCCTGGGCCTTCAGTGCTCAGGCTTTTGAGGACTTTGCGGAAATGAAGTTTACCCCTCTCTGGACAGACTCTCAGTTCCCACTGTGTTAGGAAGACTTCCCTAAACACTCTAGTCCACACTGCCTGTCTCATCATGAATGACCCTCACTGCCTACACTGCTCGAGAAGTCAGTTTAAATATTCTGGCACATGGTAGGCCCTTAGGAGATGCTTGGAAAATGTCTGAATGATGATCAGTTTAATGTGTGTGTGTGTTAGTCACTCAGTCGTGTCTGACTCTTTGTGACCCCATGGGCTGTAGCCCACCAGGCCCCAGGTTCCTCTGTCTGTGAGCTTCTACAGGCAAGAATACTGGAGTGGGTTGCCATTCCTTTCTCCAGGGGATCTTTCCGACCCAGAGATCGAACCTGGGTTTCCTGTTTTGCAGGCAGATTCTTTACCATCTGAGCCACAGGGAAGCCCGATCAGCTTAACAGCTTTCTGTAGACTACCCTGAGTATGAACAGAGTCTGATCTGTAATAGGGACCATGGGAAAATACACACCCATTGAAACTTGGAATGGCCCACGCAGAACTTCCAGCCTCTGGTCCCCATCAGATGGTGGAGGAACCCATTCTATCCATGCTCTCTGAGCACTGACCAGAGGTGGGCCTCTTCCATGTCACCTGGAAGCTCATTAACAATGCAGGAGGCTACTTCACAGGCTTGTAATCCACCATCTAAAGCCCAGAGCTGTGTATCTATGTGGATGGATGAAGAGGGTCTCCCCTCCACCTACCACGATCACAAATGGAGCTGGAGCATTCAAGAGAAGTGATCTGGGCAAGACACTCTTCCTTGTCACTGAATATGATGAAGTCACATAGTAAAACACAGGTTCGGGAAGGGGCTCCTCCAAAGAAGGTGAAGACTGGTATCTTGCTAGCAACATGAAACGAACACAGATTTCTCACGAAGAGCCGATGAGAGTCTTGCAAACAACATTAATCTTCATGGGATGACACACTACTTTCAGATCCTTTCTAGGGAAGAATCGTCAGAGTGCAGAGAACTGCCTTTTGCCCTCATTTTTCTCCCTCTGCCCTCAAGCGTTGTCCAGAACTTCCTCCCCTCCCCACCCCCATCCTCTGATCATCTAACAGGTATAAACTGCACCCTCTTCATGGATTATTGGGTGGCAAGAAGTATTTGCCCGCAGACTGTTGAACCAACTGGAAAAAACATAAATAAAATAGTCCTTAAGTGGCATCACTCTCTGTGAGAAAATAAACTAGGGTCTTCCGTGCAGATTATATTCAGATAAGAAAACTAAGACCCAAAAGTTCTACTAATAGCATCATGGTAAAATAGAATTTTGGATCCAGAACAGTAAGTGTGTGCTCCTCCCTATACAGGACTGTCTCTGTGCTCCTGGGAGGAGAGAGGAGATCCACCTGTATGGTCTCTGGGGGTTGGCAGTGGGTGCCAAGCAAGGGGTGTGTGTACTCAGTCTCTCAATTCTGGCCGACTCTTTGTGACTCCATGGGCTCTAGCCCACCAGGCTTCATCCATGGGATTCTCAAGCAAGAATACTGGAGTGGGATGCCATTTCCTACTCCAGGATCTTCTGACCCAGGGATTGTACCCACGTCTCTTGCATCTCCTGCATTGGCAGGCGGATTCTTTACCACTGTGCCACCTAGGAAGCCCGCTGGTCCATGAAGCCAAAGAAGAGGATGTGACCTCCCACTCTGTACCATACAGTTCCTGCATCCTAGCTTGTGATTCATTGCTCTTAACTTCTCCCTTCCCTGTTTCAGTGAAACTAAGAGGAGGTTTGCTCTCCAGTAAGCATCCGGAAGTCTTTCAAAGACATCGATCATTTCAGAGCAGACAAGTGCCTCCCTGAAGGACAGTTGGGTTGCAATGGAGCAGTGATTTTGGAGGCAAGATCAGATGTTCAGTCTTGGAAATAGTGACTTCGTCAGCCCACTGGGCTATGGAAGCGGGGATGTATTTTTTTTTTTTTTTGAAGTCGCTCAGTCGTGTCAGACCCTTTGCGACCCCGTGGACTGTAGCCCATCAGGCTCCTCCATCCGTAGGATTCTCCAGGCAAGAATACTGGAGTGGGTTGCCATTTCCTTTTCCAGGGGATCTTTCCGACCCAGGGATTTAACACAGCTCTCCCTCATTGCAGGCAGACCCTTTAACCTATGAGCCACCAGGGAAGCCCATGGAAGCGGGGATGTATAGCAGCTCTTTTTTCTGTAATTGCAAGGTTGAAGTTTCAGAACCAAGAGTCTTCAGAAGAGATTCTAATTAGAGCAATCAACCTGGCTAGTTTGTCAAAAACAAGTCTAGGGAAAGAAGAGGAGAAGAATGGAATAGAAAAGAAAGGAATGGGGAGGTCAGATCTTTAGATAAGCTATGGTTTAAAGGCAAAAAAAAAAAAAAAGGAAGTTAAAGAGAAGAGAAATTGGAGAAGATAAGAGTGAGGAGAAGGAGGAGGAGGGATCAAAAGGGGGTAATTTGAGAAGCTTGAGGACAAAGAGCACTACAGTTCATTGGAAGTTGAATCAGACATGATATGATTAGGTTTGCTGGCTAAAATGGAAAGCCAGAATAACAATGGTTTAACATTTTAGAGATGTTTTCCTTTCATAGAGAAGAAATCTGAGATAAACAATCCACTGATGTGGCTGCTCCGTGTTTTCATCAAGACTCTGGCTCACTCTGTGCTTCTGTTCCATAAGTGAAAGTGAAAGTCGCTCAGTCATGTCCAACTCTTTTGCACCCCCGTGGACTATAGAGTTCATGGAATTCTCCAGGCCACAATACTGGAGTGGGTAGCCTTTCCCTTCTCCAGGGGATCTTCCCAACCTAGGGATTGAATCCAGGTCTCCCGCATTGCAGGCAGATTTTTTTTACCAGCTGAGCTATCAGGGAAGCCCTGTTCCATAATGTTTATATTATCTGTTCCATAGATGTTTGTACTACATGGCTTCCCTGTTAAAGTTCGCCTCATGGTCCAAGATGACTGCTGGAGCACCAGCTGTCACGTCCACATTGCATTAAAGAAAGAAAGAGGGAAGGGCAAGAATGCTTGTGTCATCTTTTAGATGACACTGCTTTTAGACATTGGAGTGCTTTTAAATATACTCCTACAAGTCCATTCAGACAACTTCTGCTTCCATATTATTAGCTGCATTTAGCAGCAGTGAACCTGGGAAAGATAGCATTTGCATTGCTGCCTGGAATAAAATCAGAGTCTGTTTGTAAGTAAAAGAGGAAATGGATACTGAATAAGCAATCCGGAGTGTCTACCATAGAAGCCAAATGTAGACAGTCTTTCATATAGTCCAGAAGAGTCAATAGCATTGGATTTAAAAGTGTGATCACCAAACCAGTAGCTTCAACATCACTTGTGAACTTGTTGGAAATGCAAGCTCTTGGGCTCTGCCTTCAACCTCCCAAATCAGAAACTCTGGGGATAGTTTTGTTGTTGTTCAGTCACTCAATTGTGTCCGGCTCTTTGTGACCCATGGACTGCAGCACGCCAGACTCCCCTTCACTATCCTTCACTATTTCCCAGAGTTTGCCCACATTCATGTCCACTGAATAGGTGATGCTATCTAAATATCTCATCCTCTGCCACCCTCTTCTTTTGCCTTCAATCTTTCCCATTATCAAGGTCTTTTTCAATGAGTTGGCTCTTCCCATCAGGTGGCCAAAGTATTGGAGCTTTAGCTTCAGCATAAGTGCTTCATAATTAATCAACAAGCAGTTGGCCTGGCTTCTTAATAATCCCTCCAGGTGATTCTGATGCTCCTTAATTTGAAATCCATTAATCTATAGGTTTAAATGCTGCCATTTATGCCACATTGTTTGCTTCAATAATCATTGTTTGAGCAATTATCATGTGTCAGGCACAGTGTTGGGTTCCTTTCAGTTCAGTTCAGTTCAGTTCAGTTGCTCAGTCGTGTCCGACTCTTTGCAACCCCATGAATCGCAGCACGCCAGGCCTCCCTGCCCATCACCAACTCCCGGAGTTCACTCAAACTCATGTCCATCGAGTCGGTGATGCCATCCAGCCATCTCATCCTCTGTTGTCCCCTTCTTCTCCTGCCCCCAATCCCTCCCAGAATCAGAGTCTTTTCCAGTGAGTCAACTCTTCGCATCAGGTGGCCAAAGTATTGGAGTTTCAGCTTTAGCATCAGTCCTTCCAAAGAATACCCAGGACTGATCTCCTCTTAGAATGGACTGGTTGGATCTCCTTGCAGTCCAAGGGACTCTCAAGAGTCTTCTCCAACACCACAGTTCAAAAGCATCAATTCTTCGGAGCTCAGCTTTCTTCACAGTCCAACTCTCACATCCATACATGAACACTGGAAAAACCATACCCTTGACTAGATGGACCTTTGTTGGCAAAGTAACGTCTCTGCTTTTGAATATGCTATCTAGGTTGGTCATAACTTTCCTTCCAAGGAGTAAGCGTCTTTTAATTTCATGGCTGCAATCACCATCTACAGTGATTTTGGAGCCTCAGAAAATAAAGTCTGACACTGTTTCCACTGTTTCCCCATCTATTTCCCATGAAGTGATGGGACCAGATGCCATGATCGTTTTCTGAATGTTGAGCTTTAAGCCAAATTTTTCACTCTCCACTTTCACTTTCATCAAGAGGCTTTTGAGTTCCTCTTCACTTTCTGCCATAAGGGTGGTGTCATCTGCATATCTGAGGTTATTGATATTTCTCCTGGCAATCTTGATTCCAGCTTGTGCTTCTTCCAGTCCAGCGTTTCTCATGATGTACTCTGCATAGAAGTTAAAGAAGCAGGGTGACAATATACAGCCTTGATGTATTCCTTTCCCAATTTGGAACCAGTCTGTTGTTCCATGTCCAGTTCTAACTGTTGCTTCCTGACCTGCATATAGGTTTCTCAAGAGGCAGGTCAGGTGGTCTGGTATTCCCATCTCTTTCAGAATTTTCCACAGTTTATTGTGATCTACACAGTCAAAGGCTTTGGCATAGTCGGTAAAGCAGAAATAGATGTTTTTCTGGAACTCTCTTGTTTTTTCGATGATCCAGCAGATGTTGGCGATTTGATCTCTGGTTCCTCTGCCTTTTCTAAAACCAGCTTGAACATCTGGAAGTTGTCCTTTAGTTAGATTATATTATTTAACAGACCATGAGAGAAAATAATAAAACTTAAAATTACACTAAAATAATTAAAAGTTTATTTGATGAGTGAAAAAGGCCTTACTATAACCCTAAAGATATTCTTCTGAATATTGCTTCTTATTTCACAGGACTAAGCAAAAACCTGGCTGTGACCATTCTGTGTATCTGAAATTTTAGATAGAATATTGACAAAATGAACCTACTTGAATATCTGGTCATGTGTACAGTGTCAGATGGTTCCCAACAGAAAACATAATTATTTGCTACTAAATTAAGGAAGAGGGGAGCTCCTTGTTGGTCTAATAATGGTTAAGACTCTGTGCTTCTACTGCAGGGACGTGGGTACAGTCCCTGGTCAAGGAACTAAGATCCCACATGCTCTACAGCAAGGCCAATGATAATAATAAATAAATAAATGGAGGAAGGGAAAAGGCATATTGCAAACCCAGAACTCCCCAGTAGTCTCATCAGCGTAAGATGATATGACCATGGGCACTTACCTCTCCCTGTAGCTTCAGTGAGCTGTGAACAGATGGACACAGACTGGTTACAGGTTTTCTCAGTTCCCATTCCGTTACAGAGAGAAAAATAAATAAGCAAATGATCTCAAAGATGGTTAGAAACTCAGGTAAGAAAGACCACGTTCCAGATAATCTTCCTATCAAATAACCAGAAGAGTTACTGAAGTTTATTCTCATTCATTCATTCATTTATTTAAGGAGTTTCTAAGTTTCTACTACATCAAGCATGGCACCGAGGATGGGGTCAAGGCCAAGGAGACCAGTATCCACTCTCCAAGAGCGCACGTGTGCTCTGTAGAGGGGGAAGACGGGTCAGAGAAACACACACCATCGAGAGCTGCAAGGGTGACGTGGATGCAAGCTTCCTTGGGGGCACAAAGGCCAATTCTTCCTGGCGAGATAGGATCCAGGATTCACTCTGTCAATTGACTTCTGTCCTAGGTATGAAGTCTTTCAAGGGTAGGCATGAATTTATCTCTGTATTACAGAAAATCTTCCTCTTTTCTATTGTCAATCAATAATCCCTGTAAAGGCCTCCCAAGTGGCTCAGTCCATGAAGAATCCGCCTGCCAATGAAGGAGACGTGGGTTTGATCCCTGGATGGGAAGATCCCCTGGAGGAGGGCATGGCAACCCACTCCAGTATTCTTGCCTGGAGAATCCCATAGACATAGGAGCCTGGTGGGCTACAGTCCATGGGGTGGCAAAGAGTCAGACACGACTGGAGCGACTGAGCATGCGCAGAAGCCTGTGCCTCAGTTGCTGACCGTCCTGCTGCAGCCAATGAATGCACAGATAGCAGTGTCTTGAGTATTCAGAATATTGAATATTTGCTCAATATTCAGTATATTCCATTTCGTGCTTACTCTAGATTTGCACCAAGCGTTAACCCTGAATCATAACTATTGTTTTGGTCCTCTCTCTGTGTGTAAAACAACTGGAGATCATTAAAAAAGTCTAAAACCCCAATCCCATCAAGAGGCTGAAACACACCATTGTTATTAAACCCAGTTACCCCATAAAATTTTTCTTTGACTTAGAAAGGAAATATTTGTTCCTATGCCTGTTGCTGGCTGTTATCAAGCAACTCCCTATGGTCTTTGGTCAAATGCATTTTCTGCCCCTATATTTTGACATTTTCTTCCCTGAGGCCATCCTGAACGCCTCCAAGACACTGTTCATACACGTTCAAAATGTGGTGAGATGGTCCCATGTCACTGAGGGCCTGTGCAGACCATTCCCAGGGGTGGCAATTTCCACTGCTTCTTCTATTCCCATTGTAGAAATATCTATCCAGGGAGTTGTACTTCAGTCTAGCTAACCAGCCTATGAGGGGATGAAAAAGAGAAGACCTATAGAATGACAGTGTCGTGTTGTGAGCAGGACAGTAAAGAGCCCAGTGTGCTGGAACACAGTGAGAGGTGGATGGAAAGCCAGAAATAGTTCAAAGATTTGGTATCTTAGGCCAAAGAGTCTGGACTTCCTCTGTCCTAACCACCCACACGACCTTGAACCAATGTTGTCCATCTCTCAACCTCAGTTTCCTCTGTAAAAGGAGAGGTTAAATTAGAAGCCTCGTCTCATAAAGACAGAGAGGAGGCATCTAAACCATTCAGTGGGGTGTTGGAAGGGTTTTTAGGGAAGATTTGTCTGAACTGGTAGAAAAGATGGCCCAGAGGAAGTGTGAGATGCAGGGAATCCCCGAGAAGTTATTTCAGGATGCCAGGGTGCTTCCGTTTGGTACCGATCCCTGGGCCTGTAGCAAGAGATGTTGTCTCTCCATCCTTCTCTCTCTGTCCCCTCCCTCCGCTGCTAGGAATTTCAAGTCAACGGTAAGGCTGGCTCGCCGGTGGAGTTTTCCCTTGGTCCTCCCCCCCACCACAGTTTTAGCGTAACTTCACCTGGACAGCTGCAGGACAGGCTCTCAGAGGTAGTAGAGTCAGTCTGCTATCTTCCCCTCTTGTTCAGCAACAGCCAGTTAGAGCACTGGGCAGAAGCAGGTCACTGCCATCAGCAAGAAGAATGGGCCATAGTTCACCCCTAGACTCATTTCTCAAGCACACAGGCAGCTTCAAGAGATAAGGAGGGGAGAGGGGACAGCTCTGCCCTCTCTGGGCCTCTTGGCTCCTCTCCTGCACGAGGGCCTGCAGCCTCCCCTGAGTTTGCCACCTCTATCCACTGATGGTGGTGGTTTAGTCACTCAGTCGTGTCCGACTCTTTGTGACCTCATGGACTGTCACCCGCCAGGCTCCTTTGTCCTTGGAATTCTCCTGGCACGGATGTTGGAATGGGTTGCCATTTCCTTCTCCAGGGAATCTTACTGAGCCAGGGGGAACCCACATCTTCCGTGGCGCCCGCATTGGCAGGCAGATTCGTTACCACTAGCGCCACCTGAGAAGCTATAGAGGTGATGCGACAATGAGGGGCAGAGAGTGGATCTGGAGGGACAAAGAGAGGCTCCATAGCACACCAGGCAACTCATGTTTACTTCCATCATTGCACATATACAGGTAGCAGTTTGCACTGAGAAATGGCATCCTCAAGCTGCCAGGGTTTTTTTTTTAATTAATTAATCAACTTTTGGCTGTGCTGCGTCTTCGTTGCTGTGTGCAGGCTTTCTCTAGTTGTGGTGAGCAGGGGCTTCTCTTGTTGCGGAGCACAGGCTCTAGAGTGCAGGCTCAGTAGTTGTGGCAGATGGGCTTAATTGCATGTGAAATCTTCCCAGACCAGGGATCGAACCTGTGTACCCTGCACTGGCAGGCGGATTCTTATCCACTGCGTCACCAGGGAAGTCCACCTACCAGTATTTAGTGTCTGCTCCTCTAGGCTAGAAGTTAATAATCTTCCCTGATGGAATTCAGGGGATCAGTGAACTTGAGTTGGTAAAAAATGACTTTCTTTGCTTTCACTAAACTCTAATTGAAATTTAGCATTTCCTTCAATTATGAAATAGGCAAAAAGCCAAGGTAGAATTAGCAGTAACTGACATTGCCATCCATAAGATATTTTTATGTATATTACACATTTTGCAGATATCTGGAAAGATGCTTTACATTCTTCACTACTTCAAAATTGTAGTAATTTTTAGACCTGGCTGTAGATCATGTTATTTAATGTGTTATTTAAAAAAAAAAAAGCACATCTATTATTGTATCACACATTTGGTTTTTTAAAATTATTTTGACAACTGTATCTCAATAAAACCCATGTGTTGTATGCACTTAGAAATGTTAAATCCCATGTAATATATGCATTTAAAGTTTTTTTCTGAGTTCAGAGGTTCATCAAACTCCCAGAGGGGTCTATGTCACAAATAAGTTTTAGGAATCTCCAGTCTTAATCATCAATGGGGCTGTGTTTGGAGACATGGCATCTAGGAGGTAATTAAGGTTAAATGAAGTTGTAAGAGGCTTCACAGGTGGCACTAGTGGTAAAGAACCTGCCTGCCAACAGGAGGCACAGGTTAAGTCCCAGAGTCAGGAAGATCCCCTGGGGGAGGGCGTGGCAATCCACTCCAGTATTCTTGCCTGGAGAATCCCCATGGACAAAGGAACCTAAGAGTCGGACACGACTTTTCGACTAGACAGCGACAACTCCCTAGGCTATAACAGAACTCCTGGGACGGGGTCCAGGGAAGTCCTGGAAGACTGCAATTCTGTTAAGAAAAACTCCTTAACACATCTCTGGTTATAGGTCAGATCCTATTCGGGAATGGAAAAACGATGTCCGTGAGCTGAACTGTTTAGCATGGATTGTCCTGAGGCACAGACATGATCATACCATTGAAGTGTTGCTTCTCTGGGGATTTAGGGTCCCGGGCTGGGGAGTGAGGGCAGAAAAGGGGTGACCAAGGTGGGAAGTCACAGCCTAGGACTGGAGGGGACGGTGGATACACTTGAGCGGGTGTGCTCACCGCTATCGACGTCATGCTGTCCATTTGTGCTCCGCCCTCTGGACATGTCTGGTAACCCCCCAAGTCAGATCTCACTTGGGACATGAAGAGCAAAGTGGGGAGGAAGGAGTAGCAAGCTGAGAAGCAGCACTGAGCCCCCAGTGGGCAGAGAGAGCCCAGACAGGTGGCAACCTGGTTGCCTGATCCCTGGGGCCTTCCAGAAACCCTCAGGAAGAGACCTGACAAAGCCTGGATTCCCACAGACACGTAGCCTGGGGCTGGGCTGTGTTACCATCCTAGTGAACGCATGCTCAGTCCTGTGAGCCCATGGACTGTAACTCTCCAGGCTTCTCTGGCCATGGGATTCTCCAGGCAAGAATACTGGAGTGGGTTGTCATTTCCTTCTCCAGGGGATCTTCCCAACCCAAGGATCGAACCTGCATCTCTTGCATTGACAGGAGGATAGTTTAATTGAACCTGCTTCTCTTGGATTGACAGGTAGATTGTGTACCTCTGTGCCACCTGGGAAGCCTGTTACCATCCTACCTTAACTATAAAAAGCCGAATGATTGCAAGAGGACCACAGCTCTGTGCACCACTAGGAAAGAAAAATGCTGCCGATTACAGTGGTGAGACATCAACTGCATGGTGGATTCTGATTGCAGACATCTTAAACGTGTGAATAAATGTGTCACTCAGAGTTAATGAAATACGGTACTTCAATATTGAACTGAAGAGTGACTCTCCCCTCCAAGGCTGGTGGGTCCAGGGACCTGGGTGTTTTCTGTCATAGCCGTTGATAGCCTTGACCATCTCCCCCATCCTGTGAGCCCACCAAGAACCAGTGCTGTGTCCCAGCCATTTCTGTGTCCGCAGCATCAAGCACCATGTCTTTCTCCTGTAGATGCTCCTAAAGTGTTTGTATTAGTCACTGACTGGCTGAGTGCTCTGATAAAAGGATGAATTCTTAAAGAATGTGGTTCAGAGACGTCTTGAGGTGAGGTGGGGAGTGGAGGAAGACACCCACTCCAGCAAGAAGGATTGTCTTATCACTGAACCTTTTTTTTTTTTAATCTCCTTTCATTCATTTATTTTGTTCTTTTGGCCAGGCTTCAAAGCATGTGGGATCTTAGTTCCCAGACTAGGAATTGAACCCTTGCCTCTTGCAATGGAAACCTGGAGTCTTAACCACTGGACTGCCAGGGAAATTCCTCTTTTTTCTTTTTAATCTTTTAATTTTATCCTGGAGTATAATTGACTAACAATGTGTTGGTTTCAGGTGTACAGCAAAGTGATTCAGTTATGCATATACTTGTATCTATTCTGTTTCAAATTCTTTTCCCATTTAGGTTATTACATAATATTGAGCAGAGTACCCTGTGCTATAGAGTAGGTCCTTGCTGGTTATCCATTTTAAACATAGCAGAGGGTATCACTGAGCTTTTTTGATTGCTTAGTTCATGGCAATAATAAAAAGCAGATTGACTTTTGATCCATTTTATGATTAATTTTAAATCCTCTGCCTGCAGTGTGTCCCCTTACTGCCCGCAACCAGGACAGACCACTACCTCCAGCCCTTTCTTCATGCTTCATGCAAACCTACGAAGTGCTGAAGCTCTGATTTACTGCACAATGAATCAAGTCAGAACGAATGTGCCTGGACATCTCTGGTTGCCCACTTAAGAAGTCACAGCCTCGCTTTATTTGAGATTTTGCCCTGAAGCCCTGCAGGCACTGAGGAGCATTGAGAAGACGTGCTGATCACAGGACTGAACCACTGAACGGACAAATGGGCGAGTGTGTTAAGCGGTTTCCACTGTATTCCAGATTCCCACCCCCTGCCCATCTCATTGTGGCTGAATCAGCACCGCGATCCCCCTAAGGATGCCATTCGCCTAAGGAATGGCTCTCCAAGGGAGCCACTGAACATTTGCTTAATGAGTTTTAAAATAGCCTCTGCTTGGGGCACCATGGATTGGGAGAGGGGAGTGTCCACATGGAAGGCCACCCTTGTGGGCTCTCTGTCTCTCAGCTGCATCCCAGGGACTGGCCCAGCGAGCTTGCTGAAGGGATGAGGGGATAGAGAGAGATACTGACTGCAGTCATGTGCCTTGTTGAGATGACTTGTGGGGCCTGGGACAGCTCTGTGTTCATGAGTCACTTCGGCTAAGTTTAGTGCTGGCTCCAGTGACAGAACAGATGGACAGTCAGAGCAAAGACATTCTGCTGGACTCTAGCCCGGCATGACCCCATCCGATCGGTCAGCCAGATCTGAGCTGACACAGGCTCCCGGGTCCTGGTGATGGCAGGCAGGGGACAGGAATCAGTGACTGCCCATCGCTCATTTGCTACTCCTTCATTCAGAAACTTCCAGTGAGCACCCAGTAGACAAAGGGAAGTGCAAGCCCCCCTGGCTCCTGCAAACAGCGTGGAATCTGAACAACCACAGTTACAGCAATGAGATCAAATAGATGGAAAAGGGCAGGAAATAACCAGTGACGGCAACTTGGAGTGTTCTACGGGGAATGATGCTCCTCCCAAATCTATCATTTTATTTGCTTCAAACTCATCACGGGAGTTGTGTTGTTATCCCCAGGTGTCGGATCAACACCCTGAGAGGTGAAGCAAGTTGCCCAAGGAAACAGAGTGGGGAGCTGGGCATCCAGACCTTCTCCTTTACTTCCCAGTTCAGAGTCTTTTTCATACCATTCTGCCATTGCTGTTTTGACCATTAGGTTGGGATTTTTAGAACGGGAAACCTCATTTCCCATAAAATGGGAAACCTTCTCATTTGCTCCGTGAGGACGGAGTGTGGCTTGAGTTGTAGCTCAGAACAGTATTGGCAATTTCATGATCTTGCTGTCTCCTGGCTTTGCTGTTCTTCAAGCCTCTGTCAACCAGTTGACATTTCACTGCTCCCTGTCTGAAAGATACCGTTGTCTTTTTTCTTTCCTGGGTGTGAATGTGCTTTGTTGTCTTTTTATTTTATTGAAGTAGAGTTGATTTACAATGTTTCAGATGTACAGCAAAGTGGTTCAGTTATATATATTATATATAGTATATATTATACATATTACTATGATTTTATTATATTTATATAGTATATGACATGTTATATATTTATATTATAAATAATATATCATTTATAATAATAAATGATATGTTATTAATATAATAATATGCTTAGTTGCTTAGTCATGTCCAATTCTTTGTGACTTTTTGGACTATAGCCCACCAGGCTTCTCTATCCATCGAATTTCCCAAGCAAGAATACTCGGGGTGGGGGGTTGTCATTTCCTTTTCCAGGGTATCTTCCCAACCTAGGATCAAACTCACATCTCCTGTGTCTTCTGCATTGAAGGTGGATTCTTTACTCACTGAGTCATTGTGGAAGCCCCAATATAATAATATATTATATTGTTTGTATAATATATAGCATATATTATATATATTGATTCTTTTCCATTATAGGTTATTGCAAGATATAGAATATAGTTCCCTGTGCTATATATCCATATAGTTTTATTGCTTTGGTATCATAGAATATCTCTACTAATAAAAAGGTAAAGGTGGGAATACATTTGATTACTTAGTAACTCTAATGCAGACAGGTAATAGACAAATGTAGATATACAGTAGTATCCTTTCTTATTACAGCTACCCAATAATTAGAAAATAAAAAGCACAGTGATTATCACATGTAACAGCATGTGGTTTAACAACAATATTTGTATACAATGATTTTCCAAGAGGTCTTCATGCTTATATTTTTTTAACTTTTAAAATTTTTGTCTCATTTTTTATTGAGGTATGATTTTTTAAATATTTTAATTTATTTATTTGTTTTGCCAGGTCTTAGTCGTGACATGGGAACACTTTGTCGTGGCATGTGGGATCTAGTTCTCTGACCAGGGATGGAACCTGGGTCCCCCTCATTGGGAGGATGGAGTCAGCCATTGGACCACCGGGGAAGTCCCTGCTGAGATATGATTGACATAATGGGGCTTCCCTGGTGGCTCAGATGGTAAAGAATCTGCTTGCAGTGCAGGAGACCACTTGCACTGCAGGAGCCTGGGATTAGATCCCTGGATTGGGAAGATCCCCTGGTGGAGGTAATGGCTACCCACTCCAGTAGTCTTGCCTGGAGAATCCAATGGACAGAGGAGCCTGGCGGGCTATAGTCTATGGGGTGACAAAGAGTCGAACACGACTGAGCAAGTAACACTTTCACTGACATGTAACATAACATTGTATTAGTTTCAGGTGTACAATAATGATTCAATATCTGCTTTTATTTACAAAGTGATTACCACAACAGGTCTAGTTAACATCCATCACCATATGTAGTTCCCCCTTTTTTTTCCTGTGTCGGGGACTTTTAGAATCTACACTCTTCAGTTCAGTTCAGTTCAGTTCAGTTCAGTCGCTCAGTCGTGTCTGACTCTTTGCGACCCCATGAATCACAGCATGCCAGGCCTCCCTGTCCATCACCAACTCCCGGAGTTCACCCAGACTCACGTCCATTGAGTCAGTGATGCCATCCAGCCATCTCATCCTCTGTCATCCCCTTCTCCTCCTGCCCCCAATCCCTCCCAGCATCAGAGTCTTTTCCAATGAGTCAACTCTTTGTATGAGGTGGCCAAAGTACTGGAGTTTCAGCTTTAGCATTATTCCTTCCAAAGAAATCCCAGGGCTGATCTCCTTCAGAATGGACTGGTTGGATCTCCTTGCAGTCCAAGGGACTCTCAAGAGTCTTCTCCAACACCACAGTTTAAAAGCATCAATTCTTCGGCGCTCAGCCTTCTTCACAATCCAACTCTCACATCCATACATGACCACAGGAAAAACCATACCCTTGACTAGATGAACCTTTGTTGGCAAAAAGTAACGTCTCTGCTTTTGAATATGCTATCTAGGTTGGTCATAACTTTCCTTCCAAGGAGTAAGCGTCTTTTAATTTCATGGCTGTAGTCACCATCTGCAGTGATTTTGGAGCCTAAAAAAATAAAGTCTGATACTGTTTCCACTGTTTCCCCATCTATTTCCCAAGAAATGATGGGACCAGATGCCATGATCTTCGTTTTCTGAATGTTGAGCTTAAAGCCAACTTTTTCACTCTCCACTTTCACTTTCATCAAGAGGCTTTTGAGTTCCTCTTCACTTTCTGCCATAAGGGTGGTGTCATCTGCATATCTGAGGTTATTGATATTTCTCCCAGCAATCTTGATTCCAGCTTGTGTTTCTTCCAGTCCAGTGTTTCTCATGATGTACTCTGCATAGAAGTTAAAGAAGCAGGGTGACAATATACAGCCTTGACGTATTCCTTTCCCAATTTGGAACCAGTCTGTTGTTCCATGTCCAGTTCTAACTGTTGCTTCCTGACCTGCATATAGATTTTTCAAAAGGCAGATCAGGTGGTCTGGTATTCCCATCTCTTTCAGAATTTTCCACAGTTTATTGTGATCTACACAGTCAAAGGCTTTGGCATAGTCAATAAAGCAGAAATAAATGTTTTTCTGGAACTCTCTTGCTTTTTCCATGATCCAGTGGATGTTGGCAATTTGATCTCTGGTTCTTCTGCCTTTTCTAAAACCAGCTTGAACATCAGGAAGTTCATGGTTCACATATTGCTGAAGCCTGGCTTGGAGAATTTTGAGCATGACTTTACTAGCGTGTGAGATGAGTGCAATTGTGTGGTAGATTGAGCATTCTTTGGCATTGCCTTTCTTTGGGATTGGAATGAAAATTGACCTTTTCCAGTCCTGTGGCCACTGCTGAGTTTTCCAAATTTGCTGGCATATTGAGTGCAGCACTTTCACAGCATCATCTTTCAGGATTTGGAATAGCTCAACTGGAATTCCATCACCTCCACTACCATCACCTCCACTAGCTTTGTTTGTAGTGATGCTTTCTAAGGCCCACTTGACTTCGCATTCCAGGATGTCTGGCTCTAGGTCAGTGATCACACCATCGTGATTATCTGGGTCGTGAAGATCTTTTTTGTACAGTTCTTCTGTGTATTCTTGCCACCTCTTCTTAATATCTTCTGCTTCTGTTAGGTCCATACCATTTCTGTCCTTTATCGAGCCCATCTTTGCATGAAATGTTCCCTTTGTATCTCTAGTTTTCTTGAAGAGATCTCTAGTCTTTCCCATTCTGTTGTTTTCCTCTATTTCTTTGCATTGATCGCTGAAGAAGGCTTTCTTATCTCTTCTTGCTATTCTTTGGAACTCTGCATTCAGATGCTTATATCTTTCCTTTTCTCCTGTGCTTTTCACTTCTCTTCTTTTCACAGCTATTTGTAAGGCCTCCCAAGACAGCCATTTTGCTTTTTTGCATTTCTTTTCCATAGGGATGGTCTTGATCCCTGTCTCCTGTACAATGTCACGAACCTCAGTCCATAGTTCATCAGGCACTCTATCTATCAGATATAGACCCTTCAATCTATTTCTCACTTCCATTGTATAGTCATAAGGGATTTGATTTAGGTCATACCTGAATGGTCTAGTGGTTTTCCCTACTTTCTTCAATTTAAGTCTGAATTTGGCAATAAGGAGTTCATGATCTGAGCCACAGTCAGCTCCCTGTCTTGTTTTTGCTGACCGTATAGAGCTTCTCCATCTTTGGCTGCAAAGGATATAATCAATCTGATTTCAGTGTTGACCATCTGGTGATGTCCATGTGTAGAGTCTTCTCTTGTGTTGTTGGAAGCGGATGTTCGTTATGATCAGTGCATTTTCTTGGCAAAACTCTGTTAGTCTTTGCCCTGCTTAACGAGGTACAAATGTATAATACAGTCGCCATGCTGTGCATACATCCCCATCGCTTACTTAAACTAAACTGGAAATTTGTTTCAACTCCCTTCTCCCACTTTGTATTTTATCCTTTTAATACCTTCCTGCTTTATCCTTTTCCTGCTTCCTCAAGAATTACACTTCTCTCCCTCTCTAGAAGGGCCACTGTCCTGGACAAGGGGAATAGGTGAGTGGGTGGGAAGGGGTGGACATGACATTTATGGAGGGGCTGGAACAGTATTCACATACACTCCTGGATGCCTCTGTGGAATCTTTAGCTCCTGTCCAGTATCTCTTGGGATTACAGTTAGAATTCAGCCCAGGGGCAGTCACTTCACTCAGCATCCCAGGACCTCAAGCCCACATGCAGTTTCTTCAGGGAAACCCACTCTGCTGCCATGTAGGGAAGTCCCAGGATGAGTCACCTGGGTTGGAATACAGAGACCAGGCCTCTTTCAAGTCAATGATCTACATTTTCAGGCAAGACATGAGATCTGTTGTTCTAGGGCCTGTTACGATTCTCTAATGGCCGTTCTGTGGGTTTTCTAGCCTGAACTCAAACATGCTCTTGGGTTTCCCTTTAGATGTGTATCCTACCATTTCCAAATTCTAGCTTTTAACACAAAGCCTCAGCATCTGTAAGACAAGCTCTGGCCATGTTTCTGATCAGGAGCAATGAATCGTGCTGGGTGTCACTTCCTAACAAGATGATCTGGGGATGTGAAGGGATGTGGCAGGGAGAGTGGGGTGGGGGGAGGGGAAGCATGGTGGGGTTTATCCATAGTCGGCAGGATGACATTCTTGTTTCATCACATGATGAGTGTTTTCAAGGCACTGAGCCAACACCCACCATAAACCTGTCAGGGGAAACATCTCCATGAAATATTCTTGCACTCACAAAGCAGATGTCCACAGGGGCAGCAGGCTCACCTGGTTCACTCCTGGAGGCAGACATAAAGCACAGGCTCTGAGAAGGTGGACGTGTGTGGGCACCCAGGAGGGGAGCCCAAATCTAATGAACCCAAGTTCACGGTCTATTCAGAGCCCCGGAGTATAGATGTGATAGTCATTCTGGTTCTAACGCTGCCAGCGATTAGCGTCATGGCCTTGGTTATGTTATAATACTTATCCTCTCTGGCCTTTAGTTTCCTCCTTTGTAATGTGTAGTTTTGGAGAAATTGACCTGTGGCTCCCTAGGGGTGGCGACTATGTCCCCTGGTTGTAAAGTGCCACCTAGCACTCAGTAAGTGCAATATGAATATATAGAGAGAATAAACCAAAATACTAAGATTCTAGGAATGACCATTCTCACATGAGCTCCGTGAGTGAGGGATGCTGCTGCCATGTCAGTAAACAAAGGGTGTTGCACCCATTAAGCCATCACATTTCAGCTGACCTGATGGTGAGCCCCGATGGAACTCGGGATGCGAACAGGATGCCCACCATCGAGCCATCAGCCCCTCGTTCCTTTATTCCCACCCAAATGTTGAATCTTACTGAATTCCCAATTCAGGAAATTCTAGTGTGGTCCAAGGAGTGAACTGCACTGGAGTTCTGAAGGAGTGTCTGGGGGTCTGTGTGTTGAAGGGACAAGGGAGATGGTGGAAAGAGCCCAGTTTCTGACTCTGAATTTAGCACTTGTTGACAGTCTGCACTGTCTGCTGCAGTCAGGGCCACCCAGCTTAGCACTGGGTGATGCTTGAATGCTTTTGCACACTGGTTCCTTTCCCTTCGAAAGCAGGAAGCACACCTCATTCTTTTGAATCTCTCAAATGCCTAGCTCAGAGAAAAAGAGAAGGGCTTACCAATTCCCATGGATTGACAAATTTTTCACTCACTAGATGTGGTACTATGCAATTATTAGATGCAGGCAGGACTCAGCATAAATATCACTTATGAGAAGGAGTTGACTTAGCTCCTAGAAATTTCTGGCATTTATGACTTTTTATTTTTGTCCTTGGTAAGGAGAAATTCTATGGAGGCAAGCCCATTGGGTTGTCAACAGGAGCTCGGGGGAATGCGACATGAAAGCAGAAGTTATAAGTGTTGGAGGAATTTGGGTAGACATCTTTGTAGGGTTGGTATTTTGAAGAAAGGATAGAAATATTGTGTGTACCTGTAGGCATCAACAACAACAACAAAAAATGTGTTTAGGGGCCTATGCTGGTGACTTCCAGATTTAAAAAAAATGTGGAAAGAAAATAAAACCTTGGAGCATATAACTTTTTTGCAATGTCATATTTTTAAAGGAAAAAGATATGAGAATTCTACTCGCTTTGGACAGTTTTTCTTTTTCAGTAGTCAGAGCATCTTTTTTGCCCCTGCCTAACTGGCAACCCACTCCAGTATTCTTGCCTAGAGAATTCCAAGGATGGAATTCCAGGGAGCCTGGTGGGCTGCTGTCTATGGAGTCGCACAGAGTAGGACACGACTGAAGCGACTTAGCAGCTTAGCAGCAACCATGTTCTTAGGCAACAGGCATGTCAATATTCAGAGAGGAGACCACCAAGTAGACTTGGGTACTTCACTGACACCACCACCAGCACTCCAACCTCAAGATCCAAAGACCATTCAGTTAAAGCTTGGTCCAACATGGCACCATGGAATTACTAGCCAAATGTTTCTCTCACCTCAAATGGCATGATGGTTGGTATTGGACCATCTAAGCAAGCAGAGCAAATAAAATTCCTGAACAAGATCACACAGTAGACACCACACCATGTTCTTAAAACCAACTAGCATCTTTTATAGGAAAGACTGATGTTGAAGCTGAAGCTCCAATACTTTGGCCACCTGATGTGAAGAGCTGACTCATTGGAAAAGACCCTGATGTTGGGAAAGATTGATGGCAAAAGGAGAAGGAGTGGCAGAGGATAAGATGGTTGGATAATATCACCAACTCAGTGGATGTGAATTTGAGCAAATTTCAGGAGACAGTGAAGGACAGGGGAGCCTGGCATGCTGCAGTCCATGGTTCACAAAGAGTCAAACACGACTTAGTGAATGAACAATTACAATAGCATCCTTCAGAAGATTATATATGGTAGATATTTGATTTTTCTGTTTTATCACCCTTTTAGAGCATTCTTCTTTTCAGTGGTCCAAGCTTATAGAAATGGTAACACTCTAGACAGCCAGTTGTCTAAAACACCAGGAGTCTGTAAGCATGTGTCATCTTGTGTATGTGTGACAGTGGAACATACAAACATGGACACTGAATAGAGAAGAAATCCCTACAATTGATTTTGAAGAACGTTCAATAATGCTGATCAAGCTACTTAACTTCTTGGGCTCTCATAATTACAGGATCAAATTTTCTCCTTCTTTGGATTTTTTGATCATTGCTGAACCCTTTTCTCTGAGAAAGAAAAGATGCAAGCTTAGGTTCGGGTCAGATTTTATGATCTCATAATTGATCCAGACAAAAGGAAGTTTTTAAACTAGGCTTCACATAATGAAGCAGAATTTATGAAATGCCCCCCTTGGATCTATCACCAGATACTTTTAAGAGAGAATTAATCATAGACCCCAGAGAAAACGGGAGTCTGGAAGGGAAGCCTGGGGGAGGGAGATGTGGCTAAGCTTGGCAGGGAGAAAGGAGGAGAGAAAGTAGGTGGAGAAGGAGGCTGAGGGCTACATTACCTCATCCCTGTGGTCCTGAATTCCTTTACAGTCTCTGTTCTGCTTTCCAGAGGGATGGGGCCAGGTTTTCCCTCTTCCCATCCGTCCTGAGCACCATGGTCCCATCCGTCCTCCTAAATCACGGCTCACTTCTCATCACTCCCCTTCTAAGGAGTCAGAGGGGACACCCTATTGCCTGCTAAATCAAAGCCGGCTTCTCTGCCTCACTTGCATCGACTCTCAGAACTCAGTCCTTCTCATCCGCTCCAGCATCATCTCGTTCCTTCCAGCAGCCCAGCCTCCTCACTGCTTCCTGCACAGACCCAGTCTTCCCTACTTCTGTGCCTTTACTCCTGCTGTTATATCATAGGGTGACGAGGTGCAGCTCAGGGGTAGAGCCTTGACTGAAAACAGCAATATAATGCTATCTCCCCTCCCATCAAAGTCCCACCTCCGCCATAAATGTGCCCTTCCTGACCACTCTGGTCCTTTCTTTCCTTTTTATAAAATTATTTGTTTATTTGGCTGTGTTGGGTCTTAGTTGCCATATGTGGGATCTTTCACTGGGGTGTACAGACTCTCTAGTTGTGGTACATGGTGTGTGTGCTTAGCTGCCCCACGGCATGTGAGTTCTTAGTTCCCTGACCAGGGATCGACCCTGCATTCCCTGCACTGCAAGGCAGATTCTTAATCATGGGACCTCCAGGGAAGTCCCTATTCCAGTTCTTCTAAAGTCTCCCTTCTCTGAATCCAGTGATAGGACGGTAGACATTTAGGAACAAGTTCTCCAGGGGTGGGAACTGAGGACTCTCACCACATACATGAGCTTATTATACTTTTTACTGATATGAAGAATGGGTAGTCCACAATTTACATGTAATAATAAAATATATAATACTCTTTTTATGACCAACCTAGACAGCATATTGAAAAGCAGAGACATTACTTTGTCAACAAAGATCTGTCTAGTCAAGGCTATGGTTTTTCCAGTGGTGATGTATGGATGTGAGAGTTGGACTATAAAGAAGGCTGAGTGCCAAAGAATTGATGCTTTTGAACTGTGGTGTTGGAGAAGACTCTTGAGAGTCCTTGGACTGCAAGGAGATCCAACCAGTCCATCCTAAAGGAGATCAGTCCTGAATATTCATTGGAAGGACTGATGTTGAAGCTGAAACTCCAATACTTTGGCCACCTGATGTGAAGAGCTGACTCATTTGAAAAGACCCTGATGCTTGGAAAGATTGAGGGCAGGAGGAGAAGGGGACGGCAGAGGATGAGATGGTTGGATGGCATCACCGATTCAATGGACATGGGTTTGGGTGAACTCCAGGAGTTGGTGACAGACAGGGAGGCCTGGCATGCTGTGGTTCATGAAGTCACAAAGAGTTGGACTGAGGGACTGAACTGAACTGAACTGTGAGTTTTACGTAGCTGATGATCATGAAATGCTTTCATTGACGTTCGCCAGACTCTTGAATCTGTAGACAAACTACGATTGCAGCTGACAAACGTGTTGTTCTGATAGGAATTCTGGTCGATCTTTAAATGAATAAAATGAAAGTGAAACAACAAAGACATGCCACAGTCTCACGTGTTCATCCATGACACGAGAGGCTTCTTTGCTGAGTTGGAAAACAATTTTCAAATACTCAGTGTTTGTATCTCTGTGTGTGTGAGTCACAAGGTAACAGTTACACACACCATACACTCCTAATTTAGCTTTCATTAATAACATTTTCTCCATCACTTTGTTAAGTCTAGATAGTCAATAATATGATAAACCAAGCCCTGATTAGTACTGTTGCCAAAACACGGTCTTTGTTCACCAGTGCTGAATAGAAATGTGAAGACAGGGTTTTGGGTGAAGAGTGGCTTTTATTACACTTCCAGGTAAAGGGGGCCACAGTGGGCTAATGCCCTCAAGACTTTGTGACCCACCCTGGAGGGGGCAGTGAGGAGTTTTACAGCATTCAAGGAACAAGGTGTGATCTGCTCATGGACAATACTCGGATTGGTTGGCATCAAGGTGAAGTTGCAAGCATCATCAGCCTTCTGGTTTTAGCCAGCCTAGGGTCTACCTTCTTGCAGTCAGCAGTTTTCATCTGGAGGGGTGTATCAGGCTTGTATCTGTATCTTTCAGGGAACTGGGAGATCAGTGATTCTGCTGTGTGGCAGAGTTACAGGCTAAACTGTTAACAGTTTCACAGCCCAGCATCTATTCGTGTTTCTACCTCTTCATCTTTCCCGATCATTACGTCTTGGATCAGCGTTTTACTTTGAAAGGTGAGGACATGGGAAATGGTACATGGTTTCAGTAGCAGTACTGGTTTTTGGTGTGGACCTAAGTTCTCATCTCATTTGGGTAAACACCAAATGAGCTGAAGCACATTCTTAAGAGCATGTTAAGCTTTGTAAGAAACCGCCAAACAATCTTCCAAGCAGTTCTACTGTTTTCCATTCCTACCAGCAATGAATGGAGGTGAACTCATTTAATCAATTCCTTTTTTAATAAGCAAGTTGTCTTAGCAACACTTCCCCCTTCTGAACTTATTTTTCATATCACCTTCTTCCGACCTCCTTTTCTTGGTGAATGGCCCCACTCTTCACCCGGGTACTCATGCGTGTCGTCTTCGCTCTTTCACGCAAATGAATTAGCTGCTAAGTTCAGTTGACTCTCACACTTGGCAGCTCTCTGAGATTTGTTCCTCTTCTCTATCCTTTCAGCCTTTATCTATGAAACAAGCTCCTTCTGGTTTGCCTCTCCTTCACACTGCAGGCAGTTGTCTTCCAAAATACCATGTTGCTTCCTCATTACAAAAAAAAAAAAATCAAAACTTGAAATTCTCCCATTGACTTCAGGTCAAACTCCCAACTGCCCTGGATGGACTATAAGGTCTTCAGGAACTGTGCTCTGCTAACTGCCCACCCCAGCTCCCTGTCAACTGGCAGTACCATTTTCAGTGTTCGTGGTCCCCTAAACTCTCAGAACTGTTGAAAACCACTGCATACTCTGTTCCATGGCTTTTTCCCCCTGGAGAATTTCTACTCAATTTCATGACTCAACTCAAAATCATCCCCCTTGACCACTGGGAGGGTAAAGAGGTCCTTCTCTTTTTGGTCCCCGCTGACCCCTATGGTCTCTGAGTTATATTCACCTCACCAATAGGCGTTTATTTGTTTATGAGTGTGTCTTCCCCTCTCACTCCAAGGCTGTGAATTTCTACATCCTTCAAACCTGGCCCACTTAGTGTGACATCCCTTATATGCAGAATCTAAAAAGAAAGAATACAAAAGAACGTATTTACAGAACAGAAACAGATTTAGAGAAGGAACTTATGGTCACCAAGGTGGAAGGGATAATTAGGGAGCTTGGGATGGACATTTACACACTCTTATATTTAAATGGATAACCAACAAGGACCTACTGTATAGCACAGGGAACTCTGCTCAATTTTATGTGCCAGTGTGGAGAGCAATAGAGTTTGGGGGAGAATGGATGCATGTATACGTGTGGCTGAGACCCTTCATTGTCCACCTGAAACTATCACAACATTGTCAATCAGTTACACTCCACTATAAAATAAAAAGTTAAAAAAATCTGGTCTGCTTATGGAAATTTGCTGAAATGAATTTTGAAAAGGGCAACCTCAGAGTTGAGGGTGGGGAAAGGCTAACTGTGCCTCTGATAGAGCCCAGGGATCTCCGTCATGTCCAGCTGTTTGTGACCTTATGGACTGTCGCCTGCCAGGCTCTTTGGTCCATTGGGATTCACCAGGCAAGAATACTGAAGTGGGTGGTAGCCATTCCCTTCTCCATTTCAGAGAATGTGTATAGTCTTAACCCACACTGGCTGATTAAACCACAGAGAACAGGGGGGAAAAAGCAGGAGAAAGCACTCTGTAACCTCCAGCTACATTTCCCCCCTTCTAACAATTTTGAATAGGTTTTGAGGAAGAAGAGGCCAAGGTCATCATTAACTACTACTCTTGTACCAACGGGGAAGGCAAAATGATGAAATGTGAGATACGCAATTAGTTAGATGGCTGTAGAAAGACCATAAAAATTACTCATTGTCATGGGAAGGATTTATTCTGGCTCCTGAAAATGATCCTGCTTCAGAGAACAGGTTTGCAAGTCATTGGCAAGAACTCTGCCTGGGTCTCTGTGGACTCCTGGCCCTGTAGAGGATCTCTTGCAGGTGCCTTTGTGTGCAGATGAGGGAGAGGAGGGCTCTGGGAGCATCTATCGGGTGGGATAGAGCCATCTAGGTTCTGGGTTTTCCCGATTTTCTTGATCACCGGTAAAACTATCCAGGTTTAGCCAGTTACCTTCCTGTCAGGCAGAACTGAGCAACTATAGTTACCTTAGAAGGAGTTTTCTGTTTCTTTTACTGAAACTGTTGCAAGGAGAAGTCAATGCTGACTCCATGTTAAACTGTTGCTTTGACGTTGCTTTTGTTATTATTGCCTGTTTGTGCTCAGTCATGTCCAACTCTTTGCAGCCCCATGGACTGTAGCATGCCAGGCTCCTCTGTCCATGGCATTTCCCAGGCAAGCATACTGGAGTGGGTTGCCGTTTCCTACTCTAAGGGATCTTCCTGAGCCAGGGATTGAACTTGCATCCCCTGCGTCTCCAGCGTTGCACGTGGATTCTTCACTGCTGAGCCATCAGGGCATCACACTTGATGGCCTGCCTCAGAGAATCTTGCCCCTCTGCCTGACTGTTAAAGTGCCTTTGTTAAGAACCCTGTCCACCTGAGGATAGCAGGAAAGAAGAAATTAACACATCCCTCTGCCTGAGGCTTGCCATTCTAAGAGATACTTGCAAGAGTAAATAGCCTTTTTATTTTATTTCCTCACTTCCCTACCTCCATCTCTGATCCAAAAGAGCTCCTGGCATCCAGACCCCAACAAAATGGTTATTTATTCAACTTTCTGAATAAAGTTGTGTTCCTTGCCTCAACACCTGGTCTATCAGATTCATTTGCCTGTTATGCGACAAGTGGCAAGCAGAGCAAGCTTGGACTCGGTAAGAACTGCATTTTATAATCTTGGAAATTGTGGCCCCTTCCCCTACTGGGATTCCTAAGGAAAGTTCTAAGAAAGTGGTGATTACTTGGCCACTTAGCCTGTTTGACAAGCCTTCAACTCTGAGATTTTCCTGGAAGAAGTGTTTGTTCTTTCTTACAAGCCTCCTCCCAGCTCTTGAACCTATCCCCGGAAGGATCCTAAGCTATCTAAGTTGTATGCTTCCTTGTTGCCCATCTTTTCAGCTGCTTGGAAGTCATCTCTTTGAGTCAAAGGGATCTGAGTTGAAATCCTGGCTCTGTCAGTGACTGGAACGGGACACAGAAGTCCTTGAGATGGGTCTGGGGAGCATATTCAGGAAATGAACATGTTTTTCCCTCAACAGGGATGGGTTGAGATAAAATGGTTCTGTTGCCTTGTGCTCAGATGGGAGGATTTCCTCTGATGGAATTCACAGCTTGACTGCCGAGCAGGGAGGTGCCATAGGTGAGTCCCAGGTGAGAGGATCCCGGGACACGGTCTCCCACACCTCTCCTGGAACAACCCTCAGCTTTGGCCTGCCTACCCCTGTGGGACCCCAGAGCCCCTGACCTGGTACTCCGGGAATCTCAATCTGCAGCAACTACACACTTCTTTGGCCCTTCAGTGACTTTTAAAGGTGGGCTGAGAAACCGTGACCCACTGGGTCCACTCTGCTTCAGCCTTGTACATCCAGACCTCATCCTGAATCTCATTGTCACTTGGAATTACTGTCAGACTTTTTTTTTTTTTCAAAAAAGAGAGTTTTTTTTTTTTTTTTAAGAGAAAATACTTGAAGCCTTAACACATTGGATTCTTATTCCAAAGCTAAAACCCTATACTTTATGATCTACTCTATACATGTTTGGGAATGGGATTGTCAGAAACTAAAGTCACCCAAAGGAAATTTAACTCAGGTGCTCTGCCTTAAAAAATTTTAAATAAGAATTTACAGGACTATTGTTTTTATTTAATTTAATATCCATGGCACTGAGGGTGAGCTAATAGAATGTTATAGTAAAGGATTAATCTTCATGTTTTGAATAGTGAATATAAGCATTGAATGTAGATGGTAACTTAAACAGGATTTGGATTCTAAGGATAAAGAGCTGAAACAGAAAGGGTATGTGTTTTGGAATATTTGCTCTATGAAGATTATAGTTGTTGCTGTTCAACCACTGAATTGTGTCATACTCTTTGTGACCCCATGGACTATAGCCCACCAGGCTCCTTGGTCCATGAGATTTCCCAGGCAAGAATACTGGAGTGGGTTCCCATTTCCTCCAGGGGATCTCTCCCACTGAGATTATGAGCTGCCCTCAGACTGATTTCCTATTTTGGCAAATTTTTTTTTTTCTAACTGTTCATCAGTTCAGTTCAGTCGTGTCCGACTCTTTGCGACCCCATGAATCGCAGCACGCCAGGCCTCCCTGCCCATTGCCAACTACTGTTCATAGTAGATCCTTATTGTATGGTTCCTCAGTATCCATTTCATCTCTTCTCTTCCATTTTGTAATGGTATGCGGAATCTCCTCTCTCAGTTGGGGAACTCCTAGTGGGGCCCCCTCCTTGGTACATGGGTGACTCTTATGACATAGGCTGGCCAACCACGTGTTTCACTGGCTAAAGTGATTGGACTAGAAATGAACATATGACTCAATCAGTCATGTGAGATTTTTGCTAGGACTTTAAAAATCTATTTATTTATTTTTGCCTGTGTCAGTTTTTAGTTGTGGCGTGAGGGATCTTGCAATGTGACACACAGGCATAGTTGCCCCGAGGCATGTGGGATCTTGCTTACCCCACCAGGGATCCGTCCTCTGCATTGGAAAGCAAATTCCTGGCCACTGGACAGCCAGGGAAGTTCCTTTTCTAGGATTTGTGAGAGAGGCAGGGAAATTTCCCCTAGAGACTGGAACCCAAGGCTGTTGCTATCAAGGTTTAAGAATGAAACCAACAGAATGGGAGCAGAAGGCCTGCCAGAATCATCAAGATAAGTCACTCTTGAAGCCCTAGCCCTTTGTCCTATGAGCTGACAAATTATGGACCTTGTGTTGGTTAAGTAAATTAATGGATTTTCTGTTACTTGTAATCAAGAGTCCTACTTCATTGATACAACATTCTTTTGAAATAGAAAGAAGGTATTTTAAATACATAGGATATTTGAAGAGTGAATTTGTACAATAAAGGGGTTTTTAGTGTACACAGTTGTGCAACCATCACCACTATCTGATTCTAGTTTGTTTTCATCACCCCAAAGCAAAATCCTGTGCTCGCTATCAGTTACTCCTCACTCACCTCTTCTCCTAGACCCTGGTGATCAATTATCTGCTTTCTGTCTCTATAAAGCTGCCTATTCTAGACGCTGTGGACAAATGGAATCATACAATATGTGGTATTGTGTGTCTAGTTCTTTGACTCAGAATCACACTTTCAAAGTTCCTCTATGTATCGTGTATCAGTACTGCATTCCTGTTCCTAACTGAAAAATATTCCACTGTATGGATATATTACATTTTGTTTATCCATTCTTTGATTGATTGACATTTGAGTGTCTCCATTTCCATTTTTTGTCAATTATGAGTAATACTGCTATAAACATTTGTATACAAGTTTTTGTGTGGGCATATGTTTTCATTTCTCCAGGAGTGGAATTTTTGGATCATATGGTAAATTTGTGTTTATCTTTTTGAGGAACTGACAAACAATTTTTAAAGCTGGCTGCCCCATATTACCATTGTGCCAAAAATGTATGAGGTTTCCGTTCTACATCCTCATCAGCACTTGCTGTTGTACATCTTTTTGTTATAGCCATTCTAGAGAGTGTGAAATGCCATCTCATTGTGCTTGTCATTTGCATTTCTGTAATGGTTAAAGATGTTGATTTTTGCATGTTCTTTTTGGTCATGTGCATTTCTTTTGTGTAGAAATATTCAAATCCTTTGTCTGTTTAAAGCGTAGGTTATTTGCCCTTTTATTATTGATTTGTAAGACCTATATATCTATCTGTCTGTCGCCAGGATACATATGATTCAAAAATATTTTCTCTCAGTCTGTTGTTATCTTTTCACTTTTTGATAGTGTCCTTTAAAGGACAATTTTTTCATTTTGAAGAAAACTAATATATCTATTTTTCCTTTTGTTGCTTGTACTTTTGGCGTAACAACTAAGATATCATTCAAGGACTAATTCAAGGTCATAAAGATAAATTGCATTGTTTTCTTTCTAGAGTTTTAATGTTGTAGTTCTTACATTTATACCAATGATCCACTTCAAGTTAATTTTTGTATATGATGCAAGGAAGGGATCCAAATACATTATTTTGCATGTGCTAGATATCCCGGCACCATGTGTCGAAAAGACTCTTATTTCCCTATTGAGTCCTCTTGGCACTTTTGTTGAATATCAGTTGACCATAGATACGTGAGTTTATTTTCAGGATTTCAATTCTATTCCATTGACATATATGTCTGTTCTTATGTTGGTACCAGTACCATCGCTTTGAAGTAAGTGTTTAAATTGAGCACCCTGAGTCTTTTTGATTTTTTCTGTTTTAAGATTGTTTTGGTTACTCAAGCTCCCTTGAATTTTCATAGGAATTTTAGGATCTGCCTGTTAATTTCTGCAAAAAAAAAAAAAAGCAGTGGTATTTTGATTGGGATCGTGCTGGATCTGTAGATCACCTTGGGGGAATATTGCCACCTTAACAATATTAAGTTTTCTCATCTGTGGACATTGGATGTCTTCCTATTTATCTCAGTTTTCTTTAGTTTCTTTCAGCAATATTTTTGCATTTTTCAGTCAACCTAATTTTATTTCTTTTAATTAAAAAAAATATTTTTGGCTGCCCTGGGTCTTAGCTGAGGCATAGGCTTCTCTAGGTGCGGTGCCCCGTGTAGTAGTGGCATGAGGGCTAATTTCCACAATTCCTGAGCTTGAGGGGCACCGCAACTGGATGGTCCGAGGTATGTGGGCTCTTAATTTCCCAACCAGGGATCAAACTCGTATCCTCTGCATCGGAAGGCAGATTCCTAACCGCTGGACCATGAGGGAAGTCCCAACCTAATTTTAATAGTTCACAAAGACTTGGCTTCTTTCGTCCATCCTCTCCTTATATGTTGACTTGATGGCATGACATCTTTATGCAGTGGGTGTCCATCAGCACTGATTAAAAATAGTTGTTTTTGCAATTGGCTTTTAAATCAGATAAGAGAAGAAAAGCTATAAATAATATTTTAAAAATGTCTTTATAGATGGCTACTCACAAGCTCAACAATGAGAGTGAATTCCTCCTGAGATCTTGCTCCCAAAACATCTCACTTAACTCACCCTAATCTCAACTTTGCTGCTCATTTCATCCTCCCCTGTACGTGCGGGTGTTCTAAGTCATTCAGTCATGTCCGATTCTTTGCAATCCACAGATCATAGCACATCAGGCTCCTCTGTCCATGGGATTCTCCAGAGAAGCATGCTGGAGTAGGTTGCCATGTCCTCCTCCAGGGGATATTCCCAACCTAGGGATCGAACCAGAGTTCATCCTCCCCAACCCCCTCCTTGAATGCCAACACTTTTTTATTTTCTTTGTTTTTCACGAGTGTGGGTGATAGTGGCCAAATGTAAATGACTGAAGCAGTTCAGTGGCTCTCAATGCCACGTGCCTGCTGTGGGTTCCTAGGAGACATCGCCCGCCCTCTAACCATCCCTAGTGCACTGCCTGCCCACCAGCCTGGGCCAGTGGCTGCTGCAAACAAAGGAGGGTGTGGAGTGGCAGGGGGAGGAGGTTATGCTGGGAGGGGGTTCTGTTGGAGCAGAGTCCCTGTGTCAAAGGGGCTCCTTCTGGGAATTCAGCACTATGGAACCACAGGTATGCACAAACAGGGAAAAAAGAAATCAATGAATGCCTGGTCTGTGTTTGGGCTTGTGGAAAACGATTGCATTTCCTTTCCTTTTGTCTATTCATAGACTCTCAGACCACTAATTCCTTTAATCAATAGCGAAGATTTGGACCAGGTGCCTCAGAGATGCCGGCATTCACTTGTTGGGTTAATTCCACTTAATCCCCTGTCTTGCAGAGCCTGCTCGGGGACCCCAAGTAGAACCACCACCCCACCCCACCCCACCCCCACCCAAGTAGAACCCACCAGGGGGCTGGCTTCTCCAGAGCAGTTCAGATGCCCTGGGACCAGGGACTGAGGGAGGCCAGCAGCAACCTCTGTTTTACTAGTGACTGCTTTTGTACACACTCCCAGTTTGCAAGCTCTTTTATATTCACATTTCAGCAGGAGGACAGGTCAGAGGTTACCAAGTTTCCTAGAAACCAAGGAAGAAAAATGCTACGGCACATTGTGGGTGATAAGATATATTCCAACCTCAGAGACATTAAAATGTGATTAAATAAATATGTGTGTGTTTATGTGTGTACATGTATATCTTAGAACAGGAGTCTCCAACCTCTGGGATCTAATGCCTGACTATCTGAGGTGGAGCTGATGTAATAATAAGAAGAATAAAGTGCACAATAAATGCAATGCCCTTGAATCATTCCAAAACCATCCCCCGACACCCTCTGGCCCAATAAAAAATTGTCTTCCACAAAACTGGTCCCTGGTGCCAAAAGGGTTGGGGACCGCTGTCCCAGAATCATTGAAATTTATTATTTTTAATTTAATTTTTATTTTTTAGCACCAAAACCATTTTGTATTGGGGTATAGCCAATTAACAATGTTGTGATAGTCTCAGGTGAACAGCAAAGGGACTCAGTTGTACATATACATGGACCCGTTCTCCCCCAAACTCCCCTCCCATCCAGGCTGCCACATAACATTGGCCAGAGTTCCATGTGCTATCGGAATCACTGAAATTTAGTTCCACACCTATTTAACAGGCAAGAAAAACTAGGGTCCAGAGAAATTAAATGGCAAAGCTAGGCTTCTAGTTCATTGGCTCCTGGTCTTATCAGCTCGCTGCAATGTTGAATACAAAGTCTGTAACATAGCATTTAAGGGAACTGGGGCAAATCATATGGTACTCTGGGCTTCACTTCTCTCCACTGTGAAATCAGGGTGAGACTATTTGGTTTCCCTGCCCCAGAAGGTTATTAAGAGGCTCAAATTAGATAGTATAGTTGTGTCTCTTCTTTTTTCATCAATTGGCTAAAGTTTACTGAGTGTCTCTTATGTGGTGAGCACTGTGTCAGGTTCAAGGAGATGAACGGAGACAGCGAAGGCCCCTACCTTTGTGAATTTTCAACTATAGCATTTTGCCAAGGTCTGTACAATTACAGGGGCTTCCCCCATGACCCAGTAGTAAATAGTCCACATGCCAATGCAAGAGACCAAGGTTTGATCCCTGGGTCGAAAGATCCCCTGGTGAAGGACATGGCAACACTCTCCAGTATTCTTATTTGGAGAGTTCCATGGACAGAGGAGCCTGGTGGGCTACAGTCCATGGGGTTCCAAAGAGTTTGGCATGACATAGTGACCTAAAAGCTGCTGCTGCTGCTGCTGCTAAGTCGCTTCAGTCGTGTCCGACTCTGTGCAACCCCATAGACTGCAGCCCACCAGGCTCCCCCGTCCCTGGGATTCTCCAGGCAAGAACACTGGAGTGGGTTGCCATTTCCTTCTCCAATGCATGAAAGTGAAAAGTGAAAGTGAAGTTGCTCAGTCGTGTCCGACTCTTAGCGACCCCATGGACTGCAGCCTACCAGGCTCCTCCGTCCATGGGATTTTCCAGACAAGAGTATTGGAGTGGGGTGCCATTGCCTTCTCCGACCTAAAAGCACTAACCTACAATTACAAGGACTTATGGTTGCTATTGTTAGCATAGGAGATGCTGGCAGAAAAGCCCTTGAGTGGAGCCTGATGGGGTTGACAATGAAAGAGCAGAAGGCCCAGCTTTGCCTAAGGGAAACCTCAGATATGATACATAGCATTTTCCTGGGTCTAATGCTAACACTCAAACGTCTAAAATTGGAACTTTAGCCCCAGTGCTCTTCTCCAACCCTCTCTTGTTCTGCGACTCCGTATTCCCTCTCTAGTCCCTTGCACTTGCTGTGGGCTTTCTCATCCACACGTGTTGTTCCCATCCTTTCATCTTCTCCACTCACTTTGGAAAAATCTTGCTCACCCTCAAGCCCAGGTTTTATGAATATTTTTCTAATCACCTCTGACCACAGTGATTTCCTATTTCTCAATTCCTTCCTCATGTTTTTGCAGCCCCTTCACGATGTTTTAATTAACCGATGCACTCTCTCTGCATGTCCTCCTACCTAAGGAAAGGACCCTATCCTCTCATAGAATCCATGTGTTGATTCATTTATTGCTGGTTGCACTTTTTCCTCATTTTCAACCGCCTCAGTGTCCTTATCATTGGACGCTGTGAAGTTGACAGTGAAGTCTGCCTTTTATAAAATGGCACAGTGCATTCTAGCAAAGGTTATCAGTGATGAAACCAAAGCTAGAAACTGGTACAGCATCTGTTCCCCAAACATTCTCCAAATTGAAAGCTGAGGACAAGTGACAGATGAACTCCTTAAGGCACGCATAAAGGGCCCGTTCCACTCTGCTTTTTGTTGTATTTTCCTAGCACACTCTCCGTATTCTGACCCTAAGAAGAGAAAGCAATTGATATTTAATCCTAGGAGAGAGTGAAGTTAGTAAGAAAAGCTCTCTAATGCCTGGAAGTATGTTAGTGCTTGCTAAATATTTGCTAAAGGAATGAATGAATGAGTAAACAAGAGCTGAGTATTGGCACCTGTGGCTACAAGGTCTCATTCCTTCTTCTGCTAATGGACTGCTGGTCCCTGGGTGGCTCAGTGGTAAAGAATCCACCTGCCAATGCAGAAGACACAGGAGATGTGGGTTCAATCCCTGGGTCGGGAAGATCCCCTGCAGGAGGAAATGGCAACCCGTTCCAGTATTCTTGCCTGGAAAATCCCATGGACAGAGGAGACTGGCAGGGTATAGTCCATGGGGTCACAAAGAGTTGGATAGGACTTAGTGACTGAGCATGAGGGCATTACTGTCCCATGGCTGTCCGGGAGACTGCTGTAGGATTACAGCATCTTAGAGCCTAATGTAAGCCACGCCCACCTCAGTGTCCCACCATCCAGACAGTGTTCTCAGGTGTTCTAATGCTTTCACCATGTGTATTAATCACTCAAACATGTCCAACTCTTTGTGGCCCCATGGACTTGTAGCCCACCAGTCTCCTCTGTCCATGGAATTCTTCAGGCAAGAATACTGAAGTGGGTAGCCATTCCCTTCTCCAGGGGATCTTCCCCACCCAGGGATCGAACCTGGGTCTCCTGCATTGCAGGAAGATTATTTACCATCTGAGTCACAATAAACACTTTCTTGTCTCCAAAGGCAAATAAATATTATTGTCCCCTTAGACTGAAAAGACAGTAACGATCTTACCTACAGTCTATTCTCCTATCTCCAGGCAAGGCTACAGTGTCCCCAGCCATCATCCTTTTCACAATTCAGATGTGCCTGGATCTGAGACTGGTGTTGTCCTAATGGATCCGTTCCCATAAAGGCTTTTGGTCAATGGAGTTTGATTTTAAAAACACTGAATAAAAAGACAACCCAGTTAAGAAGTGAGCAAAGGATTTGATTAAACGGCTCTCCAAAGAAGATATACAAATGGTCAATAGCACATGAGAAGAGGCTCAACATCCTTAGTCTGCAAGGAAATGTAATCAAAACCACAAAGAGAACCACTTCACACCCACTAAGATGTTCATCTGTTCATAGTCAAAAAGAAAGTAACAGTCTTGGTGAAGATGCGTACTTTCACACATGACTGAGAGTATTTTAAATGGTGTATGCCATTTAACATAATAAACATAATAAACAAAAAGTGGGCACAACTCGAACGTCCATCAATTGATGAATGGATAAATCAAACATAGCGTCATATAAGCATACAATGGAATATTATTTGGTCATAAAAAGGAATTCAGTGCTAACACATGCTATAACATAGGTGAAACTTGAAAGCATTCATCTAGGTGAGCTTGTCACAAAAGACTATATCTTGAATGTGTGTGTGTGTGTGTGCACGCACAGGCATGCACTCAGTCATGTCCAACTCTTTGTGACCTCATAGACTACAACTCTCCAGGCTCCTCTGTCCAAGGGATTTTCCAGGCAAGAATACTGGAGGGGTTGCCATTTCCTACTCCAGGAGATGTTCCTGACCCACCAGCTGAATCTGAATCTCTTGTGTCTTCTGCATTACTGGCAGATTCTTTACCACTAGCGCCCCCTGGAAAGCCCCATATCTTGTACAAATAATTCCATTTGCGTGAAATGTCCAGAATAGGCAAATCCAGAGACCATAGCAGATTAGTGGTTGCCCATGGCTGGGAGGAATGGGGCAAAGGGAAGACTACTCATGGATAGGGGTTTCCTTTTGAGGTTATAAAGATATTCTGGAATTAGCAGAGGTGATGCCTGCAGGACTCTGGATGTGCTAAGTCACTGAACGCTACACTTCCATGTGCATTTTATGGTGTGTGAGTTATAGCTCAGAAAAGCTGCATATCCTTCCTTGTACTTTAAATCATCTCTAGATTACTAAGAACTCCTAATACATAAATGTTATGTAAATAGTTGTAAATACAATGTAAAGTGAAAGTATTAGTCTCTCAGTCATGACTGATTCTTTGCAACTCCATGTAACCTGCTAGGCTCCTCTGTCTATGGAAGTCTCCAGGCAAGAATACCAGAGTGGGTATCCATTCCCTTCTCTAGGAGATCTTCCCGACCCAGGGATCAAACATGAGTCTCCCTAGTTGGCAACATGCAACAAATTCAATTTCGCTTTTTGGATTTTTTTTTTTTTTTTGGTATTTTTGATTCTCAGATGGTTGAATCTGTGGCTGGGGAATCAGTGAATATGGAGCGCTGACTATAGTTCTATTTTGTTTCTTTGTTCTTTTTTTAAATTTATTTTTTGCTTATGCTAGATCAGTGTGTTTTTTTTTTCCTTGAAACAGTCCTTCCAATCCTAGATAATCTAAGAACAGAGCCAAAATAATGCTAATGAGCTGAATAAAAGTGGATACTGAGGCCAGCAGAGGTTCAATCATTTATTTGAAGCTATACTACAGTCACTGAGTAAACAATGAGTTTTTTTAAGTGTTTTTCATTTATTTTCCTTTTGTAAAACTTTATCCTTTTCTCTTTTTTCCTATTTTTTTATAAATTTTTTTGCAATGCTGTTTTGGTTTCTGACATACAACAACAATGAGCTTTTAACTTGCCCCAGGGCCATAAAGAATGGGCAAGGGAATCCAAATTGGTTAAGCAGAGAGATGTGAGGGCTAGTGGTATTTGTGAAGATGTGAATGATTTTATGAAGCATATATGGAGCAGTTGCTTTAACTGAAACAGAAGGAATTCTGGAAGGAGGACATGAATGTTACTGCTCAGGTCATCGAATGTCTGAACCGTCTGCAGCAACTCCCCCTGGGAACTTCAAATGAGACTAGAAACCCGTGACCCTGGATGGTGAGACACTCAACACCTCTTCTGAACACCTTAAACAACCCTGCCCATAAGAAGCAAACAATATAAGGCAGCAAATGATTAATTTTCCCAAGGCGTGGTACGGATCTACCCATTACAAGAACTCAGTAAAGGAAAAGTCAGCACGGTCTGGAATTGCTGGGAAAGGCTTCAAGAACAAGTTTGAACTTGAGCTGACGTATGGAAGTATGAAAAGGATTTCAATACCTCTCATGATAGGAAGATAAGAAGAGATAGAAAAGAGGGAAGGAAGGCAGGAGGGAGAAAGTGCATTGGGAGAGGCTTCAGTATAAGCCCAAAACAATGATTAACCCCCTTGGCATGAGGAAGTGAGCTTGGTTGAAGACCACCTTTCTCATCTCCCTCCTCTTTGATCGTGCTCTATCTCAGCTCTTCCACTAAACCCCTCCTAACACTAGAACTCTCTGAATTCCTGCAATACTCTCATCCCTCTTGTATGTTTTAATAGCCTGGTCTTAACAATGTCTAGGTCATTTAACATTTTTATCTTTGCAATAGGAGAGTAGTGCCTTGAGAATAAGGCTTACGTCCAGAATGTTTTGGCATTCACCCAGGACTCAATGCAGAAAGTTGAATTTTAAGTTCTTAGAATAAATAAATGGATGAGGTGGAATCTGGGTATCATTTCTGGCTCTAGCCTTCTGAGAGCTGCTGTCTCTTGCATTCTTAATTCTTCATCCCAAGGCTTTGCTGAGTGTTGACATCAGGTGGTAGGAGGGTAAAAGAGGAGTTGGAGACACAGGCCCCTGAACTGTGCTTCTCTTTCTGTGGTGGTGACACCCATCTCAGCTCCACTTAGGTAGTGACTAATCCCAGTTCTAGAATCCAGACCTTGAGTATAAATTAGGTGCACTCAACAAGAAGTCAGGAAGCAAGAGAACATTTACATGAAAATTGGAAGGAAGGACCCCTATTTCTCCCACTGTCTACTAACATTGCTTCATGAAGATGACAAGTCTTGAATGAATAGGGCAAGTGGTACAGAATTGTTGTTGTTCAGTCACTAAGTCGTGTCCGACTCTTTGACACCCCATGGACTGCAGCATGCCAGGCTCCTGTCCTCCACTACCTCCTGGAATTTGCTCAACTTCATGTCCATTGAGTTGGTGATGCCATGTAAACATCTCATCCTCTGCTGCCCTCTTCTCCTTTTGCCTTCAATCTTTCCCAGCATTAGGGTCTTCTCCAGTGAGTCGGCTCTTCGCATCAGGTGGCCAAAGTATCAGAGCTTCAGCTCCACCAGTCCTTCCAATGAATATTCAGGGTTGATTTATTTTAGGATTGACTGGTTTGATCTTGCAGTCCAAGGAACTCAAGAGAATTAGTATAGAACATTAGTATCCAAAAGGACCTCCCCTTTGGAGCCATGTAGGAAGTACTGAGATTGCCCCCATCACATCTACCCTGATGGTCTTCTCTCCTTTGCAAATCAAACGTCTTGGTGAGAAGAAGTGAAGTCACTCAGTCGTCTCCAACTCTTTGTGACCCCATGGACTGTAGCCTACCAGGCTCCCCCATCCATGGGATTCTCCAGGCAAGAATACTGGAGTGGGTTGCCTTCTCCAGGGCATTTCCTTCTCCAGGGCATCTTCCCAACCCAGGGATGGAAGCCAGGTCTCCCGCATTGCGGGCAGACGCTTTAACCTCTGAGCCACCAGGGAAGCCCAGACTTGGTGAGAAGGCACCCAGAAATTAAATGCATTTGCCTCTAGAAGTGAAAACATCTGGAATCCTATAATAAAGCCGATCAACATTATCTGCTGGTCCTTATTGCTCTTCTGGATTTGAGAACTCTTTGGCCCTACTGTGAGCCTGGTTGCAGATCCCTGTGGCCAAGTAGACCCTGGGAGCACTGCTGGGAGCACCTAGGAGCACTGGTGGGAGCACCTAGGAGCACTGGTGGGAGCACCTGGGAGCACTGGTGGGAGTACCTAGGAGCACTGGTGGGAGCACCTGGGAGCACTGGTGGAAGCACCTGGGAGCACTGGTGGGAGCACCTAGGAGCACTAGTGGGAGCACCTGGAAGCACTGGTGGTGGCCCAGCTCAGCCAAGATGGAGAAGAATGAGCTCCCAGGGAGAGGAGTTTAAGGGAAACCAAACTGCTTTGGATGTACAGCTTGTTGGGTTCCACCCTCACTGTGCCATTTGTTAGGTGTGTGCCCTTGGGCAAATTAGTTAGTCTGAGTCTCAGTTTCCTCATCTGTAAAATGCAAATAATAACAAAAGCCAAGCTGAATGGGTGGTTGCAAGGATGAGATGAGACCACATGTACACGAAGCCTTGTGCACGACAGCTGGGCAGAGTCAGGACTTGGTTGCTTGTTGTTTAGTCACTAAGTTGTGTCCAGTTCTTTAAGATCCCATGAACTGTAGCTCACCAGGTTCCTCTGTCCATGGGATTTTCCAGGCAAGAATACTGGAGTGGGTTACCATTGCCTTCTCCAGGAGATCTTCCTGACCCAGGGATCAACCCACATCTCTTTCACTGACAGACAGATTCTTTACCACAGAGTCACCTGGGAAGCCCAAGGACTTGCTAAGTGATAGCTATTATAGTTATTATTCCTCAGTGCATCACTCAAGACATCCTCCCCTGCTCAGTCCTGCTTGGGATTGGATAGAGCAGACGAGAAGCAATGGGTCTGAGTGTGGCTGGTTTGTGTGTTGGTCAAGAAGACTAGGTGTGCCCCAAGATCATGACAATATCATGGGTGTGTCTCAGACCAATTCAGGTTGGAGAATCTCTGACAAAGACACATCACAAGTCTGAGCCACGTGAGATGCTCAGGTCCTGGGCAAAGCCTGTTTCCCAATTCTTCCTACTGGACTGTTCCCACGGGAAAGGATTTAGCAGCCACACACCCTTAATTTCCTACATCTCTCTTTCTCTTAGTCTCTTCTCAATCTATAGGCTCAATGGAAGAGCTGGGGCCACTTCAGGGACCTTGCTTTATCACTTAAAAGAGATGAACATAACCTATGCTTGACATACTTACTTGGACCTCCTGGTAAATGACCAGATGCCATTCCTTGTCAGGTGGATCAGGGTTGGACGAGCATAGAATGTTCTGTGTTCACCCATCCATCGGGTCTGACCTGTGAGAGCACCACAAAGAGTCCCTCAGTTGTGTCCGACTTTTTGTGACCCCATGGACTGTAGTCTGCCAGGTTCCTCTGTCCATGGGATTTCCCAGGCAAGAATACTGGAGTGCGAAGCCATTCCCTTTTCCAAGGGATCTTCTCAACACAGGGATCAAACCTGGGTCTCCTGCACTGCAGGTGGATTCTTTACTGTCTGAGCCACCAGGGAAGCCCAAGAGCACCACAAGCCTTATCCAAAACATCATGTCACTCACCTACTCTAGAGGCAGAAGTTCCACCCTACTAGAATCCTCATTTGGCATGATTGCTTTGTAAGGCTAAAAATACCTCTCTGGGAGTGGGGTGATTCCTTAGGTCAAACACAATCATTATCTTCTTTTTAAATATAATTTTATTTATTTATTTTTGGCTGTGCTGCACCTTCGTTGCTGTGTGGTTTTTCTCTACCTGGGGTGAGCGAGGTCTACTCTCTAGCTGCCATGTGCCGGCTTCTCTTGTTGCGGAGTACTGGCTCTAGGGCATGCAGGCTTCAGTAGTCGTGGCTTTCAGGCCCTAGAGCAGGGTCTCAGTAGATGTGGTGCACTGGCTTAGTTGCTCCGTGGCATGTGGCATCTTTCTGGACCAGGGATCGAACCCGAATCTCCTGCAGCGGCAGGTGGATTCTCTACCACTGAGCCACCAGGGAAGCCCAGTCATTATCTTCTTGATGTAAGTTGTTCACAGTGATTTCACTCATCGTGGCAAGAAAATATTATGAGACTACAAGAAATAGAAGCATTGAGTAGAAAGACAAATGGTTGAGAGGCAGCCAATGACTTCACTCTGGCGTGTGGAGCCCTGGGCAATGAGAAGAGGTTGACTTCATCTATTGGGAGGGAGGCGGGGGAGCAGGGACCGAGCTTTCACCCACTTCACAGTTCTGCCAAGATTTTGCCACATCATTCTTTCTGCCCCGTCTGGAATGGAGAAGTCAAGTGTGGAGACAGGAGGCAGACCCTTATCAAAGAGTGAACACATGTAGTGGGATTAGGGCCCGGGGACACGAATAACTCCAGCAGGCTGGCCCCGATATCTTCCTGATCTGTTTGAAGGGAGGGATCCTCGGGCTGAGACATAACCTCACCCCCAAAGCCAAAGTATGTCATGGAGCTTTTAATAACCCTGCCTTGCCGGCCTCCCCCACAAAGGGGAACAGCTGGCCTCACCCTCCCTTCTTTTCATTGTCACTTGTCCTCTGTGATTCCAGGACATTGTCTTCAAATGGGTGTCCCCACTCTGAGAAGCATGCATGAAGGGTATTAGCAGCAATCATTTGATAATTTCTTGAATGCTATTGTTCTGGGATTGTCTGTCTACGTGATGCTTACAAAAGGCAGTTGGGGAGATTTGGTCTCATTAGGGGCCCATCAGACGTTTCACCTGCCTGCAGTTTCAGTCCCACCCATGTTTGCCTGGGCCACCCAGGCCCCACGACACCTCCTGCTCTCAGCGCTGGAGGAGAAGCCCCACATAGTCTGGGAGCGCTTCAGACCAGCGCCATGGGCCGGGTCTACTTTTGGGGACCTCCTGTCTCCCTGTTCGGTGCCTCTCCACCTACCCATGGGGACCCACAGCAAGCCCACACTCACCCAGCAGCAAATGCCAGTCAATTGTTCATTTCTAGGAATTTTGGGAGCCAGTTGACACTACATTGTTGTTGCTGTTTAGTTGCTAAGTTGTGTCCAACTCTGTGCAACTCCATGGACTGTAGCTCACCGAGCTCCTCTATTCATGGGATTTACCAGGCAAGAATACTGGAGTGGGTTGCCATTTCCTACTCCAGGGGATCTTCCCGACCCAGGATCAAACCCATGTCTCTTGTGTCTCCTGCATTGGCAAGTGGTTCTTTACCACTAAGTCACCTGGGAAGCCCTGGCAAATCATGGTTGCTAAGTAAATACTTATGAAATGACCTTAAGATCTTTCTCAACAAACTAGAACTTCTTCCCCTATTTTGAATTTTCACTTGTTTTTCTTCCTATAGTATAGTAACCTGAACTTAATGGCATTGGAGTGCTATTTAATCAGGAAGCAGAGGGGTCTAAAAGCACAAATCCTTTGACAGCGTCTTCTTCTTGGTTCTAAAGTAATTCCATTGGAGAATCCAGTTGCTAAGCCCAATTCAAGAAAGTAAGACCCCACCATGACCTTTAATCAAGTTGTTAACACTTTTTGTGACCTAATTAGCTTAGCTGCTTAGACCAGGTTATTAAGGAGGCTGTGGTTAGAATGAAGCTGAATAGGGGAATAGAACTATGTCTTGAACCCTGGGCTTCCTTGGGGCTCAGCAGGTAAAGAATCTGCCTGCAGTGCAGGAAACCTGGGTTCAATCCTTGGGTTAGGAAGATCCCCTGAAGAAGGAAATGGCAACCCACTCCCGTATTCTTGCCTGGAGAATCCCATGGCCAGAGAAGCCTGGAGAGCTACAGTCCATGGGGTTGCAAAGAGTCGGACACAACTGAGGGACTAACACTTGAACTTGAACTTCATCAATTTCTGGGTTATTCAAGGCTTCTGGGAAGAGACTGTACATGTGGCTGTACACATATCTATCCACCTTGCTGAAAATACCTCTTATCTTTGATAGGTCAACAAAGGCAAGTGATTCCCCATCCCTCTCTAAGGCAGGGTAAGTGTCATCTGCTCCAGGACTGTCTCAAGGTGTTGAGATAAAGGCTATGGAAGTCCTTTAACAGGAAAAGGCACCATGGCTAGCTGTCTTTATGTAGAGAGATGATGATACTGATCTACTTTATTTTTTTAAATTGATACAACAATCTGATAGAGGTGTAAATATACATATACAGATAACTACTGTTTTTTAGATTCTTTTCCATGTAGGTTATTACAGAGTGTTGAGGAGAGTTCCCTGTGTTCTACATACAGTAGGCATGACCATTAACTTGTTGGTTATCTATTTTACATACTAGTGTGTATCTGCTATAGTAGTTTGCGTTATACTGATCTACTTTCAACAGGGCAGGGGCTGAAAGGTGTTTTCTCAATAGCAGAACTGGGCTTCTCCAGCTAAGTCCCTCTCTATAACCAGGTTTTCTTGAGCACAGTGGATCTGAATGGCTGGGATGGGGTTATAGACATTCTATACTGCTGCTATGCTGTGGCATTTTCTTAAATTCTGATGACATTTTTCAAGGTGCAGTTATAGACCTCTGACTGCTCCTCTTCCCAATCCCCAACTCCTGCATGGGGCACATCTAAATCTGGGTGCAGTCCCCAGGTTTTCTCTTGCTCACTAACACCCGACTTTTTTTTTTTTTTTTTGGCCACACCACATGGCTTGCAGGATCTTGAGATCTTAGTTCTCCAAACAGAGACTGAACTTGGACCCCGGTAGGGGAAGCACTGAGTCTTAGCCACCAGACCACTAGGGAATTCCCTTGTTAATCAGTCCTTAAGTCAGACCTGTAGATAACTATTTCCTAAGCATGAGCATTAACCTGCTGGGGTTCATCTGGTTTGGACAGAGGTTCTCAAATTATGGTCTATAAATCAGCAATAGCAGCAGTATCACCCAGGAATGTGTTCAGATCAGATCAGATCAGTCGCTCAGTCGTGTCCAACTCTTTGCAACCCCATGAATCGCAGCACGCCAGGCCTCCCTGTCCATCACCAACTCCCGGAGTTCACTAAGACTCACGTCCATCAAGTCAGTGCACCACAGTTCAAAAGCATCAATTCTTTGGCACTCAGCCTTCTTCACAGGCCAACTCTCACATCCATACATGACCACAGGAAAAACCATAGCCTTGACTAGACGAACCTTTGTTGGCAAAGGAATGTCTCTGCTTTTGAATATGCTATCTAGGTTGGTCATAACTTTCCTTCCAAGGAGTAAGCATCTTTTAATTTCATGGCTGCAATCACCATCTGCAGTGATTTTGGAGCCCAGAAAAATAAAGTCTGACACTGTTTCCACTGTTTCCCCATCTATTTCCCATGAAGTGGTGGGACCAGATGCCATGATCTTCGTTTTCTGAATGTTGAGCTTTAAGCCAACTTTTTCACTCTCTGCTTTCACTTTCATCAAGAGGCTTTTGAGTTCCTCTTCACTTTCTGCCATAAGGGTGGTGTCATCTTCATATCTGAGGTTATTGATATTTCTCCCGGCAATCTTGATTCCAGCTTGTGTTTCTTCCAGTCCAGCGTTTCTCATGATGTACTCTGCATATAAGTTAAATAAACAGGGTGACAACATACAGCCTTGACAAACTCCTTTTCCTATTTGGAACCAGTCTGTTGTTCCATGTCCAGTTCTAACTGTTGCTTCCTGACCTGCATACAAATTTCTCAAGAGGCAGATCAGGTGGTCTGGTATTCCCATCTCTTTCAGAATTTTCCACAGTTTATTGTGATCCACACAGTCAAAGGCTTTGGCATAGTCAATAAAGCAGAAATAGATGTTTTTCTGGAACTCTCTTGCTTTTTCAATGATCCAGTAGATGTTGGCAATTTGATCTCTGGTTCCTCTGCCTTTTCTAAAACCAACTTGAACATCTGGAAGTTCATGGTTCACATATTGCTGAAGCCTGGCTTGGAGAATTTTGAGCATGACTTTACTAGCGTGTGAGATGAGTGCAATTGTGTGGTAGTTTGAGCATTCTTTGGCATTGCCTTTCTTTGGGATTGGAATGAGAACTGACCTTTTCCAGTCCTGTGGCCACTGCTGAGTGTTCCAAATTTGCTGGCATATTGAGTGCAGCACTTTCACAGCATCATCTTTCAGGATTTGGAATAGCTCAACTGGAATTCCATCACCTCCACTAGCTTTGTTCGTAGTGATGCTTTCTAAGGCCCACTTCACTTCACATTCCAGGATGTCTGGCTCTAGGTCAGTGATCACACCATTGTGATTATCTGGGTCGTGAAGCTCTTTTTTGTACAGTTCTTCTGTGTATTCTTGCCATCTCTTCTTAATATCTTCTGCTTCTCTTAGGTCCATACCATTTCTGTCCTTTATCAAGCCCATCTTTGCATGAAATGTTCCTTTGGTATCTCTGATTTTCTTGAAGAGATCCTAGTCTTTCCCATTCTGTTGTTTTCCTCTATTTGCACTGATCACTGAAGAAGGCTTTCTTATTTCTTCTTGCTATTCTTTGGAACTCTGCATTCAGATGCTTATATCTTTCCTTTTCTCCTGTGCTTTTCACTTCTCTTCTTTTCACAGCTATTTGTAAGGCCTCCCAAGACAGCCATTTTGCTTTTTTGCATTTCTTTTCTATGGGAATGGTCTTGATCCCTGTCTCCTGTACAATGTCACGAACCTCATTCCATAGTTCATCAGGCACTCTATCTATCAGATCTAGGCCCTTAAATCTATTTCTCACTTCCACTGTATAATCATAAGGGATTTGATTTAGGTCATACCTGAATGGTCTAGTGGTTTAAGAAATGTAAATTCTGAGGGTCCACCACAGATCAATGTGCATGCGAGCTCAGTCGCTCAGTCATGTCCAAGTCTTTGTGACCTCATAGTCTGCCAGGCTCCTCTGTCCATGGGATTTCCCAGGCTAGGATACTGGAGTGGGTTGCCATTTCCTCCTCCTAGGGATCTTCCTGACCCAGAGATCAAACCTGCATCTCTTGCACTGGAGGCAGATTCTCACCTGGGAAGTCCATAGATCAATGTATTGGGGCCCCCAAATTTAAGTTTTAACAAACTCTCCAGTTAATTCACATTCCAGCTGATCTCAAGTTGAGAACCACTGGTCAGTATTTTAGACCATATTTTAGCCTCAATATTCTCCAGATTAGAACTTGGAATGGAATTATAAAACAGGAAGTCTTCTAAAATAAATATTGTCCACCCACCTCATTTTTCAGGTGGGTCAGTTGAGGCTGGAACAATTTGTCCAAAGACGTGGTAAGCTCCTCACAGACCCTGGGTCTCCTGGGTTCATATTCTGAATTCAAAGAGCACAGATCAGAGTGTTCCCGGAAGGTTTGGTCTTGGAAATGTGTTCATTTCTCTCCTGTCAGGGCAGAAATTGACATTTCTTGGGCTTTGACCTTCTGGGCTGAGATACAAACCCCTCCCTCCCTCTTTTACTCTTTCCTCCTAATTTCTAAAGGGCTTCCAGGTGGTGCTAGTGGTAAAGAACCTACCTGCCAATGCAGGAGACATAATAGATGGGTTTGATCCCTGGGTCAGGAAGATCTCCTGGAGGAGGGCATGGCAACTCACCCCAGTATTCTTGCCTGGAGAATCCCATGGATAGAGGAGCTTGGCGGGCTACAGTACATAGGATTGTAAAGAGTCGGACAGGACTGAAGCGACTGAGCACGCAAGCATGCACGCAATCTCTAACCACACCCCAAAGCAGAACCGTCCTGCACGAGAAAAAAAAAAAACCTCCAAAGTCTTGGTGCAGAAGTGTGGCCTGCCTTCCGGAGCTCCGACAGGTGATTCCCCAATGAAATTGTCACCCAGATTCCCTGCGTGCCTGAGAACAGATGGGTAGCCTATAGAGGACTCCCTCCTGGAATTTTGGGAAAACCTATTCACAGGGGTGGGGGAGGGGCTGCAAAATATTTCCCAACAGGTCGGCTGCGAATGCACAAGGCCTGGCAACCTTCACTGCCCTTAAAAAGGAAAGAACTGGCTGTGTTTGGGGCTGGTCCATTATCACTTGGGCAAAACAAAACAAAACAAAACCCTAAACCTCCTTTCCAGCCTCTGCTGCCTATGTCCTTCCAACTCAGGACCATTGCCAGCTTTAAATTTCATCTATCATTTGAGACCATATGTGGAAATTCTGATCACTGACATTTTTATTTTTATCTCTCAGACTGAGAAGCCTTGTCTCTCTTCCAAACCATCTTATTAAAAAGGGTAGAGTTGACTCCAAGTGCTGTAGGCAGAATGGTGACAAGTGAAGGCAGGGGTAGGGGGGCATGGGGGATCTGGGGGGAGTTGGGTGCTTTGGGAAGGACAGGGCTGGTGCAAATCCCAGCTTGTCTCAGGCTTTCCTGCATCGCTCACGAAGCCTCCACTCACTCTCTTCCCAAGACCTTCAAAAGCCTTGACTTATACAATCTGCCCATCTCCTCTCCCCTAAACACAGTGCTGTGCATTCCTCTATCAAAAGAGGTTGAAACAGTAAATTGTTGGAAGAACACTGGTTCCTTCTCCTTCCAAAAATTTCTTTTTTTTCCCCCTAGCTTTGGCATTAAGTTTTTGGCATTGGGTACCCTAGTTCTTTGCCTTCAGGAGATCTGTAAGTTAATATCTGCAAAGAAATGATCACTAAAAGCCAGTAAGGGTTCACTGAGAACTGGCCATGTGGAACTAACCCCATTTCCTCTTTTTTTAAAATGGTTACCAGGCAGCAAGGCAGAAGAATGCTATCCTTACGTAGAGTATCTTCATTTCAGAAGGGTATTTAATGGTCTTTCATGGTAGCCATGTTAAAACAAATAAATAAAAAACAAAAATAAAGATTATATCCAAGTACTGCATACGAATTCACAGTGGTCATCATTCAATTTGGATGAAGGTCCTTTGTGCCCTGACCTCTGCCCACCCCCACATGCCTTGGCTTGTCTTCAGTAATTTCTACAAAAGCGGAGAAGGGCTGTTTATCAAATTTATGTAAGGTATATCACAGAGAAAGATGGATGCTTTGGATAACAAGATGAGGATTCAAACATTCTCAAAAGATAAGAGTGTATAACTAAAAGCCAAAAAAGTAGAATTCTTAATCCCATATCCTGAAATTAATTACATAAAAAGAAAATGAGGACAACCACACAGGCATAATTGTCATTGGTTAAAGCAAGCAAAAAAACAAACAACGACTTAGTGGTCCCATTCAACTTAAGCTCTGACACGCAGCTGCCAAGAAAGCCAGACACTTCGGGGTTTTATTAATAGAAGCATATGCAGCAGATCAAAGGAGACGATGGCCCCACCTCGCCCTGCACGGGACAGAGCGCAGCTGGACTCCTGCCTCATCCTCTTATGTACACTCTGGAGGGCCACTGACGGATAGGAGGCTATTCGGAGGGCCAGAAGCAGGACTGCGCACCGCCTGCGACCTGATTCACCGATGCGCCAAGACATGGGCAAGTTCAAGAGGCTCCGGAAGTTATAAAAAGGCAGATTTTGGCACGACTTCTGAAAGGAAGATTTTCTAATAATCAAAGCTACTCAGTAATGGTCTTTTTCTCCCAAATTAATGAACTGCTTTTCATACAGAATGCTTCAACTCATCTTGTAAGATACATCTTATATTCTTTTACATATATATGTATCTATATAAATATATAGATATAGATATATATACATTTATATAGATATAGATATATATCTGGCAGTGCCAGGTCTTAGTTGTAGAACGGAGAGTCTAGTTCCCTGACCAGGAGCCAAACCTTGGACCACCCCCCACCCCTCCCCACCCCCCCCCTGCCCCTTTGCATTGGGCCCCACCCCTTTGCATTGGGAATGTGGAGTCTTAGTCACTTGATCACCAGGGAAGTCCTGATACATCTGATATTTTGTTGGAAGGATGTCTCTTTAGTGTGAATATGATTCTAGGTCCTTTCTAAGACTATTTTCAACTCAAAGATTCTGTATTTGGCCTAGTTTTTTCACCACATCAGCACCCTGGATTGGGAACCTTGAGATTTGGTTTTCAAATACAATTTTGATAAGACCCAGCTGGGCAAGTAACTTCTCTCTAGGTTTCATTTTTTTTTTTTTAATTTGAAAAGTAGGAGGAATAAATTACATGATTTCTAAGGTCACTCTTAGGAAAAATATTCAATTTATTACATTTTTTAAATTATAAAGATTTTTTTGCTGTTGTTCAGTTACTAAGTCGTGTCTGACTCTTTGTGACCCCATGTACTACAGCATGCCAGGCTCCCCTGTCCTCCATTATCTCCCGGAGTTAGCTCTAGTTCATGTCCATTGAGTCAGTGATGCTATCTAAGCATCTCATCCTCTGCCACCCTCTTCTCCTTTTGCCTTCAGCCTTTCCCAGCATAAGGATATTTTCCAATGAGTCATCTCTTTGTCAAAGTATTGGAGTTTCAGCTTCAGTATCAGTCCTTCCAATGAATAGTCAGGGTTGATTTCCTTTAGGAGTGACTGATTTGATCTTGCAGTCCAAAGGACTCACAGCAGTCTTTGCCAATTCCACATGGTGAAAGCATCAGTTCTTTGGCACTTGCCTTCTTCATGGTCCAACTCTCACATTTGTACATGACTACTGGAAAAACCAGAGCTTTGATTATATGGACCTTAGTTTGCAAAATGATGTCCTTGCTATTTAAGATGCTGTCTGGGTTTGTCATAGCTTTTCTTTCAAGGAGCAAACATCTTTTAATTTCATGGCTGCAGTCACCATCCGCAGTGATTTTGGAGTCCAAGTAAAAGAAAATCTGTCACTGCTTCCACTTTTTCTCCATCTATTTGCTGTGAAGTGATGGGACTAGATGCCATGATCTTAGTTTTTTGAGTTGAGTTTCATTATATTTTTTAAATGGCAAAGATTACTGAGTTAGAGAAGTGATCACTAACTAGGTAGAACAGACTCTTGGAAAACTTATCTTGCAAAATGAATATTTCAAGATCTGCTTAAAGAAATCAGTTCACCTTTAATTCCCCTTTTCCCACCCTCTGTCAGAGGATGTCTAAGAAGGTAGTCCATAAATTTCTGCAAATGGGTATTTTTTAGTGATGGTGGCTACAGGGCTTTTTTCCAAAAATGAAATTCTCTTATGCCCATAGGAACTATTCAGTGCTTTTCTATAGCATTGCAACACTAAAAGGCTATAAAACTCTTGACACCAAGCCTCATAAGCACTATAGAGATGCCTTTGGTCCCAGCTGGTAGAGACCTAACTACCCACAACCACTTCAAAGAATGATTAAATGTTTCTATTAAAGTTTACAACTGTCTTACTCCCTGACCAGTGATTCCTTTTCTTAGTTCAACCCTACAGAAATATACTCACATGTGCAAAGAGGGCTGTGTATGGGTGGTCATTGTACATCTATTCATAACAGCAAAAGCCTGAGGACATCTGATTGCTCCTGAACACAGGAAAGGCTAACCAAGACATTGGGCATTCATCCAAGGAAGACTGTGCTTGTGTTTGATCACTAAGTCATGTTTGATTCCTTGTGACCCCATGGGCTATTGCCCACCATGCTCCTCTGTCCGTGGGATTCTCTCAGCAAGAACACTGGAGTGGATTCCATTTCCTCCTCCAGGGGATCTTCCCAGACCAGGGATCGAACCTGCATCTCCTGCATTGGCAGGTGGGTTCTTTAGCACTCGGCCACCAGGGAAGCCCTAAGGAACACTGTTGAGCAGCTAAAGAGAGGGGACTGATGAATGAAGAATTGTATGACTCATTCTAGTGAGTGAAAACAAAATAAGTTGCAGATAATATATCCAATATAATATTCAATTATTTTAATATTCATAATATTCAACATAATATTCAACTATGTTGCTTGACCTGTATATAATGGGCCTTGCACTTTGCCTTTGATCTTTCTGAATTGGTGACTCATATTCTAAATTGAGAAGTTTTACATTAAAATACAGATTTATTCTTTAAACGAAAATTGGCTTTTGAGAATTCCCTGGTGGGCTAGCGGTTAGGACTCCAAGCTTCCAGTGCAGGGGGCAAAGGTTCAATCCCTGTTCTGGGAACTAAGATGCTATAAGACATGTGGGGCCAAAAAACAAAATGGCTTTTAAATCTAAGCTGATAATTTACTGTGTATAAAACATGCATAGAAATAAAATATGTAACAACAATTGCACAAAAGGTTGAGGGGGCAAAATGGAAACATAATGTTAAAATATTCTGAGAGTACACATTAAATGGTATAATGTTATTTGAAGATAGGCTCTGACAATTTAAAGATCATTATTGTGAACTCCTTAAAGTTCATCTCTTAAAAAATTAAAGCAAAAAGGGGTAGCTAATAAGCCAACATTGTAATTGAAATAATAAATTTTAATAATTTATTATAGGAATAAGAAAGATACCCAATGAACCCTAAAGAAGACCAAAGACAGAAGAGAAAAGGAACAAAGGATAGATGGCATAAATTAAAAACAATAGCAAGATAATCAATTTATATCCAAATATTAAATACATTAAACATAGAAGGTATCAGTTCAATTCAGTTCAGTCGCTCAGTCATGTCCGACTCTCTGCAACCCTGTGAACTGCAGCACGCCAGGCCTCCCTATCCACCACCAACTCCTGGAGTTCACCCAAACCCATGTCCATTGAGTCGGTGATGCCATCCAACCATCTCATCCTCTGTCGTCCCCTTCTCCTCCTGCCCTCAATCTTTCCCAGCATCAGGGTCTTTTCCAATGAGTTAGCTCTTTGAATCAGGTGGCCAAAGTATTGGAGTTTCAGCTTCAACATCAATCCTTCCAATGAAGACCCAGGACTGATCTCCTTTAGGATGGACTGGTTGGATCTCCTTGCAGTCCAAGGGACTCTCAAGAGTCTTCTCCAACACCACAGTTCCAAAAGCATCAATTCTTCGGCACTCAGCTTTCTTTATAATCCAACTCTCACATCCATACATGACCACTGGAAAAACCATAGCCTTGACTAGACGGACCTTTGGCAAAGTAATGTCTCTGCTTTTGAATATGCTATCTAGGTTGGTCATAACTTTCCTTCCAAGGAGTAAGCGTCTTTTAATTTCATGGCTGCAATCACCATCTGCAGTGATTTTGGAGCCCAAAAAAATAAAGTCTGCCTCTGTTTCCACTGTTTCCCCATCTATTTCCCATGAAGTGATGGGACCAGATGACATGATCTTCGTTTTCTGAATGTTGAGCTTTAAGCCAACTTTTTCACTTTCCCCTTTCACTTTCATCAAGAGGCTCTTTAGTTCTTCTTCACTTTCTGCCATAAGGGTGGTGTCATCTGCATATCTGAGGTTATTGATATTTCTCCTGGCAATCTTGATTCCAGCTTGTGCTTCATCAGTCCAGCGTTTCTCATGATGTACTCTGCATATAAGTTAAATAAGCAGGGTGACAATGTACAGGCTTGTACTCCTTTTCCTATTTGGAACCAGTCCGTTGTTCCATGTCCAGTTCTAACTGTTGCTTCCTGACCTGCATACAGGTTTCTCAAGAGGCAGGTCAGGTGGTCTGGTATTCCCATCTCTTTCAGAATTTTCCACAGTTAATATTCCAATTATAAAACAGACATAGAAAAGAACACAAGACTCAGATAAATATACTATTTAAGAAATTCAAATATAATGATAAAGATAAATTAAAAGGACAGAAAATATATGCCAATATATTTTTTCTTACTAATCATCAGAAAGATAGAGTAGCTATGTTCAGTTCAGTCGCTCAGTCATGTCCAACTCTTTGCGACCCCATGAATTGCAGCATGCCAGGCCTCTCTGTCCATCACCAACTCGCAGAGTTCACTCAGACTCATGTCCATCACGTCAGTGATGCCATCCAGCCATCTCATCCTCTGTCGTCTCCTTCTCCTCCTGCCCCCAATCCCTCCCAGCATCAGAGTCTTTTCCAATGAGTCAACTCTTCACATGAGGTGGCCAAAGTACTGGAGTTTCAGCTTTAGCATCATTCCTTCCAAAGAACAGAAATTAGACTTCATTAAAAGGATCACAACCAAGACAAGGGACATTTAATAATAATAAATGAATAAATTCCTTAAGAAGTCGTAGTAACCCTGAAAATGTATGTACCCAATAACAGGGTTTCAAAATGTAGGAAGCAAAAACTAATAGATTTTAAAAGAGAGACAGAACAACCCACAACTGTAACTAGATATGTCAATGCTCTTCTCTCAGCAATTGATATAATGAGTAGGAAAAAAAAATAAAACATTGATGAAATAACACTATTAACCAATTTGACCTAATTAAAATTTCTAAAACACTTTGCCCAATAATAGCAGAATACACATTCAGTACACATAAACATTCACCAAAATAAATCATATTCTGGCCCATATGACAAGTCTCAACATACTTAGGAAGGTTAAAATAGTACACAACATGATTTTAATCACAATGAAATTAAATTGTAAAGTAGCTTTTAAGAATTTTTAATTAATTATAAATGTATTAGAGTGTGGATGGGAGAATCCTGAAATATATTTGCTTCAAATCTTCAAAAGTGTGGAGATGAACTTATTGACTTTTAAGCCTGAACAAAACGTGATTGATTCTCTTACTCTTTTCAATTCCTGCAAGGCCACAGACCCTCTCAAGACTTCCCTAGTCACCAAGATAGTAGGCAGCAATGTCTCTTCATAGAAGCAAAGTAGCAGTTGCCCATATATGTTCTGAAACACACCATGAAAAGCCCCTACCCTTTGCCCCCAGTATCTCCCTCCCTCTCTGTTGTGGTGACCACATGTAAAGTTGTGTTTGGGCATTTGTCCAAGTAGGAAACACTGTAAAACCCAAAAGAGCTGTGAGTGTCAGTACTGGACATTTCTGAGTAGGTCACTTTCTTGGAGGTAGACCACTCAAGCTGAACCAATGCATTTTTATGGAGGGAAATGAGAAAGCATCAAAGTGTCCAAATTATGGTCCTATCTTAGCTGAACAAGCCCAGAAAGGATGCTTCTACAGATGACCTGAAGAATCTTACGGGGTGAACATTATCAGGAGAAAAGAGAGAGAGAGGGCAGAGATCGGGATACAGTGAAAGGCAAAGCTGATTAGTGACAGCCAACTGGCTCCTGCCTCTACTGTAGCGCTGTCATAGATCTAATGAGAATGAAGACTTACTCCCCCACTTTCCTGTGCCTTCCTAGAGGATGCAAATGCCTGAAACATATCCTGGCAGGCACCCCATGGAGACAAGTCCTTTACCATGGAATGTTCCATGACGTGGACTCAGATGGCCCCAAAGGGAACATTTCCCAAGAGGTCCTGGCTAAAAGATTTATTTCATTGGCTCGTATTCCTTTGTTTTCCAGGGTCTAACTATATGTGCTTGTTTTACCCATGTCTCTAACTGTAAGGTCATCTTTTGAGCTTGTTGTGATCATGGATAACCTCTTCTTCTGCATCGGGGAAAAGCCAAGAGGACCTGGCAGGTGAGATGACCAGTCATCCAGTGTGGTTTGACGAGTCAGCCCTTCCTTCAAGGCCACTTCCTTTCTCCAAACCTCCCTTCTCACAGTTGCAGACTCATTTTTTTGGACTGAAGCCAGTCGGTTTTATGCTTCTGCAGGGCAAAATTCCAGCCTTATCCATCTTTGAATCCCTTAAAAGCAAGAGGGGCAGTTCTTTGTTCAGGACTCTGCACAGGCAAGAGAGCTCCATCAACAGAGTTTGCTTTGTGTTGCATTCAGTTCAGTCGCTCAGTTGTGTCCGACTCTTTGCGACCCTATGGACTGCAGCATGCCAGGCTTCCCTGTCCATCACCAACTCCCGGAGCTTGCTCAAACTCATGTCCATCAAGTTAGTGATGACATCCAACCATCTCATCCTCTGTCATCCCCTTCTCCCACCTTCAGTCTTTCCCAGCATCAGGGTCTTTTCAAATGAGTCAGTTCTTTGCATCAGGTGGCCAAAATACTGGAGCTTCAGCTTCAGCATCAGTCCTTTAGGATTTCCTTTAGGATTGAGTGGCTGGATCTCCTTGCAGTCCAAGGGACTCTCAAGAGTCTTCTCCAACACTACAGTTCAAAAGCATCAATTCTTCAGTGCTCAGCTTTCTTTACAGTCCAACTCTCACATTCATACATGACTACTGAAAAAACCATAGCTCTGACTAGATGGACCTTTGTCGGCAATGTCTCTGCTTTTTAATATGCTGTAGAGGTTGGTTGTAGCTTTTTCTTCAAAGGAGCAAGTGTCTTTTAATTTCGTGGCTGCAGTCACCATCTGCAGTGATTTTGGAGCCCAAGAAAATAAAGTCTGTCACTGTTTCCATTGTTTGCCCATCTATTTGCCATGAAATGATGGGACTGGATGCCACAATCTCAGTTTTTTGAATGTTGAGCTTTAAGCCAACTTTTTCACTCTCCTCTTTCATTGTCATCAAGAGGCTCTTCAGTTCCTCTTCACTTTCTGCCTTAAGGGTGGTGTCATCAACAATAATGCAAATGTTATTGATATTTCTCCCAGCAATCTTGATTTCAGTTTGTGCTTCATCCAGCCTGGCATTTCACATGATGTACTCTGCATATAAGTTAAATAAGCAGGGTGACAATATACAACCTTGATGTATTCCTTTCCCAATTTGGAACCGGTCTGTTGTTTCATGTTTGGTTCTAACTGTTGCTTCTTGACCTGCATGCAGATTTCTCAGAAGGCAGGTCAGGTGGTCCATTAAAGTCTTTTAAAATGCAATGCCTCTTGAAGGTGTGCAGCCTTGACTCTTACCAGTAAGACCAGGAGTTACTGTAGGTTTGGAGATTTCTCCCCCAAGGGAAATTTGGTGGGAGGGAAAGATATAAGTTGGTATGTGGTGGTAGCTTAGTCCCTAAGTCATGTCCAATTCTTTGTGACCCCATGGACTGGAGTCCACCAAGCTCCTCTGGCCATGGGGTTTTCCAGGCAAGAATACTGGAATGCCTTGCCATTTCCTTCTCCAGGGGATCTTCCTGACCCAGGGATCGAACCTGCATCTCCTGTATCCTCTACATTGGCAGGCAAATTCTTTACCACTGGCACCACCTGGAGAGCCCCACCTAGCAGGGGCACTGCTCCCCTTTTGAGTGGGATCGTTTTTCATTATGGAGGAGGAAATGGCAACCCACTCCAGTTTTCTTGCCTGGAGAATCCCATGGACAGAGGAGCCTGGCAGGCTACAGTCCATGGGGTTGCAAAGAGTTGGACATGACTGGGTGACTGAGCATGAGCACAGGGATTCAATTCTAGGAAATGTACTTACAAAGGAAACAATTTGGTAGCATTTACTTACAGCATTTGGGGCAGTGAAGGTGATAACATTTTTTCTAACATCAGATTTTTAGGCAAGTACTGAACGGAATTCAAAGTAGAAAGTCAAGAAACACCTAGAGTAACAGGCAAAGTTGGCCTTGGAGTACAGAATGAAGCAGGGCAAAGGCTAACAGAGTTTTCCAAGAGAACACATTGGTCATAGCAAACACCCTCTTCCAACAACACAAGGGAAGACTCTACACATGGATATCACCAGATGGTCAACACCGAAATCAGATTGATTCCATTCATTGCAGCCAAAGATGGAGAAGCTCTATACAGTCAGCAAAAACAAGACCAGAAGCTGACTGTGGCTCAGATTATGAACTCCTTATTGCCAAATTCAGACTTAAATTGATGAAAGTAGGGAAAACCACTAGACCATTCAGGTATGACCTAAATCAAATCCCTTATGATTATATGGTGGAAGTGAGAAATAGATTTAAGGGACTAGATCTGATAGAGTGCCTGATGAACTATGGAATGAGGTTCGTGACATTGTACAGGAGACAGGGATCAAAGAAAAAGAAATGCAAAAAAACAAAATGGCTGTCTGAAGAGGCCTTACAAATAGCTGTGAAAAGAAGGGAAGCGAAAAGCAAAGGAGAAAAGGAAAGATATACCCATTTGAATACAGAGTTCCACAGAATAGCAAGGAGAGATAAGAAAGCCTTCCTCAGTGATCAGTGCAAAGAAATAGAGGAAAACAACAGAATAGGAAAGACTAGAGATCTCTTCAAGAAAATTAGAGATAGCAAGGGAACATTTCATGCAAAGATGGGCTCAATAAAGGACAGAATGGTATGGACCTAAAAGAAGCAGAAGATATTAAGAAGAGGTGGCAAGAATACACAGAAGAACTGTATAAGAAAGATCTTCATGACTCAGATAATCATGATGGTGTGATCACTCACCTAGAGCCAGACATCCTGGAATGTGAAGTCAAGTGGGCCTTAGGAAGCAGCACTACAAACAAAGCTGCTGCTGCTAAGTTGCTTCAATCCAGTCCGATTCTGTGCGACCACATAGACAGCAGCCCACCAGGCTCCCCTGTCCCTGGGATTCTCCAGGCAAGAGCACTGGAGTGGGTTGCCATTTCCTTCTCCAATGCAGGAAAGTGAAAAGTGAAAGTGAAGTCGCTCAGTCGTGTCCGACTCTTAGCAACCCCATGGACTGCAGCCCACCAGGCTCCTCCATCCATGGGATTTTCCAGGCAAGAGTGCTGGAGTGGGGTGCCATTGCCTTCTCCGACAAACAAAGCTAGTGGAGGTGATAGAATTCCAGTTGAGCTATTTCAAATCCTGAAAGATGATGCTGTGAAAGTGCTGCACTCAATATGCCAGCAAATTTGGAAAACTCAGCAGTGGCCACAGGACTGGAAAAGGTCAGTTCTCATTCCAATCCCAAAGAAAGGCAATGCCAAAGAATGCTCAAACTACCACACAATTGCACTCATCTCACATGCTAGTAAAGTCATGCTCAAAATTCTCCAAGCCAGGCTTCAGCAATATGTGAACCGTGAACTTCCAGATGTTCAAGTTGGTTTTAGAAAAGGCAGAGGAACCAGAGATCAAATTGCCAACATCTACTGGATCATGGAAAAAGCAAGAGAGTTCCAGAAAAACATCTATTTCTGCTTTATTGACTATGCCAAAGCTTTTGACTGTGTAGATCACAATAAACTGTGGAAAATTCTAAAAGAGATGGGAATACCAGACCACCTGATCTGCTTCCTGAGAAATCTGTATGCAGGTCAGGAAGCAACAGTTAGAACTGGACATGGAACAACAGTCTGGTTCCAAATAGGAAAAGGAGTACATCAAAGCTGTATATTGTCACCCTGCTTATTTAACTTATATGCAGATTACATCATGAGAAATGCTGGACTGGATGAAGCACAGGCTGGAATCAAGATTGCCAGGAGAAATATCAATAACCTCAGATATGCAGATGACAGCACCTCTATGGCAGAAAGTGAAGAAGAGCTAAAGAGTCTCTTGATGAAAGTAAAAGGGGAGAGTGAAAAAGTTGGCTTAAAGCTCAACATTCAGAAAACGAACATCATGGCATCCGGTCCCATCACTTTACGGCAAATAGATGTAGAAACAGTGGAAACAGTCTCAGACTTTATTTTTTGGGGCTCCAAAATCACTGAAGATTGTGACTGCAGCCATGAAATTAAAAGACGCTTACTCCTTGGAGGAAAGTTATGACTAACTTAGAGACCATATTCAAAAGCAGAGACATTACTTTGTCAACAAAGGTCCATCTAGTCAAAGGCTATGGTTTTTCCAATAGTCATGTATGGATGTGAGAGCTGGAGTATAAAGAAAGCTGAGCACCAAGAATTGATGCTTTTGAACTGTGGTGTTGGAGAAGACTCTTGAGAGTCCCTTGGACTACAAGGAGAGCAAACCAGTCAGTCCTAAAGGAAATGTCCCGAATATTCATTGGAAGGACTGATGTTGAAGCTGAAACTCCAATACTTTGGCCACCTGGTGCAAAGAGCTGACTCATTTGAAAAGACCCTGATGCTAGGAAAGATTGAAGGTGGGAGGAGAAGGGGACAACAGACGATGAGATGGTTGGATGGCATCCCTGACTCAATGGACATGAGTTTGAGTAAACTCTGGGAGTTGGTGATGGACAGGGAGGCATGGCGTGCTGCAGTCCATGAGGTTGCAGAGTTGGACATGACTGAGCGACTGAACTGAATGGAAAGCTGCAGGGATATTTATTGAGCTCCTGAAAGTGAAAGTTGCTTGTTCATGTCCGACTCTTTGTGATAGTCCATGGATCTCTCCAGGCCAGAATACTGGAGTAGGTAGCCTATTCCTTCTCCAGCAGATCTTCCAAACCCAGGAATCGAATTGGGGTCTCCTGCACTGCAGGCAAATTCTTTACCAACTGAGCTATCAGGGAAGCCATGGAGCTCCTCAGTGTCCCCAAACATTCTTGGTCTGACAGTCAGAATCAAAACAAATGCCTCCAACAAATGTTTTAAACATTTCCTGGTATGATGAACATTTCCCTTTATTTAGAAGAAGAAATAGTTTGAGTTGTGAAGCTGCACTTATATAGTGCTTTGAAAGAACACACATTTTATTTAGAACTGCTTTTTAGAAGCAAGAATAGATGACTTAATTTTTCAACCTTTAAAAATCTGTGGAGAAAAATGTAGAAATGGTATTTCCTTTTTCACAAGGCTATTTTGAAACTTAATGAATTAGTGTTTATTAAGAGCTTGTCTGAAAGGTAAGATGAAAAATATCAGTCATCTATATTCTTCTCTTCCAAATGTTCATCTGCCAGTAATAAAAGCCTGGGCCCCAGGCACCGTCTTTTGTACTCTTGTCTTTGGAGGGATCCGCCTACGAGTTTCCTTTATCCTGGTGAAACATCATAATTAATAATTCATCCATTATACTATGGCAAACACCAGGCCAAAGATGCACCGCCCCGAGTGCTGGCAGGCTCAGCACCACTCTCTCCTGCTCAACTGCCTGATATTTGTTTGCAGTGCAGAGACATGGCCATGGCAAAGGCCCATGAGGCCTGAGCAGGAGGCCGAAGGTGCTCTCTTTCTTAATCCATGACTTTGAAGGATGCTTTTGGCACCTTGCATGGAGATGGCTTGTCTTCCCTGGTGGCTCAGTCGTTAGAGAATCTGCCTGCAATGCAGAAGACCATCTGTATTACAGGAGACATGCTTTTGATCCCTGGGTTGGGTAGATGTCCTGGAGAAGAAAATGGCAAAAATGGCCTGGAGAATCCCATGGACAGAGGAGCCTGGCAAGCTACAAATCAAGGGGTTGTAAGAGTTGGACATGACTTAGTGACTAAATCACCAACCACCACTATGGAGAAAGCCACCAGTCATGGACTCAGAACGCTGCAAGGAGCCAGGAGGATTAAATGGCAGGGACTTGGGTCAAACTCGTACCAGGTCTGGAGACTGCTCAGTGGCTCAGTTGTATCTGACTCTTTGCCACCCTATAGACTATAGCCTGCCAGGCTCCTCTGTCCATGGGATTTTCCCAGCAAGAATACTGGAGTGAGGTGCCACCCTGTCCTCCATCCCAGGGATTAAACCTGTGTCTCCTGCATTGGCAGGCAGATTCTTTACCACTAGTGCCACTTGGGAAGCCAGATCTAGATACAAGAGGGTCACTTTTCCTAACTCCTCCTCTTTGGCTGAGGCTGGAGTTATTTTACCTGGAATGTCAGTGAGTCCCCATTGGACGTTGCCCATCGACCCGTCACTCAGCAGAAACTCACATGATAGATTTCAATTGGAAATACTGACCAATGTCAGAACTTCACTATAAGAAACCACCTCCCTCCTTCCAGAGTTTACTACATATAGGAAATCCTAGGGAATCATCATCTCTCTCTTCTGTCACCACAACCCTACATGTTTCAACCTTGGCAATAAGGAAACGTCAGCTAGTAGGTCAGGATTAACAACTGGATGTGCTAAGACACATGAAAACGGAAGCAGTCAGGGGCTAAAGAAACCATCTACTAATCCAGGACTGAACAGGCAACAGGAACACCCTACTGAATCTGTCTGCTCGCGTCTGTCAGATGCTGGTCAGTGGCCAAACCCCTCTAGACAAACAGGGCAAGATTCCATGTCATGGTACTTTCTTTTTAGGGTCCATGTCATGAATTGGTAACCACTCTAGCGTACTCCATCGTGACATATTTATAGCAGAATAATAGGCTGGCTGGGTCGTGACACAGATTTAAAAAGGTATCATTTTAGTTTTAAGTGTCATGGGATCTGGGAGACTATTCAGTGTAAATGACTTGTTTTATGGATGAGAAAACAAAAAGCTCATAAAATGATTCACCCGATTAAGAGCTGTATGCCAGGAAAAAGGCAGTAGTTGTGCATTTATGTTACCGCCAACCACTACACTCCATCCTGAGTATTCTGTTCCTTTTCATCCAACTGAAGATTAAATACTGGAACAGCACATCATTGTAGAGGCCACCGTGGGTCTTCTCCAATTTATAGCTAAAATAAACAATTTGCTTGCAAAAGTTGGTTCCTTTTTTCTTTTAATTTTTATTGAAGTATAGTTGGTTTACAATGTTGTGTTAAATTCAGGTGTACAGCAAAGTGAATCACTTATACATACACATATATCCACTTTTTTATTAATAGATTCTATTCCCTATATAGGTCATTACAGAATAACAAATAGAGTTCCCTGGGCTATAAAGTAGGTCCTTCTTAGTTACCTATTTTTATGTATAGTAGTCTGTACATGTCAACCCCTATCTCCCAACTTATCCCCCCTTCCCTCTTGGTAACCATAAGTTTGCTTACTACATCTGTAGCTCTATTTCTGTTTTGTAAATAAATTCATTTTTAAGATTTCACATACACTGCTGCTGCTGCTAAGTCGCTTCAGTCGTGTCTGACTCTGTGCGACCCCATAGACGGCAGCCCACCAGGCTGCCCCGTCGCTGGGATTCTCCAGGCAAGAACACTGGAGTGGGTTGCCATTTCCTTCTCCAATGCATGAAAGTGAAAAGTGGAAGTGAAGTCGCTCAGTCGTGCCCGACTCTGTATCACACGGCGTTTCTCTGACTTACTTCACTCCGTATGACATCTCTAGGTCCATCCGTGTCACTGCAGACAGCATTGTTTCATTCTTTTTTATGGCTGAGTAATACTCTGTTGTTGTTCAGTTGCTCAGTCCGACTCTTGCAACCCTATGGACTGCACCACACTAGGCTTCCCTGTCCTTCACCATCTCCCTGAATTTGCCCAAGTTCATGTCCACTGAATTGGTGATGATGCCATCCACTATCTCATCATCTGTCATCCCCTTCTCCTCCTGACCTCAGTCTTTCCCAGGATCAGGGTTTTTTCCAATGAGTCAGCTCCTCACATCAGGTGGATTCCCAGGTAACCCAGCAGTAAAGAATCCACCTGCCAATGCAGGAGACACAAGAAACATGGGATCAACCCTGGGTTGGGAAAATCCCCTGGAGAAGGAAATGGCAATCTACTCCAGTATTTTTGCTTGGAAAATTCCATGGGCCGAGGAGCCTGGTGGGCCATAGTCCATGGGGCCATAAAGAGTTGGACCCAACTGAGTAACTTGAGTGCACACACACACATACATATATGCCACATCATCTTTATGCTCACACTTGATCACTGATCTTTTCCTACCAGAGCTGTGTTTGGACACAGAGTCCTCTGTTGTAGCTTCTTGCTACTCTTGGCAGATTCTGAAAGATTATAAACCCCATCAGGCTAAAGCCAGGTGGGGAAAAGTGTGCACTTAGCCTTGAGAACAGTTAAGGACCATGAAGTCTCGTGGAGGATGGAGTTATCCCTTCTCTGTGACATGGTCAGGTATCACTAGCGATTCCACAGCTTCTGTCCCCTGTGGCCAGTGCCTGTGCTGAGAGGCCAAGGCTAGTGCATCTGCCCAGCACTGACCAAGGGCTCCTCTGTCCAAGTTTGGGGCTGCAGCCTCAGCATCTTGCCATCATCACTGCTCCAGTCTGACTGCCAGCTCCCCAGAATCTCAATATGATAACATGGAGTTGTTCTGGCCTCTTGTAGAACTGGTGAGGATCATTATTGTGCCCAAGTTACTATGGAAACCCCTTCCACAAATAAATATTTGGATAAGGATGAGGAACAAACCCCCTTAAAGAGTATGTATTTTTATTTAATGCTGAAAGAATTTGAGGCCAGTGCAAAGGGAAGCTTTGCTGGCAGTCACCAGCTCTTTTCAGAAGGCAAGTTGCTTCTCTTTGACTGTGTGATATCCTAACTTCTTTTCTCTCTCTTCTCCGATTTGTCTAGTTTCTCTTCTTTTTCTCTTGGTTCTTTTCTCTACATGTTCTTTCTCCTGTGCATTCCCTTGGCACCTCTTTTCCCTGTTGCTTCTTCTCTCACTGCAAAGCAGAGTGCTTTCTGGGCAGCTGAATCTGCATGGAGCTGGTTTTGATGGGCTCTGTTCCTCAAGACCATGAATGACAGGAGTCCCTGTCCATTGGCTGCATGTTGCAGTGCAGGCCTGTGGCCAAGACCCACTTCCGGGGCTTGCTGGAGAGATGCTGAGAGGTCCTCCTGGCCCGAGCACAGATGGTGGGTGATGGAGTCCGGATGCCGAGACTTAGGGCAGGTCAAAACGATGATCACTCAAGTGTAAACTGTGCTAATTGCTGGGGACAAAGGGAGAGCCAGGCCCCAGTGGAGCGTGTTCCAGGGAGGAGTCCCCGAAGCAAGGGGTAGCTTCAATTGTTTATACATTGCTAGTAAGAGGCTGGCCTAAGCTTCCAGATTGACTTGCTTTTAATTCTCATTTTATTGTTGTTGAGACTGAGTGCTACTATTTTACCCTAGCATGCAAAACTTGATTCTGATCATTTGTAAGTCTTTCCTGATGGCGGAGATATTTTTCTTGAAAGATGTCTCATTTGAAATAGTTTAAAAATGGTAGAGGTGAACCTCTTTGCAAAGCAGGAAGAGAGACACAGATGTAGAAAACACACATATGGACACCAAGAGAGGAAAGAGAGGCTGGGTTGAATTGGGAAATTAGGATTGATATATACACTATCAGTACTATGTATAACATAGATAACTAATGAGAACCTACTGTGTAGCTCAGGGAACCCTACTCAGTGTTCTGTGGTGACCTAAATGGGAAGGAAATCCAAAAAAAAAGGGAATATATATATATATATATATATAGCTGATTCACTTTGATGTATAGGAGAAACTAACACGACATTGTAAAGCAACTATACTCCAATAAAATTTTTTTAAAAATTATAGATGGATAGATGACAGATAGGTCAATAGAAAGCTCGCTGGATAGAAAGAATAGATACACACACATACAGACAGACACACACACATATATGAATACACAAGTATATAGACACAAGACACAGACACACACATTTGTGGGGTTTTGTTTGTGTTTTTTTGGTTGATTTTTGTTTGTTTCCTTTTCTTTTTTTGGCCATTAATCTTGCAAGATCTTGGTTCCAAGCTAAGAATTGGAACCAGGCCCCAGCAATGAAAGTGCTGAGTCTTACCCACTGGGCCACCAGGGAAGTCCCCCTCTCTGTCTTTTTTATTTGTACCTTATGTCTTCTTTTTCTCTATTTTTTTGTTATTTGTTTCGTTTTAATTTCTCCCCTATGAACTTATCCTCAGGATAGAACCCTGTTCTGTAAGAAAATCCTGGAGCCGGACTTTTATTTGTCTCTCGGACCTGACAGCAAGACACGTGCCTGCACCTGCCATTGAAGCGAGTAAGAGGGCTGCCGCTCTGCACTGCAGTTCTCAGCTGTGCTTACCACCCTCCGCAGTGACCACACACTGGTGACTGGGATTCTCCTGGTTTCCGGCCTGGCAGGCATACGGTTTTGCTGGTGCTGATCACTTGCAAATCTCTAGGCTGTTGGTGGTTTGCCCCTCATCCACTTGTACATCACCAACTAGCTTTGCTATTGATGCTGTCCTTGGGCTTTGGTCTTGTCGTCTGCTTACTTTACCCGTTTTAATTTTTTTTAATTCTTTTAATTTAAGAAAAACATTTATCTGTTATTTATTTGGCTGTGCTGGGTCTTAGTTGAGGCACACAGGATCTTCAATCTTTGTCTCAGTGTGCAGGGCCTTTTAGTTCTGGCATGTGACCGCTTAGTTGCGGCATCTAGTTCCCTGGCCAAGGACTGAATCCGGAGCCCCTGCATAGTGAGTATGGAGTCTTAGCCACTGGACCACGAGGGAAGTCCCGATTTTACCTCTTTTTAATATATAGTTTTTAAAACCTCCCCACAATATGCTGCTCTTGCCACTTCCTTCTTTCAACAGTTTATCTCTTATTGCAAGAAAAGTCAGTGCATATGCATTTCTGTGTGTGCACTGCATGTGGACTTGTTTAATTAAAAGTAATTTATATAAAATATACATTTAATGTAGGTAAAATATCATGTACAGGCTTTACATCTCCAGTTTGATGAGTTTGAGAATTATATGCACTCCTATGACCACTACCCAAAGTTCCATCCACATAGAACAGTGGATAAGTCTCTTCACATCCCTTTTTAGCTGGTCACACTGCCTAACCCCTCCTTCCACCAGAGGCAACCGCTTTCCAATTTTATAAACCAGGTGAATTTTTACCTGTTCTTAGTCTATGGGGTCGCACAGAGTCGGACACGACTGAAGTGACTTAGCAGCAGCAGCAGCAGACTTCATACGGAGAAGGCAATGGCACCCCACTCCAGTACTCTTGCCTGGAAAATCCCATGGATGGAGGAGCCTGGTAGGCTGCAGTCCATGGGGTCGAGAAGAGTTGGACATGACTGAGTGACTTCACTTTCACTTTTCACTTTCCTGCATTGGAGAAGGAAATGGCAACCCACTCCAGTGTTCTTGCCTAGAGAATCCCAGGGATGGGGGAGCCTGGTGGGCTGCCGTCTATGGGGTTGCACAGAGTTGGACACTACTGAAGCAATTTAGCAGCAGCAGCAGACTTCATACAGAGCTTCCCAGGTGGCGCTAGTGGTAAAGAACCTGCCTGCCAAAGCAGGAGACATAAGAGACATGGGTTTGATTCCTGGGTTGAGAAGATCCCCTGGAGGAGAGCACGGCAACCCACTCCAGTATTCTTGCCTGGAGAATCCCATCGACAGAGGAGTCTGGTGGGCTACGGTTCATTGGGTCACAAAGACTCGGACATGACTGAACTGACTTAGCATAGCGCAGCAGAGACTTCAAACAAATGGAACCACAATTTTGTTTCTAATCCTAGACCATCACCGAGGATTTTTAGTCACACATCAGAGTTGAATTTTATCAGATGTGTTTCTGGCATGTGTGAAGTTGTTATATAATTTTCTCCTGTATTCTGTTAACACCCTGAATTACATTGATTTAGTTTAAAATATCAACCCTGATGGCTATTATTTTTTTAAGGAATTTTCACTTGTATTTATAGAAAAGTATTTTTCAGGTTTTAGCTTCTGGGTTATTCTGGTCTCATATACATGAATTGGAAAGGGATATTTCTCAGACTGCTTTCTGAAAGACTTTGTATAACTGGTATTATGTAATCTGTAGACATTTCATTAGGTTCACCATTTTGGCCTGGAGTTCATCTTGCGGGAAGGTTTTTGATTATAGATTTAATTAAAAAAAATAGATACAGGGCTATTCAGAGTTTTCAATTTCCTCCCAAGGTAGTTTTGGCAAATTGTGCTTTTAAATGATTTTGCCCATTTCATTTAAGTTGTCAATTTTATCAGCATAAAATTATTTGTAAATGTGCCTTATTGTCCTTTAACTGTCTCTAGTATATTCAGTGTTGATTATTTTTCATTTGTGATATTGACAGTATATATATATATATAATATACATACATATATATATATTATATATCAAATGTCTGAAATCTTTATTTAGTTGCTAAGTCATGTTTTACTCTTTTGCGACCCCATGGACTGTACCTCTGTTCACAGGATTCTCCAGGCAAGAATACCAGAGTGGGTTGCCATTTCCTTCTTCAGGGGATCTTCTTGTCCCAGGGATTGAACCCCCGTCTCCTGCACTGGAAGGCGGATTCTTTTACCCCTGAGCCACCAGGGAAGTCCATCTGCAATCTAGGCAGTATGTATTCAGTGAATCATGAGATGTAGTCTCTGGCAATCAGAGAGACTCGGGTGGGTGATACTCAGATGTCCAGGTCAGTCACTTCTGGAAGTGGCGTTAAAGGGATCCTGACAACAACCAAATAAGTCCCAGCCCCCAGTTTGTGACTCATAACTGGCTCTGCTTCCTGGGAAGGAAAAGTCAAACACAAGGCATAGCTGCAGTCTACACAACAGTTACATCAGGAGGCAGATGGACAAGATGGCAAAAGTGGTGTATAGGTGAAGAAGATGAATATTGACGGACTGTATCCGAGTTCTTCCTATGCTGCTCACTAACTGACGTCTGTGTTAATTTATCTAACCCTTTCCTTCTTTTTCCTCCACTGTAACACGAGAATAACATTAGACACCTCACTGGGCTTTAGGGATATTTATGAAAACAATACATGTGAAAAGCTCCTGGTTCATTACAGACATCTCTTCATCATTGCCTTCTCTTTATCTGAAAGTGTGGAACTTGGTTTTTGGCTTTGATCAGCCCCAAGCTGACTGTGTCTTTCTGCGTCTGATATTACCATCATCATTGTCATTGTTGTGGTGGTGGTTACTGTAGACTTCGTAGAATTGGAATGGAAAAGACAATTGATAGACTACCACAGAGTCTCTGTTCATGTTGACAAACAGCTCTCCCACAACTTAAGGAATGGCTTTGATGTCCTGTTCCTGTTAGTCGCTCAGTTGTCTCTGATTATTTGCGACTCCATGGACTATCGCCCACCAGGCTCCTCTGTCCAGGGGATTTCCCAGGCAAGAATACTGGAGTGGGTTGCCATTCCCTTCTCTGGCGGATCTTCCCCACCCAGGGATCGAATCTGTATTACAGGCAGATTCTTCACTGTCTAAATCACCAGGGAAGTGGCTTTGATATATTTTACAGCAAATTAATTGTGGAATAATTTGCAACAAATTAAATTGATGTTTGTAAACCTGTGGTTGTCAAAGTAAGTTTCCCAGTTCACACGCATGCCTACGGTGTATAGGGCCTCTTTGTGCCCCCATAGCAGTGTTGATGGCCTGGGATCTCTACTCCAGGAGATAACAGGTCAGGCAGCATCTTCTCAGAGCCACTGCCAGAGCACCTAAATGGAAAATCACATTCTGTGCCTTGGCGATGGCAAGCAAATTAGCATTCCCATCAGCCTTCATTTGCATAGCTTGTTCTGATAGATGAATTAGATGAAAAACATGGAAGGAGAACAAAGCACAGTCATTCTGTATAAAGGCTACTCTTCAAGCTCACTCATTTCCAGACCCTGGTTTTTGAAGGCATGCAGAGGCTTCAAACACATATTTCCAGCTACATTATTTGTACAGAGAAAAAAACTGGCATGTTGACTAACTCATCTCTGATTTTGAGCCAATCACTGGATCAGAACCCACTTCAGCACTGGGTCTCCTCCAACTCGCAGGAATTTTCTTTCGACATTTTCCAATTTCAAAGCCAGGAAGGGCATAAGGAAGAGGAGAGACGGTGTTATGTAATTTCTATTATGTTTGCCTCTTTGCAAGGTACCTTTTTAAAAAGTAAAAAAAATTTTTAATTTTTTAAATTGGAGGATAATTGCTTTCCAGTGTTGTTAGTCTCTGCTGTACAACAATGTGAATCTGTTATACGTATACATATATCCCCTCCCTCTTGAGCCCACCTCCCACCCCCTCATCCCACCCCTCTAGGTCATCACAGAGCACCGAGCTGAGATCCCTGTGTTATATAACAGGGTTTCCACTAGCTATCTATGTTACACATGATACTGTGTATATGTTAATGTTCCTCTCTCAACTTGTCCCACCCTCTCCTTCCCCCCACTATGTCCATAGGTCCTAGATACAGACATAAATCAAAGCACTTTTAATAGAGGGTACATGCTTATATACAATAATATCTAATTTTAAATGCAGCAAGCTATGATAATACATATCAAATTTGCTCTTTAGGTCTAGTTAAGACAAGTGAGGTCCTGGCTCCAGTCATGACTTCTTGTATGAGTGCTTAGTTCTGCGCCTCCTTTAATCTGTTTCTCCATCTCACATTAGTGCATATTGAGGCTGGTCAGTGTGGTTGTCTTCTTGCTCAGAGCTACCTTCCTAAATACAGGGAGCTCTCAGCACCTCTCTTGTTCTGCATATCCTAGTATTAGTCTTTTGTCTACAGTCTTCAACGACCATATGTTGATACTTTGGGCTACTTCTGTTCCTAAGTGCTAACACACAAATTCATATAAAAACTTGAAAAAATCCCCTTCAACTAAAGAAATATGTCTCCTTTTGCCAACTGGGAATGCTTCCCTTTTCACCTCTCTCCACCCGCCCCCGCCCCCTGCTGACCTGGTAGAAAAGTTGGATGAACTTCCTCTACTTTAACTGAAGTCTGAGCAAATCCTGAAAGTCTCTCTCCACAATGGCGTTTATTTCTTACAACCAAACTGGTTGATTCCTAGTTTACATTATTTTTTTGTGAACCTCCACCCCGATCCCAGCCCTCTGGCAGTATGTTAAAACTGCATCCATGGATGAATAAGTTCTGGGGACCGAACACATTGCATGCTGACTACTGTTAACAATACTGTTAATAATTGTATCATACTTGAAGGCAGCTATGAGTGTAGAACTTTTATGCTTTCACCACTACCATCACAACAGAATGATAACTGTATGAGGTGAAGAATGCAGTAACTAACCTTCTTTGGGTAAGCAGTGTCATTGAAGGGGGCTCTCTGATTCATGAGTACTTTTTATTAATTAATTTGTTTAGTTGTCTCTGCTGGGCCTTAACTGCGGCATAGGGGATCCTGGATCTGTGTTGCTGCGTGTGGGATCTTCAGTTGTGGCATGTAGGGTCTAGTTTCCTGACCGAACATCAAACCCGGGCCCCCTGAATTGGGAGCCCAGAGCCTTCGTCACTGGACCACCAGAGGAACCACGTGATCCATGAGTCCTTTAGTTCCACAGGGCACCTTTACCTCCAGTCGCCTTCCCTTTTCCCACCCCTTCCTTCTCTCCACCAATACTCTGCTCGTCGCTCAGCCCATCTTAAGAGTCACTGACACATCCTAACGATTGTTGGGGATTTCTGACCTCAGTCAACCAGGTCTTACCTCTGGTGAGAAAACCGGAAAACTGTTTTCCCTCCCTCCTGGAAAACTTGTTTGTAAGATTCAGTCTCACCAACTCTGACTCTTGGCAAAAGGTCAGACTGGGTTATATGAGTACTTCTTACTGCTGTACCTAACATCTTGGAATCCAGCCTGTCTCCCTGAGCCAGGCTATCCCTTTCTATTTGTCTTCCACAAGTTCTAAGCGGAGCTGAATTGAGAGCTTGGAGACAGGACGGAAGGAAGGGCACCTTGACTTGGGTCCCTCCTGCCAGGCCATTCACAGCAGGCTGCTCCTCTCATACCAGGTTCATGGCCTTTCCTGAGGACAGGAAAAATACAGAAGCTGTCTATCATGCTTATGCTGGCTGGACCAGATTCCTGGAAGCCACACAATTAAGGTGGACTCTTTACACTGCCAACTGCATCGCTTCATCTCTCTTGGAATTTCGGCAAATGACAGCCTTTCTCCGGGAAGCCTTCCTGTCTCAACTCTACCCATTTTGTAAACCATTCACAAAGTTTCTGACTCAGTAAATCACCGTTACCATATTCTCTCCTCTCCTTCAACCCCTCTCCCTACCTGAATCTATAACATCAGAATTAATTATGGGTGATCAGCTGTTATGTGTATAATTTGGATATGCCTTAGAAGGACTCTAAATTGCCATGTAACAAATAAATGGCATGAGATTTTTAAAGCTGTCCATCCATCTTACCTCCAATTCTCCACCTTGAAAGTTTCATTCTACTGTATTTAAGGCTTTTCTCATAATTGGCCTGTAGTTCTTTCTTTTGGACACTCCTTATACTATGTGTGAATCTGACTTCACAGTCAGCCTGGGTGTCCCTTGGAGGGCAGGAGCCGCATTAATCATCTTAGTATCCAATCTTTGCTCCTTCCCACCTACCACTTCTGATATGCACATATTTGGTACTCACTAAATACAACTTACACAATACTTACTGCACTAGTAGGCACTAGAGTTAGAGTTTACAGAGTTTATAATTAAACTCTAATTTTATAGAGTTTAACTAGAGTTTATCATTCTCAAGGGAACAAGGTTTAGGGGGTCTTAGTGTGCTAATGGGCTTCCCAGGTGGCTCAGTGGGTAAAGAAACTGCCTACAATGCAGGAGACCCCAGACATGGTTTCTATTCCTGGGTTGGGAAGATCTCCTGAAGAAGGGCATGGCAACCCACTTCAGTATTCTTGCCTGGAGAATCCCATGGACAGAGGAGGCTGGCAGGCTATAGTCCATAGGTCACAGAGACGGCCATGACTGAAGTGACTGAACACATAACTCTCAAGAAAAATTTCTCCCTAACTAGCATGCGTGTGCATGCTCAATCATTTCAGCTAATCATTGTAGTCTAACTTTTTGCCACCCTATAGACCACAGCCCATCAGGCTCCTCTGTCCATGGGAGTCTCCAGGCAAGAATAGTAGAGTTGGTTGCCGTGCCCTTCTCCAGGTGATCTTCCTGACCCAGGGATTGAACCCCCATCTCTTGCATTGCAGGCGAATTCTTTACTGCTGAGCCATCGGGAAGCACCACTGAGCATTCAATGTCCTCACCAAGTGGAATTGTCAGGGGTCTGATGGTGAGCACTGAGGTGTGACAGAGGATGTGGTTGCCAGAGTACAGTCTCTGCTCCCTTTAGGTGATGGTGGAGCCCCGCCCGGACATGTGATTACAGAGCCCCACCCCCACATGTGATCGCAGAGCCCCGCCCCACATATGATCACAGAGCCCCGCCCCTGCAGGTGATCACAGAGCCCCGCCCACATGTGATCACAGAGCCCCGCCCCTGCAGGTGATCACAAGCTTCCTCCAGCCCTTATTTTCTGTGGACTTCAGGTTCCTCATCAATAAAGTGTTGCTATCCCCTCCTGCCCCATCACGTATTCTTTCCAGTGACTCTTCATGATTTTCTAGATTCTCAACTGAATGAATTCGAATTATTGGCATTTACCCCACCCAGCATGGTGGTGGCCAAGTTAGTCTCTCCTGGAAGCCTGAAACCAGATGTGAGGTAATTATCCACACAAGATCTATTTGGCCTTAGTGCAAAATGTCCATCTTTTCAGATGCTGAAGCAAAATACACTATTCATAACACTCAGTGGTGGTTTTGTGTGTTTTTTTTTTTTTCCTTTCTTAAAAAAATTTTGACTACACTAGCCGTTCATTTGTGGCACTCAGGCTTCTCTACCTGCAGCTTGCAGCTCAGTAGTTGTGGGCCACAGGCTTAGTTGCCTCAGGGCATGTGGGATCTTAGCTCTCCAACCAGGGTTTGAACTCATGTCTCCTGGATTGCAAAGTGGATTCTTAACCACTTGACCACCAAGGAAGTCCCCTCGTGGCCTTTTGAGTTCAGCTTTCTGCCCAACCCTTCTAGATGGGTTTTAGACAATCCAACTCACATCTTATCTTCTTTGGATTTTATTAGGAGGTGAGAGGCCGTGGGTGGAGGGACAGGTAAGCCTGCACATGTCCATAAAGGTCTTTGTCAGGATCTAGTTTGCATATATGTTTGCTTCTTTCTGCCACTAACTAATCTGTGGAATGTTCTTTGTGGAAAATATTATCATCTCTTACTTTGGAATCCCACTTTATATCCTGTCTCCAAATTACCTTTCCTGCTCTATCAAAAGGCTTTGTATTGGAAGAAACAAAATGCTTTGCTTGACATCATATAAAAAGAATCAGTGGCCCATAAAAACACATAAGAAGTGCTGAATGATTAATTATAAATAACAACAATACATGTTAAATAGAAAGATGGGTGCAGATTTGTGTAGAGCAGGATGCAGTGAAGCAGTTTTTTTCAGATTAAAATTTGCACTGGAGCCTCATATTTTGGTAGGGTGGTCTTTACTAAAATGAATTGAAAATTACATTTAAAAATTTTTAGACCCATACTTGGTCATTTTCTATCAGTTATAGATACTCTTTATTACTCTGCTTGGGTTGTCATGCAGAATATCATAGTGGCTTGACAGAAATTTATTTTCTTACAGTTAAGGAGGCTGAAAATCAAGATCAAGTAGGCCACAGTGTTGATTCCTGGTGAGACCTCTTCCCTTAGCTTACAGACAGCCACGTTCTCCATGTCCTCACGTGGCCTTCTTCTGCGTGTTCTTACTCCTGGTGTTGCTTCCTTTTTCTCATGAGGACACCAGTCTTACTGGATTAGGGTTTCATCCTTATGACCCAGTGTAACCTTAGTAGTAGTAGTGAACGTCGCTCAGTCATGTCAGACTCTTTGTGACACCATGGACTGCAGCCCACCAGGGTCCTCTGTCTATGGAATTCTCCAGATGAAAATACTGGAGTGGGTTGTCATTCCCTTCTCCAGGGGCTCTTCCCGACCCAGGGATCGAACCTGGGTCTCCTGCATTGCAGGCAGATAGATTCTTTACTGTCTGAGCCACCAGGGAAGCCCTGATTTAACCTTAATTACCTCCGTAAGGGCCCTATCTCCAAATAATGTCACACAGTTGGTTAGAGCTTCCACCTATGAATTTTTGGGAAACACAATTCAGTCCATAATAGTCTTCAAATCCAGTTTTTGGAATAAAATATACATGGCAATGAAAGGCTTAGTTTCAAAGCCACCTAGGCTCAATTCACCATCCTTCATTTTAGAAATCCGAAGCTCAGAGGATTCAAGAAACCATTTGTGTTCATCTTTAGAATGTATTTTTATTTTCCCCCTAATTTGCACCAGGTTGAATTTTGAGATTAACTCTCTGGTTTGGATTCCAAAAGTTGTTTCTAACACTTTGCTATAAAAATGTTTGTGCACATGTTTCTCTGTATGTCTGAATGAAGCTGTAAAGAGTAAAATTTCTGGGTACCTGCACACTTGACCAAATCCTGTACATTTTACATTAAAATGGCTACACCAGCTCACATGCCTATCTCCCAAGTGTGTGAGATTCCATTTTCCCAGTATTTGATATTATCCCAATACTTGACGTGCCTTCCTGTTTTTGCCAATATCATAAGTATACGTGGTATCTCAAATTATTATTTGATTTCATAGTTTCCTGATCAGTGATCGAGTTGAACACTTGTTCACAGGTGCATTATCTTGTCAGCTTTTACTTTCTAGAAATTGTCTCTATGTTTTCTTGACCCATTTTCTCGTGGATTTCCTGGCTGCTTCTTGCAGATTTACATAAGTTTCTTATACATTCTGCATTACAATCAGTCATGCGTTTTACAACATACTTTCCCTGTCTGGCAACTGTCAGATTTGTGTAGAGAGACTTTCTCAGAACAAAATATTTCCTCTTTTACGTGGTCAAATCCAAAGTGTTTCCCCTTATGCTATATGCATATGCATCTTGCCTAACAAAGCTTCATTCAATTAAAGAACACAGAGCTAGCCCCCGAGCTTTCTTCTAATAGTTTCACAGTTGTGTCTCTCACCTGTAGACTTTGAATCTACCTGGAAGTTATTTTTGCAAAGCAGCTTGAATTTGAGTTCTAATTTGACTTGTCTCTATGTTTTTCAAATTCGCTATCACCATCTATTAAATAATCGATCCTTTTATTATTGATTTGTGAAGCCTCTTCTATGATAAACCAAGTTCCTTTTTATATGTGGGTTCTGTTTCTGAATTCTCCATAGACTTACTATTCCTACACATTTTAGTGTTATCTTCTTCAGGATAGATTGAAATTATGTAAATTTATATGTGATATGAGGGAGAATTGGAATTTTTATGTGTTTCTTCACATGGCAGTGGTATAGATATCCATTTAGCTAATTGTTTTAATGACCTACTGGCTATTTTATCAATAGCGTTTGTGCATTTTCATTCATTTGCAGTTTCTTTAAAGTTTTTAGTTCCTATTTTAAATGGCATTTTTATTTGTGGAGTCTTCGTGAGTTTATTATCTTATTATAAATGTTACTTACTTTCAAAGACATTTATGGCCACTTATTGCTGTTACAGTAGTTTGTTCATTTTCTTGGGCTACGTAAATCATTATTTCATATACTCAGTTCAGTTCAGTTCAGTTGCTCAGTCGTGTCTGACTCTTTGCAATGCCATGACTCGCAGCGCACCAGGCCTCCCTGTCCATCACCAACTCCTGGAGTTCACTCAAACTCATGTCCATCTAGTAGGTGATGCCATCTAGCCATCTCATCCTCTGTCGTCCCCTTCTCCTTCTGCCCCCAATCCCTCCCAGCATCAGAGTCTTTTCCAATGAGTCAGCTCTTCGCATGAGATGGCCAAAGTACTGCAGTTTCAGCTTTAGCATCATTCCTTCCAAAGAAATCCCAGGGCTGATCTCCTTCAGAATGGACTGGTTGGATTTCCTTGCAGTCCAAGAGACTCTCAAGAGTCTTCTCCAACACCACAGTTCAAAAGCATCAATTCTTCGGTGCTCAGCTTTCTTCACAGTCCAACTCTCACATCCATACATGACCACTGGAAAAACCATACCCTTGACTAGACAGACCTTTGTTGGCAAAGTAATGTCTCTGCTTTTGAATATGCTATCTAGGTTGGTCATGACTTTCCTTCCAAGGAGTAAGCGTCTTTTAATTTCATGGCTGCAGTCACCATCTGCAGTGATTTTGGAGCCCAGAAAAATAAAGTCTGACACTGTTTCCACTGTTTCCCCATCTATTGTCCATGAAGTGATGGGACCGGATGCCATGATCTTCGTTTTCTGAATGTTGAGCTTTAAGCCAACTTTTTCACTCTCCTCTTTCACTTTCATCAAGAGGTTTTTTAGTTCCTCTTCACTTTCTGCCATAAGGGTTGTGTCGTCTGCATATCTGAGGTTATTGATATTTCTCCTGGCAATCTTGATTCCAGCTTGTGCTTCTTCCAGCCCAGCATTTCTCATGATGTACTCTGCATATAAGTTAAATAAGCAGGGTGACAATATATAGCCTTGATGTACTCCTTTTCCTATTTGGAACCAGTCTGTTGTTCCATGTCCAGTTCTAACTGTTGCTTCCTGACCTGCATACAGATTTCTCAACAGGCAGGTCAGGTGGTCTGGTATTCCCATCTCCTGAAGAATTTTCCACAGTTTATTGTGATCTACACAGTCAAAGGCTTTGGCTGAGTCAATAAAGCAGAAATAGATGTTTTTCTGGAACTCTCTTGCTTTTTTGATGATCCAGCAGATGTTGGCAATTTGATCTCTGGTTCCTCTGCCTTTTCTAAAACCAGCTTGAACATCTGGAAGTTCACGGTTCACATATTGCTGAAGCCTGGCTTGGAGAATTTTGAGCATTACTTTACCAGTGTGTGAGATGAGTACAATTGTGTGGTAGTTTGAGCATTTTTTGGTATTGCCTTTCTCTGGGATTGGAATGAAAACTGATCTTTTCCAGTCCTGTGGCCACTGCTGAGTTTTCCAAATTTGCTGGCATATTGAGTGCAGCACTTTCACAGCATCATCTTTCAGGATTTGAAATAGCTCAACTGGAATTCCATCACCTCCACTAGCTTTGTTCATAGTGATGCTTTCTAAGGCCCACTTCACTTCACATTCCAGGATGTCTGGCTCTAGGTGAGTGATCATACCATCCTGATTATCTTGGTCATGAAGATCTTTTTTGTACAGTTCTTCTGTGTATTCTTGCCACCTCTTCTTAATATCTTCTGCTTCTGTTAGGTCCATACCATTTCTGTCCTTTATCAAGCCCATCTTTGCATGAAATGTTCCCTTGGTATCTTTGATTTTCTTGAAGAGATCTCTAGTCTTTCCCATTCTGTTGTTTTCCTCTATTTCTTTGCATTGATCGCTGAAGAAGGCTTTCTTATCTCTCCTTGCTATTCTTTGGAACTACGCATTCAGATGTTTATATCTTTCCTTTTCTCCTTTGCTTTTCACTTCTCTTCTTTTCACAGCTATTTGTAAGGCCTCCTGAGACAGCCATTTTGCTTTTTGCATTTCTTTTCCATGAGGATGGTCTTGATCCCTGTCTCCTGTACAATGTCACGAACCTCTATCCATATTTTATATATTATGATCTTCTTTTTCTACCTCTTATGCCTCTTCTTTCTTTTTTTTATCACTTATTCATTGGCCAGGACTGTCTATTGAATGAAGAGTGGGAACAGCAGCAAATACCTTTCTTACTTTCCCAAGTTCTCTGACAAATAAAAAGATCAAGTCTGAAATGCTTAAAAGATATTTTAGAGGCTTAATGGGGAAATGTGGCTTGTCTACTGTTGTTAGAATGAGATTTATCAAGCGTTAAAAGATGGCATACAGATTAGAATTGAATAGTGTCTCCTTGATTTTATCAGAAGCATCAAAAGAAATGAATCAATAAAGTTGCTGGCTATGAAAATTAATGTTAATTTGGTTTTAAGTGCTAAAATCTTCACATTTTGGTAACCTTTCTAAGAAAATGGGTATTTTTAGAGCATTTTGAGCAAAGAAGTGACAAGAGGTGATATACATTGGCAGTCACTATGACGTGTGGACTGCTAAAGAATATTCAGATTCATTCAGTTATCTCTGTGCAGAATGCCCAATGCCCCTGACCTTGACCCTAGGACAAGCCTCCTCAACTTCCCTCCTCTCCTGGACTCCAAGACAGGAGTCTACAGAAAGTCCCTGCCATCCTACTTCACTTTGAGGCTGGGGTCACTTACTCTGTGATAGGGTTTGCCATTCACCTTTCAGGATGGGTACGGTAAGGGAGGAGCATCTACAAGGCTCTGGTATTCTGAGGGTAGGTGCTTAGGGGGATGGTGGTCTATTAACAGAAACAGGGAAGGAAGGAGGAGGTGACCTTGAGGAAAAGCCACCTTGGCTTTGATGTCCTCTAGGACTGTACAGTTGCAAGGTCCTTCCAGTGTGAGTCCAGTGTTGGGAACGGAGATGTAACACAGACCAGGGAGACGTAACTGCTGACTGTGTGTTGAGAGACTGGAGGTATCACTATGGGTGTGAGGACAGGGAGCGGAGAAAAACATACTCTGGGAAAATGCTCTGCTGGAGACACAAAAGGAAGAAAATCAGGACACCGAGGAGGAAGAGGAGGAAAGAGAAAGGGCCAGAAAGTGGGCATGGACCAGGAGGTTGTCTGGGGGCAGAAGCTAAGAGGGAAGAATTCCTGACAGTGAAAAGTCAACGATATCAAGTTCTACACAGAAGATGGGGCTGAAGAAGAGGCCATGGGAGGACCTTGGTGACCTTCACAAGAGCCCTTTCCTGAGCAGAGGAGGGGGCGGGGACGCTGCCGGATGTGAGGGACAAGGTGGGAGGGAGGAAGCGGAGGGGGCAGGTGCTGCCGGGTCTCCAGGAGATTTGGCAGCGGGGAGGGAGAGGCTGGGAAGGGCGGGGATGTGTTGTTTGCATCGGGTCTAGCTCCAAACTGTGTCCGACTGTCCCCTCATCTTCTCCATTCCTGCAGCCATCCCCTCTGGCCTGGTTTTGAGAACAACCTGCAGGTTTTGCTCTTCCCATTTCTCTTCACTCCATGGCTTCCTCCACGCTGGGGGCTAAGTCTTCTCCAAGCATTTTTCTGGTCCTGTTTCTCTTAGGATCAAAGATGAAATGAAGCCTGGTACTTCATCCAGCTGCATCAGATTCTCCAAGCTTGGACCTTGACCTCTTTATAGAATCCCCTCCCTTGCAGTCCCCAGAGCCCCAGCCTATACCCCAGCCCCTGTGGGCACCCCCAATGCACAGGCTTCCCACCCCCTGAACCCAGTAAGACCTTCCAGCTCCCTGCCTCCATCACCTCCATCCAACCATCTCCAAAGTCACTGTCTTATTTCTTTTATTCACACATTTCCTTTATCTCTTGGGCTGGAAACTAATCTTCCAGAATTGTCTTCCTTCAAGAGACATCATCTTTATTTCTTTTTCAGAGGAGGCATTTCTGTTTTGCCAGGGGAGGAGGGGTTTCCCAGGTGGCACTAGTGGTAAAGAATCTACCTGTTAATACAGGAGACATAGCAAGAAATGCGGGTTCGATCCCTGCATTGAGAAGATTCCCTGGAAGACAGCATGGCAACCCATTCCAGCATTCTTGCCTGGAAAACCCAATGGATAGAGGAGCCTGGCATGTTATAGTCCATGGAGTCACAAGAGTCAGGCACAACTGAGGGCCTGAACACAACACACATGTTGTGGGAAAAGCTGAGGGTCCTGCCTCTGTTAGCCAGAGGGAGTCTGTGTTCATCCCGTGTGCAAGTCAGAGCTGCCCACCCCAAGGCCATCTGCAAATGCCCTCTCCTCCAGGGAGACCTGATTTCCTAAATTTCATGCTGCTTTAAAACACTGAGTTTACACACGTATGTGTGTTAGTTGTTCAGTTGTGTCCAACTCTTTGCAACCCCCTGGACTGTGGCCCATCAGGCTCCTCTGTCCATGGAATTCTCCAGGCAAGAATACTGGAGTGAGTAGCCATTCCTTTTCCAGGGGATCTTCCCAACCCAGGGATCGAACCTGAGTCTTCTGCACTGCAGGCAGATTCTTTCTGGTCTGAGCCACCAGGGAAGCCCTAAACATATATATATATATATATATATATATATATATATATATATATACATATATATATGAATTTATATCTACACACACACACATAGTCATCCTATTGCTTTTTTAGGGCAGACCTAGGTTTTACCTATTTCGTATCTTCATAAGCCTACTATACAGGCCTACCTCCTAAGGACATAATAAATGTGAATTAAATTGTAGGGGAAATCTCCAATCCCTAAATAGGCTGAGAGGATGCAGAAATGGGCAGGCACATGCAGAGATGGAGTTTTCCGTTGCTCAGACAGAGCGGCTCCGCAGTGGGTGGCGGGGTTGGGGTGGGGCTCCTGTGAAATCAGACAGACATCCTATTGTCCTGCACCGCCCCCCGCCCCGCGCCCCTCGAGCCGCTGGGGGTGACGGGCGCCTGTCATGCGCTCAGGTTGGCACCTGGTGATGTTTAATTCAGTGCCGTATCACAGACGGTCTTGCTGTTCCCCGTGGGGGTGTGTTTTCACTGCAACAAGACTCAACAACAACAGTGACTGTATATCGACTTAACGTGTGCCAGCCGCTTTCACATAGTTTTCATATTTAAGACTCACAAAAGCCCTGCGTAGTAGGTATTATTATTATCATCTCAGCTTTTCTGGGGGAGAAATTGAGTTTCATAGGCTTGCTGAAGGTCATGTGACTAAGAATTCCGACCAGCATAAGCCAAGCCCCTGTCCCCTTTTTCACTCTTTGAGGGCTGGACAGGGCTTAACCTTTCCATTCCACCTGGAGCCAGCCCTTCCACCCATCCTCACAGCAACCTCTGTCCAAAGCTCAATACGCATCCTTCCCCTTAACTGAGGGGAGGAGGGAAGACGGCTTGAAGCCGGTCCACGTTCTGCACATGCGCAGAACCCGGCTCCAGGCTCCAGCCCTGCAGGTGTGAAGGCAGAGCTATAAATACTTGCTTCATTGTCCCCCATCAGGGCCAAACATCCAGTCAGCGCGCCTTCCCTAGGGGAGCTGATGAATAAATGAGAGATGTCATTCACACAAAAGCAGCCCTGCCTAGGGCTGCGCCTGGTGATTCCAGCTGAATTGTTAAGGGCTGTGAATCTATTTTACGACCTTTATGATGAACCGGAGATCATTACCGTCTCCACTGTGTATTCAGTGACTCCGTGCCAGGGTGGGAGGGAAAGCGGGCCCCAAACCCAGCTATTTTCCTGTAGCTGTACTCATCCTGTATTCATCCTTCCGCCCCGCCCCGCCCCCACACCTGGCGCCAGGTCACTGCTCATTCCTTCCCCTCTGAAACGTCACAGTATCATCCTTGCAACAATCTAGGCAGCAAGATCTTTTGTTAGAAACCTAGGGAATTCCCTGGCGATCCAGCAATTAGGAGACCATGCTTCCACTTCTGGGGCACGAGTTCGGTCCCTGGTTGGGGAACTAAGGTCCCAAGAACTGCCGGGCACATCAAAAAAAAAAAAAGAATCTAAAAGTCCCTTGTGTTTAAATATAACTTGATAGTTTACAAAGAATTTGTGAGCCAGCTGATGAGGGCATGTATAGTGAGCCTCCTGTCTCAAGCAGTTAATCAAGACTCAGAGAGGAGTGATGCTCTCCCTAAAGACACCCAGCAAGTTCAGTTCAGTTCAGTCACTCAGTCGTGTCCAACTCTTTGTGACCCCGTGGGCTGCACATGCCAGGCTTCCCTGTCCATCACCAACTCCTGGAGCTTGCTCAAACTCATGTCCATTGAGTAGGTAATGGCATCCAACTATCTCATCCTCTGTCACCCCCTTTTCCTCCTGCCTTCAGTCTTTCCCAGCATGAGGGTCTTTTCCAATGAGACAGTTCTTCCCATCAGGTGGCCAAGGTATTGGAGTTTCAGCTTCAGCATTAGTTCTTCCAATGAATATTCAGGACTGCTTTCCTTTAGGATGGACTGGTTGGATGGCCAGTTGTTGGGGGAAGCACACTGACTGAAACCGCCAACCCTGGCCAGGCACCATAGTAACCATTTGCATGAGTTGTTTTACAATAGGAGGTCCTGCTAAGGAACAGGGAACTAATAGGCCACCACCAACCGGAAGAGATCAGGAAGGTCCAAGGAGACACCACATGTCTGACCACCTCCCAGAATCCTTCTCTCTGGCATCCATCTTGGCTGAACAAGGCATGCACCACCAGGAAGGACTCTGAGTCAGAATGATTGGCTAAAGACAACCCGGAAACTAATCCCATCACCATAAAACCTGAGACTGCAAGCCATGTGGCAGAACTGTTCTCCTGGGTTCCCTTACCCTACTGCTCTCCAGCCAGGTGCCAGAGATTTCCCAATAAAATCTCTTGCTTTGTTGGCACATGTGTCTCCTTGGACAATTAATTTCCGAGTGTTAGACAAAAGCCCAGTTTCGGGCCCTGGAAGGGGTCCTGCTTCCTGCAACACTTGCAGTCCAAGGGGTTGAAGTACCCAGACACAAATGCAGGTCTCCTGGCTACAGTTTCAGGACCTGCAACTGGCTAGTCCCAGGAAGAAACAATCTTGTTGCTGTGCTTTCTTGTACCTTGTTCCTTCCGATCTGCCACCAGGGAACAGGGGAAGGGTTTTCAGATCAACAGGCCTGGCCTCTGCTGACACCTGTGTGAAGGCATCCTCCCTCTTGCCCATGTATGGAATCTATATGTAAGTCTCAGAACCTCCAGCTTGCCCTCTGTCTCAGGCCTAGTCAAGAAGTCTCAGAAGCTAGTCAAGAAGTCAGAGGGGAATCTGTGTAATCAGGCTTGGGAGGCCCTGTCTAAGGATGTGTGTGTTTAGTCACTCAGTCATGTCTGACTCTTTGTGACCCTATGGAATGTAGCCCACCAGGCTCCTCTGTCCATGGGATTTCCCAGGCAAGAATACTGGAGTGGGTTGCTACGTCCTTCTCCAGGGGACCTTCTTGACCCAAAGATTGAACCAGTGTCTCCTGCATTGGCCAGAGAAGGCAATGGCACCCCACTCCAGTACTCTTGTCTGGAAAATCCCATGGATGGAGGAGCCTGGTAGGCTGCACTCCATGGGGTCGCTAAGAGTCGGACACGACTGAGCGACTTCACTTTCACTTTTCACTTTCATGCATTGGAGAAGGAAATGGCAACCCACTCCAATGTTCTTGCCTGGAGAATCCCAGGGACGGGGGAGCCTGGTGGGCTGCCGTCTATGGGATCGCACAGAGTCAGACACGACTGAAGTGACTTAGCAGCAGCAGCAGCTCCTGAATTGTCAGGCAGGTTTTTAACCACTGTGCCACCTGAGAAGCCATCTTAGGACAGCCCTTCATATATAGGCTTTTTTTTTTTTTCCTTCAGTCTCTTCTCCTCTTAAGGTAGAAAAAGGTCTTTTTTTTTTTTTTTTATTCATTCATTCATTCATACCTCCTATTTTTTGAGTGCCTACAAAGTACCAGGAATTGTTCTCCATGCTGGGAATACAATAGTAAATCAAAACAGACAAAAACTTCCCTTGTGACACTGACATTCAACCGGGAGAGGCTTTTGTGGAGTATTTCCTGTCTACAGACCAAGTAAGACAGATAATGAAATATACAATACGTTACCTGATGATAAGTGCTGAACAGTGGGAGACCACAGCCGCTTGGGGATACTGGGACTTTCAGAGCGGATGCTTAATTCCAAGTGGAAGGAATCAGAAGTCCTTACCAAGAGGGTGGCCTTTGAGTAAAAGCATTGGAGACTGGAAAATGTTAATTGCTACTCTTTGGCTGTGTCCTGATCCTGTAGGAATAATAACCTCAAACACTATTTACTGAGCGGATTGGGGAGTGATGTTTATAGCCATCTAGGCAAGAAGAACTAGGGGCAGAGGGGACAGCTGGAGACAGGTCCCAAGAGGGAAGTGTAGTAACCAATGAAGTAGATGACAACTGGGGTCTTAGGGAATGCAGACTCTTCATGGGCTGTGTGGACCATTGCAAGGACCTTGATTTTCCTTCCAGAGAAACCTGACATCATGGGAGGTGGCCTTCTGACCAGGCATCTGTGTTAACAGTGTTGTGCTGAGGGCAGCATTGGGAATGGGCTCTTGGGAGCAATGGTAGATGCGTGGAGACTGGATAGAAACTTTTTCAGGACTTCCAGGATGAGGCTGGCTTTGATCAGGTTGGTGGCAGTGGGAGAGGTGAGGCATGTCATGATCTGAGTCTGTTTGGAAGGTGGAGCCAATGGGATTGGATGCAGAGAGTGTGAGAGACAGAGAGAGAGGTCAAGGTCATCCCATGGTTTTTATCCTGAGTACTGGAAGAAAGGAATTGCCACCCTGGAATCAGGAAGACCATGAGTAGACCAGCTAGGGAGGCAGAATGGAAACTCCATATCAGACTTGATTTCTGAGAGGCAAGATGGCACAGTGAGAATATTCTGGCTCCGAGCTTACTAGCTGGATGACCCTGGGCAAGTCACCTCACCTCTCTGATTCTCCATCTCTTGATCAGCTAAAGGGAGATAGCACCAGTGCTGCCCACTTCAGAGAAGCAATACAGGACTCAGAGTCCCATAAGGGTGAGCGCAGCATCTGGCACATACCTGGACTCAGTAAACAATGGTCGAGGTTGTTATTCCTACAGGACCAGGGCAGAGCCCAAGAGTGGCGATCAACATTTTCCAGCCTCCAAAACGCAGTCTGTGGGTGATGACGGGGGCAGGCGCTTCCTTTGAAGTCTTAAAGGTCAGGGCTCTGCCAGCTGCCAGCTGGAGACAAAAGCAGCCTGATTTTCCCCCTTGATGCTCTTTGTTTCTTGCTTGTCTACCTCAACCCAACCGCCTGAGGTCAGCTCCCCATGGCGGGGGCGAAGGACAATCGCACCCGAGACGCCTTGCTGCTGGCTGATTTCACAACCCTCTGCGCAGAACGAGGGCTGGCTCCTGCCACCCTTCTGCAATCCTTCCCCCAAAACCCAACTCTTGGAAAAGAATATTGCTTCAACCCCACTAACTGGATAGGCAGCTGCTGGTAAAGCTGCTGTGCCTTCTTGGGCTCATTTTTCTTCTCCGTAGAATGGAAATTATATCACGCTTTTCCCAGAGTTGTTGTTCTGGCATCCACGCCCTTGGCTATGGGTTTGAATTTGGACTTTCTCGTGAATTCTTGCAGAGTCGTGTTGGTGGTATAGTGGTGAGCATTGCTGCCTTCCAAGCAGTTGTCCTGGGTTTGATTACTGGCCAATGTATCGTGTTGGACTTTCCTGGTGCCTCAGATGGTAAAGAGCCACCTGCAATGCGGGAAACCCAGGTTTCACTCCTGGGCCAGGAAGATCCCTTGGAGATGGAAATGGCAACCCCTCCAGTATTCTTGCCAGGGGAATCCCATGGACAGAGGATCCTGGTGGGCTACAGTCCATGGGGTTGCATACAGTCACAAGTGAAACTGAGTGACTTTCACTTGTGAATTCTTGCATACGTTCCTTAAAATTTCGGTGCCTTGGTGTCCATGTTTTATTGTTTTCAACTTTGTTTTTTAATTTACTGACCATAGCATGTAGGATCTTAGTTTCCCCATCACGGATTGAACCCACACACCCTGCAGTGGAAACACAGAGTCTTAACCAGGACTGCCAGGGAAGTCCTCAGTGTCCACATTTTACAGCAGAAGTTATAACACACACCTACCTCATAGGGCTGCTGTAAGAAGCAGTGTGAGTAGAAATGTTTAAATTAAGAGTCTCACACGTGGTAGGTTCTCGAAAACGTGAGCTGTTATAACTGTGTGAAGAATACTGATAAGTGCTTCAAAATGCTCTTTAAACATATGGCTTCATGTTTTTACACTTGTCTTGAATTTATGATGTTCCTAAGCCCATCCTCTTTCTACACTGTTACACATAAGTGCTGAGATTGATTAAAAACATTAAACTTTTTTTTTTTTTAATGAAAACTTGCCTGACATATTGGAGAAGGAAATGTCAACCCACTCCAGTATTCTCGCCTGTAGAATTCCATGGACAGAGGAGCCTGGAAGGTTGCAGTCCATGGGGTTGCAAAGAATCAGACACAACTGAACAATTTTCACTTCACTTCACTGCCTGACATATATTAACTCATCTCGATATTCAGAAAAATTTTGCCAATAATTCTTCAACAGAAAGAAAAAAAAATGCCTCCAGGTGATTTGAGTTGTTGTTTTCATCCTTGAGTTTTCTTAGTTCAAAGTCCATCATCTCTTCCCTGTGTCCAGGGGCTGTGATTGACCTGAAGTCAGGCTTCGGGTCTCCTGGGAGGTCTGGGTGTGTTGTGAGCTGAGATCTGCAGATGGTATCTGCAGACTGAGCACAGAAGATACATGGGCCTGTGTCAGCATGCATTTTAAAAAGACGGGAGAAATATCTGAGTGACCTGAGATTTATACTAATGAGAACACTGAAACATCAGGTCAAGCTGTTTGCTAAGACAGTCCTCAGTGGTTGCCAACTATGTGTCCAAAGGCCAGATTAATCCCTAATCCAGACAGACATTCATGGCCCGGCTCGAAGGCAAGGCTCCGGGATGCCGCTGCCCCTCTGTTCCACTCAAAAATGTATCCTCAGCTACCCTCAGCCTCCCTTAAACAAGCCCTCCCAGTGGTGGGCCAAACCCACCCTAGAGCAAGGTCAAGAAGCAACAGTCAGAACTGAACATGGAATAACAGACTGGTTCCAAATCGGAAAAGGAGTACATCAAAGCTGTATATTGTCACCCTGCTTAGTTAACTTATAGGCAGAGTACATCTTGCTAAATGCCAGGCTAGATGAAGTGCAAGCTGGAATCAAGACTGCCAGAAGAAATATCAATAACTTCAGATATGCAGATGACACCACCCTTATGGCAGAAAGTGAAGAAAAACTAAAGAACCTCTTAATGAAAGTGAAAGAGGAGAGGGAAAAACTGGCTTAAAACTCAACATTCAGAAAAATAAGATCATAGCATCCAGTCCCATCACTTCATGGCAAATAGATGGGGAAACAATGGAAACAGTGACTGACTTTATTGTTCTGGGCTCTAGAATCACCACAGATGGTGACCGCAGCCATGAAATTAAAAGACAGTTGCTCCTAGGAAGAAAAGCTATGACCAACCTCGACAGCATGTTAAAAAGCAGAGACATTACTTTGCTATCTGATAAAGGTCCGTCTAGTCTAAGCTATGATTTTTCCAGTAGTCATGTATGGATGTGAGAGTTGGACTATAAAGAAAGCTGAGCACCAAAGAATTGATGCTTTTGAACTGTAGTGTTGGAGAAGACTCTTGAGAGTCCATTGGACTGCAAGGAGATCCAACCAGTCAATCCTAAAGGAGATCAGTCCTGAATATTCATTGGAAGGACTGATGTTGAAGCTGAAACTCCAATACTTTGGCCACCCAATGCAAAGAACTGACTCATTGAAAGAGACTCTGACACTGGGAAACATTGAAGGCAGGAGAAGGGGATGACAGAGGATGAGATGGTTGGATGGCATCACCGATTTGATGGACATGGGTTTGAGCAAGCTCCAGGAGTTGGTGATGGACAGGGAAGCCTGGCATGGTGCGGCCCATGGGGTCATAAACAGTTGGACACGACTGACCGACTGAACTGAACTGATTGCTGGGCTTACCCTAGAGGTGTGTTTCCATTGGCAGATTCCTTCTCCCTCAGGTAGATGAGCTGGTCTCTTTCCATGTCTGCTACTGACCAGCTGGGTGATGTGAGACCTACTGTTCAGATCACCAAAGCCCTTTAAGCCTTAGTTTCCCTGTGGGCAAAGTCAGATCACATTACCCATTCCTCAAGGTGGTGGATCATGGATGGGTTTTGTAGAGTCAGGTAACAATCACTGCATGACTGCAGCCATGAAATTAAAAGACACTTGCTCCTTGGAAGAAAAGCTATAACAAACCTAGACAGCATATTAAAAAGCAGAGACATTACTTTGCCAACAAAGATCCATATAGTCAAAGCTATGATTTTTTTCCAGTAGTCATGTATGGATGTGAAAGTTGGATTGTAAAGAAGGCTGAAGAATTGATGGTTTTGAATTGTGGTGCTGAAGAAGACTCTCAAAGAGTCCCTTGGACTTCAAAGAGGTCAAACCAGTCAATTGTAAAGGAAATCAACCCTGAATATTCATTGGAAGGACTGGGTGACAGAGGATGAGATGGTTGGATGGCATCACTGACTCCATGGACATGAGTTTGAGCAAATTCTGGGAGATAGTGAAGGACAGGGAAGCCTGGTGTGCTACAGTCCATGGGGTCTCAGAGAGTTGGACCTGACTTAGTGACTGAACAACAGCAACAAATCACTGCAAGGTGCCATTGTCCTGACCTGGCATATGCCCTTCTGTCTTTGTGCATTTAAGTTCCTGGTCGGGATAGAGTGATGAATAGCTTTCTGTCATCTCGAGCGTAAAGAAGATTAACAAGCTCCAAGAGACCAAGCCCAAGTATTTGCTTCTTTTATCAAAACTTTTTTCAACACTCTGGCTGTTGGTATAACCCAGGCCACCAGAGGCATTTAGAAAGAGAAGCAAACACCTACCCTCCACCCAGGCACACTTACAGGCTCCTATTGCCATTCATCCCTGGGTTCTAATTGAGTTCACTCCACAGATACATGTAGCCTTCAGAAAATCATTTCCCTTGTCTTGAGCTGAAATTTCCTCCTCTGTAAAAGGGGTTGTAATAAGAGGTCTGTAAGGTCTCTGATGCTGAAATGCCCTGTTGTTGAACTGTTTGTTTCTGTCTGCTGACCAAAAAACATAATATCTAGCCAATTGACCCAAGTACTAAGGTGCATTATTATTAATGAAAATGAAAAAGTCCTGGGTATCATTTAGTTTCCCAGGTCTACACTCCGCACCCATTTCTGATAACCTCTTAAAAAGGTGGGTAGGTGGAAAGTAGATTCTCCCATTGGCTATAGGAAAAGTCGCCCGGACCAGTTCACCTCTGTGCCTTGTGGATCCCCAGCACCCTTCTTCAAGAACCAAGAAGCAAGGACTTCTCTTAGTGAGGAGGGCTTGGGAAAGCTGAGAGAGTTACAAAGTCAGGGACTAAGCATTTGAAGGAGGAGCTACATCAAAACACATGCTGTCTTGGATGGACTCCTCAATTAGAAGCAAGAGGTCCACATAGAGGAGGATAGAATGTAAGAGGAGAGGAGGAAGACTTTTGCTGTCGTTCAGTTCTATGCCCCAGCTTTATTTAAGCCCAGAGAAGGGAAGGTGACTTGCCTAAATTAACACAGATACTTGGTAGCGGAGAGTGTTTCTCTGGAAACCAGAATTGCCTCTTTCTACTTGTCTCAAGGCTATGGTTTTTACAGTGGTCATGTATGGATGTGAGAGTTGGACTATAAAGAAAGCTGAGCACTGAAGAATTGATGCTTTTGAACTGTGGTGTTGGAGAAGACACTTGAGAATCCCTTGCAAGGAGATCCAACCGGTCCATCCTAAAGGAGATCAGTCCCAGGTGTTCATTGGAAGGACTGATGTTGAAGCTGAAACTCCAATACTTTGGCCACCTGAGCTGACTCATTGGAAAAGACCCTGATGCTGGGAAAGATTGAGGGCAGGAGGAGAAGGGGACAACAGAGGATGAGATGGTTGGATGGCATTACTGACTCGATGGACATGGGTTTGGGTGAACTCTGGGAGTTGGTGATGGACAGGGAGGCCTGGCGTGCTGCGATTCATGGGATCACAAAGAGTTGGACACAATTGAGCAACTGAACTGAACTCAACTTCCTTCAGCTACTGCCCAAGAGAAGGTGACCCTTTTTCCCTTTAGAAGCAGAAGAACTTCCCTGGTGGCCCTGTGGCTAAGATTTCACACTCCCAATGCAGGGGGCCTGGGTTCGATCCCTGGTCAAGGAACTAGATACACATGCTGCAACTAGATTCTATACACCACACCTAAAAAAAGATCCTGCATGCTGAAATAAAGATCAAAGGTCCCACGTGCCATAGTTAAGATCTGGGGCAGCCAAATAAATGAAGGAGAAGCAGAGATCTGAGAAGCATTCAGTACAGTTGTCTGATAGCACACACCATCTTGTTGTCATTAGCAAATCTGTTTCCCTAATTGGCTTCTTTCCATCATGAAACTGAAGCCAACTGGCATGTGTCTACTCTTATTTAATTCTGAAAGTCTGGTCAGGATCAGCTTAATAGTTTTATTTGATTATTTGATTCGACTTTCCCAAAATGTGCACTCTCTTTCTATTGGCTGAGAAAGCTGTAGCCCAAACACACATTTGCTCATGTGCCTGGATGCTCACATGCACACATACACACATGCATATGCACACACGCATTTAAGATGCTTGAGTGTGTACATGGTGCCCATGGGAGAGGGTGTGACTTGGTGGATCACACTTCATCACACTTTTGAAAAGATATGCTTGTTATCCCTCCTTGTTGGCATGGAAATTATGCAATAATGAAAGACACAGAGCCATGCCTTTTGTACCTCTGTGTCGGAGAATCTCATGATGGCCCTTGCATGGTTGATGGATGGCAAATATATACAGACCCAGAGTCGCGGAAGCAGTCACGGTAGACCCAGGCCTCCTGTGGGTCCACAGCTCCACCCTGGTGTTCTGCTGGAGTGCAGAGGGTCCACCTAAGTCTGAGGTGTGAGGACACTTCTCTTCCCATGTCATCTCTGGTCACTTAAGTATGGCCATCTAGGATGTTTGTTCTGAGACTGACTTGGGTCGGGTGGGGATGGGGTGGGGGTTGGATGGGGTGGGGAGGTCCGGCTTGCTGCGCTCTACTTGGGGGCATCATGGAAGATGATCGCCAGATGATCAACCTAGGATCACCAGCTGATTCTGAGTCATGAAAAACCAAATTGTGTGAGCTGATTTGGCTGCTAAGGAAATGGTAATGTGGACACAGCAGGGGAAGGATAGAGTGGGACAAACTGAGAGATCGCTGTTCTGTGCTTAGGCATTCAGTCATGTCCGACTCTTTGTGACCCCTTTAGACTGTAGCCCACCAGGCTCCTCTGTCCATGGGATTCTCCAAGCAAGAATACTGCAGTGGGTTGCCAGTCCTCCTCCAGGGGATCTTCCCGACCCAGGGATCGAACCCCCATCTCCTGTGTATCCTGCATTGCAGGCAGATTCTTTACCTGCTGAGCCATCGGGAAACACAGCCATAAAATAGGTAGGTAGTAGGAAGCTGCTGTGTAATATTGGGAGCTCAGCTGGGTGCTCTGTGATGACCTGGAGGGTGGGTTGGGGAGCGGGGGCTCAAGAAGGAGGGGATATGTGTATACTTTTAGCTGATTGGTGTTGTCAGACAGCGGACACCAACACAACATTGTAAAGCTGTTCTACTCCAATAAAAAATATCATGCAGGGCCCTATAATCCCAAACATTGTAATACTTTATTTACATTATGTGGCTCCAGGGGGCTAAAATCAGGTCTCTGTCTCCACTGAGTGCAGGAAACAAAGAGATCCCCCAGTTCCCAGGGAAACAGTGGGCCTTTCATTACTGACTTTACAGCTTATCTCCTGGAAATCTTACTTCCAGCCTGAGGGGTGGGAGGAACCCTGGTTTGCTTGTTTACTCCTCTTAGAAGCTGCAGCTTGTGGCCCAGAGTGGAGACAAGAGAAGTCTTAGGGCCTTCTTTTTCCCCTTAGTTAGGAACACCCCAAGCTCCTCTGAAGTGTGGTTTTGATGTCAGAGCCCACCAGACAGTGTGTTAATGACAAGGGAGGGGGTGGGGTGGGGTAAGTCCTGCTTCTTGTCCAGTGGGGCTGGTCTAGGGGCTCACTGGTGGGTTCTGACTCAAGAGCTGAGGGAAGACTTTCCTGGGCTCTTCCACTCAGTGTTCGATTCTACACCCACCTGATGTCCAGCTTTCAAATGCAAACTTGTATGTTTGATGAGTATTTCATAGCTTATAAAGCCTTTTTTTGTATTATCTGATTGGAACTGTGGAACCCCCAGAGACAAGACATTATTATTCTTATGTTAAAGACAAAGGAACTAAATTCAGAAAAGTGGAAATGATTTTCCAGTGGTTATGGGCTTACTCAAGGCTTCCCTGGTGGCTCAGAAGTTAAAGAATCTGCCTGAAATGCAGGAGACCTGGGTTCTATCCCTGAGTTGGAAGATCCCCTGGAGAAGAGAACAGCTACCCACTCCAGTATTCTTGCCTGGAGAACTCCATGAACAGGGAAGCCTGGTGGGCTACAGTTCATGGATCACAAAGAGTCAGACATGACTGAGTGACTAACACTATAGCCCCACTCAGCGACTAACCATGACAGCCCTAAGTCATCTGGCTCTACAAGGCCCCATTCACTGTAGCATGGATGCATTCCTGAGCCAGACAGAAATAATTCTTGGGTCTTAGCTCTTTGGGATTATATGTACCAGTCTTTGCTATAGCACAGATAAATGGGAGCTGATACAAAATGCCTGTTTATTGTTTTGGAAGAGATGAGAAGGAAAAGCAAGTGAAATTTTGATTGCCTAGAGGGGTTGCCAAGCAGTGTTGTCCTGCGTTTTGGAAAGTTGGTATAACATCTGTAGGATGCCTTTGTTAGATCTTGCCTAGATATAGAAGGGGAGGTAAGATGGGATTTCGGGTTCTCATCTGATCTAAAGGGCCCTTGAGTCCTTTAGAATTTCTATGGCATCGCCTCTTAGCCATGCTTAGTCACTCCTCACGCCCTCTCCCATCAGGGAATCTGAGAGCTTGGGCTTCCTAGGACACCTCCCAAAGATACAGAACACTCCTGTCAGCATCTTCCCAAGGCCGCTAATAAAACAACCACCTCCAGACTATCTCCATGCAGCAATGTCCTCCATAAAGCCTGACAATTCCCTAGTTGCTGGGTCATTCCACATTGAAGGAGATGGCTAGGTTGGGTTTTTTTTTCGGGTAGGGGGAGAGTGCTGCACTGGGTCTTTGTCGTGTGGGCTTTCTCTAGTTGTGGCTCATGGGCTTAGTTGCCCCATGATATGTGTGATCTTAGTTCCCGGCCAGGAATCGAACCCAAGTTCCCTGCATTGGAAAGCACATTCTTAACCGTTGGACCACCAGGGAAGTTATTATATTTTTTTTGTTTTTAAAGGACCCACGATTTGATGTTCAAAAACACTGCTGTGTTTGAAGTCAGTATGGTAAATATCATCTCCACAGTTAGGCAAAAACATGCCCTGTGTTTAGGAATTACAAAGACATGATGCAAAATTCTTTGATTTTACTAAGAAAAACATTTAAATATAAATTTAGGGCAAGCAATTTGTTATTGTATAGTAGTGTATAAAATATACAAGTATAGTTAGTTGAAAAGTAAAAGTGACACAGAAATCATTTAAATTTAAGAAATACTCACAAATGATCAATAATGAGCAAAACGTTTCTTGTTAATAGTAGGACATGGCAGCAATGATAGCTTTTATCACCTGAAACTGTCAGTGCTGTGTGTAGCCTGGATGGGACGGGAATTATCAGTGTCCCAGGGTCACAACACACAGAAAGAAAGCAGACCACCAGCTGACTCTTGGCTTTGGGAAAGGTCACCAATTACAGCTCTCTGCTTACAGATGAATTCTGGCTTGTCCTTACCCTTTGCAGTTACTTCTAAGAAGTCAGCTGTTAGGCTTTGGTCCCTGAAGCGCACTATTCTTCCAGATTACTGAGAACCAAAACAAGGCCCCTGGTTTTCCATGGTGGTGTCTATTCTGTGGCAAGGGAGGGAAAGGAGGAAGATGTGAAGAAGTTTGGATTTATTATGGGATTAAGAGCAGCAGCTATGTTAAGTGATCTGATTCTTTTGGCTTTGGACACAGAGGCTACAGAGGACTCCTGTCTCTCAGACTCAATATCTATATTATAAACAGGACTGTTAATATCTTTTCTTAACGTAGACACAAGTCCAAACAAGGAACCAAGCAGCACTAATTCTGGGAACTTGTCCTAAGCTATGCAGATGCAGAATGACTTGTTTGGGAACAGGAACTGGAGACCAGCAGCATGAAAATGTTACCAAGACTCTAGATAAAGTTCCAAGAGAGCTATCATCCCACAAGAATCTATAGACCCGAACTTGAATCCCTGCTCAGCCGCTAATCTCAGCTGAACTGCGCTGCTTGAAAGTCCTTTTCTACCTGGCATATTCTCTCTTCACACCCATCACTGAGCCCCACCCCATACTCACAGCACCCCAAACTTGATTCATCGTCGACAAAAAACAAGACCATGAAGAATGAAGTACTCCAACTTCCGACCTTCTCTACCATCATGAAGGCAAACTTGTCAGCTTGTCAGCTTTTCTTTCCTTGTCAACTCCTTTCCTCCCAGGTCAGAGGACAAGGTGTCTCCAGTTCCTTGTGGTCCCTGATCACCCCCTCTCGCTTTCCTAAGACTTTGCATCAACAACTGCCTCCTTCTCTGTTACATCTTTAACCTCTTTTGTTTTCTGGCTCTTGGCCGTCTGCTGATAGACATGCCCAAGTCTTTCTTTTCCCCATAAAACCTCTCTCCTGACTCTAAATCCTCCTCCAGCCAACCTGTCTTTCATTTTCCTGAAAAAATCTTGTGCTCTTGAAATAGATGTCTACACTGATTGCCTGTACCGCTTCACAAAGCCATCACTCCTCAGCCCCTTTCTGTCTGGGCTCCCTCTCTGCTCTGCTTCTGACCACTCTAGCCAAGGTCAGCCTCATGGAGGGTTGATGTCATATCCACAAATGCTTTCTAGCTCTATGTCATCAGACGTCCCTTCTCCTCTAACACTGTGGTCATGAACTCCCAACTCCCTTGGTGCCTCTTTTGTTTCAGCTTGCACCTCCTCAATGATCTCTCCTTGTCTTCCTCAGGGAAGACACCTCAGCCTTCCCCTTAAATCCGCTGTTCTCAAGAATAAGACCTTGACCCACTCCTGTTCTTCCAATAAATGCTCTTTGAATGGTCCTGTAGCTCATTGTTTTAAGCACTCTCTGTGGCTTGAGGACCACCACAATCCTATCTCCAGCCCCACTCTCTTCCTTGAGAGCCATGCTTGCCCTCCAACTGCCTACAAGTCTGGGCCAATTATCCTTTCTCATCCTATTTCTCCTTCTTCATATAGTCTCGCTTTCTCATTTCATAATCTGTCAACCATCTTGACAGCCAAGTGAAAAACTGCCATCATTCTATACTTGCCTTTCTGTCTCATCCCCCACATCTGACCAGTCACCAAGTTCAGCTGACCTCTTAAATTCCTTTTCCAATCTGTCCCTCCCCTCTCTACTTCTGCTGCCCTAGTTCAGATCCTATTAGCTCTTGCTCAGCCTTTTGAAATCCTTGCTTCTATATTAGTCCATCAGAATCCACTCTCCAAATGAAAACAGAATGTTCCATCTACGTGTAAACATATTATTCCCCTGCTTAATCCTTCAGAAGCTCTCTATTATCTTGCAGAAATCATTCCAGTCTCTTTACCAAGGCAACTCCCTGTTTTTGCGCTCTGTGTTCCCGTATTGACCCACTGCTACGGTCCCCATCCACTCCGTGTTCTTGCACACCTGTGCTTCTGCACATGCACAGAATGTCCTGCCTTTCCTTCACTGCCTGGCTAACTCATTCTCCTTCAGAACCAAATTCAAGCATCAGTTCTTCTGAGAAGCCTCCTCTAACTGCAGGAGGACCCAGTGTTCTCCCTCGGTTCCCATAACCTCTTAAAATCTGCATCTCTCGCTTTCTCTCTCTCATCACTTCCGTTGCCAAATTATATCTACGTGTTTGTTGGATGTGTTTGCTCCTGTACAATATGGTAGATTCCTTAAGAACAGGAACTAATTCATCATTGGAGTCTAGTAACTGACACACAGTCTGGACACAGTAGGCACTTAATAAATGTTTGAATGGAACAGAACCACCTGGTTGACCTTAGGGAAGTCACTTTCTCTCTCTGGACCTTGAATCCTTCATCTATCAGTGAGCGGGGGCAGGAGGGGTGAATGAAATGTTCTCTATTAAAGGTCATTCCCTCTGTAACTCCCTGTGCTTTGCTTGCTTCTGAGCAAGGAGGTGTTGACAGGGCAGGGTTGTCCACATGTCTGTTTTTTTTTTTTCCATTGTATTGTTGCTGGAGTCTATTTTAAAAAATAAAAAGAACAAAATAATAATAGCTCACATTTACTTCATGTTCCTTGGTGCAGACACCCTTGAAGGCTCTTTAATAATTTCTTTTGATATGTATTCCTACCCCATGAGTGGGCATTATTACCTGATTTTCATGTGGGGAAACTGAGATACAGAGTAACCTTCCCAAAGTCACATGGGGAGAAAGAGACTGCAATAGCATGAAACTCAGCACCTGACATAAGAGCGTGTGCTTACAACCATGATACTTAGGATACACAGACAAAACAACGGGATAGAGAAATACACTGATGATACACTGATGGAGAGGCATGCAGAAGGGAGAAGAGGGAAATGAACACTGCGTGGAGGAACAGAGACAGGAGGAAGGGTGCAACTCATCCTCTGATGCCCGCATGCCCACGTGACATCTGCCTGAGCTCAGCATGTGATAAGCAGAAGGGCCGAGGCATCTACCCGTGGCCTTCGAGGCACTGAATGGATGACAAAGGAAGAGTTTGTACAATTGGACTCTGTGGGGCGTCTTCAGGCATAATGAATTCTTCCTGCATTTGTCATCATAGTGCTAATTAAGCCACATTTTGTGGGCTTTAAAGTGGCTCTGGCCAGAATTTCCTAGATATTTTATTGTCGTTTAGCATGAGTCAGGCTTGAGTTAATGGACACAGGCTGCTTCCTCCACTCTGGTTGGGGCCCCACCATTGCTATTACATCTTTTGAGATTCATCCCACTGACACTAATCAGCAAGTATTGATTTAGACATTGTACATTTCCATAGGAATTCCATTTTAATTCAACATTAGAGTGCCGATTAAAATGCAAAGGCAAGGGCATGAAGAAGTCACCTTAAAGCATTACTGTCTCGGGAAAATCTGCTGGATTTAGTCACTCTGCCTGCTTGGCTTGGGGTAGGACAAAGACCAGACATGAAGGAGTAATCTCCTTCATGAGTCACATGGAGGCTGCGGCCCACTGGTCAGGGTTTGAGGAGCAGCGATGGAGTGGAGGGAGGTAGCTTGGTGTGTGGTGGAGAGAGGGACGCTCTGAAATGTAGCCCTACCAAGGTGAAGCAGCACTTCACAGCATCCTTAAAGAAAAATGGAAATGGAGACCTGTGATGTGGGACAGCAGGCATCCAGCCTGACCATTAAGACTGAAGGAAGAGCACGGGGGTTGGGATTCAGATGCTTTCTAAAGCTGAGAACTCCCCCATCATCCTTACAAATGCAAGGCTTCTCTGAGAGGTATATAGAGTGAAACTGAGTCTTCAAAATGCCTGTGTTTCAATGGAATATTACTCAGCCATAAAAAGGAACACATTTCAGTCAGTTCTAATGAGATAGAGAACCTAGAACCTAGTATACATGGTGAAGTAAGTTAGAAAGAGAAAAATTAAAATTGTATACTAACGCATATATACAGAATCTAGAAAACATGGTACTGAAGAATTTGTTTGCAGGGCAGCAATGGAGAAACAGACACAGAATAGACTTATGGACATGGGGAGAGGGGAGGACAGGGTGGGATGTATGGACAGAGTAACATGGAAACTTATATTACCATGTGTAAAATAGATAGCCAACGGGAATTTGCTGTATGTCTCAGGAAACTCAAACAGGGGCTCTGTATCAACCTAGAGGGGTGGGATGGGAAGGGAGAGGGGAGGTAGGCTCAAAAGGGAGAGGATTTATGTATATCTATGGGTGATTCATGTTTAGGTTTGACAGAGAACAACAAAATTCTGTAAAGCAATTATCCTTCGATTAAAAAATAAATAAAAATTTTAAGAATGACTGTGTTCTTTTTTATTCTTTCTCTGTGAGATCATTAGACAAGCTTCTCTCGTCTTGTTCATCCCTGTATCTCTCTATGTCTTTGGTTTGTCCGGATCCCATCATCAGCACCCATTGCCATCAGCTGGTCTCCCCTGGGCCCAGGAACACCAAGGATGACCATCAAGAACCAGAAGCCAGGAGAGAGATGAGGGACAGACTCAGAGTGTTCAAAAGGGGCCCAGTCCTCACAGAGCTTGATTTCAAATTCTTCTCTGACCCACTGAAAATGGCCCGAGGAGATTTTTGAATTCAGATAGTCAGTCTCTCTGAAGGGCAGGATATGAGTTGGGGTTTGAAGCCCTATGATGGATGCTGTGCATCTCAAATGGCTCCTGATCCTAAAGCCATCTGGGTTAGTAGGTGTCTTCATTTCACTTATCGTCAGAGCAGCATACAGAGGATTTCTTTGTAGGGATGGGAAATGAGGAATATTGAGAAAAGTCATAGAAACTCTTTGTAAAGACCTGAGTGGGAGGACATTACTTTGTTAACAAAGGTCTGTCTAGTCAAGGCTATGGTTTTTCCAGTGGTCATGTATGGATGTGAGAATTGGACTATAAAGAAAGCTGAGTGCCAAAGAATTGATGCTTTTGAACTGCGGTGTTGGAGAAGACTCTTGAGAGTTCCTTGAACTGCAAGGAGATCCAACTGGTCCATTCTAAAGGAGATCAGTCCTGGTGTTCATCGGAAGGACTGATGTTGAAGCTGAAACTCCAATACTTTGGCCACCTGATGTGAAGAGCTCACTCATTTGAAAAGACCCTGATTCTGGGAAAGACTGAGGGCAGGAGGAAAAGGGACGACAGAGGACAAGATGGTTGGATGGCATCACCGACTCGATGGACATGGGTTTGGGTGGACTCTGGGCATTGGTGATGGACAGGGAGGCCTGGCGTGCTGCAGTTCATGGGGTCACAAGGAGTCGGACACGACTGAGCGACTGAACTGAACTGAAGTGGGAGGAGGCCAAGAAGTAGCTCCACTTTAGGTCCATGGGAACAAGACTGGTCAAGGTGTTGTTGGAGTTGAAATGAGGGAAAGAAGCTCTTGGGTTGGCAACAGGAGACATTAGTAGGGGTGGGACTTGAGGGCATTACGCTAAGTGAAATGAACTAGAAAGGAAAAGACAAACACTATCTGATCACATTTATACATGGAATCTAAAAACCAAACAAACTCATAGAATAACAGGACAGATTGACAGTTACAAGAGGTGGAGAGTGAGGGATGGGGGGAAACGGGTGCAGGGGGCCAAAAGGTGCAAACTTCCAGTTAGAAGATGAGTAAGTCCTGGAGATGTGATGTACAGTATGGTTGATGTTGTTCAGTTACTCAGTCATGTCCGACTCTTTGCAACCCCATAGACTGTAGCACACCAGGCTCCTCTGTCCTCCACTATCTCCCAGAGTTCATTCAATTTCATGTCCATTGAGTTGGTGATGCCATTCAACCATCTCATCCTCTCTTGTCCCCTTCTTCTCCTGCCTTCAATATTTCCCAGCATCAGGGTCTTTTCTAATGAGCCAGTTTCTTCATATCAGGTGGCCAATGTATTGGAGCTTCAGCTTCAGCATCAGTCCTTCCAATGAATATTCAGGCTTGATTTCCTTTAGGATTGACTTATTGGATCTCCTGCTGTCCAAGGGACTCTCAAGAGTCTTGTCCAGCAACACAATTTGAAAGCATCAATTCTTCAGTGCCCAGCCTTCTTTATGGTCCAACCCTCAAATCTGTACATTACTGCTGGAAAAACCACAACTTTGACTAGATGGACCTTTGTTGGAATTTTTTTTTTTTTTTGACAGCATGGGGACTATGGTTAATATTGTGTGTTTGAAAGTTGTAAGAAACTAAATCCTTTTCTTGGTAATTTTTTTTAAGATTTTTTTCAATGTGGACCATTTTTGAAGTCTTTATTGAATTTATTACAATATTGCTTCTGTTTTATGTTTTCTTTTTGTTTTGCCCTCAAAGCACATGAGATCTTAGCTCCCCAACCAGTGATCAAACCTGCACTCCCTGCTTTGGAAGGCAAAGTCTTAACCACTGAACAGCCAGGCAAGTCCCAAGAAATTAAATCTTAAAAGTTCTCATCACAAGAAAAAAATCGTAACTCTGTGTGGTGATGAATGTTAACTAAATTTATGGGAGTAGGTGTTTTGTAATATACACATATATCAAATCACTGTGTTGTATGCTTTAAATTAATGCCATGTTATATGTAAATTACATCTCAATAAATTTGGAAAAATTAGAGAAAAAAAAATAGCCTGAGTTGCTGAAGAGCTTGGTAGCAGGAGCAATAGAATCCTTACCAACCTACTGTCTGTCCCTAGGATCTGTGGATAAAGCTGGCCCACAAAGGTGTGGCCTGTGGATTTTCCAGACCATTGGTTACTGCTTCTTTCTCCCTCTGGCTTCTATTAAAACTGAAGTGTAGCTGGTTTATAACGTCTTGTTGGCTTCAGATGTACAGCAAATTGATTCAATTATATATACAAACATTTTATATATGTATATATATATATATTATTTTTATATTCCTTTCCATTATGGATTATTACAAGATATTGAATATAGTTCCCTGTGCTACACAGTAGGACCTTGTTGCTTATCTATTTTATATAATGTTAATCTGCTAATCCCAGCTCCAAATTTTTCCCTCCCTATCCCCTTCCCTTTTGGTAACCATAGGATCCAGCAATCCCACTCCTGGCATTTACCTGGAGAAAACTCTAATTTTTCTCCAGGTAAAATACATGCTTCCCAGTTCTGTTCACAAAACCATGCATCACAACACTATTCACAATAGTCAAGACCTGGAAGTAACCAACCTAGAGATGACCATACTAAGTGAAGTAAGTTGGACAGAGAAAGACAAATATATGATATCACATATATGTGGAATCTGATACAAATGAACTTATTTACAAAACGGAAGCAGACTCACAGGCATAGAAAACAAACTTATGGTTCCCTTTCACTTCTGAAAACTTCTTTTTCAGCACTTCTGGTATGAAAACAAAGAGGGCTACAGCCCAATGGTGGCTTAGAGTTGGAGCCAGGATCAGGGTACAAGATTTGAGGAAGGGTCCATTCTCAGGGCCAGCTCTGGGCTGGCATGACCCCACGGGCAAATGTCCCTTGAGTGGTTCCAGCCCTGCCTGTGTCTGGGTAACAGGGCTTATCCTCTCTTCTACTGTTAAGAAGTACTCTCGCCTGCAGATGTAATTTCTTCAGTATCCACTGTGTCACAATAATAGAGATGATATTTGGTCTCTTGTCTGCTTTGGGGAAAAGCATCTGAGAAGTGGAGTTGTCTGGTACACATTTTGGGACCAGACACCCTGGCTTCTGTCCTGGTTCTGACATTGACTATCTGGAGAAAGTAAAAGTGTTAGTCATTCAGTCGTGTCCAACTCTTTGTGATCCCATGGACTATATAGCCTGCCAGGCTTCTCTATTCATGGAATTCTCCAGATGAGAATCCTGGAGTGGATAGCCATTCCCTTCTTCAGGCAATCTTCCCAATGCAGGGACTGAACCCATACCTCCCACTTTGCAGGCAGATTCTTTACCATCTGAACCACCAGGGAAGACCCCAGACCTACTATCTGGAGGTCCTGAGTCAATTACTTGATCTCTTGGGACCTCAGTTCTTTTCTTGGCACAATTGGAATAAAAATAATAGTAATTTCTTCCTAAGGTTGTTTTTCAAGACTAGATTAGTTCATACACCTAAAATACTCACAAGATTGCTTGACCCAATAAATATTCAGTAATATTAGTAAATAGGATTAGTTATTCATAGTTATTAGTTATTCATAGATAATATTAAGTCGGGAAAAATACAGCTTGCACCTTGATGTTCACATCTATTTAAATGTTAGATCATTTTACTTTGATGTACAATCACTTGAATGCCTAGTGAACAGTGAGGATTAAACAGGTTTATTGTTATGTTTTTATTTTTATAGCTGCTGCTTAAGTAATTGAGTCATTAGGTAGGTGTTCATTTTCCAGCAGTTATAAAGGGCTAGCTTCTGCAGCCCATAACAAGTTAGGCAATTACCCTAACTGCCTGCAGAACATCTGGAGAGCATCTTCAGCTAGTGAAGAGCTTGTCTTTATGGCACAATATTAATGGCAATCATCACACCCTTGTCTTCTAATGTAATTACCAACAAATGAGTGTGAGTGTTTTGAGGGCTGGTTAATGGGCACATTAAATCCAGGTGTTTGAGTTTCTTTTTAAAAAATATTTATTTTGCTGTGCCAGGTCTTCGTTGTGGCACGTGGGATCTTCAGTTGGGGTATGTGCGATCTAGTTCCCTCATCAGGGATGGAACCTGGGCCCCCTGTATTGGGAGGGTAGAATCTTAGCCACTGAACCACCAGGAATGTCCTGGGGTGTTTTGAATTTCTTAACAAACAGTTTTTTCACAAATATATCACACTAGACATAGATCAGTTTGGAACCACTGGGAAGAACCCCAATTCCCAGTTACACTTTACTGAATGGATGTGCCAATAAATTTTAACAACTGACTCATTGTGGGGGTTGGGGGGGCAGTTTGGGGGTAACTCTGATGTATAGCATTTGCCAATTTCTGTAGTGTCAATGCTCCTACCATGGGCGATCTTGAACCACCACTGAATGCAGCGTCTGGAGGAAGAGTTTCAAGTCACTGAATGCAGACTTTGGGACAGATGCAAACCATTGGCTCTCACGGACCAGCACAAGCTGGCAGCACCAGTGCGTCCTTGCCCTCCCTTCACAAAGTCTACAACCTTTGTCACAAAAAGTGTCAGATTAGGAGTCAATTTGGCAGAAGAGAAATTTACTCATTAGGTCCCTGCATTATCAACTTGATTTAGGGGCTTCCCAGGTGGAGCTAGTGGTAGAGAACCCAGCTGCCAATGCAGGAGACATAGGAGACATGGGTTTGATCCCTGGATGGGAAAGATCCCTTGGAGGAGGCCACAGAAACCACTCCAGTATTCTTGCCTGGAGAATCCCATGGACAGATGAGCCTGGTGGGCTATAGTCCTTGAGGTTGCAAAGAGTTGGACACAACTGAAGCGGCTTAGCATGTACACACACAATGATGATTTTATCCTTTTCTTACATCTTTTTTGTTTGTTTGTTTATACACCTCTCTGACCAGGTTATAGACTGCCTGCGAATAGGGACCATGACTTTCATTTGTAGTTGGATGTACAAATGAATCTTATATCACCCTCCCACTTGATCTGTCTGCTTTCCAAGCAGGTACAGATGTGTGGGTAAGAACAAAGACTGTCTTTATCATCATGCCTGTAAGCACTGTTCCCAGAACATAGCTGGTGTTCATGAATGTTTGTGACTTGAATGATGTGAACCGTCTTCTTAGGAACATTCAGCTGTCCCCCATGTCACCTTTTTAGAAGCAGAGTGGTAAAGAATCTGTCTGCAAAAGTGGGACCTGCAGGAGACATGGGTTTGAGCTCTGTGTTGGGAAGATAGCATGGAGGAGGAAATGGCAACCCACTCCAGGATTCTTGCCTGGGAAATCCTGTAGATGAGCCTGGTGGGCTGCAGTTCACGGGGTTGCAAAAGAGTTGGACAGGACTTAGTGACTAAACAACAAAAAATATCTTCAGGAACATCCACACTTACTGCACTTGACTTTGTTCATACCTGTGTGATTGTCTTGGACTTCTTCTTGGATTTTTGACATTAGTAGGGACTTATTGCCTTCAGAGTCCTAGGATCCAGCATAATGACTAATGCTTCAGGTGCATGCCAGAGGTGTTTCCAGAATGATGCAAACAGAAAGTGCTCAATAGGTACTCATTAATGAGTAAGTAAGGGAGAACTTGCTCCTCAAAGTAGAACATCTCTAATGGGAATATTGACTAATAGGAACATTTCAAACCTATGGTTTTTTCAGTAGTCATGTATGGATGTGAGAGTTGGACTATAAAGAAAGCTGAGCTTAGAATAATTGATGCTTTTGAACTGTGGTGTTGGAGAAGAATCTGGAGAGTCCCTTGGACAGCAAAGAGATCCAACAAGTCCATCCTAAAGGAAATCAGTCCTGAATATTCATTGGAAGGACTGATGCTGAAATTGAAACTCCAATACTTTGGCCACCTGAGCTGACTCATTGGAAAAGACCCTGATGCTGGGAAAGATTGAAGGCAGGAGGAGAAGGGGACGACAGAGGATGAGATGGTTGGATGGCATCACTGACTCAATGGACATGAGCTTGAGTAAACTCCAGGAGTTGGTGTTGGACAAGGAGGCCTGGCGTGCTGCAGTCCATGGGGTCGCAAAGAGTTGGACACGACTGGGCGACTGAAGTGAACTGAATAATGTATTTGTTGTTGTTGTTCAGCTGCTAAGTCATGTTGACTCTGCAACCCCGTGGACTGCAGCACGCCAGGCTTCCTTGTCCTTCACTATCTCCTGGAGTTTGCTCAAGCTCATGTCCATCGAGTTGATGATGTCATCCAACCAGCTCATCCTCTGTCGTTATATATATACATTCTGCTGCAACTTCTGGAATGCTGATGACAGAAGGGGACAATTTGAAGGATTCTGCTGATGTGCTGAGGATGACTTTGAAAATTGTCTTGCAAAAGCAGTCAGATTTTCCAGGAAAAACATTGGTTTAGGGACTCAGAGTTCAGGATTTGAGATCTGGTCCATCCTATGCATCCTATGAGCCTAGGTGAGTTTCATTTCACCCTTCTGGAATAAAGGATCTGCATGTCCTCCCAGCTAATGGTTCCTGATTAAAGACCTAGTGTATATAGTCCAAGAAATAGGATACTGATGCCCGAGAATTACTCTGGAACCCTAAGAGTTAAACATCTGCCTACCACTGAATCTCAAAAATGCTGAAGGGATAACATGTAACTGTATCATTGAACAATTCATTTCATAAATCTCAATGAAACATAATGACCTGATGAATATTAATTGCCTTCTCTTTCCTTTCCAAGCATGAGGTGAGGATGGAGGGGGAAAAGAGAGAGGAGAACAGAAGGGATGAATTCTTAAGTGGTGTGATTGAATTACCTCCAAAGGATCTCCAAAGATGAGTATGCAATTACTACTAATTGCAAATAGTGCTACTGATAATGATAACAATCCATCACTTTGCTTGGCCCCCTTCTAACAAGACTACAGGCATGACCACAGATTCATCACAATAATGGTCAGTGTTCTGAGGGGCTGTGATCATGAGGTTTGTATGACTCTGTATTCTGAATAGTGGCATAACAGAATCCCAGGGTTTGCAGAGGTCATCCAACTGCATCGTTGCCCACCACTGGACACAACCTTACCTAACCTGGAGAGATGGGCATTCTCTCTCCTGACAGTCACATTATTTAAAGTAACAACAGAAAGTGAAAAAGTGTCAGTCTCTCAGTCATGTCTGACTCTTTGCAACCCCATGGACTGTAACCCGCCAGGCTCCTCTGTCCATGGAATTCTCCAGACAAGAATACTGGAGTGGGTAGCCATTCCTATCTGCAGAGAATCTTCCCCACCCAGGGATCAAACTGGGGCCTCCTGCATTGCAGACAGATTCTTTACCTTAAAGTAACAATAGCAACAACAAAAAAATAACCTTTCTTTAGTCTTCTGGGTGATGGGGCTTACCTCCTTGTTACAGTTTATCCTTTAACTGGAACCTAGGACCTGAAAGGGTGGACACAGATGGTAGAGAATACAGTTCTAGTTCTTAGGGACTTTGATTTGCCTGCCTTCAAAATAGAGATAAGACTACTTATGCCCTTTGCTTTTGTTTTGTTAAGGTGGAAATTGTATGGTAAATCCATGGTGTGTTTTTGAGAACACTGCTCTGCGTACAAAAATCAGAGATCATTCTGGGATTTCTTCTGGTATTTGTCAAAAAATCGCTTATGATTCTGGGCGTTAGGACACGAATAGCCGCTTCCAATGTAAACAAAAATGACCCCATGCAGCCATGGTTATTACTATGTCACCCTCTGTTCCTTTAACCACGAAAAACATGGCAAGGGTCTGGTATCGTCAAACAGTTGAATCCAGAGATGATATGGGGAAGCCATTCCTCTAGAGATGCTGGCATGGCTCTGTACCCACTGCAGCCCAGCCTGGCACAGAGGCTGTCAGCTCCCCCTCACCACTCACGCACAGGTAATCCATCTGTCGCTCCTCCAAAGAAGCTTTGAGCCCCACCTGTGTTACCTGCTCCTAATTCTGCATTGAAAAACCACAGATAAACATACAAGGAAAAAAAAAAGAAATTTTAAATCATTCCTCCCAAAATAAAAGGAGCAAGCAGATACACACAAAAAAAGCAAAAAGAATACAGCTTCCCAAAGCTGATACAATTTGTCTTTGGTTTATCCTTTGTCTCACATTACCCACATCAAGAAGCAACTTTTGAAAAGGAAGTTCTAAAGAGTCCACCTGATTCTATCAGCAGAGGGAATGTCCTGCTATTTGCCCTGCACACTTATCAGATTGTTTTCTCAGTGGAGTGGAGCTCACCCCTCTATGGGAATTGGGAGCGTCTACAATGACTGAAGAGAACTACTGCATTGTTAAATGCATCGGCTCATTCTCTCCTGCACTGGACTCTTGCTTTGATCCTGAAATAGGAAAGCCTCGCCATAAAAGCCTGCGGAGGGGGTGGTCCCCCAAAGATGCTTTCTTGCTTTAGAGTTGAATATCCTGGAGAATCAGGATAAGCTAGCCCTTGTTTTGTTTTGTCTAGACTCAAATAGTTATCCTCACTACTTACTTTGCTGACACAGACATCCGAGCAGGAGTGAGTACCTTTAGCTGTGTTTCACAGGACGATTCACTTGGATTGATTCTTCCTCATTTTCATTCCCATTTGGCTTGTAGTAACATGAAGGGTGGGGCTTCCCTGGTGGCTCAGTGGTAAAGAACCTACCTGCTGATGCAGGAGATGGGAGTTTGATCCCGGGGTTGGGAAGATCTCTGGAGGAGGAAATGGCAACTCACTCCAGTATTCTTGCCTGGAGAATCCCGTGGACAGAGGAACCTGGTGGGCTATAGTCCATGTGGTCACAAAGAGTCAGACATGACTGAACAACTAACACTCACTTCTTTCACAGATGAGGAGACTGAGGAGCTTGGAGATGAAGCCTCTTGCCCAAGGTCATGCACCCGCAAAGTAGGACAAATGTCAGCTGGTCCATTAGGCACAGAGAGAGTAACAGGGAGCATGAGTGATCCATTTAATCAAAACTGTTGTTGTTATTGATTAATTGCTAAGTCTTGTCTGACTTTTTGCTATCCCATGGACTGTAGCCCACCAGGATCTGCCGGGAGCCATCTCCTGGCATATTGCACATTGAGTGCATATTGCATATTGAGTGCAGCACTTTCCACAGCATCATCTTTCAGGATGTGGAATAGCTCAACTGGAAGTCTATCACTGCCAGGAGCCAGCGTGAGGAACTCTGCCCGTGGCAAAGGTTATGAGGAAGGAGGCTCGGCATACCCAAAGGCGGGATCGAGCCTCAGGAGTCCCCCTGGAAATTCTCAAGCATCTACCCCCAAAACCAGAGTCTGCCTACTTTCTGCTTTGTGCTCTCACCTACACCTCTGACTTCACAGGGGGCTGTCCCCCACTACCTCTCTCTGAAAAAAGAGTTAACTTACAGCTCCAGTTAATAAAGTTCCTGGGTGTGATAGTGTTTCAACCTACAAACTCCTTTGGAAGTCCTCTAGCCTGCCTGAATAGGTTTTTCCGGCCACATGTGATTGCTCAGAGCGTCCCAACTGTGAGAGGCATGAGATGTTCTAAACTGTCTAAATACAGATTCCTTTGAGCAGTTAAAAGATTGATTAGAAATTGTATTGGTGAAGGGTTTTTCACTTGTTGGGCCAATGTTTGCTGCTAAGTCTCCATATCCCTTACCTGCTGTGTCCCTGGCAGTGTATTGATTAATATAATTGGTGTAAGTAGTAGCTTTAATGTTTGTAACCTGGGACCCTTGAGTTAATTCTTTTTCTTGTTATAGCCCACCACACCTTTGCCCTATAGGAATGCAACTTTAATGCTTTTGGAGGGTGGCGCTTGACTAATCACCTTTAGAGAAAAATAAGTTTTCTGAAGAAAGGGTCTTAAAATGTTAACAGGCCTCCGGGCCAGAAGATGATGCAAATCACCTAAACTTTTGCATATGATAAGTTTGCAGGAAGAAAGCCTGGCTTACTGCATGACTCTACCCCTTCCCCCATTATCCTCTATGCATAACTTAAGGTATAAAAACTACTTTGGAAAATAAAGTGCGGGCCTTGTTCACCGATGCTTGGTCTCCCCATGTCGTTCTTTCTCTCACCTACTGGCTGAATTATTCAGCCTCTTTTCTCCACTGAATTTCCTCACTGAGCTATCCTTATTCTATTACTCTTTATATCCTTAATTAAAGTTTAATTAAGCAGTTGTTTCCTGATCCTCGCTGACGCCGTCCCCTCTTCGAATTCCCTGGATCCACCAGGGCTGGACCCCGGCAAGGATCCTCTGTCCATGGGATTTCCCAGGTGAGAATATTGGAGTGGGTTGTCATTTCCTTCACTAGGTGATCTCCCTGATTCAGGGATTGAACCCATGTTTCCTGCATTGGTAGATGGATTCTTTACCACAGAGCCACTTGGGAAGCCTATTTAATCAAAATATTTTTCCTAAATTTCTTTTGAATTAGTTGTTGGAAAAAAAGAAGGAATTTTCTAGTTAAAATTGCTGTGCACAGAGGCTGAGAAGGATTTGCCAGAAAAGGTAAATATGCCAAAGGTATGCGGGTCCAGAGAGCTCAGGGAAGCCTGATGTTTGGTTGCTTAGCGGGTGGGAGAGAGCCAAGGGTGCAGACCTGGCTCCTAGGCCCTTATTCGTCATGTCCAGAGGTCATCACCATGGAGATGACCCCACTGACTTTCCCTAGGATGTGCTCTCTTAATAGGTGGTTGCTGTCACCGCCATCCTCCTCTTCCTCATCACCATTCCTTTCCCTCATGTTGTTGCATTATTTCATAAGCAGTAAATACCCTTCACAAGTATCCCTCCTTGTGTTCATCAGGATGTCATGAAACAGGCAGAACTGTAGAACAGATGAAGAAATGGAACCTCACGAAATCTCAGCGATTTGTTGAAGGTCTTCTGATTCCCTTGAGAACCAGAACTTAAATCCAGGAGTGCTGACCTTCTCTGCCTACCCAGGTTCTTTCTACTCCAACCCCCAACCCTGGGCTCTGGGCTGCCAGGAGCTGTTGGGGTTGGGGGCTCTGCTGCGAGCCCAGCTCCTCTTGCCCTGGGTAGTGATCCCCGGGGCTCCCTGCCCAGAGGAATTCAGAACACGCTGTGGTTATTTGTGGAGCACTTTGTCTCTGGGAGATGGGGGCTTACACAGCTCAGAAAAAGCAGCACTTGCCCACACAGACTACACTGCCCAGGGCTATTAATATCCAAGCACAATAACTGAATGACGAGGTGGAGTGTGGCTCACTCTGGCCGCAGGACTTCTCAGCCGTGGAGATGGTATTACTTTACAGCATGCCTGCTAATACCCTGGCAATACGACTCTTGCCCCGTCTTCTGATCCAGGGCAGACAGCAGAAGACAACGGAGAAGGCCTTGCACAGAGCTGCAAGTGCCTGTCCTCATCATCTTTCCTGGGAGATCAAGACAAATGGAGGCTTGAAGTCTCAAAATACTATTTGATTAGTGCCCCTGTGGGATTTTAAAGCATCCCAGGCATTCTGCATTTGTTGTCTTTCTCAGTCTTATAGTTATCTTTGTGCCCAGGGAAAGGATAAACATTTTTAATGCATTTATTCACTCAGAAAACATGTGTTAAGTCTTTACCATGAGCCTAAAGCATCTGTGCTCTGCTGATACAGAGATGAAGAAGGCAGCTTTCATTCGCTCAAGCTCATGGCTTGGGGGAGAAAGAGAGTTTAATCATTGTTAGATCTTGCTGTAATGGTTGCTGTAGCAGGGCTAAGCAGAAGAAGCAATACTAGCATAAAGGAAGCATTAGTCGACTCAGGCTAGAAGAGACAGTGGTCAAGGAGACTTCAAAGACGAGAAATAATTGCACGGGGTCTTAGGGGTGAGTAGGCATTCTGTGGGACAAGTCTTGGAAGGATGTTCCATCAAAGGGAAGAGAAAGTGGAAAGCCAGGGAGCTAAGCACCAGTGTGGCACTCAAGATAAAGGATCTAAATCCCAGGGAGGGAGGGGCAAGCGTGGTCGGGTACGAAGATGAACAGGAAAGAGCAGTTTTGAAAATCACTTAATGTACTGCCTGGGTGGCTCAGCAATAAAGAATCTGCCATTCACCAAGGCAGGAGACACGGTTAGATCCTTGGGTTGAGAAGATCCCCCAGAGTAGGAAATGGCAACCCACTCCAGTATTCTTGCCTGGGAAATCCCATGGACAGAGGAGTCTGGTGGGCTACAGTCCATGGGACTGCAAAAGAGTCAGACACAGCTTAGCCACCAAACAACAGCAACAACATAATGTCTTTGGACCTTAGTTTCCAAAGGGGTTCTGGAAAACCACTCCAACTCATTTTCACTAGTGATGTTGCCTACTGCACATCTAACTGTGTACCCATAGCTCATGCCACGAGCTTCAAAGCCTTCATATGTACCTCTGAACATTTCCCGCATGCTATGCTGCTTATCCCTGATAGTGCAGTGGTTAAGACTCTGTGCTTCCAATGCAGGAGGTTCAGGTTCAATACTTGGTCAGAGAACTAAGATCCCACGTGCCGCCTGGGATAAATTAATAAATAAATAAAAGGAATTGTGGTGGATTCTCAAGCAGAGAATACTTTGTGTCCAGAGACCTGGAGCAGAATGCTGGCCAAGTCTGCAGGGGTGGAAGGGTGAAATGACAGGGCACTGGAAACCTACCAGTCATGACCAATGATACCCAGACCATTCTCATCTGTTTGGGGAGCTTGGAGGCTAGGTGGGACCCTCTAATTGGCACACCGGGCTTGGGGGGTTCTCCCTTGCTCATCTGTAACATTTAGGGACTCACTGACAGACCTACATGTCATTAATGCAAATTACTCTGGTTCACCTGCTCCAGCAAAGATGAAAATGCCTGAGGGACCCCAAGACTGAACCATGAAATGTCATTAACAGAATCACAGCCCTCACAACTCCCAGGACTAATTATAGAGCAAGGAGTGGCTGGGGCCAGACCCCTTCGATATAAAAAGATTTTATGAAAGGCGAAAAGGGAGGCAACGCTAATTCTCACCCTATTATATTGCTTTCAATTATTCACAGTCATAGGCACTGGTGGTGACCAAATATAGAGCCTGGAATCCAGTGAGGTCACAGGGTGTTCTGGAAGCCAGTGATGTAGCCCTGGTATCTGGGGAGCCCATGAGGCAATGTTTCAGCTGCCCCAACATTCCTCACCTCCCATTGTTCCAGGCTCTCTCTCGGCTTCCCCAGCCCCCTGGCCAAAGTCAAGAGCACAGATCCCTGGTGAGAATTCTAAGCTTCATTCCACATCCAGGGCTAGCAAATATCTTTCTTCCATTCAGCCTTTTTTAAATTAATTAATTAATTTTTGGCTGCGCTGGGTCTTCGCTGTTAGCACGGGCTTTTTTCTAGTTGCGGCGAATGAGGGCTTCTCGCTGCGATGGCTTCTCTTGTTGCAGAGATGGGCTCTGGGGTGCTGGCTCAGTCATCGTGGCTCGTGGGCTTAGTTGCCCCGAGGCATGTGGAACCTTCCTGGACCTGCATTGACAGGTGGATCCTTAACCACTGGACCGCCGGAGAAGTCACATTCAGGTTTTTTTTCTCTTGCCCTTGGCAGTGAAAGCAGAGTCCTAACCACTGGACCACCAGGGAATTTGCTCCATTCAATGAATAAGGCGCTCACATTCATTCTCTTAACTCAGGACGATGAGAATGAACGTGAGGACTCCAAAGGCAGTCCCGACAAGCTTTTCCTCACCTGGGTATCATCTCCCCACTGAGAAGGCCTTGAGCAAAAGCTCTGTAGCAACAGAGGTCCGTGTATTCCTCCATATCTCCCAGGCTCCCTGGTGTTGGGTTGATGCCTTGGACAACCGGCTTCTGGCTGATGAAATGTGGGCAGTGATACAAGCCACTTGAGAATGACCCTTAGAAACATCCAACAAATCCTCTCGCTCCCACTTCCATAGAAGATATCTTTTTTTTTTTTTGCTTTTCTTACTTTTTCTTTTGTGTGTGTGTGCTTTAGATGTCACACGTTCCAGATGGAGTAGCTACAAGATGGAGAAGCCTCTTGACCCACCAGTTATCAGACTGTGACATAAGTGAGAAATAAATGTTCTTAAGAGTGATAAGCCTCAGATGACAGGCTTGGCTGATGTAGCAGTTAGCACTATTTTTTCTAAACTCTTAAAGCCCAGGCATTAGGCACAGAGATGTTCATTTCTCACAAAGAGAAAAAAATCCAGTGCATTAAATAAATCTATCTTTTCCATGATCGTATGTTTCACACTTTAGAATAATCCTTGATCTGCGGGTTGGAGGAGAAAAGTGTTAGTCGCTGACTCTTTACGACCCCATGGACTTTAGCCCATCAGGCTCCTCTGACCATGGGATTCTCCAGACAAGAACACTGGAGTGGATAGCCATTCCTTTCTCCAGGGGATCTTCCTGACCCAGGGATCAAACCTGGGGGCATAAGACACCAGGGGAGCCCCAGTTATAGTGAATAAGTCCCTGGAGATGGGCAGACCCTGTGTCACCGACTTGGAGCTGGAGCAGTTTTACTCTCCCAGGAATAGCTGGAAGGAGCCTTTCCTGGGACAGACTCCAACAGGCTTCCTTGACCCTGTGTAATCAGGACTGGGGAATGAAGTCACAACAAACTGGGGAGACAATTTATTTTATTTATTTGGCTCCATCGGATCTTAGTCATGGCACATTCGGGACTTCCTTGGTGGTCCAGTGGCTAAGAATCTGCTTGCCAATGCAGGGGATGCTGAGCTGATCCCTGGTTGGGGAACTAAGATTTCTCATGGTATGGGGCAACTAAGCCCATGCCCTGAAATTATTGAGCCCGTGCACTCTGGAGAGACAATTAAAAGCACACACACACACAGACACACACACAGACACACACCGTTTCCCACGTGGAATAGTCTCACCATGTGTGTCCATGGGAGTTATCTGACAGAGGAAATTGGTTGGTATGTGCAGTAATCTCGGTTGCAATGGGTCCTAGATTGTTTCCATATTTCTCAGTGGTCCAGAACCTAGTTTTTGAAGGATGTGACCATCTTTTTAAGCCATGACAGGTGTTTCTTCTAGAAATTCTTCTATTTTTCCTTACCTCCCCCTCCCTTCCTTCCATCTAAACCTCTGGCTCTAGCCTCTGAGCTCAGATCTCTGACATCTTTCCTGGCATATAGTCATGTGCTCTCAAGGAAAGGGTACCTTTGATATTTTAGAAAACAGGACTCCCAGCTTTCAGACTGGCATGACACTCACTTTAAGTAATCAGACAGGTCTGATCTGAGAGGAGCCCAGCTGGGGAAGCTTAAGGGTCTCCTAGACTCAGGCATTGTGTGTCTTTTTATCAGCTCAGTCACTGAGGCAGAAAATCAGAAACAGAAGGCAACTGCAGAGTCCATTCTAAGTGGCTCTGCAAAGCGCAGCATCAGGAGCTGCTGAAGCCCAGGGACTGCACTGAAGGCGATGCACAGAGGAGGCATCACTTCTCTGCCACACCCCCTCATCATATCACCTCCCCTCTAAGCATGCAGCCATCTCATTCACCCCTCCCCTCTCCAGGGTATGGCAATGACCTTCTTTGTTTGCTTCTACTTATCCTCCAGCTCATCCTACTTGCTGCTTGCAGAACACCCTCCCCAAACATATCAATGGTCATATCACTCTTCTGCTCAGAAGCTTCCCATGATCTCCTACTGCCTGTTAATAAGACCGAAAACTGGCATTTAAAGGCTCCAAAATCCATACCCACTCTACCCTTCCAAGCCCATTCTTTCCTACTGTTCTTCCCAGACTTTCAGATTGCCCATGTCAGCTTCACTCAAAGCCTACCCACCACCTCCTGAGATGCCACCATGGCCCTCCGTGACCAGGAAAATTCTGCCCACCTTTCAAACTCTACCCACTTGGCAACTTCGATGCTCCTGGTGGCCCCCATGTGTATATGGTCCTTCCCAGTCTCAGACACCACAGATCTGTGAACCTCCCACCTACGTTCAACCCATTCTACCTTAGGAAATGATTATCGCAGGGCTGTTGGTTTTGTCTCCACCGTTAGAGAGTGAGATCTTTGTGAGCAGGGGGTCTCACGTGATTCCTGATGGCTTCCTACATGGTGCATACCTGCCCCTTGGCAGGGTGGTTGTTCAATAAATACACATAGCATTGAATGGAATAAAAGGCAAGTGAATCAGCCTAGCCTTAATATTCAACCAGGATTTTATCCAAAGTGAGAATTAAGAGTTGCCTGGACCTTCTTGAAATGTGACCAGATAAATTTTTCAAGATCAGCCTTTCTTGGAAAAATAAAGGGGAAGGGAGGGCAAATCACCAGAAAAATAAACAGTGGCCCCCGTTTTTTTAGATCTTAGCTGGGGATTTGTCCATCTGTACAAAGCTCTGGCACCACACCTTTTGAAAGCACAAATCGCAGAGCTGATGGGTTCAGAGGTCTCACAGAAAGCGAGCCTCACCTTTTACCAAATGTTTTCTGCCTCCTTCCGCTAATCGGGAATCTGCGCTAGAAAGCGACACCCGGTGTGTGTCACTGAGTGTCACCTGCTCCCAGGCTTGCTGGTGCCTCCCAGACCCTTTGATCCTCTGCTCGCATTGTCTCCTGTAACCAATCCTTCCCATTTTGTATTTCCTCTCCCCAGATCACCTGATACCTCCAAGCAACCAGGTGTTTCTTTCAGAAGCCAGAAGTTGATAACCTGGGCTCAAGGATCTCACCCCCACCCCCAGTCCATGTTCCATGCAGTGGAAGACTTGGGGCAAAGAGTCTTTTCACAGAGAGCTGGATGCCCACTCTCCCTTTCAAACTCATTCATGAGCTAAATAAAGGGAACACCAGAAATGTTTAGAGCCACAGAAGCACCACTGGTTTGAGTAAATAACTATATGAGACATTTATTTCAAGATAACATTTTACTTGATGTGTAAATGTTCGGTTAAAAAGAAATCAGAATGAAGTAAGTCAGAGAAAAGCAAATATCATACATTAACAAATATATGCGGAATCTAGAAAGATGGTACTGATGAATTTAATTCAGTTCGGTTTAGTCGCCCAGTCGTGTCTGACTCTTTGTGACCCCATGGACTGCAGCACGGCAGGCTTCCCTGTCCATCACCAACTCCGGGAGCTCGCTCAGACTCATGGACCTATAGCAGGGCAGCAATGGCCATGCTGACACAGAGAACAGACTTGCAGACTCAGTGGGGGACAGTGACGGAGGGGACAAACTGAGAGAGCAGCATGGAAACATGTACATTACCATGTGTAAAACAGATAGCCTGTAGGAATTTGCTGCATGATGCAGGGAGCTCAAATCAGGTGCTCTGTGACAATCTAGAGGGATGGGATGGGGTGGGAGGCAGGAGGGAGGTTCAAGAGGGAGGGAACATATGTACACCTATGGCTGATTCATGTTGATGCATGGCAGAAACTAACATAATATTATAAAGCAACTATATTCTCCAATTAAAAGCAAAGAAATTTAAAAAAAAATTTTTTTACATTTGAATCAGTTCTAATGAGGTGGATGACACTGGAGCCTATTACAGAGTGAAGTAAGCCAGAAAGAAAAACACCAATACAGTATACTAATGCATATATATGGAATTTAGAAAGAAGGCAACAATAACCCTGTATGCGAGACAGCAAAAGAGACACAGATGTATTGAACAGTCTTCTGGACTCTGTGGGAGAGGGTGAGGGTGGGATGATGTGGGAGAATGGCATTGAAACATGTAAAATATCATATGTGAAATGAATCGCCAGTCCAGGTTTGATGCATGATACAGGGTGCTCACGGCTGGTGCACTGGGATGACCCAGAGGGATGGGATGGGGAGGAAGGTGGGAGGGGGGTTCAGGATAGGGAACACATGTACACTCGTGGCAGATTCAAGTCAATGTATGGCAAAACCAATACAATATTGTAAAAGTAAAATTAATTAAAAATAAATAATTTTCATTCACTTAAAAAATTGAGAAAAGAATCTAAAAAAATATGATCTAAATATAAAAAATAAAAATAAAAAATAAAAATTTTAAAAAAGAGTTTAAGACACACATGCACAGAAAAAAGGCCATGTGAAGACACAAGGAGATGACTGCCACCTATAAGAAGAGAGACCTCAATAGAAATCAACACTCCATTTTCCACACCATGAGAAAATAAATTTATGTTTATTTTCTTTTTTAAAAAAGAAAACATGGAATACAATGAGTTCTGGTCTTTGTAGATGGCACTTGAGTGATTATCTTCACAGCTTGATTGTAAACTTTTGGGACAAAAACTATGTCTCTATATCTTTTGGGTCCCACACTATTTCCAGCTCCAAAAAGTGCACATGCCTTGTTGACTTGCTGTCTCTTTAATTGCTCCTAGAGGAGACATTTTTTGGATGATACACCTCACCGATCTTTTCCATTAATTAGAAGACCCAATTTAAACTAGTTGCTCAATGTTTTGTTAGTCCTCATGGAAGCTGAGTGAAGAAGTAGCGATGACTCTCATTCTCTCAGTGCTCAGTCACTCAGCTGTGTCTGACTCTTTTGCAGCCCTATGGACTGTAGACAACCAGGCTCCTCTGTCCATGGAATTTCCCAAGCAAGAATACTGGAGTGGGTTGCCATTCCCTACTCTAGGGGATCTTCCTGACCCAGGGATCAAACCCGTGTCTCTTGTGTCTCCTGCATTAGCAGGCAGATTCTTACCACTAGCGCCCCCTGGGAAGCCCCTGTCATTCACTAGACCTTTTGGAATCAAGCCCAAAGGGTTTGAGTGATTTTTCAGATGTCTCCCAAGAAGTCAAAGATAAAACCCCTCAGTTAGGGAAGAAAAGAGTCACAGGGACAGAGTAAGTCCACTGAATACAGTCAATATGCTAGAGGTTTCTAGAAGGAAACATCCTCATTGCCTGAATTCATTTCACAATGGTGTCCCCTATGTCTAGGGAGAAACAGGTATAAGAAAATCCCATAACACTGGAGTATTTTAGGCCATTTGTTTTGCTTAAAGGGACAAACCATAATCAACTCTTCCCAAGATTGGTCCATGAAGCTGTATGGAGGAGGAACAGGAGAGAAGAAGGCTGGGGTTGGCCTTGTCCTCCCGACTTGCACTTGACATTCAGCTAAACCTCTCCTCCTCCAGATTTCCCAGGACACAGAGGGTCTCCCTCCAGCAGAGGCCATGCCTGCCTTCCTTCAAACACACATCAGTGGTGAGGAGCTGTGAAGTCGCGTCAGCAGACAATATCCTGTTTAGACATCTTGGACAGTGATTGGGGACTTGCTCTGGGCCAATGTCCCTACCCTGAGACAGACACTGCATTTGCACATGAGTTTCAGGTTTCCTCTAAAACTCCAAGATTCTGGTCAAACTATGCGCATGGCCAGAGTGCACAGAGAAATAAGCACATCCACTTATCTAGACGGCCCTGGTGGTACACCCTGAGGATCAAAGACAAGAATGCTCCTGCGACTTTAAATTCATGGGCTAATTCTATTGCTGTTTGTTTGTTGTTTAATCACTAAGTCACGTTCAACTCTTTTGCAACCCCATGGACTGTAGCCCTCCAGGGTCCTCTGTCCATGGGATTTCCCAGGCAAGAATACTGGAGAAGGCTGCCAGTTCCTTCTTCAGGGAGCTCTTCCTGACCCAGGGATATAACCTGCATCTTCTGCATTGCAGGCGGATTCTTTACTGTTGAGCCACCAGGGAAGCCCTGGCTAATTCTATGCATCTTTGTAATTTGTATTACAATCTTCTTAGATCATGAGCATTCCCATTTAAAAATATTGTCAGAGGTTTTTCACACTTGTAGACAATAAAGCTGATTGGCGGTACAATAGCAATCCCTCTTTCCCAAGAAGCTAAGAGGGCTTGATTTCCCCCCAATAAATCCAATAAGTTTTATAACATGAGATTTTCTCCAAATTTGGAAGGAACAAAGAATTTGCGGTCAGAAAACCTTAAGGGGGTGGGGGCGGGGAGCAGTTGTTTATGAACTGTGTGAGTTTGCATGAATTACTCAACCTCCCCAAGTTTCAGTTTCGTCATTTGAAAAATAAGAACCCGATATCTGCTTCACACGGGTATAAGGATGATGCAGGGTAATGTATGCAATAAGTGCTCTGCAAATGGTTACTAACGATACAAATGCACCTTCCTATTGTCTTGTTCCCCGCTCCTGCCTGGCTGCATCTACTTAACCCACTCTCCAAGATCGAGAATCAGATTTCAGCCGTATGGAATCCTCCCCAGGCAGCAGATGGGCTTACAAGTCTCTTGGTCTCTTCGTGTAATTAACAGCCAAGACGTCAAAAGCTTGCATTGTTTACGGGGAAGATGTTTCTTGCTCTTCTCTTGCTGTTCCCACGCCATACCATCTGAACCCGCCACCTTTTCGTTTGTTCGGTGAGATTCTTTAACTTTGCGGGATCCTCTGTGTACAGAATTCATTCAACTGTCTCATCCCACTCTCAACGGCTACTTCCCTGTGGGTTGAGTTCAAGGCCAGAGTGCCTCTCTGCCCTGTAACTTCCAGGGGAAACATACCAAATCGCCATTCCACTTTTTCCCCCAAATGATTACTACATTTGTGTCTTCTGTTGTTGCTGTTGTTCAGTCGCTGAGTCGTGTCTGACTCTGTGACCCTATGGACTGTAGCCCACCATCCCCTCGTCCATGGGATTCTCCAGGCAAGAGTACTGGAATGGGTTGCCATTCCCATCTGCAGGGGATCTTCCCCACCCAGGGATCAGACTCAGATCTCCTGCATTACAGGCGGATTCCTTATCCTCTGAGCTACCAGGGAAGCCCCATGTTTAACACAGGTTTTCAAGATGCTTTCCCAATGTTTGTTGCCTTCTAATTTCCCCCAAAGCTTGTGGCTTGTGTAGTCACACTACTGAGACACCCATACAACTGTGGGGACTCCAGCAGGAGCGAAGGCAGAGGGGGTCGGAATGATGGGCTACCGAGAGTGGAGAGAGAGGAACAGAAACCAAACTACAGCATTCCTCTGGTCCCCACCTTGCAGGGAATCTCTGTTTCCAGAGCTTTATTTAGGTGCAAACAAATCACATTCCCTTGTATTAATATTTGTATAGCACTTTGTTTTTTAGAGCACTTTGACTTACAGGATGGTGTTCACCCTTCACAAAAATTTCTCTGCACAATAGACGGGGGGGGGGGGTATACTATTATCTTTATTGAATAGAATGGGGAACTGAGAAAGACAAAGTGGTTAGCTAGTGGTTCTCCAGAGAGGCGGTGTGGAAGCACAGGCAGGAGACTTTTCTTCCAGCCTTTTTATCTTCTTGATTTTTGTAAATCTTTTGTTAAATTTTGGCTGTGTTGTGCAGCATGTGGAATCTTAGTTCTCAGACCAGGGATCAAACCCATACCCCCTTGCAGTGGAAGGATAGAGCCTTAACCACTGGAGCACCTGGGAATTCCTTACCTTCTTGATTTTTGCCATGTAATATTTCCCCCTATACTACTGCTCTCTCTATACAGACACTTACAAACACTATATACACAAAATATATGTATTTATTTTGTCTCTATATGTATGTATGTATGTGTGTATGTGTATATATATATATTTATATATATATATACACCAAGTTGTTTTCATTTAGTTGTTATGTCTGACTCTTTGCGACGCCATGGACTCTGCAACCCCATGGACTCTGCAACCCCATGGACTGTAGCCTGCCAGGCTCTTCTGTCCATGGGATTTCCCAGGCAAGAATATTGGAGTGGGTTGCCATTTCCTCCTCCAGGGGATCTTCCCGACCCAGGGATGGAACCCACATCTCCCGCGTCTCCGTCTCCTGCTTTAGCAGGCAGCTTCTTTACCACTGAGCCACTAGGGAAGCATACACACACGCACACACACACATAGGCAAATACATGCATACACACAAGATTTTCTTCAGAAAATCCTGCTAGGCCAAAAACTGCCTTTGCAATTCCTGCTCTATTTGGACCATATTTATCTCTACACATGGAATAGGATAAAAATGATAATAGCTGGCTAGCTTTTCTGAGTGCTTACAAACATGATAGGTAATACCCACTGTCTTCCCACAAGGCAGGCCCCATGGATGCTCTGGGAAGCTAAAACAGCCCGTCCAGGATCATACAATGCATATGCGGAAGAGCAGGAATCCATGGCCAGCTTTCTCTGACTCCAGATGCCACGTGCATGGCCTCTGGAACTTGTCTGACCCAGTGCTCCCATTGCACCTGTCATCCCCTAGGGGCTTGCCAGGCTCAGCCTCTTGAGGCTGCTGAATCTTCACCATCACATCCCATCCCTGCATTGGACTGTGGGCTTGGAGCCCTCTTTCGCTCTGACTCCCTCTTGCCCTTCTTGAGTTCCAGGTGGCTTTGGTCAAGGCATCCAGAGGACATGAAGTCACATCAGCTCAACTATTAGCCTTAGCAGGCAGGGTACTAGGGTGGATGAGGGCTTACAGTCACCACTGACTTCTCTGGGACCAGCACGTGGCCGCTGTATGTCCAAGGGCCATCTGCCAGCCTAGAAATTCTTGCGAGATGCCTCTGACACTCAGGGTGGGATGTTAAAAGGGCATTGGCGCTGGGATCCATGGCTGCTTGGCCTGAGGCAGTCATACCCCCAGGACTGCAGGACTCTCTGCGGGGGGGCCTCCAAGGCCCCAGGACATGATGAATGCATCTTCCTGGGGCAGGTTCTTCAGCAACCATTAGGTAAAGTGTCCAATTCCCCTTTAGGAGAAGCGTTGTGCTGAGTAGAAAGTAGCTCAACTGATTCAATAAGAAGAGAACAGACGCTAACACAGGAGAAACCACAGGACCCGTGAAAAGTTCTGGGTACTCTCATTGCCTGGAGCCTGGACCCTGTGAACCCATCCCTGCCTCCCTCCCTCTCCCAGGGGGGAGGTGCTGCCCCCACAAAAACCTGCTCAAAAGACCCCTGGGCTTCCCTGGACTGACCTCTGTGACCGTTCTTTCAGTCGTCCTAGGAATTTTTGGCTGTCACTGGTGTCGATTCCTAATCCAGCCCACCTTGCCCTGCAGGAATGTCAGGATCGTCCTGACAAGCTAAGGGACATCCGGAGGTCACTCACTCCACCATCCCTTTGCAGTGCTGCCCAGAGATGGAGGACTGTTCCCCTAAAAAGGAATTCCCACCCCAGGCTAGATGCTCCAAGTCCTGGTGCTCAGGGCCACGTGGGGAAGAGCTCAGAACCCTCTGCTCAGTGTCTCCTGCAGAGACATACACGAGGGTGGGGAGCAGAGGGGGGTAGGAGGGAACCAGCCCGATGGTCCCCACCCCTGCAGCCTCAGCACAGATACTCTGAGGCTGCCCGGGATTCAGTCGCCCCCTGCATGCCCCCATAGTACCTGGTGGTGATTTGTGAAATACGTCACTGCTCCAAATGCATCCCACTGGTTTTCTGTAACCACATGAGAAGTAACTTAAGTAACTTGTGCAAATTCATCTGTACTGACCCCCTACTACTTGGCAGGTGCTGGGGGAGGTGTATCTACCTTCCCAGAGCCTCCAACCAAAAGTGCCTCCTTTATCAGATATTTGGGGGCTCCTGTGTTGGGGCTGGCACTCTGCTCCAGGCTGAGGACACGAAGACAACTTAACTGTCAAGGCCAAACCGTCCTGCATAGGGGGAGGCTGCCAGAGCATCCAGGGCGTGTCATCACCCAAGGTCATAGAGACGAGGGAGGAGGCCAGGGGGCCAGGGGCTCATTCACGGCCCTGTTGCTCCGTCCAGGCTCTCCTGGAGCAGGCTCCTGGCCACCCCAGGATGCGGGAAGGTGTCAATCCATCCATCAGGAGATCTGAGCTCAGGTCTTGACTCTTTCAGTCACTTGGGGAATGTTCCAGAAGCTAATACTGTGTACTTAAGATTCTTTTACCTCTGCTTTCTCGAGATCCTCTTTCTCCTGGGTGTTTTTGGAGTCAACTGGTGGCCGTAGGGAAACAGGTGGTGCCTGGCAGGCTAAGGATACCGGAGATAAAGAACAATAGGAGAGGCTCTGTGAAGGGATGGGGGTGTGTGTGTGTGTATGTGTGTGGTGTCTGCAAGCAAAAAGGCTCTTTTCTAACCAGAAGGTGAAGAAATGCTTCAGGAAAGCAGGTGAAGGGTTAAAACGTACCCTGGTGGTAGAGCTGAGATGTGGATGAGGGTGGTTGCTTCAGGTCCTGTCCTGGCTTCGTCCCCATCTCCAAAGCAAACACATGGAAAATACTCCAGCCCTACTCCTGGCTCCGCAGAGTAGTCCTGCCCGGGGCCTTTGGCCGGCCAGGGCCTTCCATAAAGCGGGAGGAAGAGAAGGAGGTTTCTACTTTCCCTCCTCACCCCCAAACAGAGAGGTCACCGCACCGAGCCTCTCAGGCGCGGTCACCAGGCTGACGTCTCGCAGCTTCCCCCGTGGCCGAGGTGAGGCCCGTGCCCCTCCGCGAACCTGGCGCGGCTCCACCGGCCCCCATTCCTTGCTCTTCCTGCCAATTAACGCATCCTTCCTTCCCCGCAGGTAGGGAAGTGGCCGTGGCTTCTATCTGACGGCCAGAGCGGCTGGGACCCTGAAACCCCATGTAGGGGCTCACTGCGGGGATGGATGGAGCGGGGGAGGGGGACCCCTCAGAAGAAGAGCGTGAGGGTCTGGATCTCACCCTCCCCTCCTTCTTGAGGGAGGAAAGAGGAGGGAAGACCAGGCTGGGGATGGCAGAGAAATTCAGGGGCGGGTTTAAAGGAAGCAGACTGAGCTGCTTACAGCCTGCGGAGGCTGCCAGCGGCCCCAGATGGCGCGGTACCTGCTGCTCGCGCTGAAAATTGATTTTGGAGGCGGCAAGGGAAGGAGGGGGGGGGGCAGGGGAAGGGGCTACGGAGCAGGGGGTGGGGAGAGGACTTGCCAAACAGAGGGTGGAATTTACAAGCTTTGATGAAGACACTTAGGCAGACACTCTGGGGGTAGACGGATGAAGGAAGGATTAGAGAGGAAAGGGGTTCTCCCTTGAGGATCCAGCCTCTGGGTTCTGTCCCATTTCCACCTGGGTGTCCCCACTCCACCCCTACTCCATCCCTACTTGCCAGTCTCCAAGGACCTCCCTCGGTACTGCCTCTGTGTTGTCGGAAGGGCAGGGGGTCTGGCCCTTGTGACCCCCACCCACACTCAGAGGGGACGTGACCCTGGAGCTGGGGAGGCTTCCTCTTCAGGCCCCTCGGCCTCCCAGACCTTTCTCGGGCCATGTCACTAACTCTGAACTCAAAATGTCCTGTTCTCTTTCTTGGAAAGTGAAAGTCGCTCAGTCATATCCGACTCTTTGTGACCCCCACGGACTATACAGTCCATGAAATTCTCCAGTCCAGAATACTGGAGTGGGTAGCCTTTCCCTTCTCAAGGGGATCTTCCCAACCCAGGAATCGAACCCAGGTCTCCCGCATTGCAGGTGGATTTGCTACCAGCTGAGCTACAAGGGAAGCCCTCTCTTCCTTGGAGACGGTGCCAAACCTTTGTAGCCTTAGACGCACAGGACTTCTATCTGCTCCCATCACCCAGCTACTCATTACTTCCACAAACACTTGCCTGCACTCTTGGCCAGCTCTGCGCCAAACACTGGAGAGAAAAGACCCCCAGCAGACGCATCCTCACTGTGCTCAGAGCCCACAAAGAAACTGGCCCTGATTCACTCCAGATCGTAAGAACATCCATGGACCCAGGGAGAAACAGGGGCTCAGAGAAGCGGGGTTCTATCTTGCCGGAAGCTCAGGGAGAAAGTTCCAGGGTGGAGACAGCATCTGAGATGGGACTTGAGGGAGGGCACGGATGGAGGGGGAGGTGAAGTCTGGGGGCCACGAGGACAGGTCACTGCAGGCAGAGGTGACAGACACAAAAGCCTGGAGATGGGGAGGGGAGGGGTGGGGAGCAGCGCGTCTTGACCTGAGCAGCGACAGGGAGAACAGGACGGCCAGGTCTATGGCCCGAGTGCGGCCACACCCGCGTCTGCACTCAGGTCTGCAGACAGTGTGGCCCCATGATGGGACCCTGAGGCTCAGGATCAGGGAGGGGTTAGCAGACTAGCTCGGCAGGAATGAAGCCCTGTGACGGCGAAGTGACTGGAGAAGGAAGCAGTGGACTTCCACGGAGGAGACAGGCAGCATCTTCTTCATTGTTCAGGGAACATGGAAACCAGAAAGGACAGAGGCTTGCAGGGCAGGTGCCCAAGGGAGAGTGTTATTGGAAGGCAGATTCTTTACTGTCTGAACTACCAGGGAAGCCCAAGTGAAAGGAAGGAGCGTCATTTCAGTAAAACAGGCATCACAGACAGCCAGCCCAGCCCCGGGCAGCCAGCCTGGGTCTGTAGCCTTCTGCCATGGACACATTCCTGGCTCCCAGTGATGTCCCCAACCAGGATGGCTCCCTGCTTCCACCATGCAGAGGAGGAAACTGAGGCTTAGAGAGAGGGCCTCCACAGGCCACCTGGATGTTAGAGGTGGAGTCAGGGAATGAATTTGTGCTCTAGTCCACAGCTCTCTGCTTTCTAGAAGGTAGTAGGAGTTATGGCCCAGCACGGACAATCCCCATTGCTGTGATGGGACCGACATGCCTGCCTTGTCTGAACACCTGGGATGGCACCAGGGCCATCCCACCCAGTGTCTGCATCTCCCCAAACATTTGGGAAAGCTGTTTCACTGAAATGACACTCCCTTCCTTTCACTTGGCCTTCCCTGGTAGCTCAGACAGTAAAGAATCTGCCTGCAATGCAAGAGACCCGGGTTAGATCCCTGGGTTGGGAGGATTCCCCTGGAGAAGGAAATGGCAACCCACTCCAGTATTCTTGCCTGGAGAATCCCATGGACAGAGGAGCCTGGAGGGCTGCAGTCGATAGGGTCGCAAAGAGTTGGACATAACTGAGTGACTAATGCTTTCCTTTCACTTGATTCTTGCCTGGATAAGAGCCCACGCCATTAAAAAGGAACAATGCCCAGCCCTAAAGAAAGAAAGAAAGAAAGAAAGTGAAGTCACTCAGTCGTGTCCAACTCTTTGCGGCCCCATGGACTGTAGCCTACCAGGCTCCTCTGTCCATGGAATTGTCCAGGCTACAGTACTAGAGTGGGTTGCCATTTCCTTCTCCAGGGGATCTTCCTGACCCAGGGATTGAACCCTGGTCCCCCACATTGCAGGCAGACACTTCACCATCTGAGACACCTGGGAAGTGCCCAGCCCTAACCAAACCCTTAAAAGAGGATGCTGAACTTGACCTTCTCCTGGCTGCAAAGTGTTTTGTTTTTCTTTTTTTTTTTTTTAAAGATATGATTAAGAATTTCAGCAAAGCATCTGCCCAGCCCGGGAAGGGCCACTCTCTCTAGAGGCATGTTGCCACTTGCCCCTATCACCTGGGTGCAGGCAGCACATTCTTAGTCTGCCCTAGGGCATCAGCATCACCCCTGACCTGACGAGCTGACTCCCGCCTCTTGGGCTTAGCTGCATCTTGAAAGGGCAGGGCAGGGCAGCTCTGCACATGAGGCTTTCTGTGTGGTCCAGCAGGCCTCGTCCCTATGGAGCAAGGTCTAAACCCCTGAGCAGTTGAGTTGCCCAGAGCACCTCACCAGCCAGTCCCCCGGAGACACGCAGAAGCAGCTTGCCATCAAGTAGCCCACATCTATCCACACGCGACAACTGGGCAGGGCCTGGGAACACCGTGAGGACCAGGGATTAGGGAGACATCCAGGGCCACCGGTTTGGGGAGTTCTCGTCACCACGCTGCCCTGTCTCTAAGGACCCTGTGACCCCTGGAAGAACCGCCCTGGCCACAGCCCACAGAAACAACACCCTCTGAATAAATAGATGCAAAAACCTGAGCGAGGGCAAGCAACTCCGCTCCAACCAAGGAGGAAGGCAGGGCACAGAAGCCTGGACTAGAGAACCCCAGAATTGGCCCACAATACCCAGCTTCTCTTTTCTCAATGCCTTCTGCCTTAAGAGTCCAGGGAGGCTCCACGCCCTCTCCCTCTCCTGCCCAAACTGCCCGCTGGAGTGAGTATGACCAAGCCACTCACACTAAGCCTTGTACACAGTGCCAGGAAATAACATGGGAGGGGCTGACCTCCACTTAGGTGCGCCAGAGCTGGGCGGTACCTCTGGGGAACCAGGGGCCAGGATCCTTCCAAGAGTACGACAGGGTGGGAGGAATAGAGAGCGAGGTCCTGGGAGGGCTGCTGCTGACTTGCTGACCGACCTTAAGTCTGCGGACCCCCACTTCCTCCTTTGAGAAATGGGCATGATGGTACTGACTTCCCAGTACGCGGTTGTCAGGATGAAGATAATATGTACACCTGCAGCACCACCGCCACGTCTGACAAATCCTAAGTACATAATGGATGTCTGCTCATCCCTTCCTTATTCCTTGACTCAGTTGCTCACAAAATCCCTTCCTGGCGCCTCTTCTTATCCACCTGGTTTCCGAGTCCCTGCCCTTCACATCCACGAAGCTTCCTGTCTAGAGCCGGTCCTTGGCACCCGTGTCTTTAGGGAGCTAGCAAGCCCATCTCATCTATCTGAGATAGAGTTTCCTGAGGAATGGCTGAAAGGGGAGTCTGCGCCAACTTCTCATTTAGGTCTCGTCTCTGGGCAGCCAAGAGGCTGTTCGTAGCTTCTTCCAAACACGCTTCCTGCTAAATGTCCCCTGAGCCTTGACATTGGCCCTGCTCTCAGTGCAGCTTGGGGAGAGAGTGAGCCCCAGTGGGCAGGGCAGCAGGCCCCGAGGGCATGGTGGGGGCTGGTGACGAAGCCCTTCGAGGGCTTCAGCAGAAGCAGGGTCAGTGGAGGCAAAGGGATCAAATTTGAACCTCAGCTTGGCTGCTTGCTCAGCTCTGCATGGGTAGAGAAAAAAAAATTTGATCCCCTCTGTTTTCTTCATTTTAAACTCTGAGTGATAAATTTATTTATTTTTAATTGGAGGATGCTTGCTTCATAATCTTGTGTCGGTTTCTGCCATCCATCAACATGAACCAGCCATAGGTAGACATGTGTCCCCTCCCTCTTGAACCTCTTCCTGCCTCCCACTCCATCCCACCCCTGTATCCTTCTCTCTATGGTCCATTGTTAGGACCTGGGATGACAAGCACAGGAGACATGAGTAAAAGAGTTCTGAGACAAATCTCTGAGATCAGAGACAGGGATGGCGGGGATCTGTGGCTGTTATCATGGTGGTTGCTGTATCATCCTTAGCAGGTTGCAGGAAATTTCCTACAAGTTTTCCTCAGGGGGACCAGCCAGGCTACCACACTTGCTCAGTATTTCCTTAAACTCCAGGCTGCAATTCCTCCTTAAGATTTGATCTTCAGGTTCAGATGTTGACTTTGCTGGGAGCACATACTTGGACACTCCTCAACCCTCTTAAGATGACAGTGTCCCAGGACAGTCCCTGCCAAGTAAATGGACAAGCAGTCTTTAGAACTAGTGTGTGTGTGTACTAAGCTGATTCAGTCAAGTCCGCCTCTTTGCGACCCCATGGACTGTATAGCCCACCAGGCTCCTCTGTGCATGGGATTCTCCAGGCAAGAATCCTGGAGTGAGTTGCCATGCCCTTCTCCAGGGGATCTTCCCAAACCAGGGGTCAAACCCTTGTCTCTTACATCTCCTGCACTGGTGGGCAGTTTCTTCACCGCTAGCACCACCTGGGAAGCCTGGCACATATATATCTATGGCTGATTCATGCTGGTGTATGGTAGAGACCAACACAATATTGTAAAGCAATTATCCTCCAATTAAAAAAAAAAAAAAGAAGGATGCTTAGACAGGTGACTTTTTCTCGACATCTCACATTCCATGCCAGTGCTTGGGGATGGGTGGAAGATCTGGGGTCGAGATCTTTGCAGGATCACACGAGCAAGCAGCCAGGAGAGGTGGACGCACAGGGCTGGGCAAGAGGCTTCTGGCAGCGTTAGCGTTCAGGCTGTGTTCTGCAGGAAGCCAGGGTTCCGCGTGTCAGTGCGTGAGCTGTGGCGCGTCACTCGTGCTATTAACAGGCACTTTCCATTTTGGCAGCCTCAGCACATTCCGCTCGCCTTGCGCATGAGCACTGCTCTGTCCTCCAGTAATAACCACTTCCAAACCCTTCCAGGCCGCACCTGGCCCCGTTCCCTCCTGTGCCCTCCTCACAGGGCAGGGCTAGACTCTGCCTGTGGGCCATGATGGAGATATTTTCCCACCTGAGAATCAAGTTGCTTTCTGTGGTCTGAAAGGCACAGGCCATGGGGAGACTGCCCTACGTGTGGTGGACTTTCAATAAATCTCTCTTAATGAGTCAATGAATTAAAGGAAGGCATGAAGAAGGGCTTCTCTAGGGTGGAAATTGTCTGTTGCTGAAAAGGATGGTGTCAGCTCTCCAGATCAGACCCTTAGCAGAGGAAGCAGGAGGAGGAAAGGAGGAAGGTGGTAGAAAGCCTGCCCTGCTGGTGCTTAGTGGGGAGGATGCCTCTGTCAGCCTGTAGTCGAAGGTCCGGGGGACTTGCTCTGCGTACCCGCAGAGGATTCCAGGCATGGCGAGACCTGTTGGGACATTTCAGAGCATGTCAGCCAGAAATACTGAAATCTCCCCCATTCTACATGTTCTTGCCAGTTTCAACACTCCGTCTGGTTCCTCCCTGCTCAAGAATTCCCGTCAGTTATGAAGGGAGGTCCTACCCCGTCCCCAATTCGAGTTGCTATCTCACTACCCAGGCTCCAGGCTTCCTGAGCTTTTCCATTCCTCTAGTAATGGGGTGTGAGAATCAGGGAAACCCATGAACAAAACTCTTCTTGCTTAATAAAGCCCTGGATTTTTTTCCAAAATTGACTTGCAACTCACAATGAGTCCTTCCCTCGGCTTTCAAAGCCCTTTGTAATCTAACTGCATCACAACTGTCTAACTTCAACGCTCATCTCTCTCCCTGGAAGATTTGACAAGAGGGCATCTCTCCTTCCCACACCTCAAATGCCTTGACCCCCGCGCACTCTCAAGGCCAACATGACCCCCTTGGGACTGACAGGTGAGCTCTTACTCAGCCACCTGCTTTTCTGGCAGAAGGTGTCAGTGTCACCCTGTGGCATTCAGTTGGACCAATGTCCAGATATTTTCCATGCAAATACCACCATCAAAAAAAAAAAGAAGAAGAGAAAGAGAGGAATCTATGGACAAGAGGGAAATAGCAAAGCCAATTTGGAATCAACTTTGGCCAAGGGAATTGTGCAATCTAGCTCTAATGTGATTAAGTCAAATTACTTCCAAAGAGAATGCAAGTATGACGGTCACTTCTTTGGGGGAGCTGGTTGGGATTGATACTCTTTCAGAGAGCCAAGGCTGGATTTGGGTTTTCATGAGCCTGAGGCAATGAAGATATGGGGAGTGGGGGTGGGGGGCTCTGGAATGTTTTTCTTTCACAGGGAAAAAATTCAACTAGAGAAGAAAACTCAGTTAAGAATAGCAAATGGAAAATCATTTCCAGGGTAACCTGGGGTTAATGGATGTGGACTCCAATATTTTGAAGTAAAGGATAAACAGAAGAAAAGAAAGACCCTTTCCTGGGGTCAGTCTGATCATTTCATAGCATGAGAACCAATGGAGTGGCACCAGGCTTGTATGTGAGGGGACCTGCAGGAACACACAAATGACCCATGTGACATTACAATCACCTAGGTGACACTGATGCAGCCCAGTCACAGTGCAGGCTCACTATACCCACTGAAAACAGTTTCCTTTATTAAACACTCATTGTGGGCTAGGTGTGGGCCTCCCAGTGGCACTAATGGTAAAGAACACACCTGTCAATGCAGGAGGTATAAGAGATGCAGGTCGGGAAGATCCCCTAGAGGAGGAAATGGCAGCCCACTCCAGTATTCTTGCCTGGAGAATCCCATGGACAGAGGAGCCTGGCAGGCTGTGGTCCATGGGGTCGCATGGAGTTGGACATGACTGAAGCTACTTAGCAAGCATGCATGCATGCACATGGGCTTGCTATCAGCCCAAGAACTTAACATTTATTGTCCCAGAAATGAGATCATCCTCATAACTGTGAGCCAGGTATTATATCCATTTTACAGGTGAAGAAACTGAGGATCAGAGATGCCAAGTTTGCCTAAGGACAGCCAACTTTTTAAGAGGCAAAGGTAGAATTCAAAACCAAACAAAGCAAAAAACCAATACAGGAGTTTCTGATCCCAAAGCCTCTTGATGCAGTATTTGGGACTACACTGAGACAGGCTCGAAGCTTGAAGCTCCATTCCAGCATCCCATGGACTTTTCTAGAATGGTGTATTCCTGGCCACACACTGTGCCTCCTGCAATGACTGTATCCTCAGTGCTCAACAAGATTGCTCCCTACACCAGGTTCTGCTGAAGCAGACCCTGCATGGAGAATCTGTGTGCAAATGCTTTAAGGAAGGGCTCCCAGGAGGTACCGAGAAGGGAGTGGAACAAGCAGGACAGAGGAGAAAAAGCCAAGTGGGTTTTTCTTGCAGGTAGATTGCAGGTAGAGCTTTGATTTCAGTCCAAACCTGCAGCCATCTCTGGTGTGTAAGTTGCAATTCAGAACGCGTCCCTCCTGGAGGCCAGGGAGCTACTAGCCACCCTGGAAGGAGGGCCTGGGACAGGTGGCAAACGTCTGGGACTTTCCAACGCGTGCCTTAGTAGCAGCCTCACCAATGGCCCAAGGACACTCCTCTGAAGAGGGCACAGCTGCAGGCCATTTGCAGCAAAGCACTCAAACCGGGGGATGGTCCACAGACAAGAAGTGGTGGCTACAGTCATGCTCAGTGAACTTCAGAGCCTGGTTTGAAAGTCTTGCGTGGAGCTCTGTAGTGAAGGAGTCAGCCGTGGGGCTGGACACTGAGTCCCAGTGCAGCTCAATGCGGGACATCCGTCTATACCTGCAGGAAGCCAGCCGCCATTGCCAAGGCTGGCACACAGTATTGGTCAGGGGCTATGTGGTGGGCACAGGAGAGGCCCAGTACCGCGTGCTGTACCTTATTTGTGAGTCTGGGTGTGGGTGAGGCTCCTGTCATCAATATCCAGAGTCCACTACAGAAGGATGAAGGAGGAGGAGCTTGGCACAGGGATGTTCCATTGACTTGGAAGGGGTAAAGGGAGCCAATTTTTTTTAATAGTAGAAATCACGATTTGATGACTCAGTCACTAACTGACTCTTTGGAGGCCTAAAGTGCCTTCAGAAATCCATAGATGACATGTCCTAACGGAATCCCAGCCTGAGCAACAGCCCATCCTTCATTCCAAGGGGGAGCAGACTGTTTTTCTCACTGGTCCAGAGATCTCACTGTTCTCATGGGGACAAGGAAGGGTCAGGAACAGGGTGCCAGCCTTGCAGAGGAGGTAAGGAGAGGTCTATATCCTTAGCCAACCCCACATACTCTCTGCTCCTAAGAGACAAGGAGCTGGGAACAGGGGCAGGCAGGTGGCTCCCGTGAACAGGGAGAGGATGGGCAGAAGTTAGACCTGAACAAAGGCTGGTAGGGAGGGTCTGTGACCCAGAGAGAGGAGAAGGGAGGAATCCTGGGGCGGTGGGGGGCGGATTACAAGCCCTCTGAATGAGGGCCAATCTGCCCCCTCTACCTGACAGCTTTAGCTCCCAGCAGGGGCCTGGCAGCTCGACAGCTGCCGTGGGCGCCCGTCCTGGCATCATTAGTCTACATCAAGCGCCTCCTTCCTCCAGGACCAAGACCAGGAAACGCCCTGAACAAAGACACTTGTGCCCAATCTCAGTTCTGCCGAAGTTACAGTGGGTCCACCTGGTGCTTTATCCTCTACCCTCCCGATCTCTTTCCTGAAACGCATCCTCTCAGAGTCAGCTTTGCTGTCTCTCCCTCCTCATGTCCCAAGGCCAATCACCAGCTCCTACTGCTCCTCTTCTCGGAGTGTCTCTTCTGTTTCATCTCGCTCCTTGGCCACGTGATAGAGTGGAAAGAATACAGGATGCATGCTCCAAGGGTCTGTGTTCCAGCACCAGTTTTTCCACCTGCCGGCCATGTGAGATCCAGCCCTTCCTTCCTCCTCCCCACCATTCCCTACCTGCATCCTGTTCTCCACCACCTGGACTGCATGGCCGTCCACCCAGGATCCCTCGGCCAAGCTGTGTGCACACTTCCTGCCCCATCCCCCACCCTTTCCACCCAGGCTACATGCTCTTAGTCACCTACAACAGCCCCAACAGGATCCATCAGAAAGTTCTGGTCCTGAGCCAAAATCTGACCAGCAATAAGTTGTTGTGGTTGTTTTTCTTGAGCTTTAGACTTAGATCCTTGGTCCAGTCTCCAGCCCCTTGATGAATGAGCCTGAGTGAAACAGAATGGGCCCTGGAGCACACATCTGAGTCTGAATGAATGAATACTGAAGAGGTTAGAATTGTTAGTGAATCCATCAAAGAGGGGTGAAGAGCCAGGGGAAGAACGATGGCAAAGGGTATATGCTCTAACTGTAGTGGACAAACAGAAAATTCATATGGTAAGGTCCACGAATTCATTGGAAGTATTGATGCTGAGGTTGAAGTTCCAATACTTTGGCCACATGACACGAAGAGCTAACTCACCGGAAAAGACCCTGATGCTGAGAAGGATTGGGGGCAGGAGGAGAAGGGGATGACAGAGGATGAGATGGTTGGGTGGCATCACCGACTCGATGGACATGAGGTTGAGCAAGCTCCAGGAGACAGTGAAGGACAGGGAAGCCTGGTATGCTGCAGTCCTTGGGGTGGCAAAGAGGCAGACATGACTGAGCAGCTGAACAACAACAGCAGCTCTCTGGGGAAAACAAATACTATGACGATAAGTCCAATGAAAGCCTTTGCAATTCACACTGACTTGTAAAATGAAAGCACCATCCTTCTCAGTAAAACTTACTACTGATTCATCTCCACGGTCCAAACAAAGAATTTTAGTTGTCAGGAAATTCTAACCTGGACTGTGAGTGTTGACTGTGTGAATGGCGGTTCTCTGTTAGCTCAATCTGGCTTTTAAATATAATAGTGAGAGACCTTGGGGGCAAGTTTTGGTATCAACAGTGTAATGGGAAAAAGTGTCTTTTGAAAAAATTAGCAGATCTAGGTCACTGACGCATCTCCCCTCCAGAATACAAGCAGGCTGCTCACGGGTAAGAGCTGAACGGGTGACAGATGAGTCCCCTTGGTCCTTGTGTGCCCTGAACATGGGACTCACAGGGAAGGAGGCAAAATAGGGCATCGGGTGTAACAGAACACAAATGCAGCATAGGCACACAGAGTGATGTCTGCACATCACAGTCAAACATCGAACACAGGGGAATTCCCTGGTGGTCCAGTGGTTAGGACTCCGAGTTTTCACTGCTGAGGGCCTGGGTTCAATCTCTGGCCAGGAAACTAACATCCCATAAGCTGTGCCCCCCAAAAATAAAATAAATTTTAAAAGACACTAAGCAGAAATAAGGTTGTACAAAGTGGTACAGAGCGAACTCATTCACACGGATGAATTCCCCTGATCTACATCAGCTTATCCTCTGAATGCACAAAGAACATTAAGGGTGTCCAGCATTCAATAAAACTCTGCATTTGCTCTCTCGAGTCCCCACCTCCCAGGATGGACGCCTCCTTGTTCTCGATCCATGACCAGGCCGTTGGGTCACATGATCAAAACTGTTCCTTCAAAAGGGCACTCATTAAACATAAAACACCCAAGTGATAAACCTTCTATTTTAATTCAAAATATACATGTGTGTTTATTGTACAACTTTTACATGAAGGACCCAGGTCATAGGCCTGGGGATAGAGATCTGAAGATGACCACACCAACCTTTCTTTTTTGTTATTTGCAAAAACCAAACTCTTAGTGCCTTCTCAACAATTTCCAGTTTCAATTTGCTCAAAGTATTAATAGAAGAAGAGTTTACATGCATGAAGAGTCTGATTCCAGAAACCTAGGTTTTTATAACTTTGGTTTCACTTTTATACTTGGCTTATTCACATCTGATTGGCATCAACTCTTTTAGTAACGCACCTGTATTGAGACATTTCAGAGCATCCAACTTCATTTTCACAGACCTGCTGGTTCTTTTCATACTATTATGTAAAGAGAATTCAAATTATTTGGGGTTTCCCAGGTGGTTCCCAGGGGAGGCTGGCAGGCCGCAGTTCATGGGGTCACAAAGAGTCAGATATGACTGAGCACTCACACACAATTAGATTACTTCAATGTAAAAACAAGTACAACCTCCTGAGCCAGTGTGATAGCAAACATGACTGACACTTAGTGGGCCAGCTGTTTACCTGGAGGCAGCAGAGGTGTGCAGGTGTGTGGGAAAGTAGCCCGCGGCCCTGGATCACCGAGCATGGAGGAGAATACCTCTGGGCAGCCAGGGACTCCTGAGGGTAAGATTGGCTAAGAGAGCTTCTCTTGTATTCTGCATTTCCTTATCTCGTCCTCTCTTTCTATAGTAATGCTAACAAACAGTACTTTATTTGGGGACAATTAACAAACTTTAAAATGGTCAAATGCTAAGGGTACAGCTTAAGGCCCACCCGTGACTACCACCCAGGCCAACAGAAGGAACGTTTCCATCACTCCACAGAGTGCCCTCTCTCCTCCTTCCGGACAATCGCTGTTCCCCCAGAGACACCCACCGTTCTGATTTCTGTCACCATGGATTAGTTTAGTCTGTTCTTGAACTTAACATAAAGGAAAGCTGCTGAACCTTTTGTGTCTGGCTCCTTGCCTTTAACATGTTTTCGAGATTAGTCTGTGCGGTTACACAGACCAGTACTTTCTTCTCTCCCTCTCTTTGTTGCTGAGATAGTTTTGATTCCTATCGTCTCAGCTGAGCTCACCAGCGATTGCTGAAGTTGAGAAGGAGAGAGAGGGCGGCAGGACGAGGACCCCCTTTCTCCAGGGTCCTTTCAGCCCTTACTCAAGCTCCGTAGCCTTCACTAGATGCCCCAGCAAGGGTGCAGCACGCAAAGGCGCAGGGGTTATCTCCTCCCGCAACTTGGGCAGTGACACAGAATCTACAGTACAAGCGTTGTCTGAGTGGTTGAGAATCCACAAGGGTGTTCAGCTACACCTCTCTTTTTCTCCATCCCAGCCACGTGGACATGGAAGAACAACAGTTTGAGGAAGCTGCCTTGGGCCCAAGCCGTCCGCTGCAGCTCGCTCACAAGTCACCAGCCCTCCTCCAGCACCAACCAATGATGCCAAGGGTGGTTCTTCCTCATCAACATGTACACATCCTGTCGGAGGAACCCAACAAGGTCATGTCTGAGTATATGACCAATGGACCCATTTACGGATGGAGTGCCTGGGCTCTACTTTGCAAATTTCTTTTTTTTTTTTTAATTTTTATAGAAATACAGTTGATTTACAATATTGTGTTAGTTTTAGGTGTACCGTGAAGTGATCCAGTTTTATGTATATTTGGGGACAAAACATAAAAAAAAATATATTCTTTTTTATGTTCTCATCCATCTTATGCTATTATTGGAGAAGGAAATGGCAACCCACTCCAGTATTCTTGCCTGGGAAATCCTACAGACAGAGGAGCCTGACAGGCCAGTCCATAGGGTTGCAAAGAGTTGGACACAACTTAGCAACTGAACAGCGAAACAACATACATCGAATGGAGAGAGTTTCATGGAAACAAGACACACTACCATATGTAAAATAGACAGTGGGAATTTGCTATATGACTGAGCTCTGTGACAACCTAGAGGGGTGGTATGGGGTGGGAGGTGGGAGGTGGGAGGGAGGTTCTAGAGGGAGGGGACATATGTACACCTATGGCTGATTCATGTTGGTGTATGGCAGAAACCAACATAATATTATAAAGCAATCACCCTTCAATTAAAAATAAAATTTAAAAAGCAGCATATGTTATTACAAGAGTATAGTTGAGTATAATTGCCTGTGTTACACAGTAGGTCCTTGTTTGTTATCTACTTCATGTATAGTTGTGTGTATATTTTAATCGCAAACACCTAATATCCCTTCTCCTCTTCCCCTTTGATAACCATAAGCTAGTTTTCTATGTCTGTGAGTCTATTTCTGTTTTGTAAATAAGTTCATTTATATCGGTTTTTTTTGGATGACACATATAAGTGATGTCATTTGATATTTGTCTTTCTTTGGCTTAGTTCACTTCGTATGATACGCTTTAGGTCCATCCACGTTGTTTCAAGTGACATTCTCTTTCTTTGATAAGGCTGAGTAGTATTCCATTGTACAATTATACCACATCTTCTTTATCCATTTCACTGTTGATGGACACTTAGCTTTCTTCCATGTCTTGGTTATTGTAAATAGTGTTGAAACGAACTCTGGGGTGCATGTATCTTTTTGAATTTTGATTTTCTCTAGATATATGCCCAGGAGTGGGACTGCAGGGTCATATGGTAACTCTATATTTTTAGATTTTTGATACTTTGACCATTTGATGCAAAGAGCCAACTCATTGGAAAAGACCCTGATGTTGGGACAGATTGAGGGCAGGAAGAGAAGGGGGTGACAAAGGATGAGATGGTTAGATAGCATCACTGACTCAATGGACATGAATTTGAGCAAACTCCAGAAGATAGTGAAGGACAGGGGAGCCTGGCCTGCTACATACAGTCCATGGGGTCACAAAGAGTTGGACATGACTTAGTAACTGAATAATAACTATACAATTTATGGATCCACTTCCGGGTCAGCTATAGCTCTGAAAGAAGACCAGCCTTTTCCCTCTCCTGAGTTCAGTACATTTGCGAATCCCGTCTCCTCTGCATCAGGGAGCATCAGTGGCCCAGGGCCAAGGCCATTTGGCAGCTCCTGAGGCTCCGCTCAGCATGCCTGACAAGGCCAGTGGTTGTCGAGAGGTACAAGGAGCAAGGGGAGGGCGGAGCTCAGATTGTTCACACTGGGTGGTTGGCAAAGACACTTCCTGAGGCTGGGATGATGCTCCTTGATCCATAGAGACAGTGGGCAAGACAGGACCAGAGTCTGTGGCAAGTCACTGTCGGCGTCAGTAGTCACTAACTGTCCAAAAATCATTAGGCTGGTGTCTGGCAAGACACCCTTGATGAGCAAAGGTACAGTTTGTGCTGAGATCTGGTTTTATGTCTAGGCTAGTTATTGACAGGGGGAGGGAGAATAAGCAAGGAGGCTGAGAAAGGATAAAACATATGGTGGGAAGGAAGCTCTCCATCTCTCTCGTCTGACTTCATTCTCTCACTTACACCAAAGCACTGAAGGATTTGTCTGCTCTCATGCAGACAGGGGAACTGTGGGTTCTATGCTGAAGAATCTACAGTCTGAACTCAACCACCAGCATGTGACCTGTTGATTTGCAGCTCTGCAAATCCCAGAGTTGGAGACCATTCTCAACCTGGTCCTGCTTCTTTCTCAGTGGAGATCTGAATTCCATAGATGGAGTTCAGGGAAGAGATGGGGTTCATGAGTCTGACTCCAAGCTGACATATTTTATGGTATCAACAAGGTCATCAAGATACTCAAACTCCAGGCCCTACTTCTGTCCACTTCAGGAAGAGCTGCCCTCCTCCATTGTAGAGGTGCACTTTCAGAAAATGTGTTAGGAGAGTCGGTAAAGTGCTTAGAGATCTGGGGGAAGACCACCGAAATACAAAGAGAGCACTGCCCTAGTAGTCAAAATCACAGTGGACTCTTGAGCTGATTCCAAGGTAAAGAGCCAAATGTCCTAACAGGGGCCTGGAGGCTCACAGGGGGTGGTGAGCTGGTTGGGGGCCCAGAATGGCAAGATGGGTCTCTCCAGGAGGCATGTGCTGGGGGAGGGACTGGTTGGGCCACTGAGGTCTGCCCAGCTGTCAGGGGTGGGGTACCAGCAGGAGGGCCCTCCCTTCTCAGTGAGTGGCATCAACTGCTGACATGAAGCCAGCTGGTCAACCCCACCCAAGTGGGCAGAACCAGAGGGTGTTGATGAGGGCTGGAGGGACCTGATTCTGACAAGGACACTGTTAGATTCTGTTTAGATTCATCGGAAGGAGAAGACTTGGACTGAACCAAAACTCACCTTCAGGTCTAGACTGGACCTGTTAGTCATTCAGTCATGTCTGACTCTTTTCGACTCCATGGACTATAGCCTGCCTGGCTCCTCTGTCCGTGGAATTTTCCAGGCCAGAATACTGGAGTGGGTTGCCATTTCCTCCTCTAGGGGACCTTCCCAACCCAAGGATGGAACCTGAGTCTCCTGCATTGCAGGCAAACTCTTTACCATCTGAGCCACTAGGGAAGCCCACAGGAAATGCTGCCTTCACGTTGGTGAGGTGGGAACAAAAGGAAACCAACTGCATGGTCCGGTAAAGGACACAGGGCTGGTCGAGAGGACTGTGGATGTCATAGCAGGCGCCGTGGGCTCACCTTCAGCCACACGGAGCAAAAGCCTCAGCCTTTCAGGAGCCCCATTTTCAAAGCGAAGCTCTCTGTTGCACATTCTTTTGGACAGAATGCATCCTCAACCTCCCTGCTCTCAGGATCTGCCCCTGAGAACATGCAACTCTCCCCATGTGGTCCACTAAGCCTGACTCTAACCTAACTCTCCCTGCACCTCCCCTCTGTCCTCACAGCTTTGACTTCCCACTTCACATCCAACTCCCTAGATCCTAACCCAACTTCCCATACCCATCCCTATGACAGATGTGTAGTCCTGCTCATCCTTTAAATGAGGTCTGAAGGCCCAGTCTTCTGAGAAGCCTTCCTGGGTTGACACTTTACCCTGTGCATGTGTGCTAAGTTGCTCTAGTCGTGTCTGACTCTTTGCGATCCCATGGACTGTAGCCCATCAGGCTCCTCTGTCCATGGAATTTTCCAGGCAAGAATACCAGAGTAGGTTACCATTTTCCTCTCCAGGGGATCTTCCCGACCCAGGGATCAAACTCACCTTTCCTGAATCTCCTGCATTGGCAGGTGGATTCTTTACCACTAAGCCACCAGGGAAACCCTAGGGATTAAATCACAGAAACTCCTCACTCTGTTCCAGGAGCCTGACATTCACATTTCTTCAGTCCCAAGTTCTTGGGTTGACACGTTTCTCTGGGGAAATAGTTCCAGAGATGGACAGTCCAGCCAAGAGGAGGAGGAATAAATCAGAAGACAGGCTGGGGACAGTTTGTTCCACAGTCCCTCAGCAAACTCTTCTGGAGTCCTACACACAACTAAATTGCACATGGGGTGGTTTCCTCTATGGTCCAGAGCCAACAAACGGAAGTGTGTGTACATCTCCACCTGGACTGTTACCAAGTCCTTAGATGTGCCAACGTGTCTTTCTTAGCTGAGTTGTGAGAGATGAAGGTATCTGCCAGCCTGATGTTCACATCAGGCTGAGAACCCACTGAGACCCCAGGGGAAAAAGAGGGGGCTCTCTCTTGCCTTTTTCTCAGTCTTACCCAATGTGTATGCGTGCAGGTGTGTCGGGGAGTGAGAGAGGCATCCTGGCCAGGTTAGTGGGTCACCATCACCATCTCTTGTCCCTGCAGTCACTTTATCATAGACTAGAGAAAGTCACCAGCCTCCTCTCCTCCAGGGCCGGTGATATGAAGATTAGAGGGAAGAAGGTGATCAGAGGGCTGTAGAAAAATGCAAGCGAGCATGACCCTCCCGGTCAATGAAACAGGGCCTCCCCGACCTTCAGCCCCAGGCCCTCATCCTGCCAGCCGGACCTAAGGCTGTGCCTCCCACAGCTGCTCAATTTAGAGATCCTGCGGGGGAGCCCCTGATCCCTCGAGACCCACGGGGCTATTTCCAGCTCTCCGGTTCCTCCTCCCGCCAGGACTCGTGTATCAAAGCAACGGAGGAGCCCTGGTGGCTGCCTTTCTCTGTCCCCTTTAGAGGTAATGAGCCAGTGCTGTTGTTGTTCAGTCACTCAGTCATGTCCAACTCTTTGGAACCCCATGGACTACAACTCGCCAGGCTTCCCTATCCACTATCTTCCAGAGTTTACTCACACTCATATCCATCGAGTTGGTGATGCCATCCAACCATCTCATCCTCTGCTACCCGTTTCTCCTCCTGCCCTCAATCTTTCCCAGCATCAGGGTCTTTTCTAATGAGTCAGCTCTTCACATCAGGTGACCAGAGTATTGGAGCTTCAGCTTCATTATCAATCCTTCCAATGAATATTCAGGATTGGTTTCCCTTAGGATTGACTGGTTTGACTGATGAGCCAGTGACCACTCCCAAAATGTTCTTCTTCAAAAAGCTTAGGGATCTCCAGATACTCCAATAGAGGTAACAGAGGGGTCCTTGGGTAACTCATCCCCAGGGCCCGCCCCAATCCAGACTTTCTGACTTGACTTGTGTCCCAGGATCTTCCAGCTCAGCCACACACATCATTTTTATTCATGTGTAAACAACAAAACAGGCCTCTCACCCAGACCCAGTGCTGATGTCAAATGACCTAAACCTGCCTCAGGAGAAAACATCAGAGACACAAGTGCCTGGACCACTCACCTCTACCCATCTTCTCATCCTCACTGCGCACTTGGTGCTGGTCTCCAGACCAGTTTTGGAGTCTCCCACCTGCTCACAATGTGTAAGGAGGGAAGCTAGACTCCTCCAGGCTGTGTGATTAAGGACAGTTCACTTAGCCTCTCTGGACTTTCATTTTCTTGTCGATAAGTTGACCTAAAACATTGTCCTGACCATTCCTCCAGGATAAGATATACGGCAGGGCTTCACACACTGCAAAGTGTCACTGAATGCCAGTTACCTTTATCCTTAACCTTCGTCAAAGCTATGGTTTTCCAGTAGTCATGTACAAATGTGAGAGTTGGACCATAAAGAAGGCTGACTGCCAAAGAACTGGTGCTTTTGAACTGTGGTGCTGGAAAAGACTTTTGAGAATCCCTTGGACAGCAAGGAGATCAAACCAATCAGTCCTAAAGGAAATCAACCTTGAATATTCATTGGAAGGACGGATGCTAAAGCTGAAGTTCCAATACTTTGACCACCTGATGTGAAGAGCCAACTCATTGGAAAAGACCCTGATGCTGGGAAAGATTGGAGGCAGGAGGAGAAGGGGGCAACAGAGGATGAGATGGTTGGATGGTATCATGGACTCAATGGACATGAATCTGAGCAAACTCCAGGAGATAGTGAAGGACTGGGAAGCGTGGCGAGCTGCAGTCCATGAGGTTGCAAAGAGTTGGACATGACTGAATGACTGGACAACAACCTTTTTCTTAAGGCTACTTCCCCCCAACTGGTGGAATCCCTGATAAGAACCAAAAACAGCTGCTGTGGCGACATCTAAGCCAGGACCTGCCAGGTGATACCTTTCTGTCTAGCTCACTCAACTGTAGATTTGGACTTGGAATAAAAGAAGGAAATTGCTGTTGTTCAAGCTGGTTAACAATTTCCTTTTTTAAAAGGAGCCAAAGATTGAGAGATGAGGCAGGTGAAGGTTTGAGAAGAATAAACACTGAAGAGTTGGGGTGGCCCTAGAAGACCGCTGCATATCCACCGAGCCCTCTGCTGGTAGCCCCGCCGAAGTCTTGTTTACTCTTTTTCTGGCTTCAGTCCTGGGTTCTGGATCAAGCCTCCTCTGTTATTTTGGAGCAGGAAATTACTGACCCATCACACAAGCCTATAATAAATAGCCTCATGTCATAAAACACAAGCCCTCCACAGAGCTTACATTTGGAAATGCTGAGGCATTTGCAAGCTGCTGCCCAGAATATATTTGGTGTCTTACTGCTCCTCCCCTGCTTCAGCAGGACAATCTACAGCCTGGCAGGACCAGCCCCTCACTCACAGGCTGACAGCTCCGCATTGGTGTTTTTCCTTCATCTCACGTTCGGCACCTTTTGATGAGAAGCTGAAGTCCATGCATTTTAAAATGTGGCATAAAACCAGAAGAAGAATTGATGCTTTCGAACTGTGTCACTGGAGAAGGCCTTTAAGAGACCCTTGGACAGCAAGGAGATCAAACCAGTCAATCCTAAAGGAAATCAACCCTGAATATTCATTGGAAGGTCTGATGCTGAAGCTGAAACTCTAGTACTTTGGCCACCTGATGGGAAGAGCCAACTCATTGGAAAAGACCCTGATGCTGGGAAAGATTGAGGACAGGAGTAAAAAGGAATAGCAAAGGATGAGGTAGTTGGATGGCATCACTGACTCAATGGACATGAGTTTGAGCAAACTCTGGGAGATAGTGGTGGATAGAGGAGTCTGGCAGGCTACAGTCCATGGGGTTACAAAGAGTCGGACCCAACACCAACGTAACACCAGAGGGGGCAACTTGCACAAAGCCAGCCCACAGTCATCCCCCGGGGTGGGCAAGGGCCCTGGGCTGCCTGTAGCACAGCCTCTCCAATCTCTGGGGTGGTGGGGTGGGGGCGGGAAGCCATGGGCAGGGAATGAAGGGCTAGGGAATGGGTAGTGACTGGACTGCAGGGTAGGGTCAACACCCCACCCCCCCACTGCTGAGCAGAGCTGAGCTCAACCCTAGGGATGAAGCATGCCTGCTGTCTGCCGTGGGTTCTGGGAATGCACTCTCTGGGACCTGGCTTTGATGCAAGGAGACAGGGCCAAGGGCAGGGCGAAGGATGCATGATGTACCCCTGGCCAGGAATTCCGGATTCAGGCACCCACTGAAGCTTCCAGAAATGTCTCAGCAGCCATGGGGGAATGCTACAATCCTTTCCAGGTCCCAGCCAATTTGCGTGTCAATGGGAACGTTTCTTTCCTGTCCAAGCGTTTTGGCTCCAACCCTGACGGGGCAGGAGAAGAACTGTTCCCCAACGTCCTTCTGTCCTGTAACCAGCCTCTGGGTCAGCCTGAGGCCTGGCAGGGAAGCAATTGACCTAGGTATGGTCTGGGAGGACCCAGAAGTCTCCATTCCCTCAAAAGCATAGTGTTTCAAAGTGAAAGCTTCTCATTCCCATTTCATCCTTCTCATGTAGTTTTCGCTCCGCTAGTTAAAAAATGGAAATCTTTCTGAGCAGGGGAACAGAACCAAACCATCCTCAGCTTAGTCTGACTGATTTTCTAGTGGGTCCCGCAATTAGGTATTTACAGGGGACAGTGAAGGCGCGAGAGCCCTGGATCTTGGGGCTTGGGGGAGTGTATATTTCAGGGAAGATGGAGGCTGCAGGGGAGAGAATGGGAGGACGAGGCAGAGCAATGATGGCAGAAGCTTAGCATAATGGAGCATGAAAATTTGAGCCAGGAGATTAGGGTTCAACTCCCAGCTCTGCCTCTTATTCAGCTGAGGTTTCTTTGAGCATCCATAAAGGAGATGAATTATGTCTACCTCGTTGGCCTGCCTCCCAGGTTGCTATGGGGACATGATTAGATGACAAATGCGGGCATGCTTGGAAAAATGTGCAGGGCTCACCAGTGTCAGCGGTTGTGACTTGTAAGCCTCTCCCTCGCGCCCCCCCATCCCCCTTCCGCCTGCCTCTCTGCTGGTTCTTGCCCGCACGTAGCTGCTGGCTGAACCACAGACCTGCTGGCTGGGCTTCTGGAAGAGACTGCAAACCACACGCCACCCCTTGCAACCCTCCAGCCCGGCAGCATCAAGTACCCTCCCCCAGACACCATGGGCCGCCAGCCTCCAGCCTTTGTGTAAACCAACAAGGAGTGACATCTCCCCTCCTTATCACATTCTGAGGCCGTGCCCATGGGCAGCGGGCACTGAGCCCAGGTTGCTGTGCAAAACAGGAGGGGTGACAGAAGGGAGCCCTGGGGGGCGTAAATGCCTTGGCCCCATGCCTTCCCTCTCCAAAGGGCTTGATCCATGTCTCCCCCTGGCAAGGGCTGGAGAACAGAGCCAGGCTGCCAGGGCGTGATGCTGCGAAAAGGAGGGGATTTGCCAAACTGAACTCTGAAGGCAGTCACATTGGTCTATTTTGGGGAAGGAGAGGGTGTTCAGGCCTGTTCAATGCCCAGCCATGGGGTTGACCAGAGGGACTGGATGCAAGCTTTTCTCCCCTGGAATTTTCTCCTACAGACAAGTTTGTGAAGCAGAGGAAAGCCACCCTCAGCCTCCCCCAAGCATCAGGAGACAGGTCTGAGTGTGTGCCTGTTTGGAGAGAGGTCTGATCTGGTCTGATTGGCTCTAATTTTATTTCCTGTCCCTGAAATGCCCACTGAAGCTCTGCACAAATCCAGACCTTTATCTCATGACCCTGATACCCTCCTCTCTACACTCCACCTACACACACACACACACACACACACACACTTACATACCCTAAACTTCACTGGTTCCATGAGAGAATCTCCTTACTCACTCAGAAATCTAATTTGGGCATGAAACAGATTAAAAGAAGAATCCAGTTCAGCAGATTTATCTGAAAAATGCAGTAATTTAATTATTTAATCCATCTGGGGTTTATTTTTATTTTCACTCTGCAGTAAAAATAGAGAAAATATGGAAAAATACCCAATTTTCTATAAGGAATAACTTTTACCCTGATATAAAACAAAAAGAAAAACACTATTTTATGTTCCCAAGAGGCATAAGTTTTAAAATCTTGGTAAAATATTTGCAAGAAAAATTCAATACTCTATCAGTAACATGATTCTGCCTTCTATGAAGACAATGGTGAGTTTTATCTTGTGCACAGAGGAAAGAAGAAGCAGTTTGGAAAATACCAGAACGTACTGAAATTCTTTGAGGGTCTGGTATGAAGCAGGCAGCCTAAAGGTCTTGGAACCCTCCAAGGCCCCACTAAAAGACCTCTGTTAGCCCCAGACAGAAATACCAAGGAGCTCTGGGAGTGTGAGAATCGGAGAACTGGAGAACTAGAGGAACACACACTGCATATTAATGCATATATACAATATGCATCAAACCAGTAGGACATCAAACCTGTTAATCCTAAAGGAAATCAACTCTGAATATTCATTGGAAGAACTGATGCTGAAGCTGAAGCTCCAATACTTTGGCCACGTGATGCAAAGAGTTGACTCATTAGAAAAGACCCTGATGCTGGGAAAAATTGAGGGCAGAAGGAGAAGGGGATGACAGAGGATGAGATGGTTGGATGGCATCACCGACTCAATGGACATGAGTTTGAGCAAACTCCAGAAGATGGTGAGGGACAAGGAAGCCTGATGTGCTGTAGTCCATGGGGTCGCAAAGAGTCGGACATACCTGAGCGACTGAACAGCAACAATTGCATATATACAGAATCCAGATTCTGTATATGGTATATGTATATGGTGCTGATTCTGCTCCTGTGACGTCAGTGTGGCCATTTGGAAGCGAACCCTCTGTTGGTGTGGAACCTCAGGAGGCTGGTCAGGGGGCAGGCCACCAACACTGACCTGGGCCTCATGAAAGTCTGCCCACCAGTGGTGGCTCCCACCACCTCCCTCTCACCCCATCCTCCACATCACCATTGGTGTGAACTTTCTGATAGGGAAGTCATATTGGATCAAATGTTTTGATGGCTATCACCCACACAAGGGTGACAGAAGATTATAGAGCACTCTGATTAGTGGGGCCTGTCCTTACACACTTTATGACCCTTAACTACCTGATTCAGGTCAAGCGCAGTAAAACACCATATGCCCCTTCTCGTGCTTCCAGAATCATCTTTGACCACTACTCTCCTGTATCCTAGTCTCCAATTGTGCCAACTCACTTTTAGTTTCTTGAATATGTCCACTCTCTGTCTTTGTCTTACCCACTTCCTCCGGCTGGAATTCCCAGCCTGAATGAGGTGCTGCATCCCTCTGCTTTTGTAGCAGTAGCAGTCTGGTCTTAGCAACTACGCTACAGGTATTGCAATGTTGGCTGTCTTTACTTCCCCTGTTAAGAAGGGAACCTGCCAAGGGTGGAGAGCATGTTTAGCCCATTTTATATTCCTAGTTCTAGTGCAGTGTCTGAAGCACAGCAGTTGTGCAATATACTTTACCCTAGTTTATTGTGTCCAATATTTAGCCCTTTCCCTGGAAGACCTTATGGTCTGTACTGTATAGTTAAGGAAGACAGAATACTGAAGTAAGTGAAGAAAGAGTGAAGCACAGAGCCGACTCATTGGAAAAGACCCTGATGCTGGGAAAGATTGAGGGCAAGAGGAGGGGGGTGACAGAGGATGAGATGGTTTTATGGCATCACTGACTCAATGGATGTGAGTCTGAGCAAACTCTGGGAGATAGTGAAGGACAGGGAAGCCTGGCGTGCAGCAGCCCATGGGGTCGCTGAGAGTCAGACGTAACGTGGCAACTGAACAACAAGTCAGAAAGAGAAAAATATCGTATATGAAGCATATATACAGAATCCAGAAAAAATGGTATAGATGATCTTATTTGCAAAGCTGAAAGACAGACACAGACATGGAGAACAAATGTATGGATACCAAGGAGGGAAGGAGAGTGGGATGAATTGGTAGATTGGGATTGGCTTATATATACTGTTGATACTGTGCATAAAATAGATAACTAATGAGAACCTACTATAAAGCTCAGGGAACCCTACTCAGTGCTCTGTGGCAACCTAAATGGGAAGGAAATCCCAAAAAGAGGGGATATATATAGTTGATTCACTTTGCCATACCACAGAAACTAACTATACTCAAAAAAAAAATTAATTTTAAAAAAGACTTTGACAGCAAAAAAAAAAAAAGATGTGGGCTGTGAAGAGGTTAATCCAAGCAGGGAACCCCATTAGCAATCCTCAATCCCCATATTGTCATTCAGCTTAGCCATTTCATTCATTCATTCATTCATGAACAAAATTTATTGACTTTTACTACGATTTATGAGGCTTCCCTGGTGGCTCAGCTGGTAAAGAATCCACCTGCAATGTGGGAGACGTGGGTTTGATCCCTGGGTTGGGAAGATCCCCTGGAGAAGGGAAAGGCTGCCCACTGCAGTATTCTGGCCTGGAGAATTCCATGGACTGTATAGTCCATGGGGCTGCAAAGAGTTAGGCACGACACTTACACATTGACTTTCACTTTCACGTTGCGATTTATTCAATTTGCATCAGTCAGGATCAGTTAGGTCACACTGCAGAAACAAAGAACTCCCAAATCCCAGTCATTATAAACAACAAAAGTTTATTTGTCACTAGGGTGACATCGCCAGTGTGGGTCAGTGGATGAATGAAATTCCACACCTTCTGAGTAAGACTCCACCTTACAGCTTCACTGTTGGGGAGACATGGTTCTTGGGTGCAAGGGAAGAGCTAGCGGCGAGTCACACACTAGCTCTGTCCCTCCTGCTCCCCAGATCACTAAGCAGGTTAGCCACAGGGCACTCCCCACAGCACAAAGGCTGGGAGATGTGAGAGCTAAAGCCAATGCCTGGTAGGTGACATTCGTGCTGCCATGAGCATGAACCACATCCAAGACATTGAACTAAGTGCTGAGGACCATATAAACATCCCCCGAGGAGTACACCATCAGACAGATGATAAGACAGTAGATATGAGCATAAAAAATGAGAAGGAAGAATGTGCTGCCGGGTTTCTCAACTACACTGACCCTCTCAGGAATGAGCCCTGAACAGGGAGCCAAGCTCGTGAGTCCATGGGATTAATCACCACCCACATCTGGGTCATCATCCTTCAGGCTCACTTTCACCAGGGGTTGCTCTTTCCTTACGGCCAGCCTAGATGCAGAGAGGTCCTCAGCCTCTTTTCCTCCTTTTGGATAAGGTCTCTGTTCTGATTTCCATGCCCCCTCCTGCATTCCGTTCTTCACCAGGCAAGCTGTGCTTCGTTTTCTTGGGAGTTGACATCCTGCCTCCTTCTCTGCTCAAGGAAGCTGGCAGCCTAATGTGAAGCCAAAGTTCCATATGATCTCATGAAGCTGAGAATAAAACCAAATTCCCCTCTCCTATCAGGGAAACTTGAGCTTTGGAGACTCAGAAATATACCAGGCAGTAGGTCAAATGCTCCACAGAAAAAGTGTATAAATAACCACATTCTCACTTTGAATCCTGTTCTCTGCACTGATGCACCTGGCATAACGGCTAAGTACAGAAGCTTTTTTCCCCCATCCTTCTCTTTTATTCTTCACTTGGCCTCCCTTTCTCACTCTCTGCCAATGGTCTGGTGACCTTCTGTCACTGCGAGTTACTCAGGCTCTCCATCTATGTCTGCACCGTCCAGGCGGGCTCTTATTTCACACCCAACCCTCCCCTTCCATCCAATAAACATGACCTGCCCTGCGTCCCCTTTCTCCTCAGATGACCTGCTCAAAAGCAACCAAAAGCGGTGACCAGGCCAACTGGCCAAACACCGAGAGGCACAAGATTACTTGTGGGATCCTAGAGGCCAGGGCTGGTTTCGGTCGGGAGAGGGAGGTCTGGCCCAGCCAAGTAGCCAGCTGGCTCTCTTGGCTGTAAGTCACTGTCAGCCCTCTATCATGCATGGGTCTGGAGTACAAACATACTTGGAGGGCACAAGAGTGAGGAGAATAAAGACCTCAAGGGGCCACCTCGCATTTACCTCGCATTTCTCTATCGTTTTAGCAGCAGACGCAAAGAAGTTGTGTGACGGACAGCCGTGAATAAAGCAGTTTTTTTTTTTTCCAGAGGCAACTTCCTCAGTCAACATTTCCCCTTACCCTGTGCTTCTTAGACACGTGTTTAATTTGTTACCTGTCAATGGATGGTTGCATTTTTAGAAAGAACTGCACAGAAAGGACTAAAGAGTATACAAAGGAATGAACACAAGTAGCTGAATTTCAGGCTTCTGTGATTATTTCAGGAAGGAATATATTTTCCTGACTGAGGACCTCCCAACAAGTCTGAAAGCAGATTGCCTAGGCGAGGCAGCTAGCCTTGACCTGTCAAGTGGCATACCTGAGGTTTCCATGGAAGACAAAGCCATGAAAAGTGTTTTGTTACAGTTCATAGGAAACAGACAATTCACGGGGAGCTCCTGACTTACCAGGTGAGAAAGTGGAAACCAGACCTTAGGGATTTGCAAAGAGCAGGTTTAAGAGCTGATAAGTATTCAGAATTCACTGCACAAGTGAAGAGTGAGGTGAAATGCAAATAATTCACAAAGCACGGAAAAAGCAACTCACCTTTTCTTACTTAAACCTTTTCTGGAGAATACTGATGTTCGATGAGACCTCAGAAGTTACCTGGTCAAATGCTCGATCAGCAGGCATGGGAGTCCCCTTTCCAAGGTCATGAGAAGGAGGTCCTTTCACCTTTCTTGGCCACACCCAGAAATGGGTCTTCACTCCACTGGAGAATCATCTCCAGTGATGATTGATTAATTAAACCCTTGCTAGGGGCCAGTACCCAGACCTCTAATGTGGTCACCCTTACTGTTTTGAGACACCCTCACCTTTCAAGGTAAATGGGACAGCTTTCATAATCATTTTGCATCTCTGTAGATGGCCTGATGGTCTGGGGGACCGAGAGTTTTGTGGAAATAGGACAACTTTTCTGTACCCTTCCAGAAGCTGATTCCTCCCACCGATCACATGTTTTCGGTGTCTTTCTTTCTTCCCCAGTTGCTCAGTTGTTCTCTCACCTGCCCTTCTTTACAGACTGTATGTAGCTCTGCACCCTACAACAGAGAAACTGAACCACGTGGAACTGAAATGGGATCATTTGTTTCTCACACCCACCACCTCGTGGGTAACACAGCTCCCTTGCACCACAAGCTCACTCGGGGCTCTGGCCCTTCTCTCCTGCAGCTCTGAGAGGCTGAAGCCTAGTAGCCACTTGCTCAGCCTCCTGGGACACAGGGAGTTTGAGAATGAGCACAAGGAAGCAAGTGCTAATTCCACCCACATTCCAGTGGCAAGAATTGAGTCACCAGTCCCTGCACTGGGGCCAGGGAGCTGGGAAGCGTGAGGCTGGGGACTGTAACTTTCTAGTGACATGTGCCCAGGAAGGGAGAATAAGGGGACTTGGGGCTCTAGAGGGACAATGACCAGCTTTCCACATGGGCCACACCCTCTGTCTTTTCCTTTCCTCTCTTCTTCCCTTAGCCCCTTTATCCTTGTCCTTTCTTTCATTCTGAACTAGGCATAAAGTGACGGGAAGTGTGTAATTGTGTCTGTGTGTACATGTGTGCGTGTACATGTACACACACATGCAGGCTGGGCTGAATCTGAGGTGGGGGGTGTGATGAGTCTGTGTAGCCACCGTTCCACCCACACAGCACACACCACCTTGGCTTCATTTTTTCTGTGTCCTCTCCTGTGGTTTTGTCTTTCAAGTAGCTCCCAACCCCACCCCGCCTGCCAAGATCCCAGTGCAAAGGTGGGGCTTCTGTCCGCTACGTGCTCAGCTTGGGAGTGGATGGGCTCAGCCTTCACTGCAAAAGGGGGAAATAAATGAATGGTACCCCCTTCCCTTTGTCAGCAGCCAGGCTCCACCTCCCTGCTCTTCACCCCAATAACTTCAGGGCCCCACCCTCTGGTGGGATGTGCTTGTGTTCTTAGGAGCCTAACTCCTCAAAGAGGCAGTTCCCACCCCCCGAAATATCAGAAAGGAAATAGATGATGGATTGCCAATGAGAGGGCTTAAAGAATCCAACTTGGAGATTCAGGCGGGTAGGAAGAAGTTGGTTATGTCCCAGCTCTTCTGCATGCAACAAATGTCTGAATTTTTTTTTCCAATTGTTTTGGAGGGTGGTAGGGAATGGAATACAACCATGCCTTCTTTTTAAATTCTCCGAAATGTTACCTGCATAAAAAATGAACAAATGTCAGGGACAGGCGCATCTTGGACTGAACTTCAAATGAACTGATGGCAGGCCTCACCATTCCTAAAATACGAGAACTGAAAGCTGCCAGGGCTCAGAGCAGACCACGCATTTGCATCCTATTTAAATAATGTACAAGGATCTTGGGTGGGATGGGGAGTTTGCAGCCTTGTCAGAGAACTTTGGAATTACTTCGCGTGAAACTGCCACGGGGACCCATGGCCCGGGTCACCCGACAGCTTGAAACCAGCCCACGTGCTGGAGACAGTCCCCTGTGTGTAGAGAGTCAGTTGTTCAGTCGTGTCCGACTCTTGGTGATACCGTGGACTATAGCCCACCAGGCTCCTCTGTCCATGTGATTCTCCAGGCAAGAATACTGGAGTGTGTAGCCGTTCCCTTCTCCAGGGGATCTTCCCAAGCCAGAAATCGAACCCAGGTCTCCCGCATTGCAGGCGGATTCTTTACCAGCTGAGCCACTAGGGAAGCCCAAGAATACCAGAGTGGGTACCCTATCCCTTCTCTAGGGGATCTTTCTGACCCAGGGATTGAAGCGGTCTCCCACATTGGAGGCAGATTCTTTACCAACTGAGCCACCTGGGAAGCCTGCGTGTTAGAGAAGGGTCTCTATGTTCCAGTGGCCAGTCAGGTACACTTGTCAGAAACTTACTCCCGGTGCACCTGGTCTAGAATCTAGAGTACTTTCTGGGGCTTGAATTATGAGCCAGAACCTCTTCCTACCATGGGCAAGGTGGTTTAGATGCCAAGATTCACATTTTTACCAAACAGCTTGTAGGGTCCCAGGCCCAGGGCACTGTACACACATTCCCTCCCCGTACTGGTTTTCTCGGCCCACCTACAGTCACCCTGTGGTGGAAGCCCTGAGAGATATTAGGGTAAGCCTGCAAAATTTCACAACCATAATGATCACCATCCCCCAGCGTGTCAGCATCTGCTGAGTGAGTGGAAGGAATGGCAGAGAATCCAGTTTCCAGAATAGTCTCTGGATTGGTGCAAGCTTCACAGAATAGTCCACATAACGATTCTACATCCTAAGTATATGAAGGCAATAACATTTATCATTACCAAATCCAATCTATGACTTGATAGCCATAAAACAGGGCGGCGGAGCCTGGTGGGCTGCCGTCTATGGGATCGCACAGAGTTGGACATGACTGAAGCGACTTAGCAGCAGCAGCAGCAGCAGCCGTAAAACTGAAATATTGTGCTGTGTTCAGCTGTGTCTGACTTTTCTGACCCCATGGACTCTAGCCCTCCAGGCTCCTCTGTCCATGGGATTTCCCAGGCAAGAAAACTGCAGTGGGTTGCCATTTCCTCCTTCCCCGGGATCTTCATCTCCTGCATTCTGCACTGGCAGGCGAGTTCCTTACCACTGAACCACCTGGGAAGCCCATAAAACTGAAATAAGTTTCTATAATTAACCAAGACAAGGGCTTCCCCAGTGGCTCAGTGGGTAAAGAAACCTCCTGCCAACGCAGGAGACACAGGAGAAGCGGGTTCGATCCCTGGGTAGGGAAGATCTCCTGGAGTAGGAAAAAACAACCCAGTCCAGTATACTTGCCTGGAGAATTCCATGGACAGAGGAGCCTAGCAGACTACAGTCTATGGGGTCACAAAGAGTCGGACATGACTTAGTGACTGAGCACTGCACTTAGGCATCCAACAAGAAATACAAACCCAAGAACAGCCCCAGGGCTGCTCCGCGAGCCCTCTGTGGCTGCAGGCAGCTGCATCTTCAGCCACAGTCACTGGGCCCTGTGGCTTTCCAGCCCCTAAGTCCCCAGGGCATCAGGCTCCCGGCCTTCCTTCTTGAAGACACAGCCAACCGGAAGCCCTTCCCTTGCCTCTGAGGGGAGGCGCCCCCTGCGGTGGCCCGTGGTTGGCCTCTGAGTGACAAGCCAGCAGCCGCAGGGACTGGCTGTGGAAGGCTGCCTGATCAGCGGGGAATTATAGCAGTTCATTTCCTAAAGTGCCAGGAGACCCAGGGATGAACCTAGGGGCCGAAGTGGAAACCACATGTGTGGCACCCTCGAGGAGAGGCAATTCATCCTGAGCTCGACGGTTCTGTCAACAAGACGGCTCTTCTCCTGCGAGCGACACACACTCAATCTCATTGCCTCTGTCGCAGCAGAGAGACCACGCAACCGCAGAGGGTCTCACTGAAGACCAGCCCTTAGCCCTTAGCCGTTTCCTAGAAGTGCATGTGAACTCAGGGGTGCAGAGCAGAGGCACGGTGGGGAACCAGTGTCTAGGCCCCCGCTCCATCTTCTCCAATGAACAGCAAAGATAGTTTGAAGTGAAGGCAGTGTGGGGTGGGAGTGAGCCCCAAATTTGTCTCTTTTTTTTAAAAAATTGATGTATCATTAATTTGAGGTTCAGTGGTAATGAATCTGCCTCCAATGCAGGAGATGCAAGAGACTCAGGTTCGATCCCCAGGTTGGGAAGATCCCCTGGAGTAGGATATGGCAACCCACTCCAGTATTCTTGCCTGAAAATTTCCATGGACAGAGGAGCCTGGTAGGTTATAGTCCATAGGGTCACAAAGAGTCGGACACAACTGAGTGACTGACCATGCATACATACATATATATATATATATATATATATATAAAAAACACACACATATTCTTCTTAAGTTTCATTTCCATTATAGCTTACTATAATATACTGAGTAGAGTTCCCTGTGCTATACATTTGATCCTTGTTGCTTATTGCTGCTCAGTTGCTAAGTCGTGGCTGACTCTTTGAGACCTCATGGACTGCAGCACACCAGGCTACCCTGTCCTTCATCTCCCAGAGTTTGCTCAGACTCATGTCCATTGAGTTGGTGATGCCATCCAACCATCTCATCCTCTGTCTCCTTCTCCTCCTGCCCTTAATCTTCCCCATCATCAGGGTCTTTTCCAATGAGTCAGTTCTTTGTCTTGTTGCTTACCTATTTTATATATAATGTTAACCCCAAACTCCTAATTTCTCTCTCCTCCACCCCTTCCACCCACTTCAGTCATCTTGTTGTGTTCTAGCTGAGATGTAACTTAGAAGGGGTCTCAGAAATTGGAGGGATATTGCTTTTCCTGGTGGTCTGGGGCCAGCAGGCTGCTGTCAGCCTGGGAGAAGCACCAGCTCAGCCACCTCCCACCCCCGCTCCCCCCCACAAACCCCACAAGCCGGCCAGGCAGCCCCAGCTTAGACCCTTCTCTGCTTTCTTCTCTCCTTGTAGCCACCAGCCGGCTCTCCAAACCCATGCTCTCCATCTCAGACTCGGTGCATAGGTGGGACACTCACAACCTTCCCGCCCCCCTGCCCAGCTCCAAGGTCCTAGCCAGGTGGGTGAAGGGACCAGAGTTCCTTGTGGGACACAGGCGGCTGCCAGCAGCAGATGTGATCTGACTCGCACTTGTTCTAGAAGGGTCCATTAAAAGAGCAGCCCCAAGGGCCTCTGCAGGTCATCCTGCTGAAGACATACATTCTGGGGCTTCAGGGGACTTTCTGACTGGTATACCAGGCCTTCCCTTGCGAGTTCTCCAGGGGTGCCTGAATTCTGTGCTCTCTCTCTCCCCTTACCCAATGCCTGCACGCCCACTCCCCTCCTGGGCCATAAATCCATCCTGTGAGACTTAATGCCTCGTTCAGAAAACCTTGGATGCAACCACCTCCTCTGTCTCCCGCGTGTTTCCCGACAGACGTCCCACCCACCTCCTCATCCCCACCAGCATCCCACCCCGCCACCCACCTCCGCGGGGGCAGCTCGCCCTCTAGTGGCCGGTACCTCCAGGTCCCTGCTGGCCATCAGGGGCTGTTGGGGGCGGATGCTGCTAAGTCACTTCAGTCATGTCTGACTCTGTGCGATCCCATAGACAGCAGCCCACCAGGCTCCCCTGTCCCTGGGATTCTCCAGGCAAGAACACTGGAGTGGGTTGCCATTTCCTTCTCCAATGCAGAAAAGTGAAAAGTGAAAGTGAAGTCGCTCAGTCGTGTCCGACTCTTAGCAACCCCATGGACTACAGCCTACCAGGCTCCTCCGTCCATGGGATTTTCCAGGCAAGAGTACTGGAGTGGGGTGCCATGGGGGCACTCCAAATTGCTTTGACATTAACCCAGGCCCAGAATCTAAAGGAAAAAGAGCACTTCCTTTGGGCTTTTAAAACACAAAACTTTCTCTACCCAATGCAAAGAATGTCCTGGGGTCACTCCAGCAAAGAAGCTTCCCTGCCCCTGCTCTCCTTCCACCGCCCCCCATCCCTAGCATTGGGTCAACACCAGAAGGCAGAGACATGGCTGATTAACCCTTTCTCTGGGCCTCTATCCCCACTGTCCCTACGGGAAAAATAGTCCTTCTTGAGCCATTACCTGGGGTGGCTGCCCTGTAGGTGCTGTCGCTCTAATTTCTCCTTGATGGTTTCCAGTCCCGTCTCCATGGAGACAACCCTGTCATCTACAGAACAGAAATCTCACCCTCTGCTGAAAGCTCTTCTGCCATAGGGGCAAAATTCTGAGGTCTCAAGTGTTCACTCCTTTCTTGACCACTTTCTTGACCTGTTCCCCATCAGACCCAGTGGGCTGGGAGATGGAGAATCTTGAGGACATTTAAGGAAGTTTTCTGTATGCTGAATGGTAAAATTACACCCCACCACAACCTCTCCCGCCCCTGCTCCTAGGTTCTAACCAGGTGGGTAAAAAGTAACCTGAATTCCTGCTGGGTGTGGGGGGTCATAAGCAGGCCCAGATTTGGGGGGATTTCCTTTTCAGGCTTTCCCACCCCCTCTAGAGTGAAGCTTCAGTGTGGCCCCACCCCTAGCCCCGCACCTGTGGGAAGAGCCAGCCCTCTCGCCTTGTCCAGCTCCACTGTCTTCTCTTCCTGGCTTGCACAGGACTGCGAGAAGTTTCCTAAGGGATGGGAGGGAGTTTGTGGGAAGATGGATGCATGTATATGTACGGCTGAGTCCCTTCACTGTTCACCTGAAGCTATCACAGCATTGTTAATAGGTTGTACTCCAGTAGAACCTATTAGTCACTCAGTCGTGTCCGACTCTTTGCGACCCCATGGACTGTAGCCCACCAGGCTCCTGTCCATGGGATTCTCCAGGCAAGAATACTGGAGTGGGTTGCTATTTCCTTCTCCAGGGGAGATTCCTGACCCAGGGATCTCCTGCATTGGCAGGTGGATTCTTTACCACTGAGCCACCAGTGAAGTCCTCAGACTTTTTTTTTTTTTTGAGATTTTTACCTAAGAATATTCTGTTCTCAGAAGCTCTTTTCTCTTGGCATTTGGGCAAAGGTTTATCTGGAGAATGTAATTGATCAATAAATATGAGAGATCAGGATACACCTCAGGCCCTGCTCTTCTGTGAGAACAGAAGAGGGAAGGGTGGGAACTTCCCTTCCAGATGAACACAGAGGGAAAAACATGTGTGATGTGTGATTAATGAACTGGAATGACACATTTCTAGGAATGATCTGTACTGACTTTCTGAGTCCCAGTTACTCTATTTTTTAATTATTAAGGCAAGGACTTTTGAACTGTGGTGCTGGAGAAGACTCTTGAAAGTCCCTTGGACAGCAAACAGATCAATCCTAAAGGAAATCACCCCTGAATATTTGCTGGAAAGGACTGACACTGAAGCTCCCATCCTTTGGCCACTTGATGCGAAGAATCAACTCATTGGAAAAGACCCTGATGCTGGGAATGATTGAAGGCAGAAGGAGAAGAGGCGACAGAGGATGAGCTGGTTAGATACATCACCAACTCAATGAACATGAACTTGAGCAAAATCTGGGAGAAAGTGGAGGACAGAGGAGCCTGGCGTGCTACAGTCCATGAGGTCCCAAAGAATCAGGCACGACTGAGCAACAACAACAAGAAAGGCAGAGGCTGAACTTAGCATTACATCGTGGCCACCAGGAAATGGCTTTAATCAAGCTGGTCCTTCCTGGCCAGCACTCCAGCCAGCTGAGTGAACCCCAGTGAATAGCATTTAATTCTCCTTTTTATGGAATCTAATAAGCCAGTGAAAGTGAAAGTCACTCAATCATGTCTTACTCGTTGCAACCCCATGGACCATAGAGCCCGTGTAATTCTCCAAGCCAGAATACTGGAGCCTTTTCCTTCTCCAGGGGATCTTCCCAAGCCAGGGATCGAACCCTGCTTTCTTGCATTGCAGGTGGATTCTTTACCAGCTGAGCCACAAGGGAAGCCCAAGAATACTGGAGTGGGTAGCCTATCCCTTCTTCAGCAGATCTTCCCAACCCAGAAATCAAACTGGGGTCTCCTGCATTGCAGGTGGATTTTTTTACCAACTGAGCTATGAAGGAAGCCCCTAACAAGCCAGGGGCACACACAGTGGAAAGTGTCCATGTTGGGACCTCTCTGGTGGTCTAGTGATTATGATTCCATGCTCCCAAAGCAGGGAGGCCAGGGTTGGATCCCTCTTTAGGGAACTAGATCCGGCATGCTTCAGCTAAGACTCAGCATGGTCAAATAAATTTTTTTTTAATTGTTTTAAATCAAGAATAAAGCAGCCACATTAAGTTACTCAGTAGATTCACCAAAAAGCTACTTCGTGGTTGAAAAAAACACCAGGCTGAGTGGTGGGCTTGACTTTCATTGAGTCCCTCCCACAGTAGGGAAAAGACTTTCTGTTTAAGGATCTTACCATCGGTTTCTTAACGACAGCTTTGGGATGCTATAGGAGAGGTTTAGGTACTGATGGAAGGAAACTGATCTCCTTCCCTGGAAGAAACCTCATGATTTTGACTTGTGACAGAGCCTGGCAAATATTTTCAACCTGCAGGGTTTGTGGTTGAGAAAGTAGAAGCCAAGCCTCCTTGTTCTGGCCCATTGAGGAATAAGTAAAAGGCAAAGGAGGTGGGTGGCCTTATCACACGGCGTTTCCCTAGTAACAGAGATTTTGGAGTTGAAGACTGTGGCTTGGTGACAGCATCTTGAAAGTTCCTTCAGTGAGATGTAAATATACCTCCTTGACTCACACACAGGTGAGCATGCCCATAGACACACGTAGGGCTGGAATGAGTCAAAGCCTTTGTTGTCATAGTTACAGGAGTGTCTCCTGCTTGGTGGAGCCCAGCAAATCCAAATCAGAGCAGACGCTACCCTGAGGGTCATCCCGGGAACTGAGACAGGAGGAGTGGGGTCTGGAGACGGGGGTGGAGAGGCGTGACCCCCAGAAGCAGAATACAAACTCCAGAGCCTGTTGTTTGGGGTTTGCCCGAGCTATTTGCCCGGAGGAAGACACATTCTTGCGGCGTGTGCTTTCCTGCATCTTTCCTCAAACAGTCTCTTCTGCCTAGAGGGAGGGAAAAGACTTCACAGGAGGGGACTCCAAGGATTCCAAGGGATCCCGTGAGCAGATTCCTTTTGGGTAGTGTAAACAAGCATGGTATGTGTGAGGGGGTCAACGACCCCCAGCTGAAGGGGGCATTGTTCTCTGACCCTTTGTCTTCAGGCAGGTAGAGATTTAGACCAGTTACAGTTGGCGAATATTTATCTAGCCTTTTCTTTTTTGGTATGAAGATAGTCTTTGTTAGTTACTTGAGGGTTTTGCATAGTGCTTTCCCCACCGGAGAAAAAAATCAATGCATATGCAAATGAAAAGCTCATATTCTCTCTCTCTCTTTTACACACACACACACACACACACACTCAAGTATTGGATTTTGGTTCATTCTGGCCAAAAGAGAAAGCTGCAATGTGCCCCATCTTTGGGCATATCCAGCTGAGCCAGGATGGGGGATTGTCCACAAAGCAATATTTCATTTGGTTTGATTCGGCCATTAATTGCTCTGTGGTTTCTTCTGACTAATTCCTTCCTTCCCTTTGGGGCAGTGCATCCTTTCAAGGGGAGAGAAGTTTGAGAGTTACTTGGCAGTGTCACAACTTCCATTGGCTTAAAAATGTGGAGACACCACGTCGATTCAGGAAAAAAAAAAAAATGAGAGTTACAAATTCTGTCGCTCCGGGGAAGTACAGTCATCCAAACCCACACATCTCATCCAAGAACTTCCATGGCAGCGCCAGTTCTCCAAGTCAGATTCAGGAGCAAAGCCTCTCCCTGGGCACCCTGATGCTTGATTTAAAGGACCCATGAGAGGGTGCATTAGAGTGGAAACAGAGAGGCGGGGCTGGGGGGGAGTGTCTGTGGAAAGGTGAAGATGGGTACCGCAGGCTGAACTCTGCTGTGCTTAGTTGCTCAGCCATGCCTGGCCCTTTGCGAACCTATGCACCATAGTCCACCAGGCTCCTCTGTCCAGAGGGATTTTCCAGGCAAGAATACTGGAGTGGGTTGCCATGCCCTCCTCCGGGGATCTGCCCAACTCAGGGATCAAACCCAGGTCTCCTGCATTGCAGGCAGATTCTTTACCAGCTGAGCCACCAGGGAAGCCCCAGGCTGAACTCTACTTCTATTTTGCTTTTAATTCATTCATTTATTTAAATTGGAGGGCAATTTTTTTATAATATTGTGGTGGTTTTTGCCACACATGAATGTGACTCGGCCACAGATATATGAGTGGCCCCTCCCGCCTCCCTCCCCACCTCATCCCTCCAGGCTGTCACAGAGCACCTGCTTCGTTCCTGTCGTATATCAGACTCCCCCTGGCTGTCTATTTTACATATGATAATAGATATGTCTCAATGCTATTCTCTCAAATCATCCCACCCTCTCCTCCCACTGAGTCTAGAAGTCTGTTCTTTATGCCTGTGTTTCCTTTGCTGCCCTGAGTGGAAGATCATCAGTACCATCTTTCTAGATTCCATGTATATGCATTAATATATGATATTTGTCTTTCTCTTTCTGACTTAGCTCAGTATAACAGGCTGTAGGTTCATCCACCTCATTAGAACTCACTCAAATGTGTTCCTTTATGTAGTTGAATAATATTCCATGTGTATAGATGTCCATCAGCACATGAATGGATAAGGAAGTTGTGGTGCATATTTATTTGGCTGTGCCGGATCTTAGTTGCAGCATGTGGGACCTAGCTCCCTGACCAGGGACCAGACTGAGGCCCCCTGCTTTGCGAGTGTAGAGTCTTAACCGCTGGACCCCTGGGGAAGTCCCTGAGCTCTACTCTTAAGTGTGTTGAGGTCTCTTTTGGAAGAACAGGTTCTGGGTAAATTCCGAACTAAACCTATGACTGATGATAAGCTGTAGTTGACAGGATTCTTATTTAGTTAGATCCCCATATGGGATAGATTCAGTTCAGTTCAGTTCAGTCACTCAGTCGTGTCCGACTCTTTGCAACCCCATGGACTGCAGCCACCAAGCTTCCCTGTCCATCACGAACTCCTGGAGCTTACTTAAACTCATGTCCATCGAGTCGGTGATGCCATCCAACCATCTCCTCCTCTGTCATCCCCTTCTCCTCCTGCCTTCAATCTTTCCCAGCATCAGGGTCTTTTCCAGTGAGTCAGTTCTTCACATCAGGTGGCCAAAGTATTGGAGCTTCAGCTTTAGCATCAGTCCTTCCAATGAAGAATCAGGACTGATTTCCTTTAGGATTGACTGGTTTGATCTCCTTGAAGTCCAAGGGGCTCTCAAGAGTCTTCTCTTTTGACACCACAGTTCAAAAGCATCAACTCTTCAGTGCTCAGCTTTCTCCATAGTCCAACTCTCACATCCCATCTGTATTTGGTTGGTTAATATCAACCTTCATTGCTACTATCAATGATATTTGACTCCGTAGATTTGCAACTCATTTGGGTTGACAAGGAGATTGGTTAACCACTAGTAGTGTTTATTGAGTGTTTATTGGAAAAGGAAATGGCACCCACACCAGTGTTCTTGCCTGAAAAATCCCATGGACAGAGAAGCCTGGCATGCTACGGTCCATAGGGTTGCAGAGTCAGACACGACTGAGTGACTAAGTGTGCATGCACACTGAGTATTTATATATACCATTATAAGACAATATATTCTGCTTGCATCATCTCATTTTATTCTCACAGTATCTCTATAAGGTAGGTCCTAATACTTTCATTTCCTAACTGGGGCTTCAAGGGGTTAAGTAATTTACCAAGCTCTAACATAGTTCGGTTTAAACCCAGGCAATGTGATTCCAGGCCAGTGTTTGCTTCCTAAACTTAAAGTTACTCTCACATTTGCCAGTTAGAAACTGTAACAATAGGGTCTTCCCTGGTCCAGTGATTAAGACGCCACACTTCCAATGCAGGGGGTACAGGTTTGATCCCTGCTCAGGGAACTAAGATCCCATATGCCACATGGCCAAAAAAAAAAGAAAGAAATTTTAACGGTAACTCTGAAGGTAACTATCTCTGCCTCTCCTATGATTCTGATTAGATTGATATTTTTCTGAAGGGTAGAAGTCAGCTTTTCTTTTCTTTTCTTTTTTAATTTCCATTTCCTTCAACACAGAATTGGACACCAAATAGTGTTGACTCATTTACTCACTTAGGGAATTTGACCAACAATGAACTCTTAGCTCCTGCCATCTTGCTAACTGCGCTGTCCTGCCTAACCCTCAGCTGTTACTTCAGTCTGTGAAAATGCTAAAGAGAGGTTTGGAAATAGGATTGTATTGATGAATCCTTGTCCTGGATTGATGATAATGTTGAGAGGAAGGAGGTCACGATGAGTTGCTCAGTGAGGGAAAAGAGTAAGTGGAAGTTTCTTAGAGTCACAGAAAGAGGAAAGGAGAAAGCGAGGAGAATTTAAGCAAACTCTTGATGGAGAGCGATGGTTCAGGGAGAATTTCTAACGATGCCGTGTTTATGTTGACGACAACTTAAGCATTTGATACACAGCCTTATGAAATGTTATTTGGATAGCTTGCGCTTTTACAACAACTTGGCTCTGAAATTAGGCCAAGGAATAAAAATGTAGCAAACAAATGCAAGAAATCTGGGAAGGGAACGATGGAGCCCGTGAGTGGTTCAAATGCGCTTCCAGCAGAGGGTGAGATGGATTTGCCATCGGCCGCCTCCCCCCTTCTCCATGGAGATATGAAAGTTTGGCAGAGCACCCCACTGTCACTCAGCGCGGGCCATATTTTCTTGAAGACATTAACTGATGATGGTCACAGACATAAAAATGTAAACTAGACGATCAATAAGTAGGTATTTATTGAGTACCTGCTTTCTCTTAGCATGGGAAGACCCAAGAGATAGGTTATGGGGGCTTCCAGATAATTTAGTTGAAAAAGCGTCAAAGTTAGGATGGCAAGTATGTGGTCTACAAACTACCCTTGGCTCTGTTTGTCCTCGAGGTGGATTTCTGTGGTCCCTGAGACCACAGCAGCCCCTACATGCTGGGGTAAGAGACAGGCGGGCCGAGAGAGCTCTGAGCACTAAGTGTGCTGCGTTCATTTCCTGAAGATGCAGGAGCAAATCGCTGCACACTCAGCGGCTTAAAATAATAATAACAGAAACGCAGTCACTCACAGTTCTAGAGGCTGGAAGTCCAAAATGTCTCAGAGCTGTGTTCCCATCAGGTGCTCCAGGGGAGAAGGCGTCCTGCCTCTTCTAGTACCAGCGGCTCCCTCCGCTTTCCTGATGAGTCACGACATCACTTCAAACTCTGATTCCATCTTCATGTCCCGTTCTCCTCATGTGTCTGTCTTCCCTGTGTGTCTTTTAAAGTATGAGTGAATGCTCAAATCGCTTCAGTCGCATCTGACTCTTTGCGACCCCATGGTCGCCAAGCTCCTCTGTCCATGGGATTCTCCAGGCAAGAATACTGGAGTGGGTTGCCCTGGCTTCCTCCAGGGCATCTTCTCCATCCAGGGATCAAACCTGCGTCTCTCTTATCTCCTTCATTGGCGGGTGGGCTCTTCACCACTAGCACTACACTGGAAGCCCCCTTTTAAAGTACACGTATGATTGTATTCAGGGCCCACTTGGACAATCCAATATGTTAATACATCCCCTTTTTAAAGACTCTTAACTCATTCTAAATAAGGTAACATTCACAGATTCTGGGAATTTGCCATGAATATCTTCTGGGAAGCCATTTCCAGCCTACCACAGTAGGGGAGAAAACTAAAATCAATTTTGCATGGCATACAGTAACTCATTTTAATTCTAAAACTATCTGTCAGTTGAGTACTCTTATTTATGCTGTTGTTATTGTTTAGTTGCTAAGTCATGTCTAACTCTTTGCTATCCCATGGACTATACCCTGCCAGGCTCTTCTGTCCATGGGATTCTCCAGGCAAGAATACTGGAATGGGTTGCCATTTCCTTCTCCAGGGGATCTTTCCAACCCAGGGATTGAGCTTGCATCTCCTGGGTCTCCTACACTGGGAGGCAGAATCTTTACCTTTGAGCCACCTGGGAAATCCTTTTATACATATACATAACTAAATCACTTTGCTGTACACCTGAAACATTGTAAATCAACTATACTTTAATTAAGAATAAACTTTTTTGAAAAGGAGAAAAGAAATTAGAAAACTTAAAATGTAGATAACTAAAAGAAATGGATGGCTAACTCAGTGTCTCTTTCATCTTTACAATTCTGGTATCAAGGAACAGCTAACGCTCAAATGAAAGTACAATACGGTTTGCATAAAGAAAAGTGGTTTTTGACCTTGCGGTTATCAAGAAGGTCTTTGTAGAAGTGGCCAGTCTTCTGTAGGGTGGGGTTTACCTTGTTAGGTCCCTATTTTCAGTCTCTAGCACTATCACAGTGAGAATTCCTTCATTCATTCATTCACTCATTCTTTCACCACATATTTATTAAGTCCCTTTGAGTTTTCTGGGCTTCCCTGGTGGCTCAGCTGGTAAAGAATTTACTTGCAATGTGGGAGACCTGGGTTCAATCCCTGAATTAGGAATATGCCCTGCAGAAGGGAATGGCTACCCACTCCAGGATTCTGGCCTGGAGAAATCCATGGACTGTATAGTCCATGGGGTCCCAAAGAGTCAGACACGACTGAGCAACTTTCACTTCACTTTGATTTTTTTAAGAGCTGTAATAGTAGCTAAGACTACTGTTGAATTTTTGAAAGCTTAAACCTAGTTCCTGGTGGAAATTAAGAAGATCAGATTGAAGCCGTCAGCCCACTTTCTCTGTTAGCAGTACCAATCATTTAATTCTAGAAAACTTTGGAACTGTGATTCCCAAACTTCAGCTTGCATCAGAATCACCCAGAGGACTTATTATGATACAGAGTTTCTTATTCAATTGTGGCCTGGGGTCTGAGAATTTTCTCTTTTTTTCCCTTGTTGAAAAATAACTCTATTTAGTTATTTTTTGCTATGCTGGGTCTTCATTGCTGTGAGGGATTTTCTCTAATTGCAGCTAGAGAGCACTACTCTCTAGGTGTGATGCTCGGGCTTCTCTTGTCGCCACAGGCTCAAGGCATGTGGTTGCGGCTCCTGAGCTCCAGAGCACTGGCTCAGTAGTTGTGGCTCACAGGTTTTGTTCCTCCGTGGCACGTGGGATCTTTCCAGATCAAGGACTGAACCTGTGTCTCCTGAATTGGCAGGGGGATTCTTCTCCACTTAGCCACCAGAGAAGCACCCCCCGCCATTTTTTTTTTTTGGCCACACTGTGTGGCATGCAGAATCTTAGCTCCCCGACCAGGGATCGAATCTATGTATCCTGCAGTGGACCTGTAGAGTCTTAACCACTGGGCTGCCAAGGAAGTCCCTGAATTTTCATTTTTAAGAAGTTCCCAGGTGATGCTAACGCTGCTGGGTCAGGGCCCACACTTTGAGAACGGCTGCTCCAGAGGAACAATTCCCAACCAGTGGACCTACAGCCCCCAGGCTTACCATGACACTTTATGAGCAGTTAGTATAGTCTATTGACTGAATAAACAAGAGCAAAACTACCATTATGTGGGCTTGTTTAAATATTTTGATGTCAAAAAGAAATTCTCACTCCAAAAATTTAGTAACCGTTGAACAAAAGCCAGAAAGTCAATCAGGTTTTCTGTCTTTTGCCAGCACTAATCTCTTGGCAGAGATTTCTATAGTGTTGTGTGGAGAACAAATCAAATTCTGAATGTTGGCTCAGTAGGAAAGAAGGCCATGATTGATGATAAATGTTTGTCTAGTTGAGGGAGAGGAAATGAAAGTCCTGTACTGTGTATTTTCCTCTCTTGACTTAAAGATTGGAGTTGTTACAAGTTAGGCTTGGATCTTCTTCTCTGCTAACTCTGCATGCTTACTCCTGGGCCATATCATCCATGTCTGGCTTTAAATATCGTTGGTATGCTGGGGACCCCTTCCCAGGTCCTGCCCAGCTCACTCCTTCACTTCCAGAGCTGTATTTCCAACTGTATTCTTGACATCTCCTCTTGGCTTTGCACATATGACTCATAGTTAACATGTTCAATAACAAATTCTTTTTTCTTAATTTTATTGAAGTGTAGTTGATTTATAATGTTGTTTTAATTTCTGTTGTACAGCAAAATCACTCAGTTAAATATATCTATATATATATAATATACATATTCTATATATATGTATATGAAAAGACCCTGATACTGGGAAAGATTGAAGGCAAAAGGAGAAGAGGGTGGCAGAGGATGAGAAGGTTAGATAGCATCACTGAATTTGAGCAAACTCTGGGAGATAGTAAAGAACAGGGAAGCTTGGCGTGCTGTAGTTTGTTGGGTCACAGAGCCAGACATGACTTAGTGACTGATCACAGCAGCAACCACAAAACTTATTAATATATTAATATTTTCTCCATGGAGGGAGAATTGACAACCCACTCCTATATTCTTGCCTGAAAAATTCCATGGCCAGAGGAGCCTGGAGGGCTGCAGTCCATGGCTTCAAAAATAGTCAGACACAGCTGGGTGACTAAGCAGAAGCAAGAGTGTATATATATATATATATATTCTTTTTCACATTCTTTTCTATGATGCTCAATCACAGGATACTGAGTGTGATTCCCTGTGCTATACAGTAGGGTCTTGTCTTCTATCCATCCTACGTATAAATCTGCTGATCACAAACTCTCTATCCACTGCCCTCTTGTCTCTGGCAACAACAAGTCTCTTCTCTGTGTCTGAGAGTCTGCTTCCGTTTTGTCGATCAGTCCATTTGCGCTGTATTTTAGGTTCACATATAAGTGATGTCATATTTGTCTTTCTCTTTCTGACTTCGCTTAGTATGACAATTTCTAGGTCCATCCACGTTGCTGGTGGGAAAAGAAAATTCTCCCAGGAAGAAAACTATCAAATTTTACTTCTTTAGAGCAGGGAAGACAAAGAGGTAAACCCCTGGATCCTGGCACCAAAGCTTCTTAGACCTTAGAAGTGGTCTGTGGAATTCCTTGATTCCCAGATCGCACCACTGGTGAAAAACCTGCCTGCTAAGGCAGGAGACAAGACACAGGGGTTCGACCCCTGGGTAAGGAAGATCCCCTGGAGGAAGGCATGACAACCCACTCCAGTATTCTTGCCTGGAGAATCCCCATGGACTGAAGAGCTTGGAGGGCTGCAGATCATGGGATCGCAAAGAGTAGGACACAACTGAAGCAACTGAGCACGTATGCATGGAGTTCCTTAGTGCCCTAAGCTCAACCTCTACTGTGGCCTTCACACAGCTTTACTCTAATCCCCCCTCAGTAATGTCCCCTGTGACATGACAACACCCATCACAAGACCAGGGAACAAGATCTCCCTAAGCCAGACAAGGGTTGACCTTCTCTCTTTCTCTCTCACCCACCACGTCTGCAGAGAAGCCTGGAGGATAACTAGAGGAAGCAGAGCAAGACAGACATGCTGCCCACCACCCCTGCTCAGATCTCATCACTGCATCGCTAAGGGCTGCCAAATGACTTCCTGTAGATGGCCAAATGAGATTTCATAGCATCCTCTCATATATATTGATGATCCCCGAAACCCTTGGAAAATTGGAAAAATTTTTATGAGTATGAGATAGTTGCTGATATTCTCAAGGTGGAGTGAAGTAAGTCAGACAGAGAAGGACAGCTATCATACGACATCGCCTATCTGCAGAATCTAAGAAGAAATAATATAAAAGAACTTATTTACAGAAACAACTCACAGACTTAGAGAACGGATGTAAGGTTGCCGTGGGGGAAGGCTGAGGGGAAGGGATGGTTAGAGAGTTTGGGATCAACACACGTACTCTGTTACATTTAAAATGGATAACCAACAAGGATCTATTATATAGCACAGGGAAGTCTGCTCAATGTTATGTGGCAGCCTGGATGGGAGGGGAGTTTGGGGGAGAATGGACACATGTATATGCATGGCTGTTCACCTGAAACTACCACAACACTGTTAATCAATTGTACTCCAATATGAAATAAGAAGTTTTTAAAAAATGAACAAACACAATGACAAACTCATAAAAAAAAGTCAAAGTGGATGATATCAGTCTTCTGGGGCAACTGAATACTAATGCATCCGTTCACTTGGCCTGGTTTATAGTTCTGAAATAAAAGATGAGTAAGGAGTAACACAAAGATTTAAAGGCAACTTCCTTTACAATTGTTAAATACACTGTCAGGCTGAGTTCCTGCTGGAATATATAGGCTAACATAGGCATTCCTCTTTCCTAACTGTAAACTCCAGCCAAGCAATAATGATCATAGTAAACCAAGGAGACCTCGGGTTAAACAAATGATTACAGTTGACAATCGAGGTGTAAACATGACCCTAATTAATGAGTCTATAATCTCTCTTCCAAGTCTCTGGCTGTTAGCCATGCTTCTAATTAAACAGAGTGTGGGACGAACCTTTCATCACCCGAGGAGCTGGTGCACTTGTGTTCTGAATTCCTCGACAGACAGACCACTCCAGCCATGATGTTTCAGCTTGTATTTTTTTATCTGTCAAAATTCAAATAAAGTTTCATTTGTCAACAAGACTCTTCAAAACACCCTCAGTCATTTGGTCATCCCTCACTCTGCAGGAAAACAGAGAAGCTGGGATGGAAAGAGAAGATGAACACGACATATATTTACCAGATGACTCTGCCACAAGCCACACAGATCAGAAGATGGAGCAAGTACAGCTAACAAATGAATATCCCTGAAAATAAAAATAAAGCAATAACAGTGTATTCACCCTTGTTGCTGTTGTTTAGTCACTAAGTCAAGTCTGACTCTTCGTGACCCCATGGACTCTAGCCCACCAGGCTCCTCTGTCCATGGGATTTCCCAGGCAAGAATACTGAAGTGAGCTGCCATTTCCTATTCTAGGGGATCTTCCCAACGCAGGGATTGAACTCACCTCTTTTGCATTGGCAGGTTGATTCTTTGCCACTGAGCCATCTGGGAAGCCCATGTATTCATCTACCTCAGACTACGAAAGGATGCCAGAGGCTTCTGGAGGTTAGTAAGTGTATCCCCCAACTCAGAGGACAGTTCTTTACAAAAAAGAATTACAGGGACTTCCCTGGGGGTCCAGAGGTTAAGACCCTGTGCTTATAATGCAGGGGACCCAAGCTCAATCCCTGGTCAGGAAGTTAGATCCCATAGGCTGCAACTAAAACCCCACACAACCAAATAGTTTTTTAAAAAAATTTTTAAGAGCTAGAGAATAGCAGCAACTTCTGCTCAAGACCACCATGGCCTGAGTCCATCCTCTCACCTGCATTTTGTGTACCTTCAGGCTCCTTGAACCTCATGGGATCAAAATACGCTGAGGAATTGGTGGGTTTCTCACATACGCTCCATGACATCTGCTCTGTAGGCTGCCAGCCGTGTTCGATACTCAGGAAGAAGGAGAGAGATATCTCTTAAGCAGGATCGTTTGCCATGCATCTATCATGCGGCGTTGACAGTCCCTCATGCAGTGTGGTGCGGGGGCAATGATGTCTCAGTAAAAATTCCCACTGGGATCCAATGATTTATTTAGCTAACAGCTTAGTTAATTATGTCAGTTTGACAATTTCAAGAGGGAAGGAAAAACACACACGAGCTGGATGAAGAGATGGTCCCGGTAGTATTTTTTTTCCCTAGGTATGGTTAGGAAGGGCTCCCCTGGTGGCTCAGTGGTGAAGAATCCACCTGCCAATGCAGGAGACATGGGTTTGGGAAGATCCCTTGGCAAAGAAAATGGCAACCTACTCCAGTATGTTTGTCTGGGAAATCCCATGGACAGAGGATCCTGGCGGGCTACCGTTAGTGGGGTCACAAAAGAGTCAGACACCACTGAGTGGCTAAACAACAACAAATCATTAGGAAACTCAGTAATTTCTGGGGAAAACTCTTTAAACTATAGAGCATTCCTTTATAATCAAGACCACCACTACGTTTTGAAAGAAATCTGTTTTTCTCTGTGCACTTGAACAAGGCAAAGTTAAGACAAAATAGCAAGCAAACAATCAGCATTAATTTTTAAATGCTAGAATGTTTTCTCTGGAAGGAAAAGGGGCCTTTCACTAAAAATCTAGAGGTCTTGGTTCCAGTTTCTGCTCTGCTTCTGGGTGACACTCTTGACCTCAGCTCTCTGATCATACAAACCAAAGTAAGTCAGGTGTTAGGGAAATTAAGTAGTCTAGTTTAGGCTTCAGTGACAATGCAAAGCAGGCCTCTGACCTTGCTTCTAACCTGCCTGGACACTGCCCTAGCCAGGAGTGACTCTGAGTGACTGTCTGCTGTGAGTGCAAGACTTGCAGCACCATAGATAAAATGGGGGAGAAATCTGAGATTGTTGAGCCCCTGGAGGGAGTCTGGCCAACCAAGCCCCAGGTTTAACTACATTGCAAGTTTTACACAACAAAACGAACAGCATTAACATGAGACTAGAGCTGTAATCTGGTCACAGATTGATGATCATATCAGTTTGCATCCTGGGATTATAAACAGGAACCCCCAACTGCTGTCTTTGAAGTCTCACCCGTGGAGTGGACCGAACCTTTTCCCGACTAGGACTCCGGACTTCCCAGAGCTGTTTGAGTCTGGATGTTGGTCAAAACCCGATTTGGTGATGTATCCTCTGCTCTTTCTATTTCTCTTTTCTTCTAATGTTAGTATATTGAGAGTAAGCTAGATGATCCCCTGATAAATATTTGTTTTATTCTTTGTATGTAATGAGTGGCTTATTTTGTTAACAAAACCTTTGAACCTGAGACAAAAGGGAAAACTCTGGGCAAAACATCAGGTTGCAGGACAAGAGCTCTGCATGCTAGAATCTGTAAGACCATGGATGTTCAGTTTGCAGGACAATCCTGGTACAGAGAGGGACACTGAGATTTGTAAACAGCCCAGGTTTTGTGCCTTTGAGCAAAAACCATATATCCACCTGCCTGGGCAAAGCCTTCCTTGTCTCCTGTAACATTTGTATCAACAGTCTAATTTGATATTCCTTTGTATCAAACATTTGATATTCAGGAGCATCAAAGTTCTCCCTCATTCAAAGGCTCAATGGTTGCATTTGCTTCCTGATCTCTTTCTCTCATAGGTCTTGAGGCCAGTTCTGACATATTCATCCTTTCCGTACATATTATTGGGAGCCTGCTATAAGAAAGAGACTTGCCAGTACTGAGGACACAGGGGAGACAAAACAGTGTCATGGAGATACCTGCTAGAGCCTTAATGCCTTCCTGCGTGAGAGATGGGCCAGGTGTCATTGCCACATGAGGGAGGAAAAAGGACGAAACACAGGCAACCCATTCTGGCACGCTGGAGGTGGAAGATAGGAGAGAAGTCTGCAAACAGGCTGCTGTGTGCCCAGGTAGGGCACTGAACTTCTCTGAGCTTTGGTTTCCTTATCTTAATTATAAGTGGAACTCATTGGTCTAACTCCTTGACAGAGCACCATGAGACACATTAAAGATAACTCCCGATCTATGTAAGTTCATGAAGGAAAACTTCTCTTGTTTGTTTTTGTTACTTCTGTATCCCACTGTCTGCCTTGGGCTATGGACATGGTACTCAGAAGACACTCAATGAATGTTTGGTGAATATATATGTAAATTTGCTGTTGTTCAGTCCCTAAGTGGGGCCAGACTCTTTGTGACCTCATGGATTGCAGCATGCCAGATTCTCTGTCCTCCACTATCTCCTGGAGTTTGCTCAAATTCATGTCCATTGAGTCAGTAATGCTATCTAGTCATCTCATCCTCTGTTGCCCCCTTCTCCTTTTGCATTCAATCTGTCTTAGCATCAGTCTCTTCCAATGAGTCAGCTCTTCATATCAGGGGACCAAAGTATTGGAGCTTCAGCTTCAGCATCAGTCCTTTCTGTGAATATTCAGGGTTGATTTCCTTTAGGATTGACTGGTTTGATCTCCTTGCAGTGCAAGGGACTCTTAAGAGTCTTCTCCAGCACCACAGTTCAAAAGCATCAAGTCTTTGGCACTCAGCCTTCTTTACGTAAATAGCACATGGAAAAATACTTTCAAATGTAAGGAAACGATGGGAACTGACGTCTCATGGCTATGAGTGATTCTCTGGGGAGACTGTTTCAGTGTGTCTGCCCCCACACCATCTCGTGGCCATTCCAAGCAGTCAGGATGAGCTCAAAAGGACACACTAGCAAAACTGATCTCTGCAAAATGAAATCAAGCCAGTGGCTTGAGAAACACAACGTAATACACAGCAAACTGACATAATTCATGGCTCTCTCGGACCACCATCCTTCTTACTTACCATCAGTCTTGCTGGAGGGAATGTGAAGGAGTCTCCCTCACCGTTTTGATCAGAATTCAACAGGGATGTGGGCATAGAAAGCAGGAGTAAAACCCACCAAGTCTAACCCCATTGAAGAAAGCCTTTGATTCTGATCAGACCATCTGATTCCTAGAGAGGGCAGTTAGCCTCGGTCCCAACTGACGGCAGGCACTTATGATCAGATAATTGAAGAAGCACAAATCCTATGTAATCAAAAGACGCTGGTACCCGTCTCCTCACTGGATATTAACTTAACATTTATGCAGTCAACCTCCCTGCCCCATCCTAGAGCTGCTTCTCAAATATAAACGTCAAGTGAGGCAGCAGAAATTAATTTCACATGCTTTATGGGCACCGGGTAATACCCAGAAGACTAACGGCAGCAGAACAGAAGTATAAAGGAATGGAGAGCGAGCGTGCTTTAGAGCCCCGGGCACACTGCCAGCAGCAGTAGAGTAAGTGGGAGAAAGGAGCACTGGTGATTGGGGTCAGCGGTCAGCTTTCTTTTCAGCACGAGTGGTTTCTAGACCCGCTAGAATTTTTCCTTTCAAAGACAGCACACAGGCTTTGTGTTCTGAAGCCCACGTCAAAGACAGGATGCTCAGGTTTTCTGATGCGGGGGTACCGGGTGGCTGGAGGTGGCAATCACTCTGGTTCTAGCAATTCTGGAATTCTTTGCATGAGAAGTTAGGACGGGGCGCCTAATTGATATTCAGTTTGTATCGGAACATTCTAGTGCAGGGGTATGTGGCTGGCTCTGAACTTAGATCACCTAGGTTTATTGATTGTGCAACCTTAGGCAGCTTACTTCAACTGCTTTTGCCTTGGTTTTCACATCTATAAACTAGAAATAACACTGGCACCTACTTCATAGCATTGGTGAAGGGATTAAAGCAGTCGAGCGTGGAGAACAGAGCCAGGCACGTTAGTACTCAGTTAATGCTGGTTATAATCATTATATTATCAATAAGTAATTTGAACTTTCCAGCTTTAGATTAGGAATGGCTATGTTTACCAGCTTTCTCCTTTCTCCATCTGGGTCCAGAGATCATGGTGCTGCTGTGATTCTGTGTTCCTGTCCCTGATTTGGGTCTCAGTCTCCATCAATGGCACCCCACTCCAGTACTCTTGCCTGGAAAATCCCATGGACGAGGAGCCTGGTAGGCTGCAGTCCATGGGGTCGCTTAGAGTCGGACATGACTGAGCGACTTCACTTTCACTTTTCACTTTCATGCATTAGAGAAGGAAATGGCAACCCACTCCAGTGTTCTTTCCTGGAGAATCCCAGGGACCAGGGAGCCTGGTGGGCTGCAGTCTATGAGGTCACAAAGAGTCGGACACGACTGAATCGACTTAGCAGCAGCAGCAGCTCCATCAATAGGAGGTAGAGATGAAAGATCATTCTGGGAGTCCCAGTCCTGAGTCTCAGAGCCACTTCAGCTACTATCCTGCTAGACAACTCTAAGGTAAAGCTACTTTCCTCTTTGAGTTTCAATTTCCTAATTTTTTTTTTTTTTAAATCAGGGGGTTGAACCAGTAGATCTCTAGGAATGCTTCCAGTCCCAAGAACTAAGATGTCTACTGCCTCCGTGGATGCTTACAGACCCTTCTACCTAAAGACTTTGGTAACTTAGCTGAGTCTCAGTTTTGTGTTGAATGCCAGGTATACATCAGCAATCCTCCTTTCCCAATTTACATTTCACTCAATGTTCTGCCTCACTGTTCTCCCACTTTTTGCCTTCATTTGGCAGCTTGAAGTTCTAGTATGAGCAAGGGGGAGAAAAAGTCCAGTTAGCCTGAAAACTTCCTTTACTTCTCCCCCACTTCTCCCCTCAACATTTCTTGCAGTTTGTCAACATGCCTGGTTTTCTTATTTCTAGAGCATCCTCTCAAATGAAGACATTCTGTAAGAGGAGAGAAAACATACAAATAGGTCTTTCTTGTGTCATCATGGAGCCATTTTCTTCCTTCATTTATCATCAATTCAGCTGGAAGTTGAAGTTATAATATCACATGTAGCCAGCATGAGCTCAACCCCTCAACTGCACGTGAATTTCTGAGATATAACAACAAAGCAAGCCCTAAAATAAAACATTGTGGAACTGGATTTGATCCAAATTAAGTACTTCTTCTCTTTGAAAGACACTGTTAAAAGAATGAAATGTTAAGAGAAACAACTTTCAAATCATAGATCTGATAAAGGACTTATATTCAGAATATGGAAAGAACTCTCAACGTTCAGTAAAAAGGAAAAAAAAAAAAACAACTTAAAAAGGGGGGAAGGTTTGAACAAATACTTCACCGCAGGGAAATATGAACGGAAGCTAGGTGCATGAAAAGATGTTCAATATCATATCCATTAAGGGAAATTTTTAAAACATGTGCTATCCCTGCTCACCTATTAGAATGGCTCAATAAAATATGCTGACAATATTAAGTGCTGACAAGAATCCAGAGGAACTGGAGCTTTCATACTCTGCTGGTGGTAATACAAAGAAGCACAGCCTTCCTTGAAAACAGGTCAGCAGTTTCCTATAGAGTTAAACTTATACTTATCTTATAATTTAGCAATCCCACTCCCAATTGCAATCACTCAAAACAGAAAGCAACCCCAAAGCCCTTCAACAGGTGAATGGATAAACAGTGGCCCATTCATGTAACGGAATGCTACTCAGTTATAAAAATAACAACGAAGTGTGGATACAGACAACAAACGGGGTGGATCTTGAAGATGAGTGAGTGAAAGAAGCTCATTTCAGAAAGTTGTACCCTGTGTGATTTCATTTACATGAAATTTACTGCGAGGGCTCAGTCACTTAGCCATGTTCAACTCTTTGCCACCCCATGGACTGTATCCCGCCAGGCTTCTCTGTCCATGAGATTTTCAAAGCAAGAATACTGGAGTGGGTTGTCATTTCCTCCTCCAGGGGATCTTTCCCACCCAGGGATCAAATTTGAGTCTCCTGCACTGCCAGGCAGATTCTTTAATGACTGTACCACCTGGGAAGCCCCCAGGCAGGTCCAATGGGAGAGAAAGAGAAAGAAGCAGAATTTTCTTTGGCACTTGGCTTATGGGCTGACTTGAACGTGAGTCTTGCAGCTTGTTCAGCTCCAGCCTGTGAGGCTATGCCCCTTCCATTTCTCTGGTTGCCTCTGAGTCCACACATCTCTCCAAGCCATTGGAGCTGGCACTCCATCATGAGTTGGGATGTCACCGCAGGACTTAAGCATGGGGCTTTCCAAAGGATTGGGCTCTCGAGAAGTGCCACCGTCACCATGACCCAGACACAGGCATGTCCCTCTCACCCAAGCCCCTCCTTCCACTACACTCTAGATGCCCTCTAAGTGGCACCCGCCCAAACCAGGGTCAGTCACTTCCAAATATTTACAGCATCCCTATTGGATATCAGGCACGGCCAGGGACCCTGCTGCCAGGCCGATGCCCACAGCATACTCTGGAGGGCACAGCTGTGACAGCAGCTGTCTGTCTTCACAAGGGCAAACAGAGGCATGTCCTGTCCTCAGTGTCCCAGGCTTTTATCTCCTTTCCCATCTTAGCCAATATTAGACGCTTCCCCATGCTTCACCCCTTTCTCAGACGAAGAGTTAAACACAGGCAGATGGACGTCCGAAATGGCAATATTTTTCTGTTGACTCACTAACCTCCACGAGAGCTGGCTTCCTTGATTCTCCCATCCTATTCAGTTGGTACTTAGAACGACTTTTCTCAGCCTACTGGCAGAAAACATTCGTTTTCCCTCCGCTTCCAGAGATAAAATACGAAGCTGGTGAGAGGAGGTGTTAAAAAAAAATCAGCAGTGGCTTGGCCAAGGTTGCCTGACAGATTGGCAGCAGAACTTGGGACCAGGGTCTAGCCATTAAGAGCTTCTCTCATAGTCACACAGGCTGGGGGTGGGGGGCTCCTGAAGACCGTACGGACAGAGGCATTGCTAAAAACCCTCTTCAAAAGCTGACCAGAAATGGAAGAAGCTCTCTCCCAAATATCTGAACAAGCTATATAGGACAGAAGTGCTTCCAAAACACAGCTATGTCCCCGGGGCAAGAGATGCTTTTGGTATGAGTTGTGATGACAGCGGCTCGAAATGGAGCCACATTCGGGGAATGGTTCCAGCGTGCCAGAAGCTGAGAGGCTTTGCACTGTCATAATTCATCCTCACGCACACACACGCCAGCGGGGCTAAAGCAATGTTAAAGGGCTGACAAACCACAGAGACCAGGAAGAGCAGAGTGAATGCCGATCAGAAAAAGAGAAGGCGAATGCACATCAGGCCACAGTCTGGGAGCACAGGCTAGCCTTGTGAGGTTCGAACGCGACTGTGTTGATCACCCAGCACTCACGGAGGCCGCCCGAAGGTGCCAAGGGAGGAAGGGCAGCAGAGGTCTGCCATCGTCCACTTGCCCAGCACACCGGGCAGAAGTGCTACCCAGGTGTCGCGTCCAGTAAGGCTGGCCTCATGCTGAAGCAAAGGCAGGGCTTCACCAAGGGAGAATGATGCTTCCCACACTGAAGGCTGTCTTAAACCAGCCCCCAACTCCCTGGGAGGAGGAGCAGAGTTAAGGAATCTGGGTTCATTTAGAGGATGTCACTGGCTGGAGTCATTAGTCGCAAGGGACCATGTCACCCAGCCCTCCTTCACCCTCACACCTGCCTGACGCCTTTCCCTTCACTAACTTCAGAGTCTTTGGGTAAGAACAACAGAGCCTGGGGACTTCCCCGGTGGTCCACTGGTTAAGATTTTACCCTCCATGCAGAGGATGCGAATTTGATACCTGGTAGGGGAACTAAGATCCCACGTGCCTCATAAAACAGAAACAATATTGTAACAACAATAAAGGATCTACCTGCATTGCAGGAGGCCTGGTTTCAATCCCTGGGTCAGGAAGAACCCCTGGAGAAGGCAATGGCAACCCACTTCAGTATTATTTCCTGGAAAATCCTATGGACAGAGGAACCTGGTGGGCTACAGTCCATTCATTGGGTGCCAAAGAGTTAGACAAGACTGAGTGACTAACACTAAAAACGGTCCACATCAAAAAAAAAAAAAAAAGTAAAAACAGAGCCCAAGCTTGAAAGGCCTTTTTAATCTGCCTGATCTTTTGTTTCCAGCAAACATGCCACCTGCAGCCAATGACATTCAGGAGAGAGTTAGAGAAAGAATAGGACTTCCCTGGTGGCTTGGTGGTAAAGAATCTGCCTCCCAATACAAGAGATAGGGGTTTGATCCCTGGGTCAGGAAGATCCCTTGAAGAAGGGAATGGCTACCCACTCGAGTATTCTTGCCTGGGGAATCCCACGGACAGAGGAGCCTGGTGGGCTAAGTCCATGGGGTCGCATAGAGTTGGACACGACTGAGCAACGAACACTTTCACTTTTACTTTCACTTTAGAAAAAATAAAGCAGAGGAAGACAGTCCCAGGAACCTGCCCTGGGGTCCCTTCCTGGGCTGCTGACCCCTCTGCCTCGATGACCCCTGCCCAGAGCGTCAGGCAGCTGTCCGCAAGCATCGATTTCCACCGACGAGGTCTCGCCCATCTGCCCTCCAGGTTGTTTCACTGAAAAATGAAGACAAGCCCATGGCCTGAGACCCTACACGCTCTCTAACTGGTGAGAACGGGGTGTTGGTGGGAATGACATTCCGACACTAACTCTGAACATCCGACGATGGGGGAAGGGCAGTGGCCAGATATCGGCAGAACCCCGGGCTCATCCTAGCTCTGACTAGCTTTCTCAGACTTAGAGACTGAGTCACCCTCCTGCCCTTCAAGGCTCTGCCTCAGAAGCAAGTGTGTGCTCTACTGGTGCACAAACAAGTGAGGGCAGGCTTGGCAGAATGTTTCAGCCACACTGCCATTTCCCCGAAACCTTGAACTCTCACCCAGCACCCCCAGGCTCTGCCAGGTTTCCAAACGCCCTCCGACGACTTCTGATCAGACCGTGTTCTCAGGGCACTGGGGACAAGTGACGTTCTGAAAAGCTTGATCTCTAGTGAGCAAGCCAGCTTCCCCCCAAACACCACCCCCCACCACACACACACACACCCGGCTCTTTAAAGACCATGTCTATCCCCCTGCCTCCGTGAATCTGAATGGAAGGACCCAGACAATTCTCTGCATCCACTCTTTCTTCTAAGATTGCTGGAAAGGGCTGGACCACCTGAGGAGAGAAACCTTAGGGAGATGCTGCCCTCTTCTGGGAAACACACACCACAAAGACCCCAAACAGCCGCAATTTCCTCCTTGTCTGTAATTCTTGCAGGAGAAAATGCACAGCTCAGCATTCTGAGGATAACTAGAAAACGATGCCCTGGGTGGAATGCCCCAGAAGCAGAGAACCCTGGGCCTATTTCACGCTCCGATCATTACTGAAACCTTCCCTGAAAAAGGGGCAGTGTCCTGAGAGGATGGGTTGGGATTTCAGGTGATTGCCGTCATCCCCCTGCCTCTGAACAAGACCTCAGACTCAGCCCCATTGCCCTGCATCCGCCAAATCCCTTTCCTGCGTGTGAATTCGAGTTCGCACGTCCTTTGGGTCAGTGATTGACTGGACAAGTCAAATTGGAGCACCTACCATGTACTTAGCTTACTAACATACGTCCAACCTTGCTCTCAGCACACCCACAGCGAAGTCAGAAAGACAAGAAAGTGGCCAAAGAGAAATATGTAGAGTGTGTATGTGTCCATTGTCTTAAAGAGCAGAGGAAACCAAGGTGGTCATCAGGTCCTGAAGATGTCCTGGTGCAGAAGACAGCCCAGCTGAGCCTTAAAGAATGCACGGGATGCAGGGGGTGATGGGGCGGAAGGCGAGAGGCAGAGACGCGAGGATGGGAAGCTACAGACAGGCGTGTGTGCAGGAGAGGAAAATGGCCTTGTTTCTTTCTTTCTCTCTTGCTCTCTTCCCTGTGGGGATGTGCAAACAATAGGCTGCTTGAGCTTGAGTTGGTCAGCCCACCATCGAAAGCAGCTGGCCACCACCAGAGTTTACATACCACCTTCGGTCTATAAATAGCGCCCGCGTGCACTTACACACCCCTCCGCTGAAAATAGCACTGGCTGCTCTCCCTGTGACTTTGAACTGACAGTTTATATTTAGGTTACTCTCTCCCTTCTATTTATAAGCCTTTTGTTTACATAAATACCCCTCTCCGTTTATTGCTGTCATGTCTGGGCACCTGATGTCATTAGACGAACACACAGCAACCTCATTCCATACGAACCGGCAGCTAATTCCATCTTCCCCCGGCCCCCATCTGCTCTCGAATGTGCTTCTCAGAATTCCACAACTCCAGGCTTGAAAAGAAGTCCTTTCTTAAATACATTCACTGCCTCCAGCTAGACTCCCTAACTATTTGCTGGATTCCCTGAAACTGAACTATTAAACTTCTCAGACTTCTCAGGACAGGAGAAATCCCCCCTTTCCCCCCTCCGCCCCACCACCACCCTGAATTGGCATTTCACACCCTTGGCTCGCTTCTGATAGACACCATGAACCGTTTGCTCTGCTCCAAGGGTCCTTTGAAAGCTCACAGGCTGTGTATCGGCATCAAGTCCATTTTCTCAACCATCATTTCCACATTATTTCCTTTGGGCTTTCAGTTTTCATTTGTACTGATCTTTTCACCATTATTATGAGAATTCTCCTTGGAAAAGTCATTAGGATTCTGTGCTTTCCTTGAGGGCGAAGGGTTCAGAATCTTAGTGTGACTCTGGCTTTGGCTGAAGACCATTCCTTGAGTACATGGGGTGATAACCCGAGCCCCACCCCATATGTTGGGGTGTCACCTCGGTACTATATATGGCACCAGGATAGCTGTGAGCCCTGGACCCCTGCCTGCCCTTCTCCCAGGACAGCAGAAAGAAGAGATGCTTTGGCCGCAGACAGTCCTGGAGGCAAAACTCTGCCACTGACAGCTGTGAAGTCCTGGGTAGGTCCACTGACTTCTCTGAGCCTTGGTTTCTTCATCTGTAAAATGGGGATAATGATACTGATTCCTCACAGTTGTGAGGAAGGATGAGAGTGAGAGAGTCAGTTCCTAGGCAGGTTGATAGGGAGTCTAGGGGTCCCCAAGGAGAGAGGGGTCTGGAATTCTCAAGGAGGAAGAAAGGACAAACTTTTTTTCTTTATCCACATTTCTTAGGATTATATAACAATAATGTATCTTGTCTAAGGACAGTCTCTGGATTAAACCTTCTGTTATCTTAAAATGTAAATTATGGGAGTAGGTCTGATGAGGTCTTTATAACCTCCAGACATTCTTTGGATTCATTGGAGAGTATATTACTTCATTGTTAACACTAGCAAGTGGGTACTCTTTCTGCCCCTTCTGATGCCTATGTCAGAAGCTTTCTCTATCTCCTTTATACTTTAATAAAACTTTATTACACAAAAGCTCTGATCGATCAAGCCTCGTCTCTGGCCCCGGATTGAATTCTTCTCCTCCGGGGACCAAGAATCCCGGTGTATTTGCGTGATTCAACAACAACCTTTCAAGAGCTGGAAGGGAGAACATCTAACAGCTACTAAACCTCCAATATTCCCCTCTCCTCTCATCCTTCGGGAAACCCACTGTCCTTCTGCCACTTTTCCCAGCCCCATTTCAATTAGATCTTCCCATAGCTTCTGTAGGTTCTCAGGAAGCCAAGCGAAGTCAAGCCCTTCTCAATACAGATCATCCTTGGAGTCCTTCCCTGGGTCCCTGGAAAAGGTTCAGTTGGGGCACAGTCATGATGACTTTGATGGGTGGTTTGGAAAGAGCAATGAACCGAGTCCTGTCCTGTCCTGTCCTGTGGACCACAGCATCCTTAGGGGTGGTGCATCCTTCATCACTGATGCAGGAGGAGCAGGGGGAGATGGATGTAAGGCCAGTTCAGATGAGTGAGGGAGGAGCTAGCCTGTGAGGCCAGCAGACGCCTCTTTCTCATGCTCCGCCTCTCAGTCTTGGCTTTAAATTACCATCTCCGGTTCCCACTGAACTTACAGCCAGTCTGGTACTCATCCCAGCTAATCTTGTGTTTTATTGCAGCCTGAAGCCAAAGAAGAAAGGAACAGAAGCAAAAACTCATAGGAGAATAAAGTTCTAAACTGTACTCAAGTAAAAAGCTCTTGAAGACCATAAAGAAGGCTGAGCGCCAAAGAATTGATGCTATTGAACTGTGGTGCTGGAGAAGACTCTTGAGAATCCCTTGGACTTCTAGGAGATCCAACCAGTCCATCCTAAAGGAAATCAGTCCTGAATATTCACTGGAAGGACTGATGGCTGAAGCTGAAGCTCTAATACTTTGGCCACCTGGTGTGAAGGGCTGACTCATGGGAAAAGACCCTGATGCTGGGAAAGATTTGAGGGCAGGAGGAGAAGGGGATGTCAGAGGATAAGATGGTTGGATGACATCACTGACTCCAAGGATGAGTCTGAGCAAACTCCAGGGGATAGTGAAGGACAGGGAAGCCTGGCATGCTGCAGTCCTGGGGTCTCAGAGTCAGACACGACTGAGTGACTGAACAATAATAACAAAAAGCTCCTCTTTCATCTACCTGCTGGTTCCCCTGAACCACCTGAGAACACCAGGCCTCTAAGTGCTGCCCAACACAGTCTCCCTTGAGGTCAGGGTCAGCGATCAGGTTTCTGGAGTGTGGGTGGGGATTGAAACCCTGGACCCTCAGCAGAGCCAGTGGCCGGAGCAGGACATCATCAAGAAAACCACAGGATTCCCTGCTGGGCCGAAGCCACTCAAGCAAAGAAGCAGTCCCCAGGGAATCTGGTTTTGTTTATGGAATAGAGATGTGAAGGGGCTGCGTGTGCTCAACCTCCCCCTCCCTCGCCTCACAGTCCCTGCTTCTCTCAGCCCCACGTGGACATGTGCTACTCCCGCAGAACGACTAAGGATGTGTCCTGGGGACCTGGTGTTTCCATGGTCTTTCATAGCTGCCTGTTTACCTTAGCATTAGCTTTTCCCTGTGTGTTATTTCCTTAAAAAAAAAATTATTGCAACATAGATGATTTGCACGGTTGTATTAGTTTCTGCGGTACAACAAAGTGAATCAGTTATCCAGTCTTTTTTTTTTTAAGATTATATTCCCAAATAGTCCATTCATTATCCCAAAGCTGGGCGTGATGGGGACACATCTAGCAGTTACGACAAATGAGCACAAAGTTCCAGAGAGGCCCAGACTGCTGAAGTTGCTCAACTAACAAACATCAGAGCTGGGAAGGTTTCCAGGAGAATGGCTCTGGGTGTGTCTGTGAGTCAGCAGACCCCAGAGAGTGAGCAGCATGGGGAAAGCACGTGGCAGGTGGGGTGGACAGAGGTTGGAGACCAGCCTTTCTCGTTAGTCCTAGATGCCCGGCATCTCAGAGGACACATGGGCCGCTCGACAGAGGTGTCCACTCCCAGGCAAGGCAGGCCCTCCAAGCCCACGGGGACACCTGAAAGCCAGGTGTGGTGGCTGGGGGCTGGGTTTTGTGCGTACCAGGTACGAGACCCCCCTCTCCCACCAGGGCGACATGATTAGTGAGCACAGTTTTGTGAGAAGGGAAGAAAGGCTGAGCAGAAACAAGGCTGGCATGTGATGGAGCAAACACAGACTGGTAGTCCGTCGAAACCTCGCTCCCTGTGGCATCAGTCCAGGTATCGATCAGAAAAAGCAGGAGCATCTATTGAAAGAGATGATGAAGTACTTGAAACTGCAGGTTGAGTCCTGAGTCTCAGGTTAACTGGCTACGTGGCACCCTGAAGTCAGGTATCATCTCACCGCTGAGTTTCCTGACCTGTGAGGATGTAAGATGCTCAGATTAGATAATGCCCCAGATCCCTTATATTTTATGGCATTCCAGTTAATTCCTCTCTCTTAATGCCTTCAGATTTTAGCAAAGAGCTGCTAGGGATTCACGCCAGTCCACTAGTCCTGTCTGTCTCCAGCAGGAAAGAACAGATGTCACCAAGGTTAGAATATAATGAAGTCGGTGAGTGTATTGCAATGCCCACCATAAAATCTGGCATGTACTGAGCTTTTGATAAATGTTTTTTGAGGGGAAAAAAGAAGAAAAGAGGGAAGGAAGGAAGTGGGGAGGGAGGGACGGATGAAGGGAAGAAGGAGGACAGGGAGGGAAGGGGGACATCTTGTTTTTTCCCATTTATGCAGGTCTTGCATATGTGCATGCTAAGTCACTTAGGTTGTGTCTGACTCTTTGCAGTCCTATGAATGGTACCTTGCCAGGCTCCTCTGTCCATGGGGTTCTCCAGGCAAGAACACTGGAGTGGGTTGCCATGCCCTCCTTCAGGGGATCTTCCTGAAGCGGGGATTGAACTCTTGTCTCCAGCATCCCCAGCACTGGGAGGTGGGTTCTTTACCACTAGCACCACCTGGGAAACCCATACATACAAGTCTTGATTTCCACCTGAATAATGAAAGCTAGTATTACTTTATACTTATTATTCCTAGTCTTATTCCAAATACCTAAATCTATTAATTATTTGATATTTATACCCATGGTGTAGGAACGATGCTATTTTTTTTCTTCCTAGCACTAGGTTGAGACTATCTAGGTTCACACCCCTTTTCCCATACAGAAGAGAGATACAGCTTTTGCCCCTATTTTACAGATGAAGAAATAGAGGCACAGAGATATTTACTAACCAGCCCCAAGTCACACAGCTAGTGAGCGGTAGACTTGGGGGTTGGCTTCCGGCCTTTTATTCCCCATCTGTGTTTCCCATCCTAGCGTAGTACCTACTATCATGTTAATGTGAATAAAAGAATAGACGTAGAAGGTAGTTAGGACTAAGAAACCAAAGGTCCAGGAGACCAGGGAGATGTCCAACCTCAGGAGACCCATGCCAGGCCTGCCCCACCTGGGTCAGAAATATACTTAAACACTAGGAAGACTGAGATGGTCAAGGTGGGGGTCTGCGAGCTGTCCAGTGTAAATGGAGTTTATGCTTTTAAATGGGTTTCCTAGGTGGCAGTAGTTGTAAAGAACTTGCCTGCTAGGCAGGAGACTCAGAGATACGGGTTCCACCCCTGAGTCGGGAAGATCCACTGGAGAAGGATAGGCTACTCACTCCAGTATTCTTGCCGGGATAATCCCATGGACAGAGGAGCCTGGTGGGCTACAGTCCATGGGGTTGCATAGAGTCAGACACAACTGAAGCGACTTAGCATGCGTGCATGCATACTCAAATACCCTCACTTCTAGCAGTAAGTTTACTTCCTCAGTGATACAGCTCAACAGAAAGGAATGTTGAGGCCAAAACATGTCTGGGTGTGGGTCCAGCTCTGCCAGTTAACATGCAACCCTGGTTGGTTGTCTCTCTGCCTCAGTCTCCATATCTGCTATTAAGGATTTATGTGCGTGTTCAATCCCTCAGTCTTTGAGACCCCATGGACTGTGGCCTATCCTTTGTCTATAAGATTTTTCAGGCAAAAATACTGGAGTGGGTTGTCATTCCCTCCTCCAGGGGACCTTCCCGACCCAGGGATGGAACTCACATCCTCTGTGTCTCCTGCATTCACAGGTGGATTCTTTACCACTGAGCCACCCGGAACATCCGTTAAAGGTTTTTAGATCGCTTTTAAAGCACCTAAGCCTAGAATCTCATGAAGCGTTTGCCTTTAAAGCTATATCTTCCCTTTGGTTTGGTTTCTTAGATTCTAGAAACCTAAACCTCCAAATATATTGTTTATTCTAAGATGGGCTGGAGAGACCCAACGGGGCTACAACTCTACAGTCAATGTCCCAAGAAAGATGCACAAGCTGGCAGGTGGCAGCCAGCATGCAGGAAGCCGGGGTGGTCATGAGCTAAGCCAGAGCTTATCACCTTAGGCTCAGGCTCAGGCCCATCCTCTACCACCAGGCAGGAATCCAATTAACCCACAGATAACTCACCCTCATCAAAGATTTCCTTAGGTGCATCGCTCCACAGCAGGCTTCCTTGGCAATCAGTCTCTCCTTTTGTCTAACTGGCACCCCTTCTGTTATCATTTGATCTCACTTCCTTTGCTCTGACTCCAAGGGGAAAGAAGAACAGCTGGGCCTCACCGCCCACGGCCCGGCCCTTCCGATAAAGGATACTGATGCCAAAATACGGGGTTCCAGAAGCCTGCCCTTTCATCCTGTCGTAAAACTCAATCCTACAGCTTTGTGGGTTAGATGTCAGTGGAGTCAGCATTTCTGGGTACCAGCCAGCCAGTGGGCAACGGGAGATACTTCCTACACTATGGGAGTGGGCTTTGGGGGTCTTACTGTGGTGGCAGGTGGAGCAGGGCCCACCTGGCACCACTTCCCTTGCTGCCCAAGGTGCAAGGGAGGGGAAGGAATTCTGAGAGTATCTGCTGGGCAAGCGGCAGGCAGGGCTGTGGGAAGGAAGACCTGTGATGCTTCTGTAGAAGGGGCGGGGGCTCCAGAGAGGAAATTTAAATAGCCTGTGAATATGTGAAAAGTTATCAGCCTCATTAGTTATTGAACACTCCAAAGATGCCATTTTCTGCCTATTGGTGAATGTTGGGTTTGTTTTTCATGGTGACAGTTTTTAGTGGAAATGGAGGGGCTACACTCTCTCATACATGACTGGTGGATTAAACATTCTGGGAGCAACTGTCAATACCAACCAAATGCCTCAAAGCACTCTTTCCGGTAACATTTTCATACGTCCTGTAAAAAACTGATTAATATGTATAGAATTAATTGTGTTGAATTCACTGCAATATTCTTTAACTGCAAAGAATTTTTGGAACAAATTACACTTCAATGATAAGGATTTAGTTAAATTAATTCTGACTGTGACTGAGGAAAAGAATACAATTGTTATATATAAAATATATAAAGAAAAAACTGGGATGTATGAGGTTAAAAACTAGGTGTCAAAATAGCATATGGAACGTAAATCTATACATTTGATAGTATTACCTAATTTATACGTATATCTGTCTGTGTAGGGAGTGATCTATATAGATCTATCTATAAAAGGATATATGCACCAAAATATTAATTGTTATTATATCTGGGTGGTGATACTTTAGATCATTTTACTTTTCTGCTTAAAAGCTAGATACAATAAACATAAATTCCATTAGTATTAAGGAAACACAATAATATTATTTTAAGAAGAGAAAAGGAGGGGGTTTCTCTGGTGGTCCAGTGGCTAAGACTCCATGCTGCCAATGCAGGGAACTCATGAGAGAAACATGATCCCGCATACTTTTCTTAAGTACAGAAAAGTATGGGAAAACTCTCCACCACTCTGACTCTATAAAAAAAGAAAAGCCAAGATCTGCCTTGAAAAGAGAAATTAACTGAAGTGAAACATGGAGATTAAGGAAAATTCTGGAAAAAAGGCAAGAACACTAGGCTTTGCTTCCTTTAGGAAGGGGCCAGAGAGCCACACTTGAGTATCTGCTTGTAAGCCTCAGACAGACCCTGGCTGCATCTATCTGAGCTTCGTCTCCATCCTATAGATACTGCCTTAAAGCCTTGCTCACAAAGACCCTGTGTGACCGAGCAATGCCAGTCCTACCCAAGAGCAATGAAAACAACCTTCCACACAGAGACTGCACACTAACCTGCGCAGCCCATCAGAATAGCCAGAGAGTAGAAGCAACTGCAGTGAGTATCAGCTGATGAACAAAGCACGGTCTATACACACAGTGGGACATTACTCTGCAATTAAAGGGAATAAAGTATTGATCCATGCGACAACATAGATGAACTTCCAAAGCATTAAGCTCAGTGAAAAATGTCAGACACAAACTCTACACATTGCCTGTTCCATTCGGATGAAATATCCAGGATGAGCAACTCTATAGACATAGAAAGTCAATTAGCAGTTACCTAGGACTGGGGGCTGGGAAGATTGGGAAACTGGGGTTGCCTGCAAATGAGCAAAAGGTCTCTTTTGGGAGTGATGGAAACGTGCTAAAATTAGGTGGTGGTGATGGCTACACAGCTTTGTGAATACACTAAAAAGTATTGAATTGTACACTAAGCACCAGTACATTCTTACAACATATAAATATTTCAAAATAAAGCTTAATTAATATTTGTTTATTTGGCTGAGCCGGGTCTTAGTTACAGCATGTGAACTCTTAGCTGTAGCATCTAGTTCCCCGACCAGGGATCAAACCCAGGTCCCCAGCAATGGGAGCTCAGAGACCTAGCCACTGGATCACCACGGAAGTCCCTCAAAAGAAAACTTAAAAAAAGAGTACACCTCAGTGATCTGTACTTAGAGCATATATTTCTACCTTTTAAATGCTATTCATTTAAGTATTCATTCATCAGGGCTTCCCAGTGGTGCTAGTGGTAAAGAACCCGGGTTCAGTCCCTGGGTTGGGAAGATTCCCTGAAGAGTCCCATGGCAACCCACTCCAGTATTCTTGCCTGGAGAATCCCCATGGGCAGAAGTGTCTGGCGGGCTACAGTCCGTGGGGTCACAAAGAGCTGGACACGACTGAGCAGCTTAGCATGCACGCATTCATTCATCAAATATTTTCAAGTCCCAGCATTTTGCCACACGTTACTCTGAGAATATGTGAGTGAAAGAAGCAGAAATTGCCAAAAATATTTTCATGATCTGCAAATCAGTGAACCTGCCGATATCTCTCAAAAGAGTGGGCACGGGTGTGTCTTATTCATCTTGCCAACCTTCGGACCTTGCACAGTGCCTGGCACACTGTAGAGCCTGTCTGACACTTGTTGGATCCGTGAATCAAGGAGATACAAGAACAGCTTGAAAGCTGAGAGCGTTGATCCCTGGAGTACACACAGGGAGCGGGGGCACAAGAGAGAAGACAGAGCTCTGGGAGAAGACTGAGATCCTCTGGCCTCTAGGGACCAGGGGAGAGTCTCTCTGAAGCTCTGAACAATAGGATTGGCAGTGGCGATGTGTGTGAGGACACCTTCAGGCCATATTTTCCAAGGTCCTGCTCACTTATGCTGGTGCTTCAAGCTCAGAGCCGGGAAGCTCCCAGTTCTCAGAATGTCTGAGCTCTAAGGCTCGTGTTATTACCCACCCACCTCCCATACTTGAGGGGTTGACTGGCGAACTCTGCTGAGCTTCTTCTCTGCCCCACCTTCCCAGTAAGCTCGGGGCCCTCTTTGGCACTGGCCACCTGGTAGGAAATGCCTGTCATCACCAGTGCTGCTCTGCCCCCAGCCTCCGCCTCGGATGTCCAGAGCTGTCCTGGTATCACTGTCCCTCTCAAATAGGGCCTCCCCAGTTCACCTGAAAACTAGAAATGGACTTACCATGACATCCAGATATTGTACTCTCAGGGATTTATCCCAGAGAAATGAACACTTATGTTCATGCAAAAACTCATACACAAATGATTGTGGATGTGTGTGTGTGTGTGTGTGTTTTCAGTCGCTTCAGTCATGTCTGCCTCTTTGTGACCCTATGGACTATAACCCCCCAGGCTCCTCTCTCCATGGGATTCTCCAAGCAAGAATACTGGAGTGAATTGCCATGCCCTCCTCCAGACCCAGGGATCAAACCTGAGTCTCTTAAGCGTCCTGCACTGGCAGGTGGGATCTTTACTACTCGCGCCACAGGGGAAGTCCACACAAATGCTTCATAGCAGCTTTATTTGTAGTGGCCCCAAAGACTACCCTGATATCCTCCAGTGGATAAATGAGTGAATGAGTAAACAAATTGTGGAAGAACCATGCTGTGGAATACTACTCAGCAAAACAACAACAACAATTGATACATGGAGCAACTTGGGTAGATGTTAAGAAAATGTTGGTGAGTGGAAAAAGGCAGTCTCGGGCATGTAAATATTGCATGATTCCATTTCTACAACAATTTATTTCTGAAATAAAATTATACAGATGAGCAACAGATGAATGGTTTCAGAGGGTTAGGGATGGAGGGGGGTGAGTGCAAAGGGAGAGGTCAAGAGAGTGTTGTGGCAATGGTACAGTTTTATACCTGGACTGTGATGACAGTTATCTGAGCTTAAGATGATAAAATAGCATACAATGATACACATATACCCAAATGTATATCTTTGGCTGATAAAATTCAAATAAGTTCTGTGGATTGTACCAATGTCAGTCACCTAGTTTTGACATTGTACTATAGTTGTATAAGGGCTTTCCTGGCGGCTCAGATGGTAAAGAGTCTGCCTGCAATGCAGGAGATGAAGGTTCGATCTCTGGGCCCTGAAGTTCCCGTGGAGAAGGGAATGGCAATCCACTCCAGTATCCTTGCCTGGGAAATCCCAGGGACAAAGGAGCTTGGTGGCCTACAGTCCACAGGGTCGCAAAGAGTCAGACCCAACTGAAGCGACTTAGCACAGCACATAGTCACGCAAAATGTTAATGTTGGGGAGGTAGAAGTGGGAAAACACTCGTGAATCAGTACATAGGTGTGCTCCATCACTCAGTTATGAGTGGCTAACGCTCTTACTTTCACTTTCAGGTGGTGCTAATGGTAAAAATCCACGGGGCTGCAGAGGGTCTGACACAACCCAGCGACCAGCACTCACAGATGATGAATTACGCAAACTTCTGCTGAAGCTTACATTGTGGCACCAATTTAAGTCTCACACGATGAAGTGAGGACTTGTGGAACCCTAATTTCCCATCCTCTATCATACAGGCTAGGATTCATTTAGCTTACTGTTCAATCTATCGCTTCATGTGTCTAGGCTTTGGTCCATTCAAATTTGTGCCGTTTCCCCAATATTAATAGAAAAGATCCACCTATGTGAGATCTCCAAAATGAATGATTGTTAGCAGTGGGTGACTGCCCATTCTGGGACAGAAAACTTGGCTAAATATCCTGGAATTTTTTTCATTTGCTCTGCAGGGCACTGGAGCTATGGGGTGTGGGTGGGGGAAGGTGGGGAGCTTAATGAGGACAGAAGGAAGGTCCCCCCTACCATGTCCACTTGCCAGGATGGTAGTGACTGTGAGGACCTTGCTATTGGGGTGCTCGGGGGACAAAACCATCACGCACCCATCATCTGACCCATAAAGAGCAAAATGGGGACCCCCAGGATGGAGGGTCTTTCCTGTGTTGTCTGCGGTTTCCCAGAGCCAAGCACAGTGCCTGACATAGGACAGGGGCTCTGGGACTATTTTGTAATTAATGAACATGTGCTGAAAGGCTGAAGATGGTAGAAAAATCAGGCGTTCATTAGCACCCACCCTACCTTCACTTGGGACCTCAAACTCCAGTTACGCCTCCTTGCACTGGGGCTCACTCAGGAGCGCAAGGGTGAGCCCACCCTTTCTCCTATCTTCAGAGCCACTCAAGGTGGGCAAGGAAAAAAGTCTTATTCATGTAAGAGCGATGCCCCTGTCAGATGCTGAGTGTGTCCTGTCTCACCCGCCTCTGTGGCTTGTAAAGTGGGCAGAAGGACAGAGACAGAGTGGAAACTGAGGGCTTGACATTGGGGTTTCAGTAACGTGAGGGCTTGACATTGGGGCTTCAGTAACGTGAGAGGCGAAGCTAAGCGAAGTCTGAGATTGAATGCACATTAAAGTTTTTTTTTTTTTTCAATCAGCCATACTAGAAGAAGACTGAATTCTCTTTCCTTTCTCTCCACAGAAAATGATTTCACAAAGTTGTAGCCATATGAAGACATGTCAGAAGTGAACATAGGGGAAAATGCTCATATAAATACTGTTAATTTCTGGATTGCAGAAGGTTTATTATAGATGCCAGTTTTTTTTAATACACTTAATTTGTTGTGATTTATTTCCTCACTCTAAACAAATACTTCTGCTTTGTTCTGTATGTCTGATTTTTACATTCTTTTCCTAAAATTGTGTGAGTTTATGCAAGCTATGACAAATCTAGACAACATATTAAAAAGCAAAGAAATGAGTTTGCCCACAAAGGCCCATATAATTAAAGCTTTGATTTTTCCCGTAGTCATGTATGGATGTGAGAGCTGGACCATAAAGAAGGCTGAGCACTGAGGAACTGATGCTTTCAAATTGTGGTGCTGGGGAAGACTCTTGAGAGTCCCTTGGACAGCAGGGAGATCAAACAAGTCAATCCTAAAGGAGATCAATCCTGAATATTCATTGGAAGGATTGATGCTGAAGCTAAAGTTCCAGTACTTTGGCCACCTGATGTGCAAAGCTGATTCATAGGAAAAGACCCTATGATGCTGGGAAAGATTGAAGGCAAAAGGAGAAGAGGGCGGCAGAGGATGAGATGGTTAGATAGCATCACCGACTCAATGGACACAAATCTGAGTGAACTCTGGGAGATAGCAAAGGACAGGGATGTCTGATGTGCTGCAGTCCATGGGGTTGCACAGAGTTGGGCACGACTGAGAGACTGAACAGCCCCAACAATGCCTGTCTCAGTCCAGATACACTCCTCTACCTCCTGTGTTTCCCAGACACAGTGCTGGGCACAGAGACATTTCCTTGGTTAATTTTTATTGATCAGAATGGATGGCATCAAGCTTGAATAGGGCGGCTGCAGGCCCACTGAAAGACTTGGAGGCGAAAGTGACCGTCTTGAGACTTCCTTAACATTCAGCACACAAACCTGCCTGCCCTTCCTCTGACTTTCCACTTTCCCATCTCCACAATCACACCAGCACTTTACCACTATTTTCTACCCTTCTGCTTCTGTCCATCTCTGTCTCTATATCTCTCCCTCCCTCCTCTTGCATCCTGCTCTCATTTTCCTTCCATCTCTAGTATGGAGATCTTCATAAAAAGGTAGAGAAGGATGCTGAGGAGGAAGTCGGGGTTCAGTGGTGGAGCTGGTACCCACGGCTGATTCTCAGCCAGCCTGGCAGGGGCCGCAGGCAGGAGACCAGCAGAGCACTCTTCCGGGAGTGAAAACCACCCCAGAGCTGGCAGCTCTGTGGAGGCAGATGTAGAATCTGGGCTCAGAGACTGGGAGGTGGGGATGTACCCCGGGCACCCTACAGTCCCTTCTGAGTCCTCTCCTCCCACCACCAGTCCTCAGGACTGCGGGGCAGGGCCCTGCGGAGAAGAGTGGGCTAGAAGGAGAATTTGGCAACTGGTAAATCTGTCTTCGAGGATCTCAGGGGCAGCCGCGGGGGCGCTGTCCACCTGGTCAGCCTCCCACCTCCACAGGCTTCCGGGATGCCTGTGCAGCCCACGCGAAGGGGTGAGAGCCAACCCCCAGCCTCCGCCAGTGCAGACTTTGTGTCCTTCTTGGAAGAGGACCAGAAAGGGGGAGGGAGAAGACCAGAAGACAATAGGGAGAAGGAAGTCCAGTAAAAAAGTCGCACCTCCTCCACTCAGCTTCCCCTGGTGCCCCTTGCACCCTCGGCCTCAGTCTCTCCGCCAGACTTCCAGAACATTCAGCAGACTAGCCATCAGTGTGTACACAGCATGTATGTCCCTATTAGCTTTTTCTACGAATGACATTTGTCTCCGCTGCACAAAGCTGCCCTAAGTGCTGACAAGGTGTCTTGTGATGCATTATTTATTTCTGTGACCCCACACCTGGCTCAGTGGCAGCAGGGGATTAAAAATCATTTGCCAGACACAGAGAACAAACTTAGGGTTACCGAAGGGGATGGATTGGTGGGGAGATAAACTAGGAGTTTGGGATTAACACATACTCATCCCTATGTATAAAATAGATAAGCCCCAAGGACCTAATGTGTAGCACAGGAAACTCTACTCAAGGCTCTGTGGTGACCTAAATGGGAAGGAAATCCAGAAAAGAGGAGATACACATTCATGTATAACTGATTCACTTTGTTGTACAGCAGACACGAACACCACGTTGTAAGGTAACTATACTCCAGGGAAATTAATAGTAATAAAAAATCTCTTCCTCTACAGGGATCACTGTCCATACTTTCTGAAAAGTGCGAGGAATATTGTATCTGTCTTCTGCATCATGGGCTTCTCTGGTGACTCAGCAGTGCAGAATCTGCCTACCAATGCGGGAGATGTGGGTTCAATCCCTGGGTCGGGAAGATCCCCTGGAGAAGGAAATGGCGCCCCACTGCAGTATTCTTGCCTGGAGAATCCCATGGACAGAGGAGCCTGGTGGGCTATACTCCATGGGGTCAGAGAGAGTCAGACACAGCTTAGTGACTAAACAACAATTTCTGCATCTTGGAGCCCCAGCCAGGGGGGAAGACAGTCAGGCAAGGGCCCTCCCACTTCTGAAATTGGTTCCATCCAGCACAGTGGCTTTAAGTGGGGCGCGCACAGTGCAGGAGTTGGAGGAACACACCGCTGGTGTGTGGAGAGGCATGGGTGGTCCTCAGGAAGGTTGCCCCCATCCAGCTTCCATCTTTGCTTCAAGGAGAATGTCTCAGCCAGGTGCTAGGCTCACCTGAACTCCTCTCAAACCCTTAGCTCCCATTTTAACCCCAAATAACTAGGTCTTGGAGTGAGAGTCTCGCAGACCACAGTATCTGGGTAGTTTCCCAGCATTTGCCCTTTGGTCTCCGATATTTAAAGCAAATGATGCTGCTTTTCCATTGGCATCAGTGATAAATCTTCCTTTTAAACTTACTACCCTTCAGAACAAAATGGATCTGGCTAGAGAGAAAGCATTAAGTGATAGCACAGGTGTTTGCAGCCACAACAAAAATGATGGAAGTTGGGAACCCCTGAAATTCAGAAAAGGAGAAAAAAGGTGAGAAGTGCCCGGTTACCAGCCTCATCCAGAAAATTCCCAGTGTATGGCCTTGGACGAGCCATAGTGACCCTGGCCATGACTGTTTTCTCCTGTGTAACACGAAGGCAGTCAGTTGTCTAAAGGCTTCTGCAGCATAGGCCAGTCCTGAAATTCTGTGATGCACTATTATTTATGTGGGATGAAAAGAAGAGAGCAGAGGAGAAACAGAACAGTGAAAGGAGGTGGCGTTCTTCTGCGTGTCATCTCTGGAATTAGCAGAGGGGAGCGCTCTCTGATTGCTCTGTGGATTGAGCCCCAGTGCAATGCCAATTCAGTAGCAATTCTGTCTGCAGTGGCCCCTCTCTCACTGCCCACTGGTTCCATGAGGTAGGTCAAGAGCAGCCCCAAGCATCCCAGGAGATGCAGCCACTTGATTCTGAAGATGAGCAACCAGAGAGGGGAAGGGAGAGTCTGGGGGCTGCCTGGTCCCGGACCCTCAGTAATCTCCCCATCCTGAAATCCAAAGCCTAGGTTGCAACCTGTTTGTGCAAGACCTGGGCCTGGCCCCAAGAGCAGGAGCTCCTTGGGGGACCCCTGTCAGCCCCATTCATCTCCCCATTGTGACAGGTGAAATGAGAAGTTGAGGGATGAGCAGTCCATCCGCTTTCCAGGAGCCTGGCTGGATCTAGGGACAGGGCAGGGAAGCAAGGGGAAGCCTTCCCGCCAGACCTGGGAAGGGAGAAGCTGGGCTCTGTTCCCTGTTAGCATCAGAGGCTGTTCTGGAAAAGCAAGTGATTTGACCTTGGATAGATTTTTCTACTAGTCTTTGAAGTAAGTTGAGCAGGGTGTCTGGATCTGAGCAGCTCAGATCCTGAGAAGCTCTGCTGTGGGTCTGGGCTGCTCCTCGGACAAGACCTGATATGTTCATCTGTGCGATGCTTTTGAAGACAGAAGGTGGAAGGACTCGACTCAGAGCCGAATCTCCCAGTTCACCTGCAGCTGGGCGTTTGCCTGTGGTCTTCTCTCCCTCCCACCTACCCCTATTCATTCTGCTGTCACCAAGGATGCAGAAAGAAGGGATGTAGTCTGAGTCCTCCGGGGATTTAAGTTTCTACGCCTCAACAACATACCTTCCTCACTGCGTGTGATGGTTCTGGTTTCTCCACACCACACTCCCTCCCCTGCTGTCCTCATCCAGGCAAAGGAAGGCTCCAAGATCTATAAGGCATGTTCAGTGGCAACGTGTGAGGGGGGCCATAAGAGAGAACCACCACCCTCACCCCACTGGCCAGGGTTGCGGATGAAACACATGACCCTCTCTTAAACGTGAATTTCAGATCAACCTAGCTGAGCTTCTTGGCACCTCTGTCCTGATTTTTGCCAAATTTGGCAGCCCTTGGGCCACAACATCAGGCTCCCCACCAAGAACAGCAGAAACTGCCTTCCAGAACCCCATCTCCATTTTTATGTGAACTTCTCCCCTTTCACCAGACTCTTGTAATTGTGCCTTCTTCCAACTCTACTCTTTAAAAAAAAATGGAAATTCCCCAGTGGTTAGGACTCCCTGCTTTCACTGCCAGCGTTTTCACTGTTCCATTCCTCATCTGGAAACTCAGATCCTGCAAGCTGCATGGCATGGTCAAAAAAAAAAAAAAAAATTCTAGTTTACCCCTATGTGAATTTAACTCTCCCAGGGATACTTTAATTATAAGGCTTGGCTTGAATTATGGATTAAAATCTATGCCTCACTTTAAAGGAATGCCAGGTTCTCGTTGAGGGAAGGGAGATATTATTTCAGGCAGGAAGACTTCCTTGGGTTCTCGGAATCTCATCACATTAACTGTAGTTGACTGAGTCCATATGTTCAGTCAGGGCTACTTACTCTACCCTCTTGGTGGCCCTGCATCACTCGCTTCCCTCTGGGAAGAAAATTTAAGTCTTGGACTCCCACCACACTCAACCCTGCTTAGTCTGTGCCTTGGACACCTTCTTCAGCTGCAGCTAAATTTCCAGAGCTCAGTATTCATGGAAGCCCAATGCCAACCCCTGACTCCTCTGTATCCCCAAGTGGGGAGCACTTGAACTGTCCTGAAGAAAGGCATGGGACGCCTTCGACTTCCCTGGCTAAGACCAGAGGCTGCTTGCTGCCCCTTTTGCTCCCCGTTCTCACTCCTGAGATGCACCTTGGCTGCACAATAGCTTTTCGAGATCTGCTTCAGTTGCAGACACCTGGCCTCTGTGCCCTTCGAGGCACGCTTGTTCATGATGCGTGCAAAGCCTGCATCCATCACAGAGGACAGCATCCTGGCACTTCTCACGTTGATTCATTTCCCTTCTCAGGGACGTGTCTGGACTGTCCCAGCCTCGGTGACCCCTTGCTGCAGGGAAGGTGACACCGGCAGAACTTTGATCCCTGGGGCTCACATTCCATTTCACCTATTCTTCCCTGTACGCACACTTCCCAGTAAAAAGGAGAAGATGATTTTCCACCCCTTCACTCCCCTTCCTCCCTCCTGAGACACATTCTCTGACCCTAGGCGACTCCTTTATATTTGGACATCTGGTCCTGTCTAGATGCTTTATCCCTTCTCAGAGCTTGTCTTTGCCAACTAAATCCCATGATTCTCAAATTAGAAATGATTCAGAAAGTGTCTCTGATTCCTCTTCGGGATGGCAGTCATCTTATCTGGAGAGAAAATGCACATCTAGTTTCTAAAACCTGGGTGATATTGATCCTTAGACTTTTTAAGAGGCCTTAGGAACTAAAGGTACAGAATATATTAGATTAGAAATATCTCGAGAATCGAAAGTATGTCTTATATTCATCTTTCTCCCCAAAGCGCTAGCTAAATTCCTGGCACAGAGTACATATGTTATGTTAGTTGCTCAGTCATGTCTGAGTCTTTGTGACCCCTGTGGGCTATAGCCCGCCAGGCTCCCCTGTCCATGAGATTCTCCGGGCAAGAATACTGGAGCGGGTTGCCATTCCCTTCTTCAGGGGATCTTCCTGATCCAGGGTCGAACCTGTGTCTCCTGCATTGGAGGCAGTTTCTTTACCCTGGACCACGAGGGACGTCCCACCCTCACTGTTTCTTACTGCCTCACAGTCTGCTTTGAAATGCCTTCTGCCTTTCTTTTTTTCCCCTCATGGTGGGCTGGGAGAGAAACAAAAGTGAGATTATTTATAGCTTCCTCAGCCTTAACAGAGACCCAGACAATTTCCGGGCTGAATAGAGCTTGTTTTCCCACAGTTGTAAGGAATTCCTGCAAATTACACACATACTCACACCCATGTACTCCAAAGAGAGAATCCAAGAGAAAGACAGTGGGCAAGATACTTAACAAGTACTCCAAGTAACCAGTAGCATGAATTTCTGCTAATAATTGGGACATGTAAACTGGAAATACATACTTAAGACCACCTCACGCTCAGTAAACTGGGGAGAAAAATTTAAATTGGACAGCACCAAGTGTTGGCTAAGACATAGAACACTAGAAGTCATATACTTTGCTGGACGCAAACTGGGAAAACCAATTTAAAGAGCAGTTTGGGAAAGCTGAAGAGTCTCATACACTAACACACAGAAAGCCCACTCCTAGGTTTATACCCCAGGGTAGACACTGGTACACGTGCATGAGAAGACGTGTACAGCATCATCACAGCAAAAAACAGAACAATCTTAACGCCCTTTAACTAGTGAACGTGCAAGTAAATTATAAATTCTGATATGTGTGCACAGTTGCTCAGCCGTGTACAGCTCTTTGTGACCCCATGGACTATAACCCATCAGGCTCCTCTGTCCACGGAATTTTCCAGACAAGAATACTGGAGTGGGGGTGCCATTTCCTACTCCAGGGGCTCTTCCCAAGCCAGAGATTGAAGCCACAAAACTTGTGTCTCCTGTATTGGCAGGTGGATTCTTTACCACTGCACCACCTGAATTGTGATATTACCATGCAGTACAATTCTACACAGCAGCAAAAACGAATGAGCTAGAGTTAGAGGTATGGATGATTTTCACAAACAATGTTCAGAGAAAAATATGTTGGAGCATAATTTGCAGAGTAAACGGTGGTTTATTTAGTGTGTAAGCATCTGTTTTATGTGTCTGAGAAGCATATGCCTGTAAGGAGGGATAAAATGACATGCGTGGGAATTATCAACACCATATTCAAGATAAAGGCATTTCAACCATGTTGATAACATTTCATTTATTCATTTCTATCGTGGATACTTGTATTATTCTTTGTACTTTTTGTACATCAACACTGTTTCATGGTTTGTTTTTTCAAAATGAGGGCTCTAAGCTGTTTGCTTTTCATTGCTTCCTTTGTTGCTCCATAAGATGAGTCTAGGCCCGTCTTGTCAAACACGAAGCAGCTTAGGTTAATAGTTATTCATGCCCGGGAAGGCAGCAATCACACCTGCATCTGCCCCAGGCTTTCTCTCATCCAGGCTCCATGGCTGTGGAGAGAGACCAGCAGAGGGTTTGTAATCTGGGAAGCTGTGCCCTTCTTCTTGACATGTGGCCCTGGGTCCACCTGCCTCTCCATGACCCCTGTGCTTCCCTCCTGGGTCACCGGTGCTCTGCCTCTAAGGGCTCTTTAGGTCCTGACTGCAGCCTGATTTCAGTGTAGGCTGAGCAGTTGAAAAGGCGCTGGGATTAAAATGACTCTATGGTCCAATGATGCCATGATGCACGGGAGTTAGGATATGTCAGCTTGGTTGGTTTATTTTGTTTTATAAATTTGTATCTTTCTTCCAGTCTTCAACATGCTTCCCTTTGGAGAATTGCATTTGAAAGCCATGGATTGGACAAGACATGGCAAGCCACTCCAGTATTCTTTCCTAGAGAAGCCCATGGGTAGAGGAGCCTGGGGGTCTACAGTCCACGGGGTCACAAAGAGTTGGACACAACTAAGTGAGAAAGCACACACACACACACACACACACATGCACTCTATGTGAGAAAATCTCCAAACAATTGTGATTCAAAGTTCGAAGTTTTTCTATCAACACCTGATCATCCCAAGTGCTGGCAAACGTGTAAAGTTGCACAGATTTTTACAAGCTGTGTTGGGCATATAAATTGTTATAATATCTTTCCAGAATAACCTATTGATTTCTGGTAAAGGTGAAAACACAGATGCCTTTCAACTCATCAAATCTATTTCCAGGAAGATTCTAGCTAATGTGAACAATGGAGCATATACAAGAATGCTGACTGCTGCATTGCTAGTTATCATGGCAAATTGAAAACAGCCCAGTATCAGTCAACAGTTGAATCCATAAATAAATTGTGGAATATTTTTATAATGGAAAATAATAAGGCAATGAAATGAATGGCCACATCTACATATTTGGAATAAGTATCTCATAATGGTAATGTTATATAAAAATAAATTATGGAATGATACATGAGGAAGAATACAGTTTGGGAAAGTTTCAAAGAAATGAAAATGAATACTGTGGATCACTGATGGATACATCTTCATAAAGTAATAGAAATGAGAATGAGTGGAAATAGTAAAGATTGAATTCAGATGATGAGGGAAAGAAAAACGTGAGATCATAGGAGGGTTTGCTCAGGGACCTCAAATGAATCTGTGATGTGTTGCTGCTACTGTTTTAAAGCAAATGCCTTAATTCAGTAATCATCTCTAAAACTGAATACTACTCCTACTCCTACTACTACTACTAAGTCGCTTCAGTCGTGTCCGACTCTGTGCGACCCCATAGACAGCAGCCCACCAGGCTTCCCCGTCCCTGGGATTCTCCAGGCAAGAACACTGGAGTGGGTTGCCATTTCCTTCTCCAATGGATGAAAGTGAAAAGTGAAAGTGAAGTCGCTCAGTCATGTTCAACGCTCAGCGACCCCATGAACTGCAGCCTTCCAGGCTCCTCCATCCATGGGATTTTCCAGGCAAGAGTACTGGAGTGGGGTGCCATTGCCTTCTCCGCTAAAACTGAATACTTCCTTTTAAAACCCTAATGCTGTTATCAAATCTAACAAAATAATCAAAACTGTTATCATCTAAACTGTGTCATTTATATTAAATTTCCATGATTTGCTTTCTTAGTCACTAAGTTATGTCCAATTCCTTTGTGATCCCATGAACTATAGCCTGCCAGGCTCCTCTGTCCGTGGGATTTTTCAGTTTAGAATACTAGAGTGGGTTGCCATTTCCTCCTCCAGGGAATCTTCCCTTCGCAGGGCTCTAACCCGCATCTCCTGTGTCTTCTGCACTGCAGGTGGATTTTTACCTGCTGAGCCATCGGGAAAGCCCCTTTTCTACACTTTGTTGTTGTTCAGTCACCCAGTCATGTCCAACTCGGCAACCCCCACACACTGCAGCATGCCAGGCCTCCCTGTCTGTCACCATCTCTCAGAGTTAGTCCAAGTTCATGTTCATTGCATCAGTGATGCTGTCCAGCCATCTCATCCTCTGACGCCCTCTTCTCCTTTTGCCCTCGATCTTTCCCAGCATCAGGGATTTTTCCAATGAGTCATCTGTTCATATCAGATGACCAAAATACTGGAGCTTCAGCTTCAGTGCCAGTCCTTCGAGTGAATATTCAGGGTTGATCTCCCTTAAAATTGACTGATTCCATCTCCTTGCTGTCCAGGAGACTTTCAGGAGTCTTCTCCAGCACCACAGTTCAAAGGCATCAATTCTTTGGTGTTCTGCCTTCTTTATAGTCCAGCTCTCACAATCGTATGTGACCACTAGGAAGACCACAGCCCTGACTATACAGACCTTTGTTGGTAGAGTAATGTCTCTGCTTTTCAACACACTGTCTAGGTTTGTTATTGATTTTTACAGTAGTCTTGTACAAGTCAGGACCCCAACAAGGATCACACACTGCTTTTGTTTTGTGTGTTGTGTGTTAGCTGCTTAGTTGTATTGAACTCTTTGCAACCCCATGGACTGTAGCCCACAGGTTCCTCTGTCTATGGAATTCTCCAGGCAAGAATACTGGAATGGGTTGCCATTTCCTTCTCCAGGGCATCTTCCCAACCCAGGGACTGAACCCAGATCTCCTGCATTGCAGGCAGACTCTTTACCTTCCAAGCCCCCAAGGAAAAATTGCTTTAAATCAAGAGCAGTCTCTTTTCCCCTCCCCTTCCAAAACCCACCTTTTTCATACTTGTTGTTAAAGTGTTGGAATCAGCCTTTTAGACTATCCCACATTCTAGATTAATCTTTGCTATCTTCTGGTGCCATTTAAAACCTGAGTCTTTCTCCCCTATATCATCCATACATGGAAGTTTTCTCTAAAGTTTTGGTTAAATTCAAGTTCAACTGAATTTTTGGCAAGAAAATGTCTTAGGTTACGTTGAATAACTTCATTGCACTATCACAGGAAACGAGTCCTGATTCAGTGATGGTGAAGTTGATAATGGTGACAAAGATGGTGGAGAGCAATCCCTCCACTGCAGAGCTCCTCATCAGCCTTTCATCTTCCTTTGATGACCATTGCCTGGATTGCTGATTTCATTAGACTTTACAAAATGACAATTTTCCAGTTCCATCATTTCTTTAACTTTATTAGACTGAGTTACTTTGTAAACCAAACCAAAACAAAACACCTTTCATTTTCAGGGGCTGTTTAGTTATCCTGAAATACAGTTAACACAGAAATCCCACTTAATTATTTCCTTTTAACAACCAGCTTTCAGAATTAGAAGTTGCTTTTCTCTCTTGAAAAAAAAAAATCTGAAAAGGCTAAATGTTAAGATTTTATAAAGCTAGGTGCCAAGTATCCGAATGTTTATGCTATTCTCTAAACCTTACTAAAGTCTGAGATATTTTATGTTGAAATGTTTAATTGAACAGTAACAAAACCCCGATTTTTGTAAACTTTAAAAACCACTCGAAGTGTTTGTCTGACTTTAAAAAGGAAGCTTGGCCGAAGCTTTGGGAATGGTGGTTCTATAAAGATTTTAGAGGCCTAATAAAATTTGTTTAAAAGGTAGAAAGGAGAGGAAAAAGAAGTAAGCTAAAAATATAAACCAGTCCAGCGAAAGAAGGACATAACAAATATAGCCACTCGAGAACCTACCGGAGGTGAGAGTGACTGATAGCAGAACGCTCCATCCCTAGGGAGTCTCAGTGTGGTTCAAATGTCTTCTTAAAATCAGAAGAGGAAAGATCAGTAAACCAAGCAACCAAACAAAGAAACCACAAGGGAAAGAAAAAAGTATAAAAATTTCCCTAAAGAGGCCAGATTTAGGAGAAGAAGGATGCTACCGTAGGCAGCCCTCAGAGAAGGGCAACGAGTAGCCGGCCCAGTACCTCCAGGCAAAGTACGAAGGAAAAATTATTAGACATGAGCCTGGAAGGAGAATGGCAGAAGGCTGAAGCCCCTAAGAGGGCATCCAGGCTCTGCTATTTAGGGACCTGGGAGGGAAATACGCACAGGAAAGTAGACAGAACTGTGTTCCGATGAAACGCGAGAAAAAGCGATGAGTCAGGAACTGGGGTGCAGATCTGGGTTTTGGGGTCAGGAAAACCCATGTTTGAATCAGGAGTCCACACTGCCCAGCTGGGGAACCCTACCCCTGTTGCTTAGCCACCCTAAGCTTCACTTTCCTCACGTACAACATGGGATAAAAATGTCTTTCACAAGACTGTTCCATAGGACAATGAGACGGCTGTGCCGTAAGGTAGCAGGCCTTGAAGAAGGAGGGTTTGTACTCGTACTACTGTTGTTAGCATCATTCCTGTCTATTTAAGTATGCCAGTCAGTGGATATACACACTGGTCTAGGATATAAAAATGACCTTGGTAGGATGGGTCTTCCTTTTGATTATTATCATGCTGTGCTCTAAAATAAGTTTTACTAAAAGACTGTTTGTAAGAATAAAAAGGAGAATGTCTGTGTGTGTTTTTGTGCACACCTTGATCCACAGGCTGGCTCAGGATTGCTGCAGACAGCTTTTCTGTGAAAGAGGAACAGAGGGACATATGTTCAAGTTCACGTCACCTCTCTGGGCCCATGTCCTCATGTATAGAGATCCACCCACTTGAGGTTCATGTGCCAAAAAATGGTATTTCCATGCACTTCCCTGTGTGTATCTTTACACACACCTGGCAGAGAAATGGCCACTTGCACACATGGCACGTGACTGCACCACCCACCGAATATGCCTCTTAATAATCCAGCAAAAATTCAGGGAATTTGGGTAGCGGGTATGTATTTATGCCTCTGTCCATCACAGACACGTTCTGATGTATCAGCTGGGCTCGGATCAAATGGAAGGTGATATTTCAGAGGGACCATAAAACAACTGGAAAGTCTTGAAAGCAATTATGATTTCGAGCCAGCGACCCTGGACTTCCATCCCATCCCCATGAAGCCTCCCCAGGCAAGATGTCCACTCCCTCACCACTCTCTATGGCCGGTTTATTTATACCTCTTTCCCTGACCTCTCTTCTCTCACTTCCTCTGAATCCTCTCCGCCCCACCTCTCTCTGCTGATGGAGTCGGCTGTGATGAAGTTCACGAGGCCGCATGTATGACTCTCCTGCTATTGAACCCGGAGCCTGCCCCTCCACATCTTGCTTCCAGGAGGGGCCTTTAAGCTCCCCTCTGGATATTTGTTTTACCGGTGGGGATGCAAGTCAAAGGGTGCTAGCTTAAAAATAGTCACAACCTGAAAGTTGGGAGCTATGTTCTGTTTGGCAGAAATTTTTAGGACTTAAGCCCAGGAGGCAGCATCTCAAGCATCCCTGAGAGAAGCACTCCGAGGAGGCAAGGGAAGGAGCCGGGTTGTGCAGAGGTTTGCAGCAAAAGACAGGTAGTCTGACCATCAAAAGTATTTTTGTGAATTAAACAAAACCAGACACCGAAAGTTAAGGAATTTAGTGCTTTTCTGTGTATGGGAAGATGCAAGAGCCTAGGCATCCTGAAATCACTCATCTCCGCCATCTGGGGCCAGAGTCCTGTATTTTCACATTCTGATGTTGGGGAATGATTGACGGTGGGAGGAGAAGAGGAGGACAAAGGATGAGATGGTTGGATGGCATCACTGACTCAATGGACATGAGTTTGAATAAACTCCGGGAGTTGGTGATGGACAGGGAGGCCTGGATGCTGCAGTCCATGGGGTCACAAAGAGTCGGACACAGCTGAGCAACTGAACTGAACTGAAAGTTCCTCATTGCTCACCGTAGGGAGCACCTGCAGTCTGATGGCTACCAGATTCCGCAGGTATTCTCCTTTCTGAGTGCCCTTAGGGTTCAGGAATTAACATTTGGAAGGCTGGAGTTGCCGATGACCATGACATCCTTGTGTACTATTATGGCAGGAAATACTCCATTTCTCAAAGCATGGTCCACCTAGAGCCAGTACATCCTCACTCTGCCAACCTGAGCAAGTGGGAGAAGGGCCTGGCATCTGCCCGTGGGACACTCTTCTGTTGTTGAAAAATCATCAACAAATCACCAATAATAAGAATATAAAACAGTTTTGTTTGAGCCAAACGGAGGACTAGCCTGGAAGCCTGCTTCCTTGATGACTCTGAGAAAGTGCTCTGGAGAAGCAGGGTTTCCAAGACAGTTTTATATCTTTTTTATATCTTAACAAAGGACATTAAACAAGTCAGGGTTACATTTCTTTAAGGTTAAAAAAAAACAGGCCAACACATACAGTGAGTCAGTATGGCCTTGACACCTGGGAAGGGTGTCTTATCAAAGGAGGACCAGCATCCTAGGAAGGGAGGCATTTAACCTTGGTTTTCAACGTGGACTTTGTTTACTTTTGGTCAATGTGTTCTTTTCTCTAATATTTAAAGCAGACATACCCTGTAGGTATGATAGGCCATAAATGGGCTGTCTTAGTTAGCATCAGGTTCAAGGTAACTCACGGATAAGCCAGAATGACTCTCCTACATGTCGGGATGTGAACATTTCTTTTATCAGTTCCCAGGGAAAGACCACCCTCTCCTCCTTGTTCTCCCTTCACAGAGGAAGGATGTCAGACCAATGCCAAACAGCCATGCCTCGAGTGAGCAAGCAAAGCCCACACGTGGAGACACTAACACACAGCAACACCTGACCCTTGTATGTGGCTCTTCCATGTGATAGAAGGGGCCATGGACCTGCCCCTCGGGGACAGGACGCACACAGGCGACTCAGCCCAGAGACGCTCATCAGGAAACACATGATCCAGAGCAATTCAACCAGCAGAGACAGACCAGGGAGAGAAATGGGGCAAGGAGGCAGATTTTAGGTTGGGAGTAAAATTGACAGTTTTGACATAACAGTGGAAAAGGACGTCTGAAGTCTTTATTCGCTTCTGGCTCAGCTCTCAGTGACAATTGGACCATGCTCAGCCTTCAGGTGGCATGATTGGATGGTCCTGGATCATCATTTACTGGGAACAAGGCCAGAGAAGGAGAAACTGCCTTGAGCCCCTTTCCAGAAGGGAAGTCAATGTTTCTAAGGGAAGATAAAAAGCAATTTTTGAAGAGCTTTTTTCTCACAATTCTGGTCAAGTTAAGAAGAAAGCGTAGGAGAACATCTATTGCCTATTAAACACAGGAAACAAAAAATACCTACTGCCCACCTCTGGCCTTCAGGACAGCATCTCAGGCAGGAAGCAGGGAGAGAGATGAGTAAGCACAGGACCGACTCTTGAGGCATGGCATGAGTATAAACATGGAAGGAAAAGATAAAAGTCATGGTCAACGAACAGATCAATTTCTGTGGGAGTCCTCAGAAGGGAGTCACGTGCTCGGTCAACAAGCGTCCTCATGCGTTAGTTTCTCTCCCTTCCTGTCAATGTGTGAGTCTCTAAAGTGTGTGGGCTTCTGTTCACTGGGTTTCTTGTTTGTAAGCCTTGTGTGTGTGTGCATGTGTGTGTTTATTTCTCTATTTCTCTTGGATGGTTTGTGTGTACATGTGTGTGTGTCTCTACATGAAGGAGTTTCTATGTTTCTGTCCGGCTTATCTGGATCTATTTCTCTATCTCTTTGTTTATAACTGGATCACAGATCCAGTTTTCTGTTTTTATTCTGCAACATCCCTCACATCTCCTTTCCTATTTCTCTCTTCCCCTTTCCTCTTCTATATCCTTGTTTCCTAACCAGGCATACTATATAAGACAGTTGCAATTCAATTTCTTTGCTAAATAGTAAAAATAATAATTTCCAAAGGAGATGAAAAGACCTTTTTCTTAGTTTTGCTGTGGCCTATGTGCCCTTAATTATCCCCCTCTCCCTTGGGAATCAGTGGCTATGGTTTGGGGGTTTTGTGTTTGTTTTGTGGCTTATTTATTTTTAAAAATGTTTATTGAGGAGTATAGTTGTTTTATAATGTCTTGTTAGCTTCTTCTGAACAGCAAAGTGAATCAGCTGTATGTGTACCATATATCCCCTCTTGTTTGGATTTCCTTCCCATTTAGGTCACCACAGAGCACTGAGTAGGGTTCCCTGAGCTACACAGTAGGTTCTCACTAGCAATCTATTTTATACACAGTATCAACAGTGTATATATATCAATCCCAATCTCCCAATTCATCCCACTCCCCTTTCCTCCCTTGGTGTTCATTCATTTGTTCTCCATGTCTGTGTCTCTATTTCTTCTTTGTAAATAGGATAGTCTGTACCAATCTAATGGAGGAGGAAATGGCAACCCACTCCAGTATTCTTGCCTGGGAAATCCCATGGACAGAGGAGATTACAGTCCATGGGGTTGCAAACAGTTGGATATGACTTAGCAACTGAGCACATACCAATTTAAAAATCCCCTACCTCTGGTGAACTGTAAGCTTGAGGATGATTGATTAAACTGTTGTTTACAGTTTCAAAATAACTGATCCAGTAAGAAGTTGTTCTCGATCCATTCCCGGTCATAGGTACATGCTCGAGTGGGAAACAGTTTATTTGAGGTTTTTCATGAGAAAACTTACAGCCATTCTTGGAAGAGGCAAATGGTCCATTTTCCCTTGTGTTTGAAGAAGAAAAACCATCCTCCAGTCCCACTTGTTTATGTAAACTTTCATAAGAGAGGTGGAGATTTGCTCAATTCCAGAGAAAAACAAAAGTTAAAAATTATTTCCCCCATAAAACTTGAAAACCCGCATTTATAAACAAGACTGGTATCGTCTACCACTGGAGAAAAAATATCTTCTCAGCCTGATGCAAGACTATGTCATGTGTGGCCAGCGAAGAAAGTTTGGGCAACAGAAAGCATCCCACTGCCAAAAGGGGAACAGTGGTCAACAGTTTAAGGGTCCCTCTGGTCAAACCCTACCCATGCCTTCCTGGAAAGAGAAGCCTTGAGGAGTGATGAAAAGGGGAGACTTTGCTTCCTTTATCAATAATTGGAAAACTCATTGATGCATAGCAGAAACCAACACAATATTGTAAAGCAATCATACTCCAAATAAAAATAAATTAATTAAAACAAATTTTTTTAAGTCATACAAGAGAAGCACACGCACACACACACACACACAAACGGAATACATAATGCAACTCCAGGTTGGGGAGTGTGTGTGCTCATGCGTTACAAAAGAAAAAGAAAGGCTTATCATGGTTTAGCAGAGGAAGGAAGCACAGGGTGAAGATGGGTTGTGAGGGTTTATATTTTGATTCTTGTAAAGGATATGGTTAAGATACATGGATAGAAGATGTCAGTGCTCAAAAAGTATTTCATTTGTGACACTTTCTGTGTTCCGGCATATTACCATACTTTATGCTGTGCTGTACTTAGTTGTTCAGTCGTGTCCAACTGTTTGTGACCCCATGGACTGTAGCCCACCAGGCTCCTCTGTCCATGGGATTTCCCAGGCAAGAATACTGGAGCAGGTTGCCATGCCCTCCTTCAGGGGATCTTCCCAGCTCAGGGGTCAAGCCCAGATCTCCCACACTGCAGGCAGATTCTTTATCGTCTGAGCCACTAAGGAAGCTCGAGAAAACTGGAGTGGGTAAGCTATCTCTTCTCCAGGAGAACTTCCCAACCCAGGAATCAATCTACCTGCACTGCAGGTGGATTCTTTACCAGCTGAGCTACCGGGAAACCCAGTACCATACTTCGTCACGGCCTGAAAAAACAATAGCATCTACACTAGTCATTTTGTACATCAGTGTTTTCTACAAACCACGAATATTGGGATTGTCATCTAACCATACACACTAGAATTTTAGACTTTCAGACCTTATCAGACTGCAAAGTGTAATCTTCCAGGAGAAACTCTAATTTCTTCTTGCAGCATCTGCACATTTGACACATGAATGTCTGAAATCCAAGCATTCTGTTTGTATCTCATTTGCCTGACTTGCCAGCAAGAAATGCTTCTCATTGGACACACTCCACAGTCCATCCTTTGTGTACTCAGAGAGTTCCTAAGTGATCAGGTCACTCCCTTTTTGAAATTCACAGACTGTCTTCCAAAAATCCCTTCTGGAATCTTCCCTGACTCCCAGGCCTCCACCTTCTTTCACTTTTGACAACCAAGTCAATCAATATTGACTTGGAGGTTGAGGTCCACCCCACCTCCTGTCCTCTTTGGATCCTCACATCTACTGAAGCTTCCACGTCCTCCCATCCTGCCCATTCCGATAGGAAGGTCATTCTCGTGGTCAAGGACGCAGGAGAGGAGTGAAGGAGCATCACATGTTTCTATTTCCTCTTGATCTAATGAGCCTTGTTCTGGTTGTTCAGTCACTAAGTTGTGTCTGACTCTTTGCAACCCCATGGACTGCAGCACGCCAGGCTTCCCTGTCCTTCACTATCTAGCTTGTTCAGAGTCATGTCCGTTGAGACCGTGATGCCATCCAACCATCTCATTCTCTGCACCCGCTTCCTTCTCCTTTTGCCTTCAATCTTTCCCAGCATCAGGGTCTTTCCCAATGAGTTGGCTCTTCTTCGCGTCAGGTGGCCAAAGTATTGGATCTTCAGTTTCAGCATCAGACGTTCCAATGAATATTAGGGGTTGATTTCCTGACTCAGCTCCAAGTGTAGCTGAAAAGCCCTTTGGGTTGTTATACATGTCATCATCCTTAACTTCTCAAAGCCTTGACAAGAGTTCATTTTGGAACAACTTATACAGATGCTAGAGGAAACTCTTTTTTTTTTCTTCTTCTTTTCTTCAAAATGGCAAGTTTACCCTGATTGGAAGAGTGGAGATAAATTAGGGGGTTGTGGGTGAACAGGAATCTCACCTTCACAACTTCTTATCCTCGCTCCACTAGGTCCATACGAAAGAGTTTCTTCTTACATTGCCAACCATTGCCAAGATCTCCTTGTCCTTGTTCTCCAGACTCAACTGGCACCTGTCCCCTGGACCCTTTGTCACTATTAGACAGTAAGACACCCAAGATCAGAGATTTTTCATTCTTCCCCATCCTGAGTACAAAGTCCCACACACAATGGACACCATCATTTTGACCAATAAACAATCGTCTTGGCCACTCTGAACCACAAGAAGTTGTTAAGAATATGACCTTTGAAAATAAGTTCAAATCCTAATGCTATGACCTTGGGAATGTTTTTTAATGCTCCTATGGTTTAATTTTTACTTATGCAACCAACCTGATAGGATTGTTATAATGAATACATCAGGTGATATATGAATGGTCAATAAATGATACTGATAATTTATATTATTTCAGTTCAGTTCAGTTCAGTTCAGTCGCTCAGTCGTGTCCGACTCTTTGCGACCCCGTGAATCTCAGCACACCAGGCCCCTCTGTGCATCACCAACTCCCAGAATTCACCCAAACTCATGTGCATCGAGTCGGTGATACCATCCAGCCATCTCATCCTCTGTCATCCCCTTCTCCTCCTGCCCTCAATCCCTCCCAGCATCAGAGTCTTTTCCAAGGAGTCAACGATTCGAATGAGGTGGCCAAAGTACTGGAATTTCAGCCTCAGCATCATTCCTTCCAATGAACACTCAGGACTGGTCTCCTTTAGGATGGACTGGTTGGATCTCCTTGTAGTCCAAGGGACTTGCAAGGGTCTTGTCAAACACCACAGTTCAAAAGCATCAATTCTTTGGCACACAGCTTTGTTCACAGTCCAACTCTCACATCCATACATGACCACAGGAAAAACCATAGCCTTAACTAGATGGACCTTTGTTGGCAAAGTAATATCTCTGCTTTTCAATATGCTATCTAGGTTGGTCACAACTTTCCTTCCAAGGAGTAAGCGTCTTTTAATTTCATGGCTGCAATCACCATCTGCAGTCATTTTGGAGCCCCCCAAAATAAAGTCAGCCACTGTTTCCAATGTCTCCCCATCTATTTGCCACGAAGTGATGGGACCAGATGCCATGACCTTAGTTTTCTGAATGTTGAGCTTTAAGCCAACTTTTTCAGTCTCCTCTTTCACTTTCATCAAGAGGCTCTTTAGTTCTTCTTCACTTTCTACCATAAGGGTGGTGTCATCTGCATATCTGAGGTTATTGATATCTCCCCTGGCAATCTTTTCGCCCCCGCCCCCTGCCTCCCAGCAATCTTAATTCCAGCTTGTGCTTCCTCCAGCCCAGCATTTCTCATGATGTACTCTGCATATAAATTAAATAAGCAGGGTGACAATATACAGCCTTGTTGTACTCCTTTTCCTATCTGGAACCAGTCTGTTGTTCCATGTCCAATTCTAACTGTTGCTTCCTGACCTGCATATAGGTTTCTCAAGAGGCAGGTCAGGTGATCTGGTATTCCCATCTCTTTCAGAATTTTCCACAGTTTATTGTGATCCACACAGTCAAAGGTTTTGGCATAGTCAATAAAGCAGAAATAGATGTTTTCTGGAACTCTCTTGCTTTTTCCATGATCCAGCAGCTGTTGGCAATTTGATCTCTGGTTCCTCTGCCTTTCCTAAACCAGCTTGAACATCTGGAAGTTCACAGTTCACATATTGCTGAAGCCTGGCTTGGAGAATTTTGAGCATTACTTTACTAGCGTGTGAGATGAGTGCAAATGTGCAGTAGTTTGAGCATTCTTTGGCATTGCCTTTCTTTGGGATTGGAATGAAAACTGACCTTTTCCAGTCCTGTGACCACTGCTGAGTTTTCCAAATTTACTGACATATTGAGTGCAGCACTTTCACAGCATCATCTTTAAGGATTTGAAATAGCTCAACTGGAATTCCATCACCTCCACTAGCTTTGTTCATAGTGATGCTTCCTAAGGCCCACTTGACTTCACATTCCAGGATGTCTGGCTCTAGGTGAGTAATCACACCGTCGTGATTATCTGGGTCATGAAGATCTTTTTTGTACAGTTCTTCTGTGTATTCTTGTCAACTCTTCTTAATATCTTCTGGTTCTGTTAGGTTCCTACTATTTCTGTCCTTTATCAAGCCCATCTTTGCATGAAATATTCCCTTGGTATCTCTAATTTTCTTGAAGAGATCTCTAGTCTTTCCCATTCTGTTGTTTTCCTCTATTTCTTTGCATTGATTGCTGAGGAAGGCTTTCTTATCTCTCCTTGCTATTCTTTGGAACTTTGCATTCAAATGGGAATATCTTTCCTTTTCTCCTTTGATTTTTTTAAATTTTATTTTATTTTTAAACTTTACATAATTGTATTAGTTTTGCCAAATCCTCCTCAGACAGCCATTTTGCTTTTTTGCATTTATTTTCCATGGGGATGGTCTTTATTCCTGTCTCCTGTACAATGGCACGAACCTCTATCCATAGTTCATCAGGTACTCTATCAGATCTAGTCCCTTAAATCTATTTCTCACTTCCACTGTACAATCATAAGGGATTTGATTTAGGTCATACCTGAATGGTCTAGTATTTTCCCACTTTCTTCAATTTAAGTCTGAATTTGGCAATAAGGAGTTCATGATCTGAGCCACAGTCAGCTCCTGGTCTTGTTTTTGCTGACTGTATAGAGCTTCTCCACCTTTGGCTGCAAAGAATATAATTAAGCTGATTTCAGTGTTGACCATCTGGTGATGCCCATGTGTAGAGTCTTCTCTTGTGTTGTTGAAAGAGGGTGTTTGCTATGACCAGTGAGTTCTCTTGGCAAAACTCTATTAGCCTTTGTCCTGGTTCATTCTGTATTCCAAGGCCAAATTTGCCTGTTACCCCAGGTGTTTCTTGACTTCCTACTTTTGCATTCCAGTCCCCTATTATGAAAAGGACATCTTTTTTGGGTGTTAGTTCTAAAAGGTCTTGTAGGTCTTCATAGAACCATTCAGCTTCTTCAGCATTGCTGGTTGGGGCATAGGCTTGGATCACTGTGATACTGAATGGTTTGCCTTGGAAACGAACAGAGATCATTCTGTCGTTTTTGAGATTGCATCCAAGTACTGCATTTCAGACTCTTTTGTTGACCATGATGGCTACTCCATTTCTTCCTGCCCACAGTAGTAGATATAATGTTCATCTGAGTTAAATTCACCCATTCCAGTCCATTTTAGTTTGCTGATTTCTAGAATGTCGACATTCACTTTTGCCATCTCCTGTTTGACCACTTCCAATTTGCCTTGATTCATGGACCTAACACTCCAGGTTCTTATGCAATATTGCTATTTACAGCATTGGACCTTGCTTCTATCACCAGTCACATCCACAGCTGGGTATTGTTTTTGCTTTGGCTCCATCCCTTCATTCTTTCTGGAGCTATTTCTCCACTGATCTCCAGTAGCATATTGGGCACCTACGGACCTGAGGAGTTCCTCTTTCAGTATCTTATCATTTTGTCTTTTCATACTGTTCATGGGGTTCTCAAGGCAAGAATACTGAAGTGGTTTGCCATTCCCTTCTCCAGTGGACCACATTCTGTCAGACCTCTCCACCACGACTCATCCAACTTGGGTGGCCCCACACGGCATGGATTAGTTTCATTGAGTTAGACAAGGCTGTGGTCCGTGTGCTCAGACTGGCTAGTTTTCTGTGATTATGGTTTCAGTGTGTCTGCCCTCTGATGCCCTCTCGCAACACCTACCATCTTACTTGGGTTTCTCTTACCTTGGATGTGGGGTATCTCTTCATGGGTGCTCCAGCAAAGCACAGCTGCTGCTCCTTACCTTGAAGGAGGTCACTCCTCCTGACTCTGAACGTGGAGTAGCTCCTCTTAGCCCTTTGAAGGTTAAGTGAAATAGATAGGCTAAAAAGACCTGCCACATTGCAGGTATTTAATAAATGCTAGCTTCTTTTCTTTCTTCAGAAAATGGATACTACTATATTTTACCCTGGCAATAATTTTAAAAATCAATTGAGTAATATAATTAAAAGAAGAGTTAACCTACAAACCACAACTAAATATCCATTTGCAAATTATTGGCATATTCAAACAAAATGTCCTTCAGTCTAAAATTGTCTTGAACTTAATTGAATTAACTTTGATTTTTCAAGAGGTACTTTGAAGTATAGTAGGGATATAGTGTTGTGTGAAGGGTGTGGTGGGGTGGTAGAAAAAGAAGGAATTTTCCTCAGAAGGTCTATTTTTTATTCATATTATGCCAGACAGGGCATATAACCTCTGCAGTCCCTCATCTGAAAAGTGAGTTATAATAATTCTTGTCCAATTATTGTATAGGCTGGTTGTTGTTTAGTCATTCAGTTGTGTCCAACTCTTTTGTGACCTCATGGACTGTAGCCTGCTAGGATCCTCTGTCCATGGGATGCTCCAGGCAAGAATACTGGAGTGGGTTGCCATTTCCTCCTCCAGGGGATCTTCCCCACTCAGGTATTGAAACTGTGATTCCTGCTTTGGCAGGTGGATTCTTTACCACTGAGCCGCCAGCGAAGCCCTGATCAGCATTACTAGTTAGATAATCTGTTGGACTGACTCCTCCTCCCATCCACTCAAGGAAAGAAACCTGGCAATGACCAACCTACTGTTTTGCCTCGAATACCCTTGTTCCTACTTATTTCTGCTTACAAACATCTTTCATTTTCTTGGAGCTCCTTTTTATCCTTTTATCAAGCTCCTTTTAGCTTGATTGGATGCTATCTGATTAATGAATTGTTGAATAAAGCCAATGAGATCTTTAAAATGTACTCAATTGAATTTTTTAACAGAAGTATAAGGAATAGGCTAAGCCAATAACTCATTAGCTGTTAGATCGATGGATGGACGCTGAGTACTTCCTATACTTTCTGTGTCTAGGGACAGAGAGATGGGAAAGGGGAGTGTATCATTGACCTGTCTGAATACTGAGGCATGTAAATTTTGATTATGGAGCTATAAAAAGGGGGTGGGTAATGGACAACCCCACTTTCTCATTCTTCTACCCTCAGTAATCTTTCCATACACCCTAAGAATGCTCTGGTCCACCCATTCAAAACTACTCAATATCCTTGGGAGTTGTGATTGACATGCACACACTGCTATATTTAAAATAAAATGCCATGGGAATACAAACTAGTACAGCCACTATGGAGAACAGTGTGGAGATTCCTTAAAAAACTGGAAATAGAACTGCCTTATGACCCAGCAATCCCACTGCTGGGCATACACACCGAGGAAACCAGAATTGAAAGAGACACGTGTACCCCAGTGTTCATCGCAGCACTGTTTATAATAGCCAGGACATGGAAGCAACCTAGATGTCCATCAGCAGATGAATGGGTAAGAAAACTGTGGTACATATACACAATGGAGTATTACTCAGCCATTAAAAAGAATACATTTGAATCAGTTCTAATGAGGTGGATGAAACTGGAGCCTATTATACAGAGTGAAGTAAGCCAGAAAGAAAAACACCAATACAGTATACTAACACATATATATGGAATTTAGAAAGATGGTAACGATAACCCTGTATGTGAGACAGTAAAAGAGACACAGATGTATAGAACAGTCTTCTGGACTCTGTGAGAGAGGGAGAAGGTGGGATGATTTGGGAGAATGGTGTTGAAACATGTATAATATCATACATGAAATAAATTGTCAGTCCAGGTTCGATGCAGGATACAGGATGCTTGGGGCTGGTGCAGTGGGATGACTCAGACGGATGGTACAGGGAGGGAGGTGGGAGGGGGTTCAGGATGGGGAACACAAGTACATCAATGGTGGATTCATGTTGATGTATGGCAAAACCAATACAATATTGTAAAGTTAAAAATAAATAAATAAATAAAAGGAGTCACACAAAAAAAAATAAAATAAAATGAAATGCCTTTCCTTGAGGAAAAAAAGAGTTGCCTACTGTCCGTACCTAAAGGAAGGTTGTCATGGGGGATCAGACCTGGCTAGCAGCCTGCATGGGTCCTGACAATTCTCATGGAGTGTTTTTTGAAGTTCCTCTTTGAAAATCTCTGCAAATGACCTGTAATTGTTCCCAAAGGGATTTCAGTTGAAATTCCCTATCCCAAAGGGATTTCAATGACAACAGCAGTCAGGGGCTTGCCACCCCCTCTAGCTGCTCCAAAGCAGAGATTTTATAACAGGGGAGGTCAGAGAGAGTGGCAGGGAGGGAGTTAGTTAACCCTTAGTTTTTTGTGTCTTTTTTTTTTTTAATTGGAGGAAAATTACTTTACAATGTTGTGTTGGATTTCTGCCATATGCAACTTGAGTCAGTCATAATTATACATATATTCCCTCCCTCTTGAGCCTCCCTCCCCTCCCCTAGCCCACCCCTCTAATTTTGAAAGTTATTTTCAGTGAGAAAAGAAATCTTTCCCATCACCACCATCATCATCACCAGCAACTTCAGCAGTAGCAAGTTTACACATTGAAAACCTTTGCAAAGCTTGAAGCAGCTATAAAGTCAGTGGAAGAGTTTTGAATGCATCTGCTGACTTCAGACAAAATTATACGGGGAGTGAAAGACATTGGCCAAAACATTCTAGATGAATCGAGCTGGACCATTGTCAACCATCTTCAAACAAGTTCCCTGTGTTCTAATAAAATAAATAACATGACCATACCCTTTATAAAAACGTGACTCTCTGTAGCATAGTTTAAACCCATTCAATACAATTGAAAACATACCTTTGCTGTTTCCAATAATTCTGTTCATTTGCTCTCACTGTATGACGTCTTATAAGACATGTGGTCAATCATTAGCTCTGATCTAAAGCCCAGTATTTAGTTGGGAATGTAATCTCCTAAATTGCAACATTTTTCAGAAGGGAAAAGCGGGGTATGCTTTATATTAATGCATTTGTTACAAGGTTTCCCAGGATCCCCTGAGTAAAAAGTGGAGCATCCCTGCAGTATGAGATTCTTAGACTGGGAAACAAGTGATGTTTGAAGTTAAGAAAATGATTTTTTCAAGATTATACAACATTCATCAGGTTATTTTGCCAACACAGAGTTTGTATACACATAGTTGAATGGCTGATTAACTCGTTGCTATTCATTCATTCAAGAAAATATTTTTTAAGCATTAATTATGTTCCAGACACTTAACAGGAGTTGGGGATATATAGTTGAATGGTATCATCATTGCTTTCAAGAAGATAAAACCTGTAGCCAGACAGACCCATCGTTCTTTACAATGTTGTGCTAGTTTCTGCTGTGCAACAAAGTGAATTAACTGTAAGTACATATATATCCCCTCTCTCTTAAACCTAACCCCCACTCCCACCCGATCCGACCCTTCTTGGTCCAGCACAAATATTTAAATCACCAAGTGTTCTGCGCCAGGAGCATTGCAATTTGAACCTCAAATTTACAGTAGAAAGAGATACTCTGTATCCTATATAATGATTCTTTTTCGTTTCCCCTTTTCCTTCTCAGCAAGATTCCAGAGGGAGGTTCTGATTGGTCTGCTTACGCCTGTGGTTCTTCCTACTGGCCATTCATCAGACTCACCTGGGAAGCTTGACGATGCTTGTTCCCATCCCCCAGCTACTGCTAAGTCACTTCAGTCGTGTCCGACTCTGTGCGACCCCATAGACGGCAGCCCACCTGGCTCCCCTGTCCCTGGGATTCTCCAGGCAAGAACACTGGAGTGGGTTGCCATTTCCTTCTCAATGCATGAAAGTGAAAAGTGAAAGTGAAGTCGCTCAGTCGTGTCCGACTCTTCGAGACCCCACGGACTACAGCCTACCAGGCTCCTCCGTCCATGGGATCTTCCAGGCAAGAGTACTGGAGTGGGGTGCCATTGCATCCCCCAGAGATTCTGATTTAATCACTCCAGGCTACATCTCGGACATTGGTCATGTTTCCAAATACCTCTGGGTGATTGTAATATGTATTCAGGCTTGAGAATGATTAAGTCAGTCTGCAGGGAATATTTTTCTGCCCACAGTGCTGATTGCCGCTGTCAGCCACCTCATACCCACAAAGAGAAGCACACAAAGCTGAGAGTATGAACGGTTTCTCAGCAGTTACTACACTGCTCTGCCGGAAGTAAGAGAAAACCCAGGTCCCTGAAATTATCACTGATGCCTCATGTGGACTTTCAAGTTTTTTTAAACAATAAGAATATTCTGTTACTTGTAACCAAGAGTTGTTCAGTATAGAAGAAGCTATGCCATAGTAACAAAAAGTCAACATTTCAGAGGCTTAACACACCTTAAAGTTTATTTTTCATCTTTTAAATTCAAAACAGGCTAAATAATATGCATGCATTTTGTAGTTGTGCTACCTAGGACATATCCCCTCTAAGGGAGAAGAGTGTGTTGGGAAGAAGGGTGTGATTTTATGGGTCAACTTGGCTGGGCTGTATTGCTCAGCTGTTTGGTCAAACAGTAGATGTTGCCATGAAGGTATCTTACCGATGTGATGAGTATTTTAAATCATATGAAGGCCATAAAAATGAAGAGTGAAATTTCAAACTTGCTGATCCCACAACTGTGTGAGCCAATTTCTTCCAGTCTCTCTGTATTTCTGTCTCTGCCTGTCTCTCTAGGGGAATAAACCTAGCTTTGCAATGTACTAGATGTATGGGCTTAAGTAACACAACTTCTTTTAAGCCTCATTCTACATTCTGATAAAATGAAGGTAACATGTAATCCATTAGATGCTTAAAAGGCTTCAGTGAGGCCATTTGTGGGATATTTAGCACTCTAAATGGATAGTAATTAAGCAAGCATTGGTCTAGAATCTCTGATCATAAAGAAGGGAAAAGTTTGCCAAAACTAGGTGTTCCCAAGGGCTAGTCGAGCACAAAACCAGGAGCCTTGGGGATAAACTCTTTGCTGGTAGTTTGTGGCATTTCCTTGGGGTCGCTAGTGCCTTGCACAGATGGAGTGTCCTGGCATTTTCTAGTTTTATTCTCTTTTTCCAACAGAAGTGATTCCCCCCACCACACACATATACATACACTATATTCTAGCTTACACATGCCTTCTTATGATGCCCGTGATGTTGGGCATTCCATAGGTGGCAATTCCACCTGAGAACAGTCCTACTGGGGTCCTGAGTCAACTGTACAGAGAATAAGAAGGGTCTTGGTGTTGGGAGGATGAGGATGTGAGTGGAGAGCTCTGATTTTCCTTGCTCTTGACCTAGGCTTTGGTCTTCTCTGAAGCCAGGAAGAACAGGAACAGGAGGAAATAGTGGAAAATGGCACCAGAAAACAATTAGATTTGGAAATACGAGGGAGAGAAAGGAAGCAATAAGAAAAGGGAGCAGAGATGACTGGATTCTTGGCCCAAGTTGACATTCTTTTATGTCCTTTATAAAAATAAAAGAGAAAAAATAACGTTTTGGACAAAGGCTACCGCTTTCAACTCTCCCATAGCAAGAAAGAGAAAAGCAAGACACATTCCTGGATTTTGCCAAATCACAGAAAACACATAAGAAGGAGAGTCTCGTTCCCAGGCGGCATGACGGAGCACATCAGAATGATGAAATTTAAGCCTGAATGCAAACATCTGTGGAATTTTTGCTAAGGGGAGGAACAAAGAAGAAAGTGAGATTAAGACCTACAGCATTTGAAAGAGTAGTTTCATAAAAATAATAAGTATTTTCCATAGATCTGTAACTCAAATGGCAATCCCACATGTCACAGAATTTTCTGAAATGTCCACGTCCTCGAGGAACCACACTGTTTACTTGTGCTTAACACTTACAAAATGTGAGTCTTGTGGTTGCCTTCCCAGACCTCTTTCATTGCTCTCCTGTGACAGAAACCTTCTTTTCTGTGAGAATCTATTATAAGTGGTTCAGGTAGGGTGGCCCAACACCCATCCACCCATCCGTTGTTGTTATTAAGTCGTTAAGACAGGTCCGACTCTTTGCGACCCCATGGACTATAGCCCACCAGGCTGCTTTGTCCTGGGATTTTCCAGGCAAGAATACTGGACTGGGTAGCCATTCCCTTCTCCAGGGGATCTCCCAACCCAGGGATTGAACCCGTGTCTCCTACACTGGCAGGAGGTTTCTTTACTACCGAGCCACCTGGGAAGCCCATCCTGCCCTCTGCCAAAGGGGTGCTTGGTGACCCAGACCTGCCTGTTGCAATACTTCAGCCCACGGGCCAGAGTGAACTACTCAGAAATGGGCACATGACTCAAGGAGGGACAATCAGAAACTTCTCTGTGTTTGGGTGGATAGACTTTGGGGAAAGAGCAGCAAACAGTCTTCTCTGGGGTCATGAAATCTGAGGACCAGAGTTCCTGGAGAGGCTTGGAGTTGTCTTTGCCACTGGATGGTGGCTGCCTGCTGAGAATGAAGAGGATGAAGAAGAAAGGAAGCCAATTCAAGACCTGGAGAGACTCAGCTCTGATGACAGCCCACCAACAGAAACCCTTGAGTGACTAGCACCACCAAGAAAGAGGCTGCTGAAGTGGTGTGGACCCCAAAAGGGACGCCTTTCCCCTTAACCTCCTAAGGTGGGTCCATGGAAGAGAAGGGATCTCCCTGTTCCCAAGAGTAGAAACTAGTAGCCAGCATGGCTCACCAAGGAACTCACTGCTCGGACACACGACCACTTTTCCATCTCTCATCCACCCAAACTCGGATAGTGTCTACACCACACTGGCTGTCTTCTGCCCCTTTGAATGGGAGTCTTTGGTGAAAAGTCTCTTCAGATAAAGTCTTACCTGGTGGAAGCCACACAAAAGGACTTGTCGCCAAACTCCCCAGCATCTTTGAAGTCACTCGGTCATGAACACAGGCAGAATTTATGAAAAAGCAACCACAGGTACAGTTACAAGAGACAGAGGGAGTAACAAGTGTACACTTAAAATAAGAACTTCTTCTGATGGACTGGTGATTTTAAGTGGAGGCTTAAACTCTGTGTGTGTGTGTGTGTGTGTGTGTGTGTGTGTGCATAGAAAGAAGAGAGACAGAAAAGCAGGATCAACCAGATTTGGCATGGCCTCTGGGACCCTTGAAGGCAGAAGGGTGAAGCAAAGCAGTGGGGAGTCGAGGAGATTGGGGTCCTCAAGCAACAATGTCCATTTGAGAGGTGGGGTCTGTACTGACTCCAGGGCATGAATGGGGCAGCCAGCACCTTGCCCTGACTCTGAAACAAGACTTTGATCTCAATGAACCCAAGTCCGGTTCTCAGGTGTGTGCATTGCAAATGGCAAAGGGAAAGCCTGGAGACTGTGACTCTTCCCAGAGGACAGGCAGGTCAGGCACAGGTGAGGTCCACCTGCCCCCCACCCCATCATCACCTCTTACTGGCCCAGTTGTTCCACAGTGACCACTTTCATGTTCACATCAAGCAACTCATGAAGCTTGACTGAATTGCAGGTTGAGAACCAACCACAGCAAATACCTCTTTTCCAAAACCATATGCCAGGCCCCCGGGCAAACACAGGACCCAAGCCTGTGTCTGATTTCCTTGAATAGGCTGTCAGGGGCTTTGCGGTCATGTCCTTCACCCAAGTTTCTGGTAAAAACTGTTTAAGTCTTCAAATAAGGCATGACTGTAAAATGCAAAGGAATGACCAGTTTGCCAAAATATTCCCAGGGCAGTGTGTTTGAGTGGGGCATGAGGGGGTGAGAAGTTGGTTATCCCTTCTAAAGAGGCAGATCTTGGGACTTTGCTGGTGATCCTGTGGTTAAGAATTGGCTTTCCAATGAAGGGGACACAGGTTCGAGCCCTGGTCAAGGAAGTAAAATTCCACATGTCAAAGGGCAACTAAGCCCAACTGCACCACAGCTACCGAGCCTGCGTGCTCTGCAGCCTGCGTGCTCTGGAGCCTGTGCTCCACAACTGGAGAAGCCTGTGTGCTGTAACTAGAGAAGAAGCCCCCCAGGCACCACAATGAAAAGCCTGCATGCCACAACAAAGACCCAGCACAGCCAATATTAAAAAAAAAAAAAGATGCAGATTTTCCTGAATGCTTTAAAGCAGTAGGTGCCATGCACAAAGAGAGGGATGGGCAGTTATATTCTTTTAATAGCTTCTTTGGCTAATTTCAGAAGACATACATATTTAATATAGAAAAGTAAAAAAAAAAAAAACATGTGTTAAGTCATTAGCCCCTGTAACAACCTCAAAATCACAGTGGATTAACAGAGTAAAACTGTATTTCTCATCCACACCAAGTTGAACAAAGACTAGCTGGATGGCTTTCTTTGGTGACTCCCCTTCAAGCAGTGACTCAGGGACCCAGGATGCTCCCATCTTACTGTGATGCTGTTCCCAGGGCCCCCAAGTGTTTAGCTGGATCTTTTGCATCATTGACCAGTCAACAAGCTGGGTTGGATGGGGAGGGGTTTTCTAAAGCCAGGTCTACAAGTACATCATTTTTCCTACATTCCATTGGCCAGAGTTAATCTCATGGCTAACCTATAAGCAAGGAGGCTGGGAAATATCATTTTCCTGTGTTGCTGCTGCTGTTCAATCGCTAAGTCATGTCCGACTGTTTGTGACCCCATGGACTCCAGCACGCCAGGCTTCCCTGTCCTTCACTATCTCCCAGAGTTTGCTCAAGCTCATATCCATTGAGTCGGTGATGCTATCTAACCATCTCATCCTCTGTCGCCTCCTTCTCCTCTTGCCCTTCAATCTTTCCCAGCATCAGGGTCTTTTCCAATGAATCAGCTCCTCACATCAGGTGGCCAAAGTATTGGAGCTTCAGGTTTGGCATAAGTCCTTCTGATGAATATTCAGGGTTGATTTCCTTTAGAACTGACTGGTTTGATTTCCTTGCAGTCCAAGGGACTCTCAAGAGTTTTCTCCAGCACCACAGTTCGAAAGCAGCAATTTTTGACACTCAGCCTTCTTTATGGTCCAACATCTATATGGTGTTCTTTATGATCACATCTGTATATGACTGCTGGAAAAATCATAACTTTGACTATGCAGACTTTTGTTGGCAAAGTGATGTCTCTGCTTTTTAATATACTTATGAATAAAATGACATAGTGTGACTAACCAGAGCTTAGCCTCTGCCACACACCTAACAGCACACAGGGGACATCTGATGACCTACAATCCACAGAACCCAAGATAGTTTGCTGTTGACGATATGACTTGTATTGCATGTGACTTCAATCTATGCATTGATGCCATTTTGCAAGTATATATAAAATATTTTATGGCATCATACAACATATACTGTTTTATAGCAAACATTCTTTTAATTATTGCAACTTAACTATAAGCATTTCTCAGTAACTCAGTTTGAAGAGGCTGTACAGTATTTCTGTATATGGATTCAGTTCAGTTCAGTTCAGTTCAGTCACTCAGTCATGTCCGACTCTTTGCGACCCCATGAATCGTAGCATGCCAGGCCTCCGTGTCCATCACCAACTCCCAGAGTTCACTCAGACTCATGTCCATTGAGTCAGTGATGCCATCCAGCCATCTAATCCTCTGTCCTCCCCTTCTCCTCCTGCCCCCAATCCCTCCCAGCATCAGAGTCTTTTCCAATGAGTCAACTCTTCGCATGAGGTGGCCAAAGTACTGGAGTTTCAGCTTTAGCATCATTCCTTCCAAAGAAATCCCAGGACTGATCTCCTTCAGAATGGACTGGTTGGATCTCCTTGCAGTCCAAGGGACTCTCAAGAGTCTTCTCCAACACCACAGTTCAAAAGCATCAATTCTTCGGCGCTCAGCCTTTTTCACAGTCCAACTCTCACATCCATACATGACCACAGGAAAAACCATAGCCTTGACTAGACGGACCTTTGTTGGCAAAGTAATGTCTCTGCTTTTGAATATGCTACCTAGGTTGGTCATAACTTTCCTTCCAAGGAGTAAGCGTCTTTTAATTTCATGGCTGCAATCACCATCTGCAGTGATTTTGGAGCCCCCCAAAATAAAGTCTGACACCGTTTCCACTGTTTCCCCGTCTATTTCCCATGACGTGATGGGACCGGATGCCATGATCTTCATTTTCTGAATGTTGAGCTTTAAGCCAGCTTTTTCACTCTCCACTTTCACTTTCATCAAGAGGCTTTTTAGTTCCTCTTCACTTTCTGCCATAAGGGTGGTGTCATCTGCATATCTGAGGTTATTGATATTTCTCCCGGCAATCTTGGTTCCAGCTTGTGTTTCTTCCAGTTCAGTGTTTCTCATGATGTACTCTGCATATAAGTTACCATATTTCAGTTCAATTCAGTTCAGTCGCTCAGTCACTCTTTGCAACCCCATGGACTGCAGCACTCTAGGCCTCCCTGTCCATCACCAACTCCCAGAGTCCACCCAGACTCATGTCCATCAAGTCAGTGATGCAATCCAACCATCTCGTCCTCTGTCATCCCCTTCTCCTCCTGCCCTCAATCATTCCCAGAATCGGGGTCTTTTCAAATGAGTCAGTTTTTCGCATCAGGTGGCCAAAATATTGGAGTTTCAGCTTCAATGTCAGTCCTTCCAATGAACACCCAGGACTGATTTCCTTTAGGATGGACTGGTTGGATCTCCTTGCAGTTCAAGGGACTCTCAAGAGTCTTCTCCAACACCACAGTTCAAAAGCATCAATTCTTTTGCACTCAGCTTTCTTTACAGCCCAGTTCTCACATCCATACATGACTACTAGAAGAACCATAGCCTTGACTAGATGGACCTTTGTTGACAAAGTAATGTCTCTGCTTTTGAATATGCTATCTAGGTTGGTCATAACTTTCCTTCCAAGGAGTGTCTTTTAATTTCATGGCTGCAGTCACCATCTGCAGTGATTTTGGAGCCCCCAAAATAAAGTCTGACACTGTTTCCAATGTCTCCCCATCTATTCACCATGAAGTGATGGGACCAGATGCCATGATCTTCGTTTTCTGAATGTTGAGCTTTAAGCCAACTTTTTCACTCTCCACTTTCACTTTCATCAAGAGGCTCTTTAGTTCTTCTTCACTTTCTGCCATAAGGATGGTGTCATCTGCATATCTGAGGTTATTGATATTTCTCCTGGCAATCTTGATTCCAGCTTGTGCTTCCTCCAGCCCAGCATTTCTCATGATGTACTCTGCATATAAGTTAAATAAGCAGGGTAACAATATACAGCCTTGATGTACTCCTTTTCCTATTTGAAACTAGTCTGTTGTTCCATGTCCAGTTCTAACTGTTGCTTCCTGACCTGCATATAGGTTTCTCAAGAGGCAGGTCAGGTGGTCTGGTATCCCATCTCTTTCAGAATTTTCCACAGTTTATTGTGATCCACACAATCAAAGGCTTTGGCATAGTCAATAAAGCAGAAATAGATGTTTTTCTGGAACTCTCTTGCTTTTTCCATGATCCAGCAGCTGTTGGCAATTTGATCTCTGGTTCCTCTGCCTTTTCTAAAACCAGCTTGAACATCTGGAAGTTCAGAGTTCACATATTGCTGAAGCCTGGCTTGGAGAATTTTAAGCATTATTTTACTAGCGTGTGAGATGAGTGTAATTGTGCAGTAGTTTGAGCATTCTTTGGCATTGCCCTTCTTTAGGATTGGAATGAAAACAGACCTTTTCCAGTCCTGTGGCCACTGCTGAGTTTTCCAAATTTACTGGCATATTGAGTGCAGCACTTTCACAGCATCATCTTTTAGGATTTGAAATAGGTCATCTGGAGTTCCATCACCTCCACTAGCTTTGTTTGTAGTGATGCTTCCTAAGGCCCACTTGACATCACCCTCCATGATGTCTGGCTCTAGGTGAGTGATCACACCGTCGTAATTATCTGAGTCGTGAAGATCTTTTTTGTACAGTTCTTCTGTGAATTCTTGCCACCTCTTCTTAATATCTTCTGCTTCTGTTAGATCCCTACCATTTCTATCCTTTATTGAGCCCATCTTTGCTTGAAATGTTCCCTTGATATCTCTAATTTTCCTGAAGAAATCTCTAGTCTTTCCCATCCTATTATTTCACCATGTCACCAATCTGTTGTGAAATTGGTGCCAGTCCAATTGCTGGATAGTTTTGGTTTTCTTTCATAAAGGATAATGGTTATTTGCTCAGGATCCACCCGTGCTTGTGCGCAGTTGTGTCTGACTCTTGGGACCCCATGCACTGTGTGTAGCCTGCCGGGCTCTTCCATCCACGGGATTTCCCACACTAGAATACTGGAGGGGTTGCCATTTCCTCTTCCAGGGGATCTTCCAGGGATCGAACGCGTATCTCCTGGGTCTCCTGCGTTATAGGCGGATTCTTTGCCTGCTGAGCCACTGGGGAAGCCCTTTCCTCAGGATACTTTCCTAGAAATGAAATTTGTAAATGAAAAGAAATACATTTTGTTGGGGAATGATAAAGTGACTTCAAAATGCTTCTCTTCCTAGGATTTTATTTTGGGAAGTTTAACTACTCTGACAACGTTTTTTGCAAACCTTTGCTGAGTTCAAAGCCAACAATTTCAATTTTCTAGAGATGTCCTCGCTAAAGTGTACTCCTCAGCTTCTATTTGTTGAAGAAATAGACTTAACTTTGACACATTAAGAAGGAAGGGAGGGGCTTTTCTGGTGGTCCAGTGGTTAAGACTCTGCACTCCCAATGCAAGGGGCATGGGCTCCATCCCTGGTCTACAAACTAATATTCGAAAAATAAAAAGAGGAAAGGGAGCATGCAAGATCATGGGGACAAAGGTTAGCTGAGCCCGTACTCCATACCAGGCATAAGGGGAGATGCTTTACAAAGAATTCCATTTCCTATTATGACAACTTGAGAGGTAAGTATTAGTCTAGGATCAAGAAGAGCCCTGGGATTCATTGAAACTCAGGTGTCTACCCAAGTTTGTTATCCGTTGGGTTGGGACTCAGATGGGTCCAGTCTTGGGCAAAACTTTGAGACAGATCAAGGAAATGTACTGTTTTCAGTCCTTTCTCTGTCCTTATCTCTGGGTATCCATGACTCTTCCCTTTCTGGCTCCATTACCTGCAAAGCAGGAAAAGATCCCATGAGGGTGTGACAAAGAGAACTACTCAGAGAATCAGAAGAACTAAGCTCCAATTCTTCCTTTGATTTTTCACCTGATATGCCATATTTGCCTTGGCAAATGTGTTTTCTCATCTATATAAGGAGAAGTTGGGACCAGATAATCTCTAAGTCTCTCTCCCTCTCTCTCTCTTTTTTTTTTTTTTTTTGACCATGCCACTCAGCTTGCAGGATCTTAGTTCCCTGACCAGGGATTGAACCCTGGGCCCTTGGCAGCAAAAACACCAAGTCCTAACCACTGGACTTCCAGGGAACTCACCTCTAAGTCTCTTTAATGTCCCAAAATTCCAGACAAAGAACACTAGACAGTCTGCATGTGTTTGTCACTCAGTCATGTCCTACTTTTTGCAACCCCATGGACTGAAGTCCGCCAGGCTCCTCTGTCCATGGAATTCTCCAGGCAAGAATACTAGAGTGGGTTGCCATTTCCTTCTCTAGAGGATCTTTCTGACCCAGGGATCAAACCTGCATCTCCTGCATTGCAGGCAGATTCTTTACTGTCTGAGTCACCAAGGAAGCCTACTCAGTTTCCCTGTTCTTAAATAAGGAGTTCAGCCCAGATGCATTTTAAATCTGTTCAGTTCTGATTCCAGAGCTCATTCTTAAAGTCTAACCAAAGACTTGACACCACAGGAGAATGATACATGTCTATGACTATTGATTCTTCAAACTTCTCCATTCTGACACTCAAACAATGTGCTAAATATATATTTAGTTGTGTTCAACTGGGCTCCTGATTGCCCTGATGTTTTTCCAAATAGGAGACAGGCCTCTGATGCAGAATATTTGCCATGATACCCTGTCTGTGACCATTTCCCTGACAGGCACATGGTCTTTCTATAGCCTAAAAGGTCTCTCAGCTGCAAATAAATGTTTACTGGAAAAACATATGATCAAATACGTTTCGCTGATAACCCGGGACTCCTTACACTTCCCCATCAGTCCCAGTGGGAGAAGACCACAGGAATAGCAACTTGTGTACATACAACTGTTTTTGAACTCTTGACTTGCCAGACCCTTTCTGGAAACTTTAGCAAGGCATGCTACATGCGAATTCAGAGACCTGAGTCTGCTATTAGGCATTGGGAACAGAGCCAGAATCATAATGAAATTATAGTCTTAGCACCATGGGTCCCCGTCTTTGGGGGTTCAAAGACCTCTTGAGAAAACTAATTGAAGCTTCTATATGGCCCCATTGCAGAAAAGTGCAAACGTGGGCACACACACATGAGCACACACACCATGGTCATTTTTTAAATGCTAAACATGGAGTAAGGTCCCACTTGTGCAGAGGAAAGTGTCCTAAAGGACCCCGGTGGAGCCAGACACTTGCTTTTTGCCACATTACGCAGACATCTGGAGGGTTCCTAGAGAGAGGCCAGAACAGCTGGGATTGTGGGGCATTAGTAGGATTTGGAACCAGCATGGAGGCGTTGGGATATGTTAATACCCAGTACAGATGCCCTGGTGTAAACCACTTAGTAGCAGACTTGCAGAGACACATGAAATTTTACACACATATTCAAGGGGATTTGGGGACCTCTTAGGGGTTCATGGATATCAAATAAAGAATCCTGGAATGATTTGGGCTTTCTTTCTGGGAAGAAAACAAAGTAAAGCCACTTAGTTATGTGATTTCAGTGTGGTTATTTCACCTCTTAAGCTCTGAGTTTGCATCTATACAGTGAATAGATAGGACATACCTGCTACCCAAAGCTCCTTCCTCTTCAACAAATCTACGGTCAGCAATCCAGTGGTCTGGATTCAGTGTTCTTTAGCTGCTTGCTTGTTGAAAAAGTTCAAATGCTGCCTCCTCCAATCCTTTTAAGGAGCTAACTTGGGTATAAATACACTGGTATGGGGTCAACCAGGCAGAACAGCTTTCTAAAATGAGTCACAAATTGCCATGAGTTAAAAACTTGTTTGGTAGTCATGGGAGTTAAAGGACAGCTGATCACCAGAGTCTGGAAAATGACCTTTCCTGGGTTTGATCACGTTGTTGAGTCATACTTTTGGCCTCTGTTACTCCGAGGAAAGCAGTTCCCGTTTCTTTACCTTCTCCTCTTTGGTCCCAGCTGCAGACTGAAATAGTTTCACAGAAATCTGGTCCTGGAACTCTGCAAAAGTTCTGACCAAAGTGAGTTGAGAGAAGGTACTTTTTCCTTTATCAATAGACAACCTTCCCTCATTCATTTGTGAGTTACCTGCACAAGTATACATACCCCAGACAATCTCACTTTCTTTCCATCTTTTTTTTCCTCTCTCTCTTCCAATGCTCAAGTGGCTTTTGAAGTCCCGCACATACTGGGAGGCCAAGGCTACCATGTTGCACAACTTCATTCTATCTGCATGGTGTCCCTGAGGTGTGCAATGCAATGGTACTCCAAGAAGCTTTCTTGATAGACTCAAAGAGTCTTAAGGATTTTCCCTGCCTGTCCAACCTGGAAGCTGCCAAGTTAATAACTTCTTCAGGGGTTGCTCTATATATGCATGTGTGTTTAGTCGCTTCAGTCATATCTGACTCTTTTGAGACCCCATGAACTGTAGCCTACCAGGTTCCTCTGTCCATGGGATTCTGCAGGCAAGAATACTGGAGTGGGTTGTCATTTCCTCCCTCCAGGGGATCCTCCCAGGGATTGAACCCATGTTTCTTGTGTCTCCTGCATTGACAGGTGGATTCGTTAACACTGTACCACCTGGGAAGCCCTAGAATAGGTATTTTAAACCAATAATATTTGAAACAATCAGAGAAGGCAATGGCAACCCACTCCAGTGTTCTTGCCTGGAGAATCCCAGGGACGGAGGAGCCTGGTGGGCTGCCGTCTATTGGGGTCGCACAGAGTTGGACACGACTGAAGTCACTTAGCAGTAGCAGCAGCATTTGAAACAATGGGTTAAAATGCATAGCACTTTGGCACATTATGTCATTAGCATAAGCCAGAAACACATAAGGGGAATTACATTTATGAAAATCTATAATCATAGAAATGATAAAATATCATCCTGGCTAGAGCTCAACTTCAGATACTGCCATCTATCCGTTCAGTTCAGTTCAGTTCAGTCGCTCAGTCGTGTCTGACTCTTTGCGACCCCATGAATTGCAGCACGCCAGGCCTCCCTGTCCATCACCAACTCCCGGAGTTCACTCAGACTCACGTCCATTGAGTCAGTGATGCCATCCAGCCATCTCATCCTCTGTTGTCCCCTTCTCCTCCTGCCCCCAATCCCTCCCAGCATCAGAGTCTTTTCCAATGAGTCAACTCTTTGCGTGAGGTGGCCAAAGTACTGGAGTTTCAGCTTCAGCATCATTCCCTCCAAAGAAATCCCAGGGCTGATCTCCAGAATGGACTGGTTGGATCTCCTTGCAGTCCAAGGGACTCTCAAGAGTCTTCTCCAACACCACAGTTCAAAAGCATCAATTCTTCGGCGCTCAGCCTTCTTCACAGTCCAACTCTCACATCCATACATGACCACAGGAAAAACCATAGCCTTGACTAGATGGACCTTTGTTGGCAAAGTAATGTCTCTGCTTTTGAATATGCTGTTTAGGTTGGTCATAACTTTCCTTCCAAGGAGTAAGCATCTTTTAATTTCATGGCTGCAATCACCATCTGCAGTGATTTTGGAGCCCCAAAAAATAAAGTCTGACACTGTTTCCACTGTTTCCCCATATATTTCCCATGAAGTGATGGGACTGGACGCCATGATCTTTGTTTTCAGAATGCTGAGCTTTAAGCCAACTTTTTCACTCTCCACTTTCATTTTCATCAAGAGGCTTTTTAGTTCCTCTTCACTTTCTGCCATAAGAGTGGTGTCTACCCGTTAAAGTTCAAGAAAAGTCCATAGTTTTTTGTCTGGGGGTAAATCCACACACCTTCTGAGTGGAGCTGAAATGCACATATTTTTCAATGATTCGTCTTAAGCTCCTCAAACCTCCTCAGAAGGGCAATCAGATGTCTGACAGCCTGTCCTCCCTTTCTGGTGCTACATTAAGTCCTTGCAGAACATCAAGAGCTTATTAAGGTAGGAGGTCCAGTCCAGGCCATGGGTCTGGGAGCTGGGACCCGGGCAGGAAGGTTCTCACAACCCAAGCCCATGATGAAGGATGCCTGTCTCCCCTTGTCTCCTGGGACAGGATCTGGCTCACTAGGACTTCATCAGCCTGGTGGTCGTTTGTTCGTCTTTTTTAATTCTTAAAAATGAGTGGCTGACAGCTGGGACCAGCTTCCTGAATCCCCGTCTTTGTTTCTCCCTTGAAGTGATGATAAATTCACGGGTTTGCCTAAGAAAAATAAACCCTGGACTTCCGGCTGCTGGATTCTGTACTTTGTTCCCTGGATTAGACAAAAGGCTTATTCCTCTTTCAAACACACTGAATTATCCCCAGATCAGAGTCAAAACCCTTGAAAGAAGTGATAAATGATAAATCCCACAGCCCCTTGGACATTCTTAAAAGGGATTTCAGTGGTGAGAAAGCAAATCTGGTTCCAATAGTGGTGAGGAGTTAAGCACGTTCTAATCCTATTGTGATGGGAAAAAGGCTCAGACCCACAGGGTTTGGAGCCAAGTCTCACTTGACTGGTCTTTATGCTTGGGAGGCAAGCTTGGTCATGTATGTGTGTGCTCAGTCGCTCAGTCGTGTTCGATTCTTTGAGACCTTTGGTTTATAGCCCACCAGGCTCCTCTGTCAATGGGATTCTCCGGGCAAGAATACTGGGGTGGGTTGTCATTTCCTTCTCCAGGGGATCTTCCCCACCCAGGAATCGAACACACGTCTCCTCTGTCTCCTGCATTGCAGGTGGGTTTTTACCTGTGAGCCATTGGGGAAGACCCTGCTTGGTCATGCATGTGTGTGTGCTAAGTCAGTCACTTCAGTCATGTCCAAGTCTTTGCGACTCCATGGACTAGAGCCCACCAGGCTCCTCCGTCCATAGAATTCTCTAGGCAAGAATACAGAAATGGGTTACCATGCCTTCTTCCAGGGATCTTCCTAATCCAGGGATCAAACCCAGGTTTCCTGCATTGTAGGCAAATTCTTTACCATCTGAGCCACTGGGGAAGCCCTTAAGGAGTAACTGTTTTTAATCAATTTATTTATTTTAATTGGAGGCTAATTACTTTACAGTATTGTAGTGGTTTTTGGAGTAACTTAAAGGAAAAACATCTTCATCCAATGAGGACTTTGGCTATTTACTTTCAGAGTTCATTGCTTTGCAATTACCAGCTCAGACTAGAATAGCCTTCAAGACATTGGTGGTTCAATGATAGAATCCTCACCTCCCCCAACTCCCAGACCAGAATAGCCCTGCTAAATGGGGCAGGAGGAAATGTATCTTCCTGGAAGCTTCCCTGATCTTGTCTCTGATAGGTTGCATGAATGTAACCACATGCTTTAAAATCACATGACTGCTAAAAACCAGTTTGACGTGAAAAAGAATTGCCTAATGGAAAAGGCCAAAAATGGATTAGGAGAGAAGTTTAGAACATCTTCTCAGAATATCAAGGGGAATAAGAGATACTCAGCCCTCTGATATGCCTGGTGGCTCAGACGGTAAAGAATCTGCCTGCAATGCAGGAGACTCGGGTTCTATCCCTGGGTCAGGAAGACCCCCTGGGGGAGGAAATGGCTACCCACTCCAGTATTCTTGCCTGGAGAATTCCATGGACAAGGAACCTGGCCAGCTACAGTCCATGAGGTCGCTAAGACTGGGACACTACTGAGCGGCTAATACTAAACAACTAGTGTCCCTCTGAGGCAGGTTGGAGAAGGAATGAGGGGGCAGATGACCCTGGGGACCCCTTCCAAGTCCCAAATTTCAGAGATGGCGGGAGTGGACTCTTAGGACACTGTCAGAAATTCATCTGAAGGTTGGGACCTTTGGCATCACCAAGAGGCTTCCAACAAGTAACCCCTGGCTGCTCTCTTGTTTCCTGCCAATGAAATGGTTCTATTCAGAGAATGGTCTGCAGGGGAGATTTCAGAGGCCTCAGTCTGGAAATTTAATGTCCTACCCTAGGCTGTCTTGATCCTTATAAGCTGGAAGAACTCTCCTGCTCTGGCCAGCAGGGAGATGGACACTGTCCAGATGTGAGGTGGAGCCAGTGCTGGGCACAGACCAGCAGATAAAAATGGCTTAATTCATTTCACTTTGGCTGGGGGATGGGACTGGTACTTCAGCTCCAGCTTCCACATGGATGCAGGTTTGATCCCTGTGTCAGGAAGATCCCCTGGAGGAAGGCATGGAAACTCACTCCAGTATTCTTGCCTGGAGAATCCCCATAGACAGAGGAGCCTGGTGGGATACAGTCCACAGGGTTGCAAAGAGTCAGACAGAACTGAGCCACTAAACAACAGTATTGCAATTATAGTTAGGTTTCCATGTCCAAAGCCTCCACATTCATGAATTCAGCCAGCTGCAGATAAAAAAATCTTTTTAAAAAACTCCAGAAAGTTCCAAAAAGCAAAAATTTGAATGTGTCATGCACTGGCAACTATCCACATAACATTTACACTGTATTAGCATTGCGTTAGTTACTATAAGAAATCTGGAGATGATTTAAGGTGCACAGGAGGATGTGCGTCTGTTATATACAAATACTAAGCCAAGGCTATGGTTTTTCCAGTGGTCATGTGTGGATGTGAGAGTTGGACTGTGAAGAAAGCTGAGTGCCGAAGAATTGATGCTTTTGAACTATGGTATTGGAGAAGACTCTTGAGAGTCCCTTGGACTGCAAGGAGATCCAACCAGTCCATTCTAAAGGAGATCAGTCCTGGGTGTTCTTTGGAAGGAATGATGCTGACGCTGAAACTCCAGTACTTTGGCCACCTCATGCGAAGAGTTGACTCATTGGAAAAGACTCTGATGCTGGGAGGGATTGGGGGCAGGAGGAAAAGGGGACGACAGAGGATGAGATGACTGGATGGCATCACCGACTCGATGGACGTGAGTTTGAGTGAACTCTGGGAGTTGGTGATGGACAGGGAGGCCTGGAGTGCTGCGATTCATGGGGTCGCAAAGAGTCAGACACGACTGAGCTACTGAACTGAACTGAACTGAAGCCATTTTACATTCGGACTTGAGCATCCACGGACTTGGGGATCCGTGGGGGTCCCTGTTGCAGTACCTGCAAGTAGCCCCCTGCAGGTACTGAGAGATGACTGTACTAAACAAATGGAACCCAGGGTTAGACAGTCTTCATTTTCAGGCTAAATTGATAATCCCAGAGCCATTCGCACATAGTTTTGGCATCCAGGCATGCACTACAACACACAGACATATACAGAATGCACTACCCACTACACATGTACATGCACACTTACACGTACACGTTCTTGAACACTTTTGATTGACCTGGGCATGATTCCCAGTTCAGTCCTCTGGAAAATGCTCAAAACACATGAGCAACTGGGTATAGGTCCTCTGAATACTGCAAATAAGAAATAGTGAGTGAGCAATGCCAACAGCTCCTACCATCTTTGGGGCACCCACGTGCTAGGAAGGGAACATGATAAAAGAAAAACAGTTATCAAGGACAACCGTTGGAAGGATGGTTAAGTGTGTGAGAAAGTAGGGCTGACATGCTTGAACCATCAGGGGAAAAGGTAGGTTGCCGGGGGTGTTTGAAGAGCAATCTCTCCAAACATCTTAAGAATTGGAAAACAAAATTTCCTAAAACCAATCTATTAGAGAGTGGAAACTCTGAAAACAGCTCAAATTCAAGCAGAACAGGGAATAAAAATAGCAGAGGTGGTCTTGTATTGGGTTCATCCGTAACAGACACGAGGAATTCTGGAGCCCAAATTCAGTGACAGGAGGCTCACAGTGGAGCAAGTATCAGAAAAAGGTTGTGAGAACATAGGTTTACCTTAGAAACAAAGATTCAGAGCGTTTCCAATCCAGACTCTACTCAACTGGATGGAGGGTTCACAACAAAATTAGAGTTAGAAGGTAGATAATGTAGGGATATCATAAACACTTGACAGCTCTAAGAGACAGAGGGAAAGCTCCTAAATAAAGATAATTAGGTCTGTATAGTCAAGGCTATGGTCTTCCCAGAGGTCACACATGGTTGTGAGAGCTGGACCATAAAGAAGGCAGAAAGCCAAAGAATTGATGCCTTCGAACTGTGGTGCTGGAGAGGACTCCTGAAAGTCCCTTGGACAGCAAGGAGATCCAAGCAGTCAATCTTAAGGGAGATCAACCCTGAGTATTCACTGGAATGACTGATGCTGAAGCTGTAGTTTCAGTATTTTGCTCCTCTGATGCAAACAGGTAACTCATTGGAAAAAACTCTGATGCTGGGAAAGATCGAGGGCAGAAGGAGAAGAGGGCATCAGAGGTTGAGATAGATGGATGGCATCACCAATGCAATGAACATGAACTTGGACAAAGCTTGGAAGATGGGAGGGACAGAGACGCCTGGCGTGCTACAGTCCATGGGGTCACAAAGAGGTGGACAGACTGGGCAACTCAACAAAAACAACAAAAGATAATTAAGAAGTTTTTTGTTTTTTGTTTTTTTAAGTAAGGGCAGGGTTCTAGAACTAACACCCCAAAAAGATGTCCTTTTCATTATAGGGGAGTGGAATGCAAAAGTAGGAAGTCAAGAAACACCTGGAGTAACAGGCAAATTTGGCCTTGGAGTACAGAATGAAGCAGGGCAAAGGCTAATAGAGTTCTGCTGAGAGAATGCACTGGTCATAACAAACACCCTCTTCCAATAACACAAGAGAAGACTCTACACACGGACATCACCAGATGGTCAAAACTGAAATCAGATTGATTATATTCTTTGCAGCAGAAGGTGGAGAAGCTCTATACAGTCCGCAAAAACAAGACCAGGAGCTGACTGTGGCTTGGATCATGAACTCCTTATTGCCAACTTCAGACTTAAATTGAAGAAAGTGGAGAAAACCACTAGACCATTCAGGTATGACCTAAATCAAATCCCTTATGACTATACAGTGAAAGTGAGAAATAGATTTAAGGGACTAGATCTCATAGACAGAGTGCCTGATGAACTATGGATGGAGGTTCGTGACATTGTAGAGGAGACAGGAATCAAGATCATCTCCAAGAAAAAGAAATGCAAAAAAGCAAAATGGCTGTCTGAGGAGGCTTTACAAATAGCTGTGAAAAGAAGGGAAGTGAAAAGCAAAGGAGAAAAGGAAAGATATATCCATTTGAATGCAGAGTTCCAAAGAATAGCAAGGAGAGATAAGAAAGACTTCCTCAGTGATGAATGCAAACAAATAGAGGAAAACAATAGAATGGGAAAGACTAGAGATCTCTTCAAGAAAATTAGAGATACCAAGGGAATATTTCATGCAAAGATGGGCACAATAAAGGGCAGAAATGGTAGGGACCTAACAGAAGCAGAAGATATTAAGAAGAGGCGGCAAGAATACACAGAAGAACTGTACAAAAAAGATCTTCACGACCCAGATAATCACAATGGTGTGATCACTCACCTAGAGCCAGACATCCTGGAAGGTGAAATCAAGTGGGCCTTAGGAAGCATCACTATGGACAAAGCTATCGGAGGTGATGGAATTCCAGTTGAGCTATTCCAAATCCTGAAAGATGACGCTGTAAAAGTGCTGCACTCAATATGCCAGCAAATATGGAAAACTCAGAGTGGCCACAGGACTGGAAAAGGTCAGTTTTCATTCTAATCACAAGAAAAGGCAATGCCAAAGAATGCTCAAACTACTGCACAATTGCACTCATCTCAGTTCAGTTCAGTTCAGTCGCTCAGTCATGTCCGACTCTTTGCGACCTCATGAATCGCAGCACACCAGGCCTCCACGTCCATAACCAACTCCCAGAGTTCGCTCAGTCTCACATCCATTGAGTCAGTGATGCCATCCAGCCATCTCATCCTCTGTCGTCCCCTTTTCCTCCTGCCCCCAATCCCTCCCAGCATCAGTCTTTTCCAATGAGTCACTCTTCGCATGAGGTGGCCAAAGTACTAGAGTTTCAGCTTCAGCATCATTCCTTCCAAAGAAATCTCAGGGCTGATCTCCTTCAGAATGGACTGGTTGGGTCTCCTTGTACTCCAAGGGACTCTCAAGAGTCTTCTCCAACACCACAGTTCAAAAGCATCAATTCTTCTGAGCTCAGTCTTCTTCATAGTCTAACTCTCACGTCCATACATGACCACAGGAAAAACTATAGCCTTGACTAGATGAACCTTTGATGGCAAAGTAATGTCTCTGCTTTTGAATATGCTATCTAGGTTGGTCATAACTTTCCTTCCAAGGAGTAAGCATCTTTTAATTTCATGGCTGCAGTCACCATCTGCAGTGATTTTGGAGCCCAGAAAAATAAAGTCAGCCACTGTTTCCACTGTTTCCCTATCTATTTCCCATGAAGTGATGGGACCGGATGCCATGATCTTAGTTTTCTGAATGTTGAGCTTTAAGCCAACTTTTTCACTCTCCACTTTCACTTTGATCAAGAGGCTTTTTAGTTCCTCTTCACTTTCTGCCATAAGGGTGGTATCATCTGCATATCTGAGGTTATTGATATTTCTCCTGGCAATCTTGATTCTAGCTTGTGCTTCTTCCAGCCCAGCGTTTCTCATGAGGTCCTCTGCATATAAGTTAAATAGGCAGGGTGACAATATACAACCTTGACGTACTCCTTTTCCTATTTGGAACCAGTCTGTTGTTCCATGTCCAGTTCTAACTGTTCTTCCTGACCTGCATAGAGATTTCTCAAGAGGCAGGTCAGGTGGTCTGGTATTCCCATCTCTTCCAGAATTTTCCACAGTTTATTGTGATCCACACAGTCAAAGGCTTTGGCATAGTCGATAAAGCAGAAATAGATGTTTTTCTGGAACTCTCTTGCTTTTTCCATGATCCAGTGGATGTTGGCAATTTGATCTTTGGTGCCTCTACTTTTTCTAAAACCAGCTTGACCATCAGGAAGTTCATGGTTCACATATTGCTGAAGCCTGGCTTGGAGAATTTTGAGTAATAAAGTAATAATTACTTTATTAGCATGTGAGATGAGTGCAATTGTGTGGTAGTTCGAGCATTCTTTGGCATTGCCTTTCTTTGGGATTGGAATGAAAACTGACCTTTTCCAGTCTTGTGGCCACTGCTGAGTTTTCCAAATTTGCTGGCATATTGAGCGCAGCACTTTCACAGCATCATCCCACATGCTAGTAAAGTAACACTTAAAATTCTCCAAGCCAGGCTTCAGCAATATGTGAACCATGAACTTCCAGATGTTCGCACTGGTTTTAGAAAATGCAGAGGAACCAGAGATCAAATTGCCAACATCCACTGGATCATGGAAAAAGCAAGAGAGTTCCAGAAAAACATCTATTTCTGCTTTATTGACTATGCCAAAACCTTTGACTATGTGGATCACAATAAACTGTGGAAATTCTGAAAGAGATGGGAATACCAGACCACCTGACCTGCCTCTTGAGAAACCTATATGCAGGTCAGGAAGCAACAGTTAGAACTGGACATGGAACAACAGACTGGTTCCAAATAGGAAAAGGAGTACGTCAAGGCTGTATATTGTCACCCTGCCTATTTAACTTATATGCAGAGGACCTCATGAGAAACGCTGGGCTGGAAGAAGCACAAGCTGGAATCAAGATTGCCAGGAGAAATATCAATAACCTCTGATATGCAGATGACACCACCCTTATGGCAGAAAGTGAAGAGGAATTAAAAAGCCTCTTGATGAAAGTGAAAGTGGAGAGTGAAAAAGTTGGCTTAAAGCTCAACATTTAGAAAATGAAGATCATGGCATCTGGTCCTATCACTTCATGGGAAATAGATGGAGAAACAGTGGAAAGAGTGTCAGACTTTATTTTTCTGGGCTCCAAAATCACTGCAGATGGTGACTGCAGCCATGAAATTAAAAGACACTTACTCCTTGGAAGGAAAGTTATGACCAACCTAAACAGCATATTCAAAAGCAGAGACGTTACTTTACCAACAAAGGTCCGTCTAGTCAAGGCTATGGTTTTTCCTGTGGTCATGTATGGATGTAAGAGTTGGACTATAAAGAAAGCTGAGCTCAGAAGAATTGATGCTTTTGAACTGTGGTGTTGGAGAAGAATCTGGAGAGTTCCTTGGACTGCAAGGAGATCCAACCAGTACATCCTAAAGGAGATCAGTCCTGGGTGTTCATTGGAAGAACTGATGTTAAAGCTGAAACTCCAATACTTTGGCCACCTGATGCAAAGAGCTGACTCATTTGAAAAGACCCTGATGCAGGGAAAGATTGAGGGCAGGAGGAGAAGGGGACGACAGAGGACGAGATGGTTGGATGGCATCACTGACTCGATGGACATGGGTTTGGGTGAACTCTGGGAGTTGGTGATGGACAGGGAGGCCTGGCATGCTGCTTTTCATGGGATCACAAAGAGTTGGACATGACTGAGTGACTGAACTGAACTGAACTAAGGGCTTCCCTAGTGGCTCAGTGATTAAAAATCTGCCTGCCAATGCGGGAGACACAGGTTCAATCCCTAGTCCAAGAAGATCCCACATGCCACAGAAGAACTAAGCCCATTTGCTACAAGTACCGAGCCTGTGCATTAGAGCCCATGCTCTGCAACAAGAGAAGCCACTGCAGTGAGAAACCTGAGCACCACAACTACAGAGCAGGCCCCACTTACCACAACCAGAAAAAGCCTGCATGCAATGATGAAGACCCAGCATGACCAGAAATAAATGAAAAAAATTTTAATTATTAAAATGTTGGGGCAGCTGAGTTGCAGAATGCAGTTTATATATTCTGATAAATAGGGTTGCATATGCATGCGCTCAGATGTGTCCTACTCTTTGTGACCCAGCCCACCAGGCTCCTCAGTCCATGGGATTCTCCAGGCAAGAATACTGGAGTAGGTTGCTGTACTTCCCCCAGGAGATCTTCCTGACCCAGGAATCAAACCCATGTCTCCTGTGTCTGCTGCATTGCAGGCAGATTCTTTACCTGCTGAGCCATCAGGGAAGCCGATAGGGTTACATTAAAAACAAACAAACAAACAAACAAACAAGAAAGAGATGTCACAATGAAATGTCTCAGTTTTCCTCTATAGAATCAGCCACTTTTATTTGTTGAGCCATCCAGATCCTCCCAGTATCACCTGTGTCTCTATCCCTCATCTGCTTCTTCTGCTGAAAATGCAGCTGATTCCCTGCAAACAACACAACAGCCCTGACCTCACGCCCCTGTTCTGTCTTCTCTGCTCCCACCTTAGGGAGCACTGAAACAGGAAGAATCTGACAGGAAACCACCCAGAGTCAACCTGAAAGCTCAAGGGAGCCAATGCACATTGGATGAACCTTTGACCAGGGGGACCTAGGAGCTGGTGAATGCCTTTCCCTCTTTCCTTCTTCTGGATGAACTGTTCTGGGTTCCCAGTCATGGCCAGCATGATACCACACCCTCATATTTTCTCGGACCTCCATCACTATCTTACAACCCTTTCTATCATTCATGCCTCCCAACTAGATTAGCTTGATTTCTTTTTGATTCAGGCTCTTCTCTCTAGGAAATCAGGGTTAAGATGTTGTCTAAGGGGCTTCTGGGCTTAGAAGGTGGTGTTAGTGGTAAAGAACCCACCTACCAATGCAGGAGACCTGAGAGATGTGGGTTCGATCCCTGAGTCTGGAAGATCCACTGGAGGAGGACATGGCAATTCACTCCAGTATTCTTGCCTGGAGAATCCCATGGACAAAGGAGACTGTCAGGCTATAATCCATGGCAAAAGAGTCAGACATGACTCGTGACTTAACACACATGCAAGAGCTTCTGGACTGTAAAGCCCAAAGCCCACTGTATGCTTGAACTCAGTGTTAGGCAGCCTATCAAAATGCCCTAGTCAGAATAAAAGGGCTAAAAGAGGTATAAGGAGACATCAAGCTCAATGCTTGTCCTCTACTGGCTCAAGCTAGAAAAATAAGATCCACGCTCTTGAAATGCTTGGGGAAGGAAATGGCAACCCACTCCAGTACTCTTGCCTGGAAAATCCTATGGACAGAGGAGCCTGGTGGGCTACAGTCCATGGGGTCGCAAAGAGTCGGACATGACTGAGTGACTTCACTTTCACTTTCTTGAAATGCTAAGTAAGATTAAGAGAGATTAAGGGCTACTCTGTCCAAGCTTCATCTCGCTCATACCCTTGTCTCCAGGACCACACTTCCATCACTCACATGGAAATTCAGTTATCTTCAGCTCCCTCTAAGGATGTGAATGCTGCAGGCTGGATAGTGAAGCCAATGAGACTGACAAGGAGCATCTGCTCTCCTGCCCAGTGGCGCCTCATCTGACTGCCCTCGGAGCCCAGGAACTTCCTGTCTTTTCTACCTTCTATTCCCAGGAACGCATCTTAAACTGATGTCCCCTACGGAATAAGTCTATAGTTCTTATCTCCATCACAGCTACCACTGCTTTTATTCTTAACCTGTTAACCATCTTGCCTGGCAGTACTGTTACATACATTCAATCCATATTGTGCAATCAGTTTTCAGAACTCTTTCCATCTTGCAAAATGGAAAGTCTGTACCCATTAAACAACAACGCTCTTTCCCCCCAGTCCCCAGCCCTTGGCAATCGCCACTCTACTTTCTGTCTCTGTGAATTTGAATATTCTATGAGACTCATATAAGTGGCATCATGCAGTATTTTTCTCTTTGAGACTGGCTTATTTCACTTAGCATAGTGTTCTCGGGGTTTATCCTTGTTGCAGCCTGTGTAAGGATTTCCTTCGTTTTTAAGGTTGAATATTTTACCAGCAAAAATCAAGAGCAGCAGAGAATTGCAATACAGGGTCAGCAAGCCATGGCAAAAACCACAGGCAAGTCTAACAAACAAAAGAGAAGAACATAATTTTATAGAGAAAAGGAAGACATTATGAGGTATTGTCTGAAATGAAAGTCTGCTGGAGAAAAGTCAGAGTTCAGGGTGGGGCTGTTTCTCCTTCACTGAGTTGCTGGGAAGTCAATTTCTTACAGGAGCTACAACAACCATCTTTTTCTGTAAGCGATGATTCTTTCCAATGGATGGTTCTTCTGTCAAGGGGTCTTCTGTAATTGACATCAGTAGTTGAGGCCAGTCTCCTGGCTTCCCAACTGTGGAGCCCCATGCTGAGGTCATAGGGCAAAATTTCCAGAATTACAGATGCTCCATGGCAAGTATTGCGTGAGCCATCCTGTTTGTCATGAGCCATCCTGCCCCTAAGCGGACAGCTCCCATCTCCATATTGGGCAAGGTGGGCACCAAAAGACCAATGACTTAATGCTACCCCTTCCCATAGGAATTTTATTTGTCCTGATACTATAAAGTTTGGCCACAAGCCCACTATAGGAGTCGGATCTCCCCAGTCTGTTGGGCTTCCCTGATAGCTCAGTTGGTAAAGAATCTGCCTACAATGCAAGAGACCCTGGTTTGATTCCTGGTTTGGGAAGATCCATTGAAAAAGGGATAGGCTACCCACTCCAGTATTCTGGGGCTTCCTTTGTGGCTCATCTGCAATGCAGGAGACCTGGGTTCAATCCCTGGGTTGGGACAATCCCCTGGAGAAGGGAATGGCTACACACTCTAGTATTCTGACCTGGAGAATTCCATGGACTGTATAGGAAGTCAGGGAGTCAGCCCTCTGTCTTTGAAGCACCCCTCACTACCTCTGCCCTTTGTTCTTAACAAATTCTCTCACTTCTAAAATACTCTGTGTCTGGAAATTTTTTCCAACTCACGCTTGGACTGCCTCCACACTGACTCCACTTTCGTGAGGTTCGTTTATTGATTTTCACAAGCCTGGTTGCTCCTGGGCCAATGGCAGGTGAATGAGAAGGGTGGGACCAGAATTGGGTCTTCCAGCCTTGGTCCTATGCTCCTGCCAATACACCTCACAAGGACATCCCGCTCTTACATCTGAAGATGGGTGAGCGTGACTAAAGGCAGCGTTCTCTCTGGGGCAGTTTGAATGCCTTCCTGCTAGAAGACAGAGGGACGGATCACTGAGGAATCACTGAGATCAGCCCAACTGTAAGGTAAGAGAGGAGTATAGACCCAGCTCCAGCATAACAGGCATCTCTCCATCCAGAGAAGAAAATCCTGTAAAACCCAGAGCCGCAAATCCCTACCCAGAGCTAACAAACGAACTGATATCCCTTCTGTTCTGACTCAAAGGCATTTGAGCAATGCAGGGTAGTGAATTTTCCACATTGAAGTCCAATATCAGAAGGAATTTCAGTTCCCCAAATCCCTTCTCTCTTTTCAGCCAGCTGTCTCCTTTCTTCAGAGCGCTCTCCATGCGGACGCCTCTCTGGACCAGTCGGCTTCTATCATGGAAACGATTCTGTTTCCCATTAGAAGGGAAAAGAAAATTCACCAGCGGAACCACGGCAAATTGCAGTCACAGCATGGAGACCCTGGAGAGGCACCATATTGATTAAAATGTTCACGTTAGTGGGGAACGGAGGAAGGGGTGGGGAGAAAGAGCGGGAGGAGGTGAGGGAGGAAGGGCTGGAGGAAGAAGCATCCAGCTCCCAGCAGTCTGTCCCCATCAGTGTCTTCCAAACTGATATGCGGGACCTCCAGGAGAAAAGGCAGTCAGAGCAGAGAGGGCCAGGCAGGCAGCATGGCACTTCCTTGCCACGGATGGAGCACTCCAGCACCTCCCCCTGGTGGGGACCAGCACCACCAGATGCAGCCAGGAGTTCTGCAGAGCAGACCCTACGGGTGGAGCAGACATCAGACAGCTGGGCACTGCCTGGCCCTGTGGTAGCTGGGGGGAGGGGCTGGGGCTGTCTCCCAGAAGCCCTGAACCCTTCTGAATGACCTGGGGAAAGGCAGTCCACTGCAAGGATCAGCTTACGTGGTTCCCTCTGAAAGAACAGCCAGGGCTTCCCAGGTGGTGCTAGTGGTAAAGAACCCACCTGCCAGTGCAGGAGACTTAAGAGATGCGGGTTCAATCCCTGAGTCAAAAAGATCCCCTGGAGGAGGAAATGGCAGTCCCCTCCAGTATTCTTGCCTCGAGAATTCCATGGACAGAGGAGTCCGGTGGGCTGCAGTCCATGGGGTTGCAAAGAGTTGGACACGACTGAGCATGCAAGCATATATATTCATTAGAAATGGAAGGATTCCTACTAGAAACTAAGGAATTCAGTGATTAAAAACAACAACAACAACAACACTCTCGGCTCCAATGGGGCCAAACTATTCCCTGCACTCATCAGAGGAACAAGAAAGACTCAGAAAGAGCCAGCAACCTCAAGCAAGATACAAATGGACCAGTCCAAATAGCAGACGCACCCACCGTGTCACCCACATCCAGCCCCCTTTTCAGGGCAGCAGGGAGCTTTGAGGAACTTTGCCAAGATGGCTGGGGCTCCTCCCAACCCGGGGTCTCTGCTGTCCCGAGCGATCTCACCCTAGCAGTGGAAGGAGATCCAGAGACAACCATTCCAGGTCTGAGACCAGAGGTTCAGGCTTCGGGGTCCCACATGGGCTGCGAGGAGCTGGTTTTTCTCCTGCGTCACGTACTGGCCCGAGAGCAAGGCAGCCTCATGAGCAGCTCCCCTCCCTCGCCGGCCAAGGGTGTGGACTGAGTGCATCCATGTCCAAGACAGAGGCAATTGTCCCCCTTACGCTCATTTCATCCCAGGCGCTGACAGAGCCTCCTGGGCAGGGCTCCTGGCACCGCCCCGCTGGGGAGCTTCTCCAAGTCACTGCCCGTCCTCATCAAATGCAGATTTATGAAGTGTGAGGCTGGAAGAGGCCCCTGGGAGGTCGGGGGACACATGGTCCACAGGCCTCTGGGAGCTCTGTTCTGACCGTGGGCCGCTTCCCAAGACACACTGGCCAAGCAGGTCAGTGTCAAGTTCTCATCTCTCGTTCAATGCCGAGGGGCAGGCTGTTTAACCAGCCGCTCAGCAGCTTCGCATCACTGGTGGAACCGACCCCTGCATGACACGTAGATGATATTTGTATGTCACCTCCATCAGGAGACCACCAGTTCCACTCTGAGTGTGGGGAGGAAGAGAGCCTTGAATTCACAGAAATGACACCTTCTTTATACCAACAGACACTGGTTTAAGCAGTTATTCTACACCAGCTTTTATTCTGTGTGCTTTACATACCCCTTTGCTCCCTACAGTCATCCCCTGAGTGGGTAGGATGGACCCCATTTTTCAGACAAAGTGTTAGTTGCTCAGTCATGTCTGACTCTTTGCAACCCCGTGGACTCTAGCCCACCAGGCTCCTTTGTCCATGGAGTTTTCCAGGCAAGACTACTGGAGTGGGTTGCCATTTCCTCCTCCAAGGGAACTTCCAGACTCAGGGATCGAACCCAGGTCTCCCACATTGCAGGCAGATTCTTTACCATCTGAGCCACCAGGGAAGCCCCACAGACGAGAAAGCTGTGCCTTAAAGTGAGTAAGCTGCTTGCCCGGATTTGGACCGGGTCTGAGGCCTCCCTCTGGTCCACTGAACCCCAGCTTTAATGAGGTAATAAGTCACCCTGTGGTGCACAAAACCAGGGCAGACCACAGAAAGACTTATCAGTAAGTGCTGGAATTAATCTCACAGCACGTGTGTGGGGTTGGGAGGAAGGAGAGAGCGGTGTAGGATGGATCTTTCATGAAGGTCCCCTGGGGAGGGTTGCGGTGTGGGCTGTGCCTCCAAGACAGTGAGATTTATCCAGATGAAGCCGGGAGGCGGGTATGAACAGGAAGAACAAGAGTGTGAGGGGGCGTGGCATAGGAGCACCTGAAGAGAAGGTGGGGGACGTTTCATTCTCACTCCTTCTACTCAGTGTCTGCATGGCTTGACTTCCAGATGCTTCTGAATCCCTGGGAGATGCTACCCTCTGAAGGGGTCATAGGCAAAAGCCTGCCTCCTGACGCCAGTGGGAGACAGGAAGGTAAAGGCGATAGGACCCGAGGATGCTCTGTACTTACCTGCCAGGTCGTTCGACTGTGGTTTTCAACCATCTTTTCAGACTCTGGATTTGGGGGATTTGTAGATGTGAAGGGACTAAGCGGCACCCCCAGAGACTGCACTTGTCTCCCGGTGACTTTGCAGCCCTGGTTTGCTCCCAGACACACACAGCGGAATTCCCATGTGTTCTCACGCGGGCTCGTCCTCTCGCTGTGCCTCCCGTCTATGTCGTGTCTCAGGTCACCTGGGCACCACCTGGACAGGATGCATCCTCAAGGAGCACAATGCTAGTGGCATATGCTGTTCAAACTTCGGGCAGCACACCCGGGTAAAGGCTGGGGTGCACCTGGGCACTATGGCTGAGGATGAGAGCCGTGCCTCCAGCGTGTCTGAGAAACCAGAGTCCCACCGGTGAGGACCAGAGTGAGTAGATTGGTTGTTGTTCAGTTGCTCAGTCGTGTTTGATGCTTTATGTTGTGGAATCCGGAGTCGCAAAACACACCTCCGGGGATACTCAAGACAGTGGAGTACAGTTTATTATGCCAGCGGGTCCAAGGGGAATCAGTTCTCAACAAGGATCCTGATGTTTCTGAGAGGCCCAGTTTCATACCACCACCCACCCTGCACCCCCCCCCCCCGACCAGGCTTCCCTGGTGGCTCAGAGGGTTAAGCGTCTGCCTGCAATGTGGAAGACCCGAGTTCAATCCCTGGGTCAGGAAGATTCCCTGGAGAAGGAAATGGCAACCCACTCCAGTATTATTGCCTAGATAACCCCATGGACAGAGGAGCCTGGTAGGCTACAGTCCATGGGGTCGCAAAGAATTGCACACGACTGAGCGACTTCACTTACCACTGTGTGACTGGTTACATGTTAACAACCACTGCGCTGTATATGACTGAGTTTTACAACAAGTAGGTGCTAGGAGAACAAGCAATTTAGGCTAAAGGGGGGGAACAATGATGATACATCAAGGGGGGATGGCTCCATGGTTAACCTAACAGGGGCAGCCTGACCTCAACTACAATCTCCGTTTGTCACCTGCAGGGAGGGAAGTCTCCAGGAGACCTGGTTTCTACTAGCAACAGTTTCGTCACTCTTGGGCAGGGTTCAGGCCCAGTTCACATCCTGTCTTTAAGACGGATGACAGGCTTCAGGATGGAGTCTCTCCTGCTTTCCTCACACTGGCCCCAGCATTCCCCCTTCTTGATGTTCATCTCATCCTTAACGATGGGCATCAGTCATGGGTAGGTGTTGTACACTGGGACTATGTAACTGCAGCAGGGCTGTCAGTCTAGAGGTCACACATCGAGTTATACACTGGAGAATACAAGGCCCCCAAATTAATAATATGATTAACAAAATAATTACAAAAATATTTTCCACCAATCACCTTTGATCCAAGAAAATACTGACATCTAAAAGGGAGGAGACATAGCTTTTACCTGGCTTTTCATGTCCTCTAGAGTGGCTGATATATTGCCAGATAAATCAGGGATATAAACACAACACTCAGTTTTAATTGGCACAGGTCCCTCCTTGCGTGGCTGTAAGTATCTAAAGCCATCCGATTTTGAATCACTGCCTTTTTCCTTTGTATTTGTTCTTCGTTTAAAGCTTGGAATGCCTTTGTGTTGTCCAGGAGGGCCTATTTCATGAAGTTACTTAGAGCTTGTATTTTAATCATCACAGGCCTTGCCCACTGCACATGTAAATAAGGCAAATTTACTGGGGCTTGTTGCAAGGATGGCTTAATGTTTCCATGAGCAAAGGCAAATCCTAAAGTGCAGCAGCTGACCCAACTGACTGGAAGCCAAGGCCATAAATGCGATCCACACAGCCATTGGGTGCCATTAGGGGCCACCCATTGGATTCCAGGGTTGCACTTTCAGTCTGAGCCAGGCCAGCGAGCTGGTAAATCTGGGCAATAAGTGACCTCTACTACTTGTTCACATTGCTCAGAGGACAAGTATCTCATATATTTTAATTCTTTTGGATCTATGGGACAGTCACCAAATTCAACTTCTTGTTCCTTTTGTTCCCCAACAGATAGGGGCAGGGACAACAGGTTGACCTTTTTCTGGGGTCATTCAAAAATATTCATCCCGTGTCTGCTAAAATTGTTCAAATTACCTGATGGATTGGCCCTTCTTACCAGCCACTGAGTTCTCATTCTTTTTATTTTTTTAAAGTAAAAGGTATAGGCTTTGGCCACTTTTGTAAGGCTTACGTTTACCTCAAATGTTACCCCATGGCCTTCATCAATTTGGTTAAAGTCCAGGTTACACCAAGTAAGAAGTGACAGGTTGTGAGTTACCAAGGAAGCAAATGCCTCTGATTGCTGTCTCAAAAACGAGCAGAAGGAGCTGAAGTCCCCTCTGCATAGGGGAGACACCCACCAAGGAAGTCCATCCATCACTGAGAAAGTCATGGCCCCACAAACCTAACAGTTAGAAGTATTATGAAAGTTTGTATAGAAGTGGGCCCAGGACAGAAACACATTATCCTGAGTTTGCAGTCCCAGTAGGGTCATTGTACCAATCGGGAATAGCAGAATTGTTCACAGTGGCTCCATTCTGAATCTGTGGTCGCCAATGGAAGATGAGTTGGGTCTTCAAAGTTTCCCCTGGGTTAGGATGGGTGGTCCAAAGTCCCTTTTCCTCTGGTGCTGTCTTGAGCTGGATGTGGTGAATCTAGGGAGTAATACCTGCAACTTGCAACTTTAACTGCAGTGGGAGTGGTCAGTACAATTGTGTATGGCCCTTTCCAGGGGTGAGGTGGGGGGTGGTGCATGGACAGCATCTGTTGCTTCCAATCCTTTACCCATACTACCTACCCAGTGAGTATGGGTGTACTGTAGTATCTAAAGAAAATGCAGTTTTTTTGAACATAAGGGGTGATGTCATGGATCACCTTTCCCAACTGTTCCAGTTGCCGCCAACACCTCCATCCGTCCTCTTTGTAATAAATTTCCCTTTACTTCCTGAATAAGTGGGGGAGGCCTCCCGGACATTATTTCATAGGGGAGTAACCTTGCGGTGGTCATTCTGATCCTCATTAACGCTAATGGCAGCACATCCATCCAGGGGGTCCATCCAGGGGGTCACCAGTTTCTTGCACTCATTTTGCCAAAGTCACCTCGATGGTCTGGTTCGTTCTCTCAACCAGTCTTGAGCTTCGTGGCCTGTATGCTGTAAGTAGTTTCCATTTAATATTTACTGCTTTGCAGACTAGTTGGAGTAATTCAGCCACAGATGCGGGCCTATTATCTGAGTCTATACTCAGAAGGAACCCAAACTTGGGAATAATGTCTCTCAGCAAGAACCGGGCCACTTCCTTCGCTTTTTCAGTCTTGGTGGGGTCAGTGTCTACCCATCCCGTAAAAGTGCATCCCATCACCAGCAAATATTTGTATCCTCGGCATGGCTTTACCTCAGTGAAGTCCACTTCTAGAAGTTTAAACGGAGTGGCCCCTTTAATTGTATTCCGGGAGGCACGGTCTCCTTGGGAGACGGGTTATTCTTGGCACAGTGGCTTGCATCTGCACACAAGGCTATTAGACACAGCATGACAAAATGGCGAGCTAAAACCTTGCTCAGTTCGTGCCCAGGTGGTGTTTTTTTTTTCCTTGTCATAGACTGGGGCCGCTTGGGCGGTTAATAGGCTAGACACCACAGGCGTCACCATAAGTTTGGTTGCTACAGTGTCCTGCACGGCTGCTTGCTTTGGCCACTGGGTTGGCCAGACAGTTCCCTTTCGCCTGAGGTGTGTCCGATCACTGGTGGCCCCTACAGTGCATTCCGGCCACTGCAGCGGGTTCCCACACTGTTTCCAACAGCAGCAGAATTTTCTCTTTATTTATTTTTTTTAATCTCTTTGTCAGTTGCAGTTAAGAGCCCCCTTTCCTTATATTCGGAGAACGGCTGGTCATAAAGAGCAGTGGGACCAGGATGAATGTGCCCGTCTGACCCTACCTGCGGTTCCACCTGGACTTCCCTAAGAGGCATCTGCAAAACCTCTCTCTCAAGGTTTTTTTGTAGACCTCAGCTGCCTCTGAACACTCCGCTCTCTCTTTTTTCCTTCCTCTGAACTGGGGAGGGAGGGATATAATGCTGGCGCAGTCCCTCCCATCAACTCAAGGAGCCTCCTCCACCAGAGGAGGTGGGGGAGGAAAATCTCCCTCTTTTCTTACTTCCTCCTTCTGCTCTGGGAGTTGCTGTTGTGTTCTCCAGTGTAGGAGAGGAGATGGGAGCTCCTTTTCCTCTGGATCATTTTATATATATATATATTTTTTTTTTTTTTTTTCTTTTCAGTTTTTCTTTCCTGGGTTCTGCCTAAGCCAGCAAAATCTTGCTTTCCTCTTTTTTAAGGTAACAACCCTGGGCCCCAAGGATGTGGGTTTTGCACAATTAGTAGCCCCGAGTCAATGTATGGAAACTGATCTGGGTGGCCTGGCTGCCCGGTTACCACAGAGTACACAGCCCGAACTTGGTCCAGTTTTAGGGTTCCCTCTGAGGGCCATCCTACCCCCAAAGGATGGCCAGTCTATCTCACAAAAGGTTTCCCAGCTTGCTTGGGGCTAACTTTACGCCAGAGTCTCCTCCAAAGCCCTTCGTGACGTTTTTAACCACGCATCCGAGAATGGCCGGCCTGGACCCTCGTCCGCCCATCCCGCTTTCACTTCCCTTTCATAATACCCCTCATGCTCTCTTGCTCTCGGCAGCCTGCCAGATCCAGTCGATTAAGGCTTCCATGTACTCTTCTCTGCACATGTCAGATCCTTGCAGAATCCAAGACCGTCTCATCACTGGCTGGTGCAGGCAAATGTGCGTCCAAAGCCACAGTTCCCAATCCGACCCCAAGCAATGCTCGGAGATCCCTGAGTCCCCAAGGAGAACGGGAGGGTGTCACGGCAAAGGGGACAGTCCCTTGGAAACCAAAAGATACGTTGACAAACAATCAGTACAGGCCTAGTTAGCAGCGTACCACTAATTTCAGTAAAGGATTCCCCACCGAGCCGATGAGGACTTAGCCACGTAGACTCATCCAGCCCCAGGGGTTGATCGGGCCACGTAGACTCATCCAGCCCCAGGGGTTGATCGGGCCACGTAGACTCATCCAGCCCCAGGGCTTGATCGGGCCCGTAGACTCATCCAGCCCCAGGGCTTGATCGGGCCCGTAGACTCATCCAGCCCCAGGGCTTGATCGGGCCCGTAGACTCATCCAGCCCCAGGGCTTGATCGGGCCCCTTCTTCCAGTGTTACAGCGGGACCGACCTGCGTGCTCCCCTTCGGTCGTCCACAGTCTTATGAAGTCCTCCTGGAAGGGTGAGTTACTGAAACAACAGCTGATCCAGAAGGGGAGGCGCCTTCCCCCCCTGGAGACCCTAGCCGCAGGCGGAGGCTCGATGGGCCTGTCTCTCCAAAGGCTTCCTGGCCAATGCACCAGAAATGTTGTGGAATCCGGAGTTGCAAAACACGCCTCGGAGGACACTCAAGACAGTGGAGTACAGTTTATTACGCCAGTGGGTCCCAGGGGAATCAGTTTCCAACAGGGACCCTGATGTTTCTGAAAGGCCCAGTTTTATACCCCCCACTATGTGCCTGGTTACATGTTAGCAACCTCTTTGCTGTATATGATTGAGTTTCACAACAAGTAGGTGCTAGGAAAAGAAGCAATTTAGGTTAAAGGCGGGGAACAATGATGATACATCAAGGGGGGATGTCTCCACGGTTAATCTCACAGGGGCAGCCTGACCTCAACTACAGTCTCCGTTTGTCTGCAGGGAGGGAAGTCTCCAGGAGACCTGGTTTTCACTAGCAACAGTTTCCTCACTCTTGGGCAGGGTTCAGGCCCAGTTCTTAAAGAAGAAGGATGACAGGCTTCAAGATGGAGTCTCTCCTGCTTTCCTCACACAGGCCCCAACATTTGTGACCCCAGGACTGTAGCACACCAGGCTCCTCTAACCTTCAATATCTCCCAGAGTTTACCCAAACTCATGTCCATCGAGTCGGTGGTGCCATCCAACCATCTCATCCTCTGTTGTCCCCTTTTCCTCCTGCCCTCAATCTTTACCAGCATCAGGGTCTTTTCAAATGAGTCAGCTCTTCGCATCAGGTGGCCAAAGTATTGGAGCTTCAGCTTCAGCATCAGTCCTTTCGATGAATATTCAGGGCTGCTTTCCTTTAGGACTGACTGGTTTGGGTTAAAGGATGCTGAGTCCTTAGCCACCCAGCGCTGGCTCGGACTGGAATTGTGGCTTTCAGCTGCAGCATCACCACTAACCCACGTGGCCAAGTGTCCATGTCACCAGCGCAGCTTCTTAGAATCAGTCCGGAGACTCAGAGCTCCTCCTTTACATTCATCCCGCTTCCTGTCCCCACGACACGCTCTCATGTCACACACATTCAGAAATGGAAAAGGTCAAGCCGCAAATCCTGACCCACTGCTCAGTACCCTCGGAGTTATTTTTAGGTAAGAAAAGACCCTTTTCCTTCTGACTCACGGGCCTGCTGACAAAAACACTCTGAATGGAGAAGCTAAATGCAAGGGTCATTCCTCGTGCCATTTCTCTTATCAAAGAGGCCCTTGTGGCTGCATCCTTCCCCGCCCTGCCTTTGCCCTACAGGCAGTTCTGCAGACCAGGGCAGCAAGCCCACATAATCCTCTTTATGTGACCAAGCAGGACCCCATGGGACCTTCCTGGGACAGGCCTTCCCCCAAATCCTCTACTTTAGCTCCTCTCTGAAATACCCAGATAACAGTTGTTGTTGATGACAGTAAAAATCACCACCAAATGGAAGATGCTGGCTACTTGATGGTCATGAGCACATAGCCCCAGGCCTCCTGGAGCTTAAAGACTGGTCAAGTTCACCCCTGGGACACCATCTGCTGCCTCACCATCGGCCCATCAGAGAATTGTGCAAGCTCATCCCAGACCCTGTGACACCCCCTCCCTCACCAGGCTGTACTAAAGGCTTTCCTGAAACCCTTTGTGGATTTTCAGGTCAAGAGCCACCCGTCTCCTTCCATGGCCCTGCAGTAAACCTGTCTCTTCTCCAGTCTTCCACGTTTCAGTTGGTTGGACTTCACTATGCATTGGGCACAGGAACTTGAGTTAAGAGTTACCCTCCCACTGCCCCCCACCCCAGCCCCACCCTGCTCACCCTCAACACCCGCTTCAGCATATCCATTCATTTCTTAGATGATGTTGCTGGCTGTTCTGCTCCTTTGACTTAGAGTACCCCATGGATGGAGATTAGGACTATAAAGAGGACAGGAAGCCAAGGTGAGTTGCTGGAAAATTACTGATTTCGTCACTAGTCTCTTAATATTGTCATAGCCCAGGGAGTTTACAAACTGTGCTGGAACCAAACCTCACTTGTTCATGAGACCCAGAGGGCACGCCCTGCTCTAAACCAAGATTCTGGCTATCTCTGGTCCCTCTCCTGGACCTCGGCCAAATCAATCCTTAGATCCAATCCAATCCTTAGGTCCGCTATCCCCACACCTGTCCTCTGTGAGTTTTCTTGTTTGTATGTGACTCACTGGTCCCTCTGTAGCGAGTGGACATGAAGGCATGGAGAGCCATCATGTCTGTGTGTGTGTGTGCTAAGCCTCTTCAGTCATGTCTAACTCTTTGTGACCCCATGAACTGCAACCCACCAGGCTCCTCTGTCCATGAGACACTGGAGTGGGTTGCCATGCCTTCCTCCAGGGGATCTTCCCAAAAAAGGGATCAAACTCACGTCCCGCATGTCTCTCGCATCGGCAGTAGATTCTTTAACACTAGTGCGACCTCGGAAGCCCGTCACCATGTCTGGTTACCCACTATTCATGTTCTAGAAAAGGGACTAGGTGATTTTTTAAAGTTTGATACTAGACACCTGAACCTTCTGTGGGTTTCTGTCCTCCACATCCTCTGTCACTGTGGAGAACACATTCGTAGTAAGCACCCCAAGCTCTATTTGAAATGATCGCATTTGCCACCAAAATGGCTCCTGTTTTTCTAGCAAACTCATACATGTCAGTGAGTTCATACAACGTTCATACCAATCCTGGGAGCAGGTGTTACTGTGCTCATTTTACAGATGAGCAAACTGAGTTTCAGAAGAGGCTGAATCTTTTGACCAAGACCACTGGGCTCTTGGGCTTTCCCGATGACTTATTGCGTAAGGACTCTGCCTGCAATGCAGGAGACCCAGGCTCAGTCCTCGGGTTGGGAAGATCCCCTGGAGAAATGAATGGCAATCCAGTCCAGTATTCTTGCCTGGCATATCCCTTGGACAGAGGAGCCTAGCGGGCCACAGTCCATGGGGTCACAAAGAGACAGACACAGCTGAGTGACTAACACTTTTTTCCACCGGGTTTTTACATGACACGGAGCAGCCTTAATCCCAGGTCTGCTAAGCTCGGGTAAAGTCCTTCCACCCAGTCACCGTGGAACAGGCACCTGTGGGCGAGGAAATTCTCAGGAGGATGAGTAGCTAGAGTTTCTGGTGGGGAGCCATTGGTGTGCCCCTCAATTACAAAGTCTTCCAAACTCTTCCAGGCAACCCCCACCCCCAACTCGCCTGAGAATCTGTCCCCCATGGTCACCAGGACCCAAGATTTCAGGACTGAAAAGCCCAGGAGCACAGCTGGTGTTCCTGCCACCCTCCCTCCACCACTCCCATGGAAGAGAAATCCAATCTCCCCCGCCCAGTGTTTGGGGTCCTGGGAGCCTCGGCCTGGCAGTGGCCGATGGGATTATCTTTATTGGCCTCCCCGCCATTGTTAAGCCTCTGGGGAAGGGAACCAGATGTCCCCACTGGACCAGCCATTGCCATTATGTCCAGCAAGGTCCAGCTGTTCCAGGCTCTCTTTACAGAGCATCCCATTTATCTTGGATTTCTTAGTGCCGTATCCAAGCTGCCGGAGGAGAAAAGGATGCTCCATTCCTGACATCAGGGGGAAAATATGAATCGGGAATCCAGGAAATGCTGTGAAGCAATTGTGTTTTCTCCCCAAACGTGCACCACCACCACCCCCTCCCCACTCCCTCCCCTCCCATGGAACCAGGGAGGCAGACTTTGTTTGCTTTCCCTGGAGAATGTGATCCAGGCATCTCTCCTTTCAGAAAAGATTTTCCAGCCATTTCTGAAAATCTGCTGCATTTTTGGGTCAATCCCATTAAGAGATCAGCTTTTGGGGTTTAAGTTCCATGTCACTAGAGAATTAGAGTAACACAGCTGGATGGATGACTTAGCTCCGCAGATCTACTAAGGAGAACCTTAGGTCCTGGGAATTATGAGGGACCTTCAGTCACTCAGTTCCTCTTCTGTGCTGCTTGTGTGTGTGCTAAGTCACTACAGTCATGTCCGACTCTGTGAGCCTATGGACTGTAGCCCGCCAGGCTCCTCTGTCCAAGGGATTCTCCAGGCAAGAATACTGGAGTAGGTTTCCATGCTCTCTTCCAGGGGATCTTTCAGACCCAGGGATTGAATCTGTGTCTCTTTATGTCTCCTGCATTGGTAGATGAGTTCTTTACCTCTAGTGCCACCTGGAAAGCCCACTTCCTCTCCCACCCAAGCGTAATTTCATATTTTTTTTCCAAGCATTGGGATAAGATGCCACTCTAGCTTGAGACTGATCAGGACAGGAAGTGAATTTGTCTCAGATTAACATAGGTGGAGTGTTGAAGAGAAATTCACACTGCTTGGGAATCCTGAGTCCTGTGTTCTAGTCCTGTGTGTCTAGACTTGCTAAGTGAGCTGGGAGCCACTGGTTGCTCATCTCACAAAGATTTTTCATCCCATGCCAATACCAGGTGGGTTCCACAGGGCTTCCCTGGTGACTCAGTCAGTAAAGAATCCACCTGCAATGCAGGAAACCTGGGTTCAGTTCCTGTGTCAGAAAGATCCTCCGCAAGAGGAAATAGCAACCCACTCCAGTACCCTTGCCTGGGAAATTGCAGGACAGAGGAGCCTGGCAGGCTACAGCCCATGGGGTTGCAAGAGTCAAACAGGACTTAGAGACTAAACCACCACCACCATGCAGACATATGTAAGAACTCAATTTTGCATACCTGGGTTCAAATAGATGGATCAGGGTCTGATGCCTGACCAAGACTGGACCAGTCAGAGTACTTTCCTCAGAAACTTGAGCTTGGCATTTAGAAGGTCCATCGCCCTTAGACTGCCTTCTTAAACTGACAAGAGGTGCCAATGGCAGCCATGTTCTTCACCTCAAAACCTGGAGAGCAGAGACAGTCATGCAGAGAGAGAGGAATAAAGCAGATCTAAAGAGAAAAAGAAAAGTCAGCCCTCTGCATTTGTGCATTTTTCTTCAAGAGTTCATTTAATTCTGCTTTAAAGAGTTGATTTATGAGGCATGCTAAAATAAATGTAGAAAAAATGTCACTTGGATGATGTCAAAGTAAAAATCACCAATTACAAAGGGAAAATATTCACATTAGAGAGAAGAAACTCTGTAAACATCACCTTCAGGCAATGATCAAGATTACATCAACAGTAACGGATGTGAGAGTTGGACTATGAAGAAAGCTGAGCGCCAAAGAATTGATGCTTTTGAACTGTGGTGTTGAAGACTCTTGAGAGTCCCTTGGACTGCAAGGAGATCCAACCAGTCCATCCTAAAGGACATCAGTCCTGGGGGTTCATTGGAAGGACTTATATTGAAGCTGAAACTCCAATACTTTGGCCACCTGATGCGAAGAGTTGACTCATTGGAAAAAACCCTGATGCTGGGAAATATTGGGGGCAGGAGGAGGAGGGGATGACAGAGGATGAGATGGTTGGATGGCATCACTGACTCGATGGGCGTGAGTCTGAGTGAACTCCCGGAGTTGGTGATGGACAGGGAGGCCTGATGTGCTGCGATTCATGGGGTCACAAAGAGTCGGACACAACTGAGCGACTGAACTGAACTGAACTGAACAATCCTAAAATGGACTGAGACAATACCCTGTACCTTAACTGTGGACATAATGTGACTTTTAACTTTACCGATTGTTCTGCTTTTGCTGTTTGCTCCCTGCATCTGTAACTGTGTGACTAGATTTGTTTCTAGCCCCATGAAGGCTTTTAAGTTTACAAATGTTTGCTCAAACTCCTGCCACAGAGGCAGCTTCTTCAAATTACCATTTGGGACCCCTGGATCAGAGACCCTCAATGTGAGGGTTAGAAGAATATGTTGCCTCACCAATTTAGGAATGACGCCCCTTTCCCTAGGCAACATAATTTTCCTAAAAGAAAAGGGGCAAATGAGAGGGTAACAGGTGGGAAGGCTAGGAGTCTCCAAATGGAGGAAATAGGCTGCAAGTGTCAGACATTTTTTTTATCTCTCTCTTAAAGTGGCAGGCGGAAACAAATTACAAGCGTCAGATTTTTGGCTTCCCTGACAGCTCAGTTGTTAAAGAATCCCCCTCCAATGCAGGAGACCCTGGTTCGATTTCTGGGTTGGGAAGATCCCCTGGAGAAGGGATAGGCTACCCACTTGAGTTTTCTTGGGCTTCCCTTGTGGCTCAGCTGGTAAAGAATCCGCCCCCAGTGCAGGAGACCTGGGTTCGATCCCTGGGTTGGGAAGATCCCCTGGAGAAGGAAAAGGCTACCCACTCCAGTATTCTGGCCTGGAGAATTCCATGGACTGTATAGTCCATGGGGTCGCAAAGTGTCGGACATGACTGAGTGACTTTAAATGTTAAATATAAATGTTAGACAGAAAGGAGAATATGTCATATGCAATGTTATATGTTATATGCAATATAGCATATGACCACCAGGTGGCAACCAAGGCCCTTGTCTAAGACTACACCAGCTTCTCGCGTTTGCTGGAAACTTCTCGCTCAGAGCTCTGTCCAGGGAAGACACTGCAGGCCTTGGTGAGCAGTGGGACATCACCCTAGATAGGACTAGGGACCGGGGTCCAAATGGCATCCTTGTGATGGATGGAAACGAGACTGGAATGAGAAAGTATTTTCTGCAATAACAGTAAACGAAGGATGGCACAGTCATTAGCAGCTGCAGCCCTCCAGCGTAAGCTGGCGAGGCCCGAGGGAGCTCAGGGAGAAAACAAAGAATACCTGCCATCCGGCAGCCGTCAGACTGCAGCCGCTGCCCGCCGCTGAGCTCTGAGGAAGCTGAGGATGTGAAAACTGGATCCTGGCCCCAGATCGCTGAGGTGTGTATGAAAGGAATGATTTCTTTGAGGCATCTCTTGCGTCTTTCCATACAAAGAAAAGCACCAAATTCCTTAGCTTGGGCTGTCTGGTTTTGTTTGCTAAGTTATTTTGAAGTTTGACTGTGATCCTATGGTCTGTAGCCCTCCAGGCTCCTCTGTCCATGGGATTCTCCAGGCAAGAATACTGGAGTGGGTTGCCATTTCCTTCTCCAGGGCAATCTTCCCTACCCAGGGATCGAATTCTGGTCTCCTG